>NC_141674.1:23715000-24331666 GCF_028749965.1 Puma concolor
GTTAGGATTGGAGGCTTCAGTCCCAGCTAATGGAAAGTGTGACTAGATTTTTTGCTGTTTGTTCCTTTTCTTGAAATACCTCCTTTGGGGATTTCAGTAGGTGTGGGACTTGGGCATCCCTAGATACTGTCATGCCATCTGACAACACTTCCATCTCACCGGTGTTCTTAACGTGTTCGCACATACCTGCCAGTCTGAATTTCATAAAGAACAGAAAGAATATTCGACAGAACATAAATTTAGGCAGCTTTGCAGCAGTCAGTAGCAAGTAGAAATTCAGGGAGACTAGGTTAAATGCCACAGAAGAGAGATTCTCATTTGTGTGACATTGATTCTTTTTTTTGTTTTTTTGTGTTTTTTTTTTTTTTGTCTCTATAGGTTGCTATGGTGACAGACTATGGAGCCTTTATCAAAATCCCAGGCTGTCGGAAGCAAGGTGGGAGTTTATAACTTGAAATTCAGACCTCCCATTCCACTCTCTTCTGTCACCCCCGCCACATCCTGATTGCAGACGCTCATTTTTCAAACAGTAGTTTTCTTTTTGTCTTTAGTGTAGAGATAGGAATATAGACAAGTGATGACAGTCCATGTTTTCGTAGGTCTTCACTCAGAAGTGCTCTCTGACTTGGTGGAGGGTGGGTATAGCTACTTGGGTTCACTTCCAGAATCAGCTCTTGCCTAAATTTCTCCTGTGACCCTAGGCAAGTCACTTGACCTCTTTGGTCTTACGATTTGGGGTAGGACAAGTTACTTACACTCTGAGGCTAACATTGTGAGTTTTCTAATATATGGCACATGGAATGAGAATAGTGCCATAACCAATACAAATTTGATATATCTATCTATCTATGTATCTATCTATATATATAGAGAGAGAGAGAGGGAGAAAGTATATATATAGGTACATATATATAGTATATGTAGCATATATGTTACATAGATACATATATAGATACAGAAGTATAGATATATATATAGAGAGAGAGAGAGATGTATATATATCATGCTCTACGTTTTTAAAGTGATAGGTCTTGGGGCGCCTGGGTGGCGCAGTCGGTTAAGCGTCCGACTTCAGCCAGGTCACGATCTCGCGGTCCGTGAGTTCGAGCCCCGCGTCGGGCTCTGGGCTGATGGCTCGGAGCCTGGAGCCTGTTTCCGATTCTGTGTCTCCCTCTCTCTCTGCCCCTCCCCCGTTCATGCTCTGTCTCTCTCTGTCCCAAAAATAAATAAACGTTGAAAAAAAAAAATTAAAAAAAAAAAAAAAGTGATAGGTCTTTGTTGAACATTTTTTGAGACTCCCCTTCACATCTGTAATCTTACTCGTTTCTTAAAATAATTGTGTTAAGTAGGAAGGACAAGTTCCACAAACTGGTGGTCTGCTTAGAGTGATTTAGCTAGGTAATGGCACAGCCGGGTCTAGAACCCGTACCTCCTGCTTCCTAGCCTAGTTGGCTTTCTGCCATATCACAGTGCTAGTACATCCAAAAACTCAACTTGCTGGTTCCTCATGCTATAATAAATTAAGGATTTATCGAAGATTTTAATGTAAAAAATATAACTATAAGGATATTATTAGAAGAAAATATAGAATGATATTTGACTGGGCACCTGGGTGGCTCAGTTGGTTGAGCGTCTGATTTTGCAGTTCGTGGGTTCGGGCCCCACATCTGGCTCTCTGCTATTAGCACAGACCCCGCTTCGGACCCCTTCTCTCTCTGTCCCTCCCCCCACTCTTGTGTGCACCCTCTTTCTCAAAAATAAATAAACATGTATAAAGAATAGAAAAGCAGAAATTAAAAACAAAGAATGATATTTGACTACATAAAAGTAAAAAACTTTCTCTCAAAAATCATAAGCAAAGTTAAGTTGGGAAAAAGGATTTGTAGCACACATGGCAAAAGACTAATAAAAAAAGGAGTAGGACAAGGGGCCAAGAATATGGAAAGAATTCACAGGAGAAGGAATAGCAACTAATCAACAAATGTCTTAAAAGATGCTCATTCTCAGGATTGATTTAAAACTAACTTAGGGGCCTCCTGGGTGGCTCAGTTGAGTTGGTTAAGCGTCCAACTCTTGATTTCAGCTCAGGTCATGATCTCACAGTTCATGAGATCCAGCCCTGCATCAGGCTCTGTGCTGACAGCCTGGAGCCTGCCTGGGATTCTCTCTCTTCCTCCCTCTCTGCACCTCCCCTGCTCACAAGCACTCTCTCTCTTGCTCAAAAATAAATAAACATTAAAAACAACAACAACAAAAAAAACTAACTTAAACTGTGGCATATACACGCAATGGAATACCACTTGGCAGTAAAAAGGAACAAGAATGAAGTATCCGTGATGCAACCTGAATCAGTCTCTAGGAAATTATGTTGAGGGGGAAAAGCTAATCCCAAAAGGTTGCATACCTTACAATTCCTTTTGTGAAACATTCTTTTTTCTTTCCTACGGTGTTATTGAGATGTAATTCACATGCCATACATTTCACCCAAATGTACAGTTCAGTGGTTGTTTGAATATTTACAGTTTTGCAGCTACGATCTAATTTGAGAACATTTTCGTCATGCCAGAAAGAAACTCTATACCTGTTAGCAGTCACTCCAGATTACGGTCCCACCTGCCCCAGCCTTAGGCAACCACTAGTCTACCTTCTTTCTTTATATGTTTGCCTAGTCTGGACATTTCTTATAAGTGGAGTCAGACAACACGTGGTCTTTTATGATTGGCTTCTTTCACTTCACATTTTTTCAAGATTCCTCCATTCTGAAGCATCAGTACCTTAGTTGTTTTTATTGCCGTTCCAAAATGTGGGATGTAATTAATAACCAGTTCTTCAGCTATCTGATTGGTTGATTCTCTGATGCCAACTGGGTATCCTACACTTCAATTCAGTTCTGACACTGACTACCCAGAGGTAGCATCAAACTCAACAGTATTTAAGGGCTCGATCCCATAAGACTCTCCTCACTTCAGATGCCAGTTACAATTATTGAGTCCCCAGGTTACCCACACTTCTGTCAGACTTGGCTACATATTTGGATGTTCCCACACCACCTCCCCAGTTTCAGTAATTTGCCAGAACAACCCAGAGAACACCAGAAATGTTATACTTACTGTTACAGTTTATAATAAAGGATACATGGGGCGCCTGGGTGGCGCAGTCGGTTAAGGGTCCGACTTCAGCCAGGTCACGATCTCGCGGTCCGTGAGTTCGAGCCCCGCGTCGGGCTCTGGGCTGATGGCTCAGAGCCTGGAGCCTGTTTCCGATTCTGTGCCTCCCTCTCTCTCTGCCCCTCCCCCATTCATGCTCTGTCTCTCTCTGTCCCAAAAAATAAATAAACGTTGAAAAAAAAAAATTTTATAATAAAGGATACAAATGAATAGCCAAATGAGGAAGTACATAGGGTAAGATCCAGAAGGGTCCCAAGTGCAAGAGCCCCTGTTTCGGTGGAGTTGAGATGTATCACCCTCGGCATGTGGATGTATTTGCCAACCCAGAAGCTCTCTAGACCTTATTGTTGAGGGTTTTTTGTAGAGGCTCCAATACATAAGCATAATTGATTAAATTATTGGCTTAACTCCATCTCCAGCCCCTCTCTCCTTCCTGGAAGGTAGAGGGTAGGGCAGCCCTCTCATCACAGGATTGGTTCTGGTGGTTATCAGTCCCCATCTTGAAGCTTTCTAGGGGCCCACTAATAGTCTCCGTATAGCATAAACTTGGGTAATGCTGAAAGGGGCCTATGAATATAACAAGATGCTCCTATCACTCAGGAAGTTCCAAGAGCTTATGAGTTCTGTGCCGGGAACCAGAGATAAAGACCAAATGTATATTTCCTATTACACTATAGTATCAGTGCTCAAAATCCTGGCTGCAATAGTGTACTATAGTTTTGCAGAATGTTGCCACTGGAGGAAACTGGGTAAAGGGTACCCAGGATTTTTCTGTATTCTCTTCTGACTACGTGTGAATCTAAAATTCTCCAAATAATTAAATTAAATTATTTATTGACGTTTATTCATTTTTGAGAGACAGAGCATCAGTGGGGAAGGAGCAGAGAGAGAGAGGGGGAGACACAGAATCTGAAGCAGGCTCCAGGCTCTGGGCTGTCAGCACAGAGCCCCATGCAGGGCTCGAACCCACGGACCATGAGATCATGACCTGAGCCGAAATCAGACACTTCTGAGCCACCCAGGCGCCCCTAAAATTTTCCAAATATTTTTTAAAGTGATTGCATTACACTGTATGTTAACTAACTGGAATTTAAATAAGAACTTTTTTAAAAAATCTCTGTTAATACCCAGTTTTGGAAATGGCTATTTCCAACAATAGTTTTACTCACTGTTGGGAACATAAATTGTTACAGATTTTGGCAACACTTATTAACAGTTTTTTATATACAAGGTTTTTTTAATTGTAGGAAGAGAGCGTGAGTGGGGGAGGGGCAGGGGGGAGAGAGAGGGGGCGAAAGAGAGAGAGAGAGAGAGAGAGAGAGAGAGAGAGAGAATCCTAAGCAGGCTCCATGCTGAGTATGGAGCCAGGAGGGTCAGGGGGTGGGTGGCATCCCAGGATCCTGGGATCGTGACCTGAGCCGAAATCAAGAGTCAGATGCTCAGCCAACTGAGCCACCCAGGCACCGCTCCCGCTAACATTTTTACTGTGCTTGCCCTTTGATCCAGCAGCCCCTTAGGGGATTTAGTTCGCAGTGTAGACTTAGATACCTGATGTACATCTGTGCGGTGGACTATGCAGATGATCAGAAAATTGATACTTTGATGCTGGTGCCTTCTTCATTTTACCAGAAAGGATCTGTGAAAAGTGTTGATGGCAACTCCCCGGCACCAGTGCCTGACCGGGAGCTGGTTGTAAGAAGCCCTCTGATTTCAGAGACGCCAAGGTGAGGGCAGGGAAATGCCTCTTAGAATTGGTGAAACGGGTGCATCCACTTTCCTGGGATGGTAAGATGTCCAAGCTAAGATGAAAACGCACGCTGCGGCAGTTTCCATGGTGTGCCCCGCCCCGCCGAAATTCTACAGCATGTGTCCACGTGCCGATGTCGTTTTTGAACTACTGCATAGGTTTAGAAGGAAGCCTGGAAGCAGCCCCACAAACTGTTGACAACGGTCACCCCCGGAGGGTTCAGTTTGCTAGGGGAGACATGGACACCGAAGAGGGACTTTTACTTTGTGCAATTTCTTAACCCAGAATTTTTCTTAAAAATAAAAAGTCCAACCGCTGATCTTTGGATAATAAAGCCGTGCATCTAGCCTTGGAGACTACTGTGCCATGAATGGCATCGTGGAATTAGAAAGGGCTCCCCGATAGTTTCCAAGCTAACAGTCAGCAGAGGATAATAAAGTTGCTCATTTTGTGTTGTCTGGGATTTAACGAGAGGACTCATCCCCATCTTTGTAGGCATGCCCCTCTTTTGGTCTGAAGACAGATCTTGTCAGTGTACTCACCATCACTGCAATACCTACTCACTTGAGCATTTATGTGGCACCCTGGGGACTCTGTGTAGACGAAAGGCCTGACACCTCCCAGCAGTCAGGTTTCAACTCACTTGTGTCCATGCCCTGTCAGGGGATGCCTCTCATTGTCGATGCCTGCCTACAAGTGGATCTGTTAGTCTGACAGCCGGTGGAGACAAGCCTCAGAGGGAGAGCGCGGGGAGCCAAGTAATTAGGCGGGAAGTCTCTAATCCTGGGCTTTTCTGTGGTTTTGCTGCGTAATTCCAGCAGTTGTATTTTAGCTTCCCTGCTCTCAAAAGGAGAAAATCATCAAGTCCCATGCCAAAAGGACTGAGCTATAAGATAATTCTGGTCTCCGGATTTTAATGTCCTGATTCAGGAAGGGAGACTCTAACTTGAGTTGTTTTTCTCAGCCTTCTGTTCTCAGAATTTTTGTCCCTACTGAGCTGAAGACCCCTTCCTCGTACTCAGATCTAAACTAGATTTTCCCCTGGCTCATAGTGTTGCCTGCTAGAACGATCTGTGATGATGGAAATGTTCTATATCTGTTTCGATATGTTTTTCTGACACCAGCTAATTCTCTGGATTCCAACTGCAGGTGTCTTAATTCTGACACTACCTGCCTGGAGTTAGTGTGTCAGATCACGCAAGTTAAAGGGGCTCAGACTCACAAGACTGCCCCTACTTCAGATGCCAGTCGTAAGTCCTGAGCCACCTGTACTTCTAATTGGTGGGCTGTGAAGCAAGGGTTCCCACGACCCCCTCTTCAAGTTTGATCATTTGCTAGAACAGCTCTCAGGACTCAGGGAAACACTGTTTCTTATGTTCGCTGGTTTTATTATAAAGGATACAGTCAGGCCCGGCCAAGGTATGGGGGTGGTGGGGGGCGGGGGTACTCCAAGCTTCTCTGACACACCCTCCCAACAAGCTGATATGTTCACTAACCTGGAAGCTCTCTGAGTCCTGTTTTAAGAGTTTTATTGGGCCTCTTCAGCCCCTCCCTCTTTCCTGGAGACCAGTGGTCCCAACCCTCTCATCATTTAATCTTCTGGAGACTTGCCCCGTTCAGAGACATCTAGAGCCCCACCCTAAATCACCTCCTTAGCAAACTCTTCTGTGATCAGAAGGGGCTTATGAATAACAAAAGACTGTCGTATCACGGGAGAAATTCCAAGAGTTATAGGAGTTCTGTGGAGGAATCAGGGACATACACCAAATAAATTTTGGTATTCTAGCACATCTGTGCTGGCCAGTAAAGTAGCCACTAACTTTTAACTTTGTTTATTTAAAATAATGTTTTAATGTTTATTTATTTATTTATTTATTTTTTATTTATTTTTGGGACAGAGAGAGACAGAGCATGAATGGGGGAGGGGCAGAGAGAGAGGGAGACACAGAATCGGAAACAGGCTCCAGGCTCCGAGCCATCAGCCCAGAGCCTGACGCGGGGCTCGAACTCACGGACCGCGAGATCGTGACCTGGCTGAAGTCGGACGCCTAACCGACTGCGCCACCCAGGCGCCCCATTTAATGTTTATTTTTAAGAGAGAGAGAGAGAGACAGTGTGAGCGGGGGGGGGGGGGGGGGGGGGGGGGGCAGAGAGAGAGAGGGAGACAGAATCCGAAGTAGTCTCCAGGCTCTGAGCTGTCAGCACAAGAGCCCAACCTGGGGCTCAAACTCATGAACTGCAGCATCATGACCTGAGCCAAAGTCAGACCCCTAACTGACTGAGCCACCCAGGTACCCTAACCTTGTTTATTTTAATTAATTTAAATTTAAACTTAAAACAGCAACATGATGGGACACCTGGGTGGCTCAGTGAGTTAAGCATTTGACTTCCGCTCAGGTCATGATCTAGAGGTGCATGAGTTCGAGCCCTGCTTCAGGCTCCACGCTGACTGTGCACAGCCTGCTTGGGATTCTTTCTCTCCCATGCCTCCCCCATTGTTTGTACGTGTCCGCGCTCTCTCTCTCTCTCAAAGTAAGAAATTTTAAAAAGAAAGTGAAATGGAATAAATATTAAAAAAAAAAAAAAAACAGCAACATGGCTAGCGACTATCATAGTGTCAGTGCAGCTTTTTATGACGTTCTTTTTTTTTCTACTATCCTTTGCCCCACTAGCACATGAGATTTGGGGATCAGATTGTTCAACATTTTTTCCTAATGTTTATTTATTTTTGAAGGGGAGGGGAGGGACAGAGAGAGAATCCCAAGCAGGCTCAGCCTTGTCAGCATGGAGCCTGACCTGGGGCTCAATCTCCTGAACTGCAAGATCATGACCTGAGCTGAAATCAAGAGTCGGATGCTTAACCGACTGAGCCACCCACGCGCCCCCAGCGTTATACTTTTTTTTTTGTTGTTTTTATTTATTGTGTGTGGGAGAGAGGGAGAGAGAACACCAAGCAGGCTCTACACTGTCAGCATGGAGCCCAGCACAGAGCTAAACTCACAAACTGGGAGATCGTAACCTGAGCCAAAACCAGGAGTTGGACACTTAACCAACTGAGCCACCCAGGCGCTTCCCAATGTTACACTTTAAAATGTACTGCTTATGGTAGAAGCTCAAATATTTTTCGCAATGAAATCAGTGTGGCGAATAATTATTGACTTCCATTACCTGGCTACTATGTTAGATGTGAACACAGAGATAAGAGATAAGAAAACATAGTCCCTCCTGCCCTACTGTTGGTAGTCTAGAGATACGAACAAATTACAATGTAGCGCAATGATATAAGTGAGGTTGTGGTTATCCACTGAGCTGTGAGATATCCACCTGAGGAATAGTGGCTGTTCAATACATTTTATTAAATGAATACATTAATTCTAGTTCCAGCCCCACCATTTACTGGCTTTTGACTTCAAGTTGCTTTGGACTTGAGCCTTAGTTTCCTTATCTGTGAAATGGGAATGATGTGCCTGTTTTAGAGTTTCTTATCTGTCAGGATCATGTCTTGTCCTTGAATCCACAGTTGCCTGTAATATTGTGGATGTTTTGTAACTATTTGAATGAATTTATGATCCCAACAAGATAAAGGATATGAAAGCACTTTAATTTATGGGCTTACATTATAATCATAAACCATTGATTGGAGATAAGTTATTTGAAAATTCTAGAAAGGGAATTCATATCCCCCAAAGATAAAGGAGACCTTTTATTTTGACAGATTTTGGCTGCAGCTGTTTTCTAATGGTTTGTACTTTTCACCTCTTTCCTTTATTGCCAGTGGAAGTTGTGAAAGAAATTAAGGTTGAACAATGCATTTGGGAGAATATTTTCAAGGGAACAATAATAGGCTTACTCCTTTTTTTTTTTTTTTAATATGGTGATTGAGATGCTAGCTCTTTCCAAGTTGTCAGAATTTTTTTTTCGTTCTTTTACCAGCATCTACTCAGATGGGATTCATTCTGTTCAAGTGTCATGTTCGGTTTACTGAATATGATGATGGATTTGATATGCCCTTTGGGCATTTATGGCTTCATGTCAGAAATCCAGGCACAGACTACTTCCGAACAACTCCCTTCCACGTAGACTGACAAGCAGAGCATACTTGTTTCTGTTCATTTCGGAGCGTATGCTAAAGCAGAATTAGATGCGTTTCTACTACTTGTAGATGAGACCATGTTTCTTTCTTTTTTTTTTTAATTGAAAAGATAGCACAGATCATTAATAATAAATGGAGAAATATCAGTATGCTATAGAAGACCTGACAGACTCATAGTTCTTTTTTTTTTAAGCTTATTCATTTTGAAATGAGAGAGAGAGAGAGAGAGAGAGCACGCGTGCGTGTGTGGGTGAGAGCAGGAGAGGAGCAGAGAGAGGGAGAATCCCAAGCAGGCTCCATGCTCATCGCGGAGCCCAGACACGGGGCTCATGACCCGTGAGATCCCATGACCGTGAGATCCTGACCTGAGCCAAAATCAAGAATCGGCTGCTTAACCCACTGAGCTACTACCCAGGTGCCCCACAGACTCATATTTGAATTGCAGTTCTTTCTTACCAGCTTTGTGACCTTGGCCAATATGCTTCTACAGTATTTTCTCATGTGAACCTACGTCACAGGGTTGATCAAAGGAGGAAATGAACAAGTGAATATACTGTATATAGTGAGGTATCCAGCACAGGGTGAGGGGACCTCAAGTGTGTTATTTGGTGCCCTCTACTATGTCACTTAATCCAGCTGTTGGTGGCTTATGTGGTTAGCAGTGAAACACCTCCCAAGAATGTAGACTGGCTTCTGAGAATGAAACCTAGTGATGGATTCCCCCACACAGAGGATGGGATTAGCCATGGATAGAAATATACCAGGCAATTGGCTATAAATCTGTGACCAGAGAGATGAGAGCACTCACGACTGACAAGATAATTTGGGTGTGATTCCAGGGAAAAAGGATTGGAATGAAATTATAACTCAGGAGACTGAAATCTAATTGACTATCATTCTATGTAGGGGGAGATTATATGAGCAGGTGGGGGTTGTCAGCCTGGAACATAGTAAAAGAAAGTCCGAGAATCTGAAGATAGCAGTGTTTGTCTTACCTTATTTAGGGCAGAAATGAATCTGGAGGAGGAACTGGAGAGAGATGGATTCTTTTATGAGGAAGTGATAAGTCCATTAAACTTTTGTGGACTGTAAACCTATCTTAAAACATGTATCTCCTTTTTGTTCTGATTCTGTGTTGAAGCAGTTTCCAATCACTTATCTAATTTTTTAGGTATTTGATACTGGAGCGGTGGTGGGTAGTTTATGAGATGAGAACTAGGAATAAACAAAGTATGTCCTCTGTTGTAAATTGATAAACTGGTGAATTGTGTCTATCCCTGTACCAATCACTAAGTTGACAATCTGGTTAATATATTTTAGTACATAAACATTTGTATGCTGAAGACTCCTACATATATTTGTATCTTCAGTTCATACACATCCTCTGAACTTTGATAGACTTACATATCCAACTGCCCACCTGACATCTGCATTCAAGACCGACAGCTAGACCATTTCCCTTGTTTAATTCACCCCATAAGCTTTTGGTAATAAGCCATTAATGTCTCAACTATAAAAATCCTGTACCTTAGCATAGCTTTTTATATTCCTCTTTAGTCTGAGTCTATATGAGACATAGTTTTATTTTGGTCATAGTACACATATCATTTTTCATTTTGCTTTTAAGATATTTATGATTAAAAATATTGCATGCTGGGGTGCCTGGTTGGCTCAGTCGGTTCAGCGTTGGACTTGGGCTCAGGTCGTGATCCCATGGTTCGTGAGTTGAAGCCTCACGTGAGGCTCCACGCTGACAGTGCAGAGCCTGCTTAAGATTCTCTCTCTCTCTCTCTCTCTCTCTCTCTCTCTCTCTGTCTCTCTCAAAATAAACTTAAAAAAATAAAAATACTGCATGCTTACTATAGAAAATTAAGGGGGAAATTTTTTTAAGTTTATTTATTTTTATTTTTTAATGTTTATTTGTTTTTGAGAGAGAGAGTGCAAGTGGAGGAGGGGCAGAGAGAGGGGGACAGAGGATCTGAAGCAGGTTCTGTGCTGACAGCAGAGAGCCTGATGTGGGGCTTGAGCTCACAAACAGTGAGATCATGACCTGAGCCAAAGTCATATGCTTAACTGACTGAGCCACCCAGGGGCCTTAAGTTTATTTAGTTAGTTTATTTTATTTATTTATTTTGAGAGAGAGAGAGAGAGAGAGAGAGAGAGCACGTGCATGTGGGTGGAGGAGGGGCAGAGAAAGAGAGAGAATCACAAGCAGGCCCTGCACCATCACTGTCAGCTATCAGCACAGAGCCCGATGCAGGGCTCAGACTCATGGACCGTGAGATCAGGAGCTGAGCTGAAATCAAGAATTGGGTGCTCAACCAGCTGAGCCACCTAGGCGCCCCAAGGGGGAAAACTTTAAAGGAATTATATGATACCATTACCACACAGAGACAGGTGCTATTAACATTTTGGTATATTTCTTTATTAGTCACATGTACATAAAATTTGACATACTGAGATTAAGATTATACTGTCTATATATACATTGTAGCTTTTTACACTTAGTGAACCTTAAACATTTCTCCATTGTTTAACATACTTTCGTAAACATTTAAATGACATTATTCTGTCATTCAGATGTACCACATAATTGTTTTAAGTTGTTTTCAATTTTTCACTACTAATACTTCGAGAAATACCTTGTTGAACCAGGAGAGATGCCTGGACCAAAAAATATTCTACTTTGGGATCAGAGGGGAGGACAAATGGTTAGTGCCATTATTTCCTTGTTTGTGGTACAGACCTTCTGTTTTAGGAAAGGGAAAAAAAAAAATCTCTCAAGTATTATTAGGTTCAACATTAATTTCCTTCATAACTTTCATTAACAGAGGAAAGAAGTAAATTTTAACATGAGAGGACAGTTGCAAAAAATGTCAAAGGGAAAGGTTTCCCTTTCCTTCAGATTATCTGGATTTCCCCTCTAGACTTCCCAATTAGGCAGCTCTGCCCATTACACCATCATGGGGGAAAAAACACAGCTTCACAAATTTTATCCGATTTGGAGGTTACGTGATGTGTCTAAAATTAAAAACATAAGAACGTATAAGATGTATATAACACATTTTGGAGGCCCCAGAGTTCTTCATAGGCTATCAGCCTCCAGAATGAGCCGACATAGGTAGGTGAGACCCAGTGACGGTGGTCAGAGCAAGCAGGCACTTCCAGTAGGAGCTCTAAGCAGAGGCCAGGTGCTTCGAATTACAGGTGTGTGCCTGCCGTGCCGATGACTTTGTGGGCACACACATGTGCCAGACAGCTTGAGAGAGAGAATACAGGCTAATAATTCCCCCAAGAAACTTAAGGAAGGGCAGTCATTTTAGACGTAACTCTTTGACTTACCGGTTTTTTCTCTAGTTTACATTCCTGGTTTATGTTCATTCAAAATAATTGTATATTGTATCTATTTCCCCCAGAATAGAGACAATTTTCTTTATTGAAACACTTGAAAATAAAGAAAAAAATGAACGTGTAATCTTGTACACTAGTATAATCGTTGTTACAGCATTTTGGATCATTCTGACTTTTAAAATCTTTTTGAAGCATTTGTAGTCATACTGTATACAATTTTGTGTTGTATTTTGTTATTTACATGGGGAAATGCTGGTTGTTTTCAGTGCTCGACACAGAGTCGGCAATCAGATGTTTGCTTACTAAAGAATGAATTATGGATATATTTTTACATCATCTTTTGAGCAACATTTTTAATGGACCATTCAATGGCTGTACCACAGTTGACTTAACCATTGCTCTGTTGTTGAATATTAGGTTGTTTCTAATTTTTTTGTCTTATAAATACATGAGTATTTTTATGTATGTCACTTTTCCTGATGCATATCACTTTTTCTGTGTATATGATTACTTCCTTTGGACAGATTCCCAGAAGTGATTATGGGTCATATTAATTTAGTCAGAACTCTTGGTTGCAAGGGACAGAAACAGTTGAGAAATGTTTTGACTCTTCCCATTGGGATGTGCAGGATAAATCTGGCTTCCCTAGGGCTCTATCAGGTGCTGAGATTACACCCTGAGGGCTTGGTCTCTTACCTTTGGTCACATCTTGCCACCTGGTGGTTAATATGGGCATTGGTAAATTTTTGTAGTTCGTAATCCCAACATCTTGAAAAAGATGAATTGATTTAGCTAATGTCTCGTGTCTATCCCTGAACCAATCAGTTACTGTGGCTAGCTGGGTGAGGCATCTTGATTGACTAAGCTTGTGTCATGTGTCCATAGTTGGGGGTTGTGTCAGCTTCAACCAAATCACATGAACTGACCAGATTTATTTTAGAAAGCAGGGAAGGTGATGTTGATTAATGCTTTAATAACTTTTTCCATAAAAATCTGAAGTTGATCTCAGAGGCATGAGTTCCAGCCCCACATTGGGTGTAGAGATTGTAAATAAATAAAAACTTTTTAAATATCTGAAATTGTCTAACAACAACAAAAAAAAGAAAATAGGGAAGGTGGTTCTCCCAGGAAAGGAGTTTGGACAGACAGGAAAAGGATATCTATTACAAATATTTTATTAAATTATTTAATGACTATTATTTAACTTTTAATTTTTTTTAATGTTTATTTTTGAGAGAGAGTACGTGCGCACTCGTGTATGAGTGGGAGAGAGGCAGAGAGAGAGGGAGACAAAGGATCTGAAGCAGGCTCTGCATTAACAGCAGAGAGCCCGATGTAGGGCTTGAACTCACAAACCATGAGATCAGGACCTGAGCCAAAGTTGGACGCTTAACCACCTGAGCCATCCAGGTGCCCCTAACTTTTAACAAATTTTATTAAATATTTTTACCACTCTTGATAGTGATTGCTAAATGATTTCTAACATTTTGTACTAGCCCTAGCAATATTTCTTACTTGACTATGCTCTCACCAGTGGGTATTGTTATTTTCTAAATATTTTGCTAATTTAATAGGTTAAAAATAGCACCTTGTTTAGATTTTTTTTTCACTTATTTCTCATAATTATTTTCCATAATTGTAAATTAAATGGCTGCTTACTTTTCCATTTGGTTGATTTACCACGGTTTACCAAGCTAATCATTTAGGTTGCCTTATAGGTTTTTAAAAACTTTTCTAGATAATAATACTGCAGGTATTTTTCCATACCCATAGGTCTTTTGCTTTTATTGGGTTTTTTCTTTTGGAAAAATTCTAATGATGATATTCGTGCATCAAAGGTAAAAACATCTTGATGCCCTTGCTTTCAGAGACTTTCATTGACTTGTGTTTTTACTAGTGTAAGTGTGGTTATTGTATCACATGTTTGCTAACATTGAGCATTATTTTTTTAATTTATTTTTAAAAATGTATATTTAAAAAAAAATTTTTTTTAACGTTTATTTATTTTTGAGACAGAGAGAGACAGAGCATGAACAGGGGAGGGTCAGAGAGAGGGAGACACAAAATCTGAAACAGGCTCCAGGCTCCGAGCTGTCAGCACAGAGCCCGACGCGGGGCTTGAACTCACAGACCACGAGATCGTGACCTGAGCCAAAGTCGGCCGCTCAACCGACTGAGCCACCCAGGCGCCCCAAAAATGTCTATTTTTGAGAGAGAAAGAGAGCGTGTGTGTGTGTGTGTGTGTGTGTGTGTGTGTGTGTGTGTGCATGCAAGTCGGGGAGTGTGTGTGTGTGCATGCAAGTCAGGGAGGGGCAGAGAGAGAGAGGACAGAAGATCCAAAGCGGGCTCTGTGCTGACAGCAGACAGCTCAATGTGGGACTCGAACTCAAAAACCTCGAGATCATGACCTGAGCTGAGGTTGGACCCTTAACCGACTGAGCCACTCAAGCGCCCCTGAGCATAATTTTTAAAGAATATTTGTTGATTAGCTACAAAACATGATCCCACATCGTCTTAATTTAAAGTTTTAAATTAACAGACATTTTGCAATGAATTCTCCACTCCCATTTTCTCCTTACCTTGTTATTTAGAGTATAAATACCAGATATACCCTGTGCTTTACTTCATTTCCTCTTGTGCCCAGGTTTGGTCCATCGAACTCACATGTCCTCCTGTCGCGTGGATAAGCCCTCTGAGATAGTAGATGTCGGGGACAAAGTGTGGGTGAAGCTTATTGGCCGAGAGGTAAGGTTCTGTGCAACTTTCATGTGGTGAGAAGGAATGAAGGAAAACTAGGGGCAAGATGGTGAATGTGTATATGTTATTAACTGTGGCCGATGATCTTATTTTTGAATCCTGCCACTGAATTCTGTCCTGAATTGAAACCTTCTGGCCTGCTGTCCTGTAAACTCAGAAGGAACGTGGTGTAAACTGTAATAAGAGTGGTGCAATAAGTACACATTTACAAGACTTTCCTCCCTGAAGTTTATCCAAATGGCCGGTGGCAAGAAAAAAAAAAAAAAAAAACAAAAGGAAAGAACCAAAAAGAGAGAAGGCAGCTTAATTGCTGGGACGAGTCTTTATCAAACTTCAGAGAACAGCTGCCAGGTACACTTCAGTTTGGACCCAAACAAGGGCAGACACAGAGTTTACCATTATTGATCCTAATACCTGGCACCATGCAGTGTGAGGGAAGTGAGAAAAGTCTGAAGGACCCTGTTAACAGCAACTCCCTTGAGGGCATGTGGGCTGCGGGTGTGGGCAGCCTACAGGAGAAATGTGATCAGACGCTGAGACCTCCACCAGAGAACGGCCGGGGCAGATAGGGCTGAAAGAGACGCCATTCAATAATGTTTGAGTGCTTCCATGTACTAGTCTGAGGGATATAAGAGCGAAGCAGACATAGGTGACATCAGCTGTTATGGAGCTTATACAGAATGTAACTGGAAGACACAAACATTAAAATGAGCAAGCATATGTATAAAATAATTGTAAGTTAGGGGTGCCTGGGTGGCTTAGGATCTGAGCCCTCTTCAGATCCTCTGTTCCATCGCCACCCCTCCCCCATGCACGTGTGTGCTCTCTCTCTCTGTCTCTCAAATAAATATAAACATTTTTTTAAAAATTGGAAGTTCTAATAAGTGCTGTAATGGGCTCAGGCAGCGTCAGAGGTAGATTTAGTGGTCAGGCACAGGCTCTCTGAGGAAATGACACATGAGCTGAGACCTAAAGGGAAAGGCAGTGGCCACGTGAGAAGCTGGGATAAGCATGTTCTAGGCCAGGAGAGCAGCTGATGCAAAGACCCTGAAATGGAGAAGGGCTGCAAGGGTTGGAGGGAGCAAAAGAAGACCAATGTAGGGGCACCTGGGTGGCTCAGTCGGTTAAGCGGCCGACTTCAGCTCAGGTCACGATCTCGCGGTCCGTGAGTTCGAGCCCCGCGTCAGGCTCTGGGCTGATGGCTCAGAGCCTGGAGCCTGCTTCCGATTCTGTGTCTCCCTCTCTCTCTCTGCCCCTCCCCCGTTCATGCTCTGTCTCTCTCTGTCTCAAAAATAAATAAAACGTTAAAAAAAAAATTTTTTTTTTCAAAAGAAGACCAATGTGGCTAACAATCACCTTCCTGTTTAAAAATGCTCTAAAAGGGGCGCCTGGGTGGCGCAGTCTGTTAAGCGTCTGACTTCAGCCAGGTCACGATCTCGCGGTCCGTGAGTTCGAGCCCCGCGTCAGGCTCTGGGCTGATGGCTCAGAGCCTGGAGCCTGTTTCCAATTCTGTGTCTCCCTCTCTCTCTGCCCCTCCCCCGTTCATGCTCTGTCTCTGTCCCAAAAATAAATAAACGTTGAAAAAAAAATTTAAAAAAAAATAATAATAAAAATGCTCTAAAAATCAATAAATAAAAATTTTTAAACAAGAAAGAAAGAAAGAGAGAGAGAGAGAAAGAAAAGAAAAGAAAAGAAAAGAAAAGAAAAGAAAAGAAAAAAGAAAAGAAAGATGCTCTAGACCAAGTCCAAAGGAGGATCTAGTCTAGTCTGGAATGTTTCAGAAACCCATTCTGGGCTCATGGGTCTCTGAACTAATCATTATGCTGAACTTGAAAAATGGCTTTTATTTTTCTGCCTGGCTACCTCCACAGGCCTTGAATTTCTGAGCAGCCATTTCTGTCTTTCCTCCCCAGAGGAACAAAAATAAGGTAAAAACTACTTCCTACAGTTATTCTGCCACAAGATCTATTTATCCTCATTAGCACTCCCAGTGCTAGGTCCCAGTACAGGACCTCAACCATTAGAGGAGCTCGGTGTTTGTTATGATGATAAAAGCTTTGATTCTTAGTTAGATAATTGTAGATCAGCAGTCTAAATGATGTACTCTTAACTTTTGGTGACTTTGCCTTTTGTCTTTTACAGATGAAAAATGATAGGATAAAAGTGTCCCTCTCCATGAAAGTCGTCAACCAAGGAACTGGGAAAGACCTTGACCCCAACAACGTTATCATTGAGTAGGTAAAAGGTTTGGAAAGGCTAAAATCCTTCTGCTTCTCAAACTAAAGAATGCTGTAGTGAATCAGACTGACCTGGGAACTCTGCCATATATAGTCTCTGATATTGAGGAGTTAAGTAGCCTTGGTGATATTTGGATTTAGAGGTCTAAAGTGTAGGTCACACTGTGCTGTGTAGAGTTCGAGGATGGAATGCTAACATGCCAAGCTCCTAGCACAGAAGTGCTCCATCAGTGGTTTTGTTTCCTTCCCCTTATTCTTTCTGCATTAGCCCTTTAACCAGTCAGCCAACAAGCATTCATGAGGCCCCTGTTCCTTGTGTCCTAGCACTGGGGCTCAAAGAAGACAGAGACCATGTGGGAGGGTAGGGTAATCTAGAAGCAACACATCTTGGGATAACTGTGTTCTGAACACCACATCTTGGTTTTATTGGCTCTTCGGACCTTTCATTTAGGAATGGAAGATTTGCTATCCATGTAGGCTAATGTCTGGTGATACAGGGGAATTTGCTATCTGTCTCAAAGTCTTTCCTGAATATATGCCAGTGGGATTTCTGATTAGAGGTTCCTAGTTCCCTCAGGTTCCCTGAAGGGTTTATGAACTGTTTCCAGTATTTCAGAAAGCCAGCCAAATCATGCATTTACCTTCAGGTTAACCATATGTTAGAGCACCTGGGTGGTTCAGTTGGTTGAATGTCTGACTCTTGATTTTGGCTCAGGTCCTGATCCTAGGGTTGTGGGATCGAGCCCTGCATCAGGCTCTGTGCTGATCTTGGCGCCTACTTGGGATTCTCTCTCTCTCTTCCTCCGCCCCTCTACCCCACTCGCACACACGCTCTCTCTAAAGAAAAAAAACACATTATTTTATTGCTTTTGATATTGTTAAAATAGCACATTGTTTATCTCAGGCTAATCAGGTGCTCTCAGTGGAGTTATGTTATTGATTAATTTAAAAAATAAGAAAAAAATAAATGTTTGTGTGGGATCTTGGTGGGGAAAAGTTTGGAAACCTGTGTTTATAGTTCTAAGCAAAATCAGTTTGATGTTTATTTTGGAGAGAGAGAGACACACAGAGCACGAGTGGGGGAGGGGCAGAAAGAGAGGGAGACACAGAATCTGAAGCAGGCTCCACGCTCCAAGCTGTCAACACAGAGCCCCATGTGGGGCTTGAACTCACGAACTATGAGATCATGACCTGAGCTGAAGTCAGATGCTTAACCAACTGAGCCACCCACCCACACGTCCCATAAGCAAAATCAGTTTGGATACATAAGAGTTTTACCTAAAAGGGAAGGAATTGATTTTTATTGGATACATACTATGTGCCGGGCATTATGCAAGGCAGTTTACATACATTTGTGTATCTGATTCTCATAATAACCTCCAAATGGGTATTATTTTCATTTTACTTTTTATTCCTAGTTGTGGGGGGTGGGGTGTTTTTTTTTTAAGATTTTATTTTTAAGCAATCTCCACACCTATTGTGGGGCTTGAACTTACAACCCTGAGATCAAGAGTCACATGCTCCCTTGACTGAGCCAGCCTGGTGCCCCTGGATTCCTAACTTTGAACTTAATGCTTGGTGATAAATAATTTGCCTGTGGTTAGTAGCAAATTATAGTGGGTCAAGGACCTGAATCTAGGTTTCCTTGACATTAAGGCTAATGCCTGTTTTTGACACATGATGCTTCTAGCTGTTGCATGTGACTTAAGAGTTTTTCCATATTTCTATAGTTTTGTCTCCAAATATTGACATTTGTAAGTCTGATTATTGACAGGATACTTTTCGGTTACAGTAGAAATGTTTTATAACTCAGAGCTCAGTAAGGTTATTTTAAGTTTGGCATTTACTTGCTTTTGGGGGTGTCCATGTTTCTGTGTGTAGGCTATTTCTAGTAATAACCAAGTGGCCGAACAGTAACTTGTAAACTATTTCTAGAATTGCATCCAGGAAAGAAGCATGGTATAGTGGAATGATAAGAGGTTTTAGAGTTCTACGTAAAGCAGAAAGAGTCCTAGTTCTGCTGTAAGCTGATGTATGGCCTTGAACAGACCACCTTGAGTCTCTGAACCTCAGCTTCTTCACTATCAGTGGGAGAGAATGATACCTACATCTCAGAAATGATGGAATGATCTCGATACAGTCTTGTTTGTAAAGAGTCAGATTAGCATCTAGTTTACAGTAGAAACTTGACAGATGGTGGCTACTTGTAGTTATTGGGGTTTTTTTAAATTTTTTTTAATGTTTATTTATTTTTGAGAAAGAGAGAGAGTGTGAGCAGAGTAAGGGCAGAGAGAGAGGGAGACAGAATCCGAAGCAGGCTCCAGGCTCTGCACTGTCAGCACAAAACCTGATGTGGGGCTCGAACTCATGAAAGAGATAATGACCTGAGCCAAAGTCAGATGCTCAACGGACTGAACCACCTAGGCACCCCTCTTTAATCTCGTTTAATCTTTATTTTTGAGACAGAGACAGAGTGAGAGCAGGGAAGGGACAGAGAGAGAGGGAGACACAGAATCTGAAGTAGGCTCCAGGCTCTGAGCTGACAGCACAGAGCCCAATGCAGGGCTCGAACTCACAAGCCGTGAGATCATGACCTGAGCTGACGTCCGCCACTCAAGTGCCTGAGCCACCCAGGCACCCCATTGTAGTTATTGTTTTCAAAGATCTCATTTTTCTCTGTGGTTAGCACAACTTTTCTTTTGAAAGAACATGTAAGACCCAGGAGAACAGGGGTTGCACCTCTTTCTTATCTCCCATTGTGCCTGATGCATATCGCTCATTTAGCTGGGGCTTTCTTTTACTCATTTATTCAACAATTATCTTAGAGGTTCGTGTTCTACATTAGGTGCAGTGGCAATACCAAGGTTTCTGCCTAAGGGCCTCAGGGCCTAGTGTAATGAGATCATTATGCAAATAACTTTAATAGAAGGCAAGTGGGATAAATGCCAAAAGAATGGATTAAAGGAAGAATTCTAGGAATTAGCTTAAAGAGGACAAGTTAGTTTCAGTCCCTGATGGTTAGAAGAGAGGTTGCATTTGAGCTAGGTCTAGAAGAATGGATACAATTTTGTCAGGCAGCAGGGAAGGGAGTGCTATTCCATATAGAAGAAAGGGGTTAAGGAAAGGCATGAGACAGGAAAACACAGGGCACAGTTAGGAGTCTTGTTTAAGAAAAGAGGGGGGTCCAGCCACTCCGGAAGCAGTATGGAGGTTCCTCAAAAGATTAAAAATAGAACTACCCTACGACCCAGCAATTGCACTACTAGGCATTTATCCATAGGATACAGGTGTGCTGTTTCGAAGGGACACGTGCACCCCAATGTTTATAGCAGCACTATCGACAATAGCCAAAGTATGGAAAGAGTCCAAATGTGCATTGATGGATATATGTGGATATATATGGATATATGTGATACACACACACACACACACACACACACACACACAAAATGGAGTATTACTCAGCAATCAAAAAGAATGAAATCTTGCCATTTGCAACTACATGGATGGAACTAGAGTGTATTATGCTAAGCGAAATTAGTCAGAGAAAGACAAATATCATATGACTTCACTCATATGAGGACTTTAAGACACAGAACAGATGAACATAAGGGAAGGGAAGCAAAAATAATATAGAAGCGGAGGGGGACAAAGAGACTCTCAAATATGGAGAACAAACAGAGGGTTACTGGAGGGATTGTGGGAGGGGGGATGGGCTAAATGGGTGAGGGGCACTAAGGAATCTACACCTGAAATCATTGTTGCACTATATGCTAACTAATTTGGATGTAAATTAAAAAAAAAAGAGGGGGGGTGTGGTCAAGGTCTAGAATGTAGGGCTTAAAAGGTATGTTGGGGTCAGATTGTAGAGAGCTTTGACTTGACTGTCAGCCAAAGAGTAGTAGTAATTTTCTTAAAGCCTTTGAGGAGGAGTAGAGGCACCTGATCAGATTAATCTCCCCTCATGTCCCATTCTCTAACCTTGCCTTCTTATGCTCAGTGTCCTCATGCTGTCTCCAGCCACACAGTCTGTCAGCTGCCTTTTGTTTTTCATCAATATATGTCTTACATTTCATCCCTTCAGTCCCAGAGTGTTAAAGTGAATCTGTAAATGGAAAGGGTGAAAGACAGTTTCCAGGTAGGTTTAGCCAGTATAGCATAGTCTTTTAGAGGAGTATTTATGGGGGACAGCTGCGTGGGTCAGTCTGTTAAGCATCTGACTCTTGATTTTGGCTCAGGTCGTGATCACACGGTTTGTGAGTTTGAGCCCCGCGTGGGGCTCCGCACTGACCGTGCAGAACCTACTTGAGATTCTCTCTCTCTCTCCCTCTCTCTCTGCCCCTCCGCTCATGCTTTCTCTCTCTCTCAAAATAAATAAATAAACTTAAAAAAAAAAGAGTATTTATGGTTCACCACTGTAGTTACCCATGTGTATGTCTCCCTCTGCTGCTAGTCTGTTAGCTCCTTGAGAAGGACCATGTTCTGTCATTTTAACGTACTTATATCCCTAGTACTCGCACCGATGCCTATCACTTAATAGTTGAACTGAAAAAAAGAAAGTTTAATTCAACTATGTGCACTGGATGGGTTGGAGGAGGAAACTTGGAGGCAGGGAGACCCGTGAGGGGATTATTACGACTTAGATGTGATGTAGTTAGAAGCCTAAAGCAGCACGATGACAGTGAGCACAGAAAGGGAGATGTGGTAAATGACACGTTTGTTGAATTGAGTATTAAGTGGGACTTACGTTTAGCTTCTGGTATGTTAGGACCCACAGAATATTGGAATTGATTATAATAAGGATTTGTTTAAGCTGCAGCTCATAATCACTTGAAACTCAGCTCGGCAGATAAGGACATCTGAACGCCATGAAGTGTGTGACTTTCTCAAGTTATGTCCCCAAGATCCTGCCCTGGTTTTTTTTTTTTTTTTTTTTTTTAATTTTTTTTTTTTAACGTTTATTTATTTTTGAGACAGAGAGAGACAGAGCATGAACGGGGGAGGGTCACAGAGAGAGGGAGACACAGAATCTGAAACAGGCTCCAGGCTCCGAGCCATCAGCCCAGAGCCCGACGCGGGGCTCGAACTCACGGACTGCGAGATCGTGACCTGGCTGAAGTCGGACGCTTAACCGACTGAGCCACCCAGGCGCCCCCCTGCCCTGGTTTTTAAGAAAAATGAGTTTTATTGTGGGAAGAATACTTACCATGAGATCTACCCTCTTAACAAAATCTTAAGTGTACTTATGGTATTGTTTACTAGGTACGGTGTTGTACGGCAGGGCTCTAGAACTTAGTTCATCTTGTTTAACTGAAACTTTATGCCTCTTGACAAGTAACTCCCATTTCTCTCTCTACTCACCTCACCTTTTTTTTTTTTTTTTTAAAAGAAGTGTTTATCCATTTTTGAGACAGAAAGTGTGAGTGGGGAAGGGCAGGGGAGGCAGAGCTTCCAAAGCGGGCTCTGTGCTGAGATCTTGCACGGAGATCTGCGTAGAGATCTTGATGTGGGGCTCAGACTTACAAACCATGAGATCATGACCGAAGTCATGACGCTCAACCAACTGAGCCACCCAGGTACCCGTTTTTGTTTTCGTTTTTTTAAAGATTTTATTTTTTTAAGTAATCCCCACACCCAGCATGGGGCTTGAACTCACAACCCCGAGCTCAAGAGTCACATGCTCCACCCACTAAGCCAGCCAGGTGTCCCCTCACCTTGGTTTCTGTAACTCAAGCTTTACTCTTTGAAAGGACCCTCTCCCATGACCCATGCTAGACAGTGACCCCCTATTCTTTGAGTAAGATTATCCTAGGGCAAAAGCTGGGGATTTGAGCAGACATTTTCAGAACTTATGACGCTTGTCTGCACTGTCCCACTAGGTAGCCACTGAGTTACGTATGGTTATTTAAATGTAAGTTAAAATTAAATAAAATTTAGTATCTAATTCGTCAGTTACACTAACCACATTTTAAGTGCTCAGTAGCCACAGATGTAAATATTAGTCAGCAGTACAGACATAAACTTGGAGAACTTGTCCATCATTGCATTCTGTGGGACAGCGGCATGCTAGAGAACATGCTTGCTGTTCAGATATCGGGAAAAGTCAGACATGGACTTTATCTTTGAAGTCCTGCTCGGGGTAGGAGGGTGAGCCAAAATGTAAACGAATGTAACAAAATGATCAGAGAGTAAACCGGTGTGGGAGCACAGAAGAGTCATTAACTCTGCCTGTGGTAGCAGGGAACATGTTAGAGAAGATGTGTGTGAGCTGAACTGAAGAATGACCAGGACAGAGTACGGAGTATCTCGGTCTTTTCTGTTTCCTCTCTTGAGCCTGCATATCCCATGAAACTGTGAACTAAAATATGTGAGGTGGGCAGTTTTGTTCTGCTTTGATATGGTCTTCCTGCATTTCTCTGGGTGAGGGGGTGTTTTTGGCAAAATATTTCTGGTTTTGCTGGACTCTCTAGAGACCTGGAGAATAGTTGGAAAAGCTTAAGTGAAGTCAGTGTTCAAAGTTAAAGAGGTTTAGGTAAAGAAAAAACATTTGGGGTCAAGACCACAGAAATTTCAGCATTCACTCATTGATGTGGTCGCTTGCTAAGCCTTGGGCTAAGGTGCTGGGAGAACAAAGACAAGTAGGGTGTTGTAGAAAGGGCTCACAGTCCAGAGAAGAAACGTCAGGGCATCAGGCTATAAAGTGTGATGTGCGCTGGGACTGAAGTGTGTTTGACTACAGTTTGAGTTTGAAAGAAAGAGTGATCGAGGGTAACACTGCGATCGAACATTCCTGAGTGCCCACTCTGTGCAGGTACTGTGTGTTACAGTAAAGGTCAAAGAAAGCCATGACAGCTGGTAGGAGTGTAATTGGTAAACGCCACGGAAAACCGGCCGGCAGTGTCTGCTACGGCTGATGCCCTACAGCCCAGTATACTGTTCCTCTGCTCCCTGGAAGTAGGCATTTCCCAACAGAAATGCGTATATATCTGTTCACTGAAAGACATGCTAGAAAGTTCACAGAAGCACTGTTCCTGATAGAGACTACTCAGATACCTCTCGACAGCTAAATACTTTGCAGCAGTGAGAATTGGTGACGCATAAGTGCACACAGCAATACAGGTGAATCTCCCAAACAAGTGAAAGAAGCCAAACAGAGAAGCGTCCGTACTCTAGGGTTCCCTTCACATAATTTACAAAAATCCATGAAACTATGCTGTTAGAAATGAGAGTAGCGGTTACCCTTGGGGGAGGCATGGTGACTAGCGGGGCTTTGGAGGTGCTGGCCACCTTCTGTTTCCTTGTCTGAATCCTGGTTTCCTGGGTGTGTTCAGATCGTGAAAGCCGGTCAAGCTGTATGCTTATGAACGCCTTTTTGCACATATACGTTAGTAATACCTTTAGAACTTTTAAGAAGCGCTACAGGAATGTGAACAAAGAGATGAATTCTGGCTGAGGGCTCGGGAGAAGACCTGATAGAAAGAGAGATGGTCATTGACTGAGCCTTGAGATGTTTGGGGGTGGTGAGGTGGGAGGAGAGAGGGGAGGCAGCATTTCAGGGGGAGGAAACTGCTCAGGTGAGGGCAGTGAACCATCTGGAGAAGGCAAACTAAACCTGTTTGGCTAGAGCATCTCGTACAAGTAAAGAAGGGGCCAGAGAAGCAGGTTAGAGCCAGACTGGGAAAGGCCTCAAGCACCAAAGTAAGGGATTTGGACCTGATTTTTTAGGAAGCCTTTGGAGGTCTTTTAAACCCCAGGAGTGACCTTGTCATGGTTATAGGGGGCTTAGTGAGGTGAGTAATTATAGCTTTATCCTCTGTGCTTCAGTGAGCTGAAGTTGTCTCATTCATAATTATTAATTCAGAGCCTGTCCTGAATGAAAAAAATCATCTGTTTCATGGCGCTGCTTTCACTGCTTGTCTCCTCATGCACGACGCTTTTCCTTCTTTTTTCCTTCTACCTGCCAAAAAACAAAACAAAAAACCAGTATACGGCATTACCTTCTAGTATCTCTGGCACATCTCTTAAGAGGGCCGTCAGTCAGTGTCCTTTTCGTTACAGGCAGGAAGAGAGGCGGAGGCGGTCCTTCCAGGATTACACTGGGCAGAAGATCACCCTCGAGGCTGTCCTGAACACCACCTGCAAGAAGTGTGGCTGTAAAGGTAAGGTGAAGCCTCTGCCGTGCCAGTCCTCCTCTCCTTGTGATGGCCCCTTACTGGATGCGGGAGGCCGCCTGGTTTGCGTGTGGCTCACCCTGCTTTTTAGTCTGGCGATGGCCTCACCTGCCCCTGCTGTTATTCCTACTAGACTCTCACCAGAGTTCCTGCTCTTCCTGTTTCGTTTTCGGAATGCTGGCCCCGCTGAATACTATACTGTCACCCCGCTCCCCCTCTTCACGGCTGATGCCCTGTCCAGGCAAGGTCCCCATGTGCTACACCAGGAGGGGGGAGAGTGTTGGATTATGGTGAGCACCGTAAAGTTTTACCTCCAAGGACCATTATTATTCTGCAGAAACGAAGTGACTTGGAAATATTTTCCTCAGGGATCCAAGTCAAACCCTATCTTGCTCCCCTCTTTATCTCTTTAACTTCAGAGTTGCAAATACAGTACCCTTTGAGTAATAAAGAACACAGGCTGGCCTCTTCCTTGAAGCTGCCTCCTCAGGTTTCTTCTAGTCTTACTCGGGTGTTAAAGAGCTCACTCAGCCTGACTTCCCTCTCCGGAGCTATCATGAGAGGGACTGCCAGCGTCTCATTTCAGAGTGACCTCAATTTGTCACCCCATCTCCCTTGCCTTCCTTTTACCCTTCTCTCTTGAATTTTCTATAGCAGATTTGTGCCCCGATTGTTGTGGTGGGGTTTAAGCCCCTACTTACCATTAATGTAGAGGGAGGAAGGGAAAAATGACATTGAAAGACTACCTCCTCAGGGGAATTGTGGGAACAGTCCAGATATTTGGAAAACTTAATGCTGTATTCCCCTTGAAGGCACCATCCAGCTTCTGGATTCAGAGTTGCAAAGTAGTTGACACAGAGCTTTTTGATGATCTCATGGGATCATCTGTGCCCCCGAAACAGGGTCTGTAGCAAGCTTGGACAAAACCAGCTCCGTGGCAGCTGTTAAAGGGCCCCCTGACAGCACATTAGGCTCCCTAATGTAGGAGCCTAAGGTGGGGTTCTCTTACCTTCGGCTTGCGTCCTCCAGGTGTTACGTGGGGCAGAGAATATAACACGCGGAATTGGGCCCAGTCAGCAGAGACCCAAGGTGGTCGGTCTTGGTGCAGCCAGAAGAGCACAGCGCAGGGAGGCAGGAACCGGGGGTAACTTTTAGCTCCGCTGCTGTCTTTGTGACGTTGAGCTACTTCTCTACCCTGGGCCTTTATATCCTCTGCACATGCGGTGTTGGATTTGATGAGCTCTAAGGCCCTTGCCAGACCTGACCGTCTGGATGTGGAGTGCCCCCAGGCGACTGCCTGTCTCAGTGTGTTAGCTCGGAGGCGAATGCCACCTTCCTGCCGGCTGCCTGAGAGCTGTCTTCCTGTAGGGCTTGGCCTGCCACTCAGCTCCCTCTGCTAAGCATTCTCTCTGGAGCAGCCTTTGGATGTCAGGAGTAAGTTCCAAATAGATCTTCAAAAATAAGCCCCATTGCTAGTGGAAGGAAGCACAGACCTGCTTCCTCATCTCCTTTGCCACGTCCACAGGAGTGCCAGTCGTTCCCCCGGCTCTAGGACCAGATGCTGGCCTGACTCTGGCTGCGTGAGCGATGCCATCTTGAGGTGCCAGAAAATCTGCTCTGAACCCAGCAGCCGCTCTGAGCGAACTCAGTCATACCTCCTGGACCAGCTAGCCCCTTTCAGGAGCCTCTGGGGAAGGTCCACATGCTGAGCGGAGAGGCTGCTTCTCCCCTCCTTACCTCTTCTGCCTCTCCTCTGCAGGCCACTTTGCAAAGGATTGTTTTATGCAACCAGGAGGGACCAAATATTCTCTGATACCAGATGAGGAAGAGGAGAAGGAAGAGGCAAAGTCAGCAGAGTTTGAGAAGCCTGACCCCACGAGGAATTCTTCTAGAAAAAGAAAGAAGGTGAGTGCTGTCTTTCATTTTATTTACCATACATTTTTGAGTTGTAAAATGAAAATGTACCTTCTGCAGAAATTTTAGAAATCCCGAAAAACATAAAGAATATTATGATCTCCTGTAATCTTTTTGCTGGGTAATGATAAATAGATAGCTACATCTACATTTGAACACAGAATGATGGTCGTACTCAGTCTAGTTTATATTCTACTTTTTTCATTATACTTATCAAAATCATTTTCTTGTATTTTTAAGTGTTCTTCAAAAACTTGATTTGAGAGCCACATATGGTGCTCTACCCTATGTCTGTATGATGGCTTATTTAATAATTTTTCTATGGTTGGATATTTTATTACTTCTAACCTAAACCTTTGGCCACATCTCTTAATGTTTTCTTTGGATGAATTCCTAAATAAGATTACTGAGTTAAGGCCTTGAGGCTCTTGATACATTGTATCACATTGTCTTTCCAGATCCTACTTAACCTTTCAGTGGTAGGTAAGAGGTCCTGTCTCACTGAGTTCTGTCTCCCATGTACTACTTACCACAGAACAATTCATAAAACAGACACTATTGTGGTGCAGGAAGAACCAGTTCATTTGTCGCATGCCACACAGAGAGGGAACGAAAAAAAACTATGCTGTAATTTGGTCAGGAAATAGTTGTTCTCATATTGTTTAATAACTTTCTAATTGTGGCCAGTTATTGGGTTTTGGTTTGGGTTTTGGTTTTTCACAGCTTCAGCAAGCTTTTGTGGAGTGGTCCTTTTGTTCCAGGTAATACAACCCTAGGAATACAAAAACTGCCCTCAGTGGCATTACTTACAAATTAGGTATTACTTCCTTTTTGTAGGTGAGGAAAAGGTCTATTGTACCATTGTTAAGAGTTAGTCAAGTGTATGAATAATATAATTCACTGACCTGCATATTTTCTCCATGGGTGATCACATCCCTCCTAAGACTTTAACTGCCTTGATGACTCCCGCATCCCTAACTACTATCCCATGGGTACCTCAAACTTGGGCTCGGAGTCCATCAGACCCAGGTTTGAGGCCCTCTGTGCTGCATACCACCTGTGTGGCTTTGGGCTAACTTCACTTCCTTAATTTTCAACGTAGGATTTTTGTGCTCCTTGATGACAGTGTTCTTTGCAAACGGATGCCCCAGCTCTCCAAAATAGATAGATAGCACTGACAGGTGCTCAATTAATGTTGGCTGTCATGACTAACATTCTTCTTCGGCCCTCCTCCCTACACACGCGCTCACACACACACACACACACACACACACACACGACCCACCACTATAGAAACAACTCAAATCCCTTATTTCTGTCCTTCCATCTTGTATTACTTTTTTTTTTTTAATTTTTTTTTAACGTTTTTATTTATTTTTGAGACAGAGAGAGACAGAGCATGAATGGGGGAGAGTCAGAGAGAGAGGGAGACTCAGAATCTGAAACAGGCTCCAGGCTCTGAGCTGTCAGCACAGAGCCCGACGCGGGGCTCGAACCCACGAACTGCAAGATCGTGACCTGAGCCGAAGTCGGACGCTCAGCCAACTGAGCCACCCGGGCGCCCCTTGTATTACTTGTTTTAATGACAGCAGTAACCTGCCAAAAAGAAACCACCGTGTCATTTAATTTCCTCTCCTTTCCATCCCACATCTAGTCAGTCACCAAGTCCTGTCGGTGGCACCTTCCAAATATTCAGTTCTCCTTCTTTCTCCCGCCGCCTCTGCCACATGCGCATTCCCTCCCGGCTCTCACAGCCTAGGGAGATTTTATTTGCCCTTCGCCTCTTAGTTCCAAGTTCCCAGGCTTAGGTCTAGACATCTGATTTTTTTTTAAGCGTCTCCTTATTTCCCTCACTGCTTGATTCTTTTCATTATTATGCTTTTTTGCCCTGTGCTTTCACTCTCAATAATGGGGTGCTCCAAGGTTGTCTTGTTACTCCCTCTTCTATTCTCTACCTCCTCCCTGGGTAATCTCACCCCATCCTGTGGTTTTGAATCCTATTTATATGCTAATAATCCCCAATTAAGTATTTGTATCCTTATTTTTGTCTAGATCTGTAATTCTGTCCCTGACTTTTTCTTTGGAACTTCACATTTGGAAATCCAGCTGTCTGGGGCCATCTGGGCAGCTCAGTCAATTAAACGTAGACTCTTAATTTCAGCTCAGGTCATGATCTCATGGTTCATGGGTCCGAGCCCCGCATCAGGCTCTGTGCTGACAGCGGATCCTGCTTGGGATTCTCTCTCTCCATCTCCCTCTGCCCCTCTCCTACCCTCTTCCTCTTTCTCTCAGAATAAATACACTTAAAAAAAAATTTAACTGCCCACTTAACATCTCCATCTAATTGTCAGGTTTGCATCAGGCTTAACATACCCCAAAACTCTTTTTTTATTTATTTGGGGGGTGGGGCACAAGTGAGCAAGGGGCAGAGAGAGAGAGACAGTCCCACAAGGGGCAGAGAAAAAGAGAGAGAGAAGCCGGGCTCACCCAAAGCAGGGCTCAAGCTCATCCAAAACAGGGCTCATACTCACCCGAAGTGGGGCTCGTGCTCACCTGATGTGGGACTCCAACTCAGGAACCGTGAGATTGTGACCTGAGTCGAAGACAGGTGCTTAACGACTGAGCCGCCCAGGCGCCCCACCCCAAAACTCTTGTATTTTCTACCCAGAACTGCTCTTTCCACATTCTGCCCTATCTCCGTGAATAGATCACCACTCACCGAGTTCCTCAAGGCAAAATCTGCAGCCTTTGGATTTGGTGTTAATGTTGTTTTCTTTAAATTGTGGTAAAATATCCATTACATAAATTTTACCATCTTCACCATTTAAAAAACTTTTTTTTTTTTTTGAGTTTTATTAAGTAATCTCTACACCCAGTGTGGGGCTCGAACTCAGGACCCCGAGATCAAGAGTGACATGCTCTTGCCACTTTGCCAGCCAGGCGCCCACCGCCTTAGCCATGTTTAAGCGTACAGTTCTTTGGCATTAAGTGCAGATGGTTGTCCTCACCGGCACCCGTCTCCAGAACCATTCATTTTGCACAGCTGAGACTCTGTACCCATTAAACACTAACTCCTCATTCTCCCCACCCGGCACCTGGGAACCACCGTCCTGTTGTCAACTGAGAAGAGGGGCAAAACTGAAAAAGAGCAAAATCCTTTATTTGGGGTCTCAGAATTGCAATCTGGGGAGCACAGATTTTGGAATAACCAGAGAAGTGTCCCACTCATCTAGGGAAAGCAGGGTTTTTTATGAGAGAGATGGAAATGGGGTAATTACATGATTTAGGTAAAGAAGAAAAGAAAAGAAAGACCCAGCTAGTTTGGGGTTGACCGCTTGAGCCACTTCTGATGACTCTCTTATTGATTATTTGACTTGCGCTATCAAATGAAACTGGCCCTGGTATGTATTAATTAACTTTACTGTCCTCATATGATCCAAATACCAGTTGCCGTGTTGAAATTTTATGAGCAACCGCCTGTAAGACAATTGACATTCTGTCCCAGTTCGAGCATTCGTCAGTTTGGGAAGGAAAAAAGAGCTTCAAAATGGAGTCTCTTATGTCCAGAAACGTCATACAATTCCATAGCACTTTCTGTCCCTAAGAATTAGACTACCGTAGGTGCCTCAGGTAAGTGCAATAACACAGTACCTGTCTTTTTGTGACTGGCTTATTTGACTTAATAAATTTTCCTGAGGGGTCATCCATGTTATAGCATGGGTCACTTTCCTTACATTTTAAGACTGAATAATGTTTCATCGTGTATATATACTACATTTTGTTTATCTATTCATTTTGTTACTGACTTTGGGTTGCTTCTACTGTTTGGCTATTGTGAATAATGCTGCTATGAACATAGTTGTACGGATATTTCTTCAAGGCCTGCTTTCAGTTCCTTTGCGTATATACCCAGAATTGGAGTTGCAGGATTAGTGGGTAATTCTGTTTAGATTGTTTTTTTGTTTTTTGGTTTTTTTTTTTAAGGAACCACCGTACGGTTTTTCACAGTGACTGTATCATTTCACATTCCTACCGGTAGTGCACAAGGGTTCCATCAGGGTGTAGCATTTGGTGATTGTCATTTAGGTAAAAGTAGATGATGGTGTTGTTCAGTTCAGTTCTTCTGTGTCTTTTCTCATTTTTTTCTCATTTTTAAAAAACTTCCAAGAGAGGGTTGTTAAGATATCCAATCAGACCATGTGTCTTCCTACTTAAAATCCTTCAGTGATTTTCCACTGTACTTAAAATCCAAACCGCCTCCTTGAAAGCAAACTGTCTAACCCCACAGCTACTGCTTTTAGCAGGCAGTGAATTATATCTAGCTAAAGCATTGTTTCGTCTCTTGATGTATTTTTATTTTGAGAGAGAATGTGCACGAGCAGGGGAAGGGCAGAGAGAAGGAGACAGAATCCCAAGCAGACTCTGCACCACCAGCCCAGAACCAGATGTGGGGCTGGATCTCACGACCCCGTAAGATCATGACCTGAGCTGAAATCAAGAGTCAAGATGCTTAACTGACGGAGCCACCCAGATGCCCCTATGTATTTATTTTTATAGTTCCCTTCTACTTACAGCAAGGGTTGCAGGCTTTCTATTTATAGTTATTGTTATAAAGTTTCCCTTTTAAGTAAAACTTTTTTGTTGTTGTTTTTAAAGTAAAACTTCTTAAAGTAAAAAGAAAAGTAATAAAATTTTAAAATTTTAAGTAAAAAATTAGCAGTTTGTAAACACATGGAATAAAAATTGTGGTCATATTGTAGGAGTGACTGGCACTTGGAAAACACTGATTTAGAACTGTGGAGATATTTTTCTGTTCGGTACTGTTCTCCTGTGAACCAAAGAAATAGAAACTTACAAAAGCCCCTGCTTGCAGCACTGTCTTCTCGGAGCCTCTGCAGACCTTCAGCACTGCCACATTTAGCCTTGCTCCCTCACAGAGGCAACCCCAGACCCATCCTGTCTGCAGTATTGCTGATTTTTTAACGCAGGGCTTGGCCTTACATACCTTTGTTTTTCATGCTAGTGTTTCCAGAGCCTTCTTCACAGAGGTCTGAGGACTTGATTTAAAGAGGGAAAGAGGCGGGGGGGGGGGGGGGGGGCGCCTGGGTGGCTAAGTTGGTTAAGCATCCGACTTCAGTTCAAGTCATGATCTCACAGTCCATGAGTTCGAGCCCCGCGTCGGGCTCTGTGCTGACAGCTCAGAGCCTGGAGCCTGCTTCAGATTCTGTGTCTCCCTCTCTCTCTGCCCCTCCCCTGCTCATGCTCTGTCTCTGTCTCAAAAATAAATAAGAAAAAAATTTATAAAAAGAGGGAAAAGGGAAGTTTCCACTATTTTATAACATTATTCTTAATGTTGTAATAAGAATATTACGTGTACAGATAAGAATATGAAATGCACAACAAAAGAAAAGAAAGGCAACCCATAACCACACTCCTTTGCCAGAATTTATATTTAAAAAAATTTTTTTTAAGTTTATTTATTTTGAGAGAAAGTTGTGCATGCATGAGCGGGGGAGGGTCCGAGAGAGGGGGAGAGAATCCCAAGCAGGCTCCACGCTACCAGCACAGAGCCCGACGTGGGGCTCGACCTCACAAATCATGAGGTCGAAATCGAGAGTCAGTCGCTCAGTGGACCGAGCCACCCAGGCACCCCCAGAATATGTATTATTGTGGCAACACTGCTTCTGTTTTCAGATGCCTGTTTTACCTGCATGTAATAAACATGTATGTAGTTTTGTTTCCTGCTCTTTTTACTTTGCCACAAGTATCTTTCCATTTGTGTCACATGGTCTCATGATGCTCGTTTGCAGTGCTATACAATATCAGGTGAATGTGGAGGGATTTGTGGAGGTAGTAGAGTGGCACTTTAGAACCTGGGCTATGAGACAGATTGCCCAGTTTCCAATCTTAGCTTAGCCACGTTCTCACTGTGGAACGTAGACTAATTACTACTAACCTTCTCTGAACACTGTTTGTTTTTAATGTTTATTTTTGAGAGAGAGAGAGAGCACGAGCAAGGGAGAGGCAGAGAGAGACGGAGACACAGAATATGAAGCAGACTCCAGGCTCTGGGCTGTCAGCACAGAGCTGGAGGCAGGGCTTGAACTCACAAGCTGTGAGTTCATGACCTGATCGATCCAAAGTCCATGCTTAACCGACTGAGCCACCCATGTGCCCCGCTATGGGAATAATAAGCATCTCCTTCATAAGGTTGTTAGGATGAGGTAATGCATGTAAAACTCTGAGCACAGAGGGCGGCATACAGCACAGCCCAGTGCATGTCAGCCATGAGTAGCTGGTGCTTCAAAATAGAGGCTTTGTGGTCAGAGACTAGGTTCAAGTAGACTAGGTTCAGGGAGTTTGTTACATTTTCTGGATGTCAATCCCTGATTAGATACAGGACTTCTTACAAATACTTCTTTCATTATCTGAATTGCATTTTCATTCTATTGATAGTGTCCTGTTTTTATTCCGTGTTTACATTTAAAAAAAAACTCGTGGTGAAAACACACTTAAAACTTCCCATGTTAGTCACTTTTAAGTGTATGGTTTTTTGTGACAGTGTTAAGTACATTCACATGATTTTGTGTGTGTTTATTTTGAGAGAGAAAGAGGGGCAGAGAGGGGCAGAGAGAGAGGGAGAGAGAATCTCAAGCAGGTGCGGAGTAAAATCTCACGAACTGAACCAGGCGATCATGACCTGAGCCAAAATCAGAGTTGGACGCTTAACTGACTGAGCTACCCAGGCACCCTGTGATTATGTTTTGATGCACAAAAATTTTTATCTTGATGAAGCCCAGCATACGTATTTTTTCCTTTCGTGTCACGTGCTTTTGGTGTCACACTCAAGAAACCACTGTCAAAGCCAGTGTTACGAAGCTTTTCTTCTCCGTTTTCTTCTAAGAGTTTTATAGTTTTAACTCATACATTTATTTAGGTCTTTGATCCATCTTGAGGGTTTTTTGGTATATGGTGTGGCTCCAAATTCATTTTTTTTTTTTTTTTGCATGTTTATCTCCAATTTTCCCAGCACCAGTTTTTGAAAAGACTATCCTTTCCCCATTGATTTATCTTGGCATCATCGTTGAAAATCATTTAACTGTATATGTGAGGGTTTATTTAGTTCTGGCTCTCTACACTATTCCATGGGTCTGTATGTCTGTCTTTAGGCTAGTGCCACATGATTTTCATTACTCTAACTTTGTAGTAAGTTTTGGAATCAGGATAGGTCAGTCCCCCAACTTGGTTCTTCCTTTTCAAGATTATTTTGACTATTTTTGATCGCTTGAGATTCCATATGAACATTAGGACGGATTTTTTTATTTCTACGAAAAATGTTACTGGGATTTTGATAGGGTTGCATCAGATCTGTGGATCGCTTTGTGTAGTATTGACATCTTAACCATGTTAAGTCTCCCGATCCATGAACATGGGTGTTTTTCCATTTATTTGTGGTGTTCTTAATTTCTTTCAGCAGCATTTTGTACTTTTCAGGTTATAGGTCTTTTTGCCTCCTTGGTTAACTTTATTCTTTTTGATGCTATTGTCAGTGAAAATGTTTTCTTAATTTCCATTTTGGATTGCTCATTGTTAGTGTATAGAAATGCAACCGATTTTTGGGTGTTGATTTTGTATTTCTGCAACTTTGCTGAATTCATTATTAGTTCTAAGAGTTGTTTCATGGAATCTTTAGGATTTTCTGCATTTAAGAACATGTGTACAAACAGGCCATTTAACTTCTTTAATAGAGCTTGATATTTGACTGCAATTCTACTTCTGTGTTCCAAGGATTGTTCTTTGTCTTTTAACCTTTTAGTGTGTAAATGATATTGTCAGATTCCTAAAGTGGTTCTGTGGCTGTTTCACTTCTGTGGGTCTTTGGTTAAATTGTTTTGCATTGCTTAATACATCTGGTACAATTAGTTTTTGCTCTGTTTCTTTCTTTTTTTTTTTTTTTTTTAATTTACATCCAAATTAGTTAGCATATAGTGCAACAATGATTTCAGGAGTAGACTCCCTAGTGCCCCTTACCCATTTAGCCCATCCCCCCTCCCACAACCCCTCCAGCAACCCTCAGTTTGTTCTCCATATTTATGAGTCTCTTTTGTTTGGTCCCCCTCCCTGTTTTTATATTATTTTTGTTTCCCTTCCCTTACGTTCATCTTAAAGTCCTCATATGAGTGAAATCATATGATTTTTGTCTTTTTCTGACTGACGAATTTCACTTAGCCTAATACCCTCCAGTTCCATCCACATAGTTGCCAATGGCAACATTTCATTCTTTTTGATTGCCGAGCAGTACTCCATCGTATATATATACCATATCTTCTTTATCCACTCATTCATCAATGGACATTCGGGCTCTTTCCATACTTTGGCTACTGTCGATAGTGCTGCTATAAACACGGGGGTGCACGTGTCCCTTCGAAACAGCACACCTGTATCCCGTGGATAAATGCCTAGTAGTGCAATTGTTGGGTCGTAGGGTAGTTAGTTCTATTTTTAGTTTTTTTGAGGAACCTCCATACTGGTTTCCAGAGTGGCTGCACCAGCCTGCGTTCCCAAGTTTTTGCTTCGTTTCTGAAGCTGCTTCGAAATGTGTATTTCATTTCATGAAACACAGCTATTAAGGATCAGCTAGGTGTGAGGCTCTTTATGACCTGCTCAGCCAACCCATTATCCTACCCTCCACCTCACTTAGTAGAGGAATGGTCTGATGAACAATGACAGTAATAATCATCATATCTCGCTACTTTTTCAAGTACCTTTGTGTATTTGAACTTCTAACTTCATCAAGTCATTTTTGATTAAAAAGTGCTCTAGAGAATTGAAACTGTGAAAACTCCCCCCACCCGTTTCTACGAAGATCTCATCTAGTGTTGTCTTTTCACCTCCTTGTTAATCTCTTCATTATCTTTTTTTTTTTTTTTAATTTTTTTTTTCAACGTTTATTTATTTTTTTGGGACAGAGAGAGACAGAGCATGAACGGGGGAGGGGCAGAGAGAGAGGGAGACACAGAATCGGAAACAGGCTCCAGGCTCTGAGCCATCAGCCCAGAGCCTGACGCGGGGCTCGAACTCACGGACCGTGAGATCGTGACCTGGCTGAAGTCGGACGCTTAACCGACTGCGCCACCCAGGCGCCCCACTCTTCATTATCTTTTATGCTTTGTATTTCTTTAGGGCTGACAGTTTATAAAATATCCTCATGTTTTTTATTTTGTTTTATCCTTATCACTCCTGTGAAGTGGCCAGAGTAGGTACTACGGTTCCATTTTACATGGAAAATGGAGAGGAAGAGAAGCTGTCTCCCCTAAAGCACACGGCTACCAGAGATGGACCTACAGTAAGAACCAGGCCCTTGGATTGCACACCCTGTGTTCTTTTTTATATCCTGCACGTCAACCACTAATTCAGTTAGCGCTCTCTTTATTTACTCAGCAAATACGTATTGAGTGCCTTATACATGTCATTGTATGTTGCTAGGAGCTCGACTTATCAGGACTCGTAAGGTCACTTTTTTGCTAGTTTTGCTCTGTCACCAGCTACCCCTTAGCAACCATTTGACGTTACCTATTGATCTGTTTTCTCATGTGGATCTATTTCTTTCTGTTCACAAGCATAAATCAAGATTCTAGGCCTCCTGTCTGTTTCCTTTTACCTTCTAGATCTTTTTTTTTTTAATACTTTTAAAAATGTCCTTAAGTAATCTCTAAAACCAACGTGGGGTTCCAACTCACAACCCCAAGATTGGACGTCACAAGCGCCAGCCAGGCTCCCCTACCCTCCAAACCTTTGATTCCAACAGGAGATTGACTTTCCTTACCAGCAAACACTTCTACTTGTGATGCAAGTTTTGGGGGTGTGACAGTGGCAGATTCAGATACCTGTCGCAGACTAGTTGGCTCTGGGAACCAAATGTGGGACCAGGTAGAGTCACCTGAAGGGAAATGCCTTTAGCAGTCCATGCTGCTGAATAAATTAGTGGGTAGCGGGAGTGCCTAGTGTGTGGAAGGCCTAGGCAGCGGGCAAGTCACATGATATAAAGGTTATACACGACAGCTACACCCAACGGCTAATAGCAGAAGGAGAAAGATAAGCACTCAAGGTATTTCTGGGGACGAAGGACAGGCACCCACTCCAAGGAGGGGTGGTTATCAGATCCCATAGAAATCCAGCAACAGGAAATGAAGTGTGGTTGGGCCACTCAGAACTGGAACCAGAAAGTCAGAAATAGGCTATTGGGTTCTCATCTCTGCTTTTTTTCTTTCTTCTTCTTCTTCTTTTTTTTTTTAATTATTTATTTATTTATTTTGAGGGAGGGAGGGAAGGAGAGAGTGAGAGAGAGAGTGCATAAGCAGGGGAGAGGCAGAGAGACAGGGAAGAGAAGAATCCCAAGCAGGTTCCATGCTGTCAGCATGGAGCCCTAAGCGGGGGTGCGGGGGGTTGACTCACCAACTGTGAGATCATGACCTGAGCCGAAATCAAGGGTTGGACACTTAACTGACAGAGCCACCCAGGCACCCCTCATCTCTGCTTCTTTACTAGACTACTTCATTGTCCCACGTCTTTTTTGCAATCTGGTGAAGAGAATGTCTAACGCAAAGCTTCTCAGACAGGAGAAGGTGCTAGGCATGTTGGGAAACCAGAAAGTGGTCCAGGATAAAGGAAGGATGTCACCTGTTCCACATAATGCCTGGCATATAATAGGCATACGCTAGCTACCTTTGAATAGATAGATCCATAATCTCTGCTCTCAGTAGCTCTGTAGGTCCCTTGACTCAGTGAGACCTGCCCTTAGTTTGGAGCAAAGACTGACTCCTGTTGCTGTGTCAGTAGGTAATAATGAAGGGAACAGGGACAGGAGTATGAGAGCTTCCCGGCCCGAAGGCCCCCACCTCGTTTTATCAAATATACACACACTGGGGGGCGCCTGGGTGTCTCAGTCGGTTAAGCGGCCGACTTCAGCTCAGGTCATGATCTCGCGGTGTGTGGGTTTGAGTCGGGCTCTGTGCTGGCAGCTCAGATCCTGGAGCCTGCTTCCGATTCTGTGTCTCCCTCCGCTGCTTGTTCTCTGTCTCTCTCTCAAATAATAAAAACATTAAAATACACACATACACACACTGAATGCACGCATTGTCCAAACATCTCGTATGCACTGGTTTAGTCCTATAAACCCATTCAGTACCATGACAATTTTCGTCCAAGTGTCTGAAAATTGTAAGTCATTTTTGTTGGGCATAATTAGAACAAGAGGAAACTGTGTGTTGAAAATGGAAATGGGATATGAAGTGGTTGGTAAAATAGGAATAGCGGTTTTTGTTGCAAAACCCTGGGTAATGTTTCCATGAACCGGTGGTCTGTATGTTGCTGGCTTCTTTCACTTAACTGTATGCCACCGTGGATCTTTCTGAATCAGTACGATATTATGAGACAGCATGTGCCTTGAGGTAAGGCTGCCCACTAATTATAGTGACATTTAACTATATTTGATCCCCAGAATATAATTTTCTTTTGATGTGGCTACCGCAATTACTCTCTGCTGTACTGTATCCAGGAGAACAGAAATAGCAATGTCATTCCTTGGCTGCAGTGCTGGCTTTGTCCTCTTGTCCAGAGAACTTCTGGTGCTCATCTGCGAGAGAGAGGTGGTTGCCAATCCTGGGCCCATTCAGATAGAGCACAGAGAGCTGTCTAGGGTGGTCTACTCAAAAACCTTGAGTGATTCATTCCCCTTCTATGGAATGAAGTCTGAGTTTGAGACTCTTCACAATCTGTCCAGCCTCCCAGCATCCTCTCTGACCAGTTCCTTCCCACACACAACTGTTCTTTAACCTCATTCATTAAAAGAGCTTCTGGGTGCCAAGCTCTGTTCTAGTCACTGCGGGGACAGTAGTGAACAAAACCGTAAGTCCCTGTCTTCACGGCACTTGCATTCCAACGGGGGTCACCGCCAATGAACTGGTAAGCAAACGCAGAGTAATACCAATATGCCAGGTAGTGCTAAGTGCTGTGGTGAAAAGCCTATTTGATTCTGAGAGAGAGGGAGTGCTGGAATGGGAGGATGGAGGAGAGGTGGCTCACCATCGCAGGCTGAGTGGTGAGGGCAGGCCTTTCTCAGAGCTTCATCAGAGTGGGTATTTGGAGGAAGAGGGGAGGCAGGCCCCTCCGATAAGTGGAAAGAGTATTTCAGCCAGTACAGTAGCCGGATGCTGGGGATGAGCTGGCATGTTTAAAGAACAGTAAGGAAGCCAGAGTAGCCAGGGTGAAGCGAGGGAGAAGAGAGGAAGTTTGGGGAGCCGGGTCATGGGGGGCCTCATAGGAGAGCGTGAGGACTGCAGCTGTCCTAGTAGAGGGAGGCGGGTGTCGTCAGAGCTCTGCCTGGAGACACGACGTGATCTGGCTTGCCGTTGAGGAGAGTCATCCTGGCTGCTGTGTGGGGACTGGGCAGCGAGCTCGTTCGTCAGCAGACAGTATTCACAGTCCCCGTGAGAGGCGGTGGGGGTGGTGAGCAGGGAGTCGAGGTGGGGATGTATTTTGAAGGCAGAGTTGACAGAATTTGTTGACGGATTGGATGTGAGGTAGGGAAGAGACCAGTTGAAGAGCGCTCTAGAGGTTTTGGACTGAGTAACTGGAAGATTCGAGTTGAGAGGAGAAGGAATGCAGAAGTAAGTAGGGGAGTGGGGAGCAGTCGGGGTTTGGTTTGAGTTGCTACATACGACGGTGGGGAGGAAAGCTGGAGGGGGTGGCGTGAGGGCAGGGTGCGGCGGTAGTGACCCCGGCCAGGTACCCACGCGGACCCACCCACGGTAGGCGGTTGCATGTGTAGTTTGGAGTTCAGAGGAGAGGCCCAGGTAAGAGAGATAAATGTGGGAGTCGGCGCATACAGACGGTGTTTACGTTCATGTGTGAGATCACCTGGAGAATAAATCTAGGAAGGGGGCAGGTCTTTGAACACTGGAGTGTCCCAACTTTTAGGGGTTATGGAGGTGAGGACGAACTAGCAAAGGAGACTGAAAAGGAACAGCCAGCGAAGTTAGCGGACAAGTAAGAGAATGCGGTGGAAGTTAGTGAGGAGTATGTTCCAAGGAAGATGGAGTGTGTCAGATGCATCTGGCAGGTCAAGTAAATGAGGACCGTGGATTTGGCCACGTGGAGGTCGTTGGTAACCCGGACAAGAGCTGTTTCAGTGGAGTGCCAGGATGACAGTGTGGTTAAAGTTGTTCAGGAGGTTTTTGTTTTGTTTTTGTTTTTTTTAGAGAGAGCATGAGCAAGTGGGGGAGGGGCAGAGGCGGGGAGAGAGAATCCCAAGTAGGCTCCGTGCTGAGCCCCAACTTGAGGCTGGATCTCACGACCGTGAGATAATTAACCTGAGCCGAAATCAAGAGTCGGATGCCCATCTGACTGAGCCACCCAGGTGCCCCAGGAGACTTTTGTTTTTTTTGTTTTTTTTAACTTTATTTATTTGTTTTGAAAGAGACAGAGCATGTGAGCAGAGGAAGGGCAGAGAGAGAGAGAAAGAGAGAGAAAACCCCTGCTGTGGCAGTGCAGCGCCCAATATGGACCTCAATCCCAGAAATTGTGAGACCTGAGCCAAAATCAAGAGTTGGATGTTTAACCCACTCAGCTGCTCAAGTACCCCTCCCCCCAGGTTTTGTGGTTTTTTTTTTTTTTTCCATGGGACTATTATAGCATATTTGTTTATTGGTGGGAATGAGCCAGTAAAGAGGGGGAAATTGATCCAGGAGAGAGGACAATTCCTGGATCGATGACTTTGAGTAGAAGAGAAAGGATGGAATCCAGTGCATAGTAAATAGCTACACAGGAGGTGATCTGTCACCCCCTGAAAGATCTTCCAAGCATTTGCCTTCATCCCGTCTCCCCCCCCCACTTTCCTTCTTCCATCAGCACCACCACCAGCACCATTCGACCTGCCAAAACCATATTCATGCTTCGGAAGCATAACACATTACATATTATCTCTCATGAAGCCAGCCTCAGATTCCTCAGACACGATCGATTTTTCCCTTGTGTGTTAATGGCATGTTTTTTGTGCTTAACATTACCACCATGGACTCCCTGGTATCTCCATTAGTTTTTATCTTTGATAATTTGTTTCTTGAAGGCTCATGATCCCTGATTTCCGACCTCACTCGACTATCCTATTTTAAGAGACAAATTAATTAATGGATATTCCTGGCTCTCAGAAGGCACTCAATAAATGTCGGATGAGTTATTCTGATTTGACGAGGTTGGCTCAGGTTTGGAGGAATGGTGCCAAGTTCCACTACTCAGTGAAATAGTAGGTACTGTGCCTGAATTCTATTAAAAATTGGTGTGTTCTCCTTATCTCTTAAGCAACACTGTATGCCCCTGTGGCTCCCTAAAGTGCTTTGTAGGTAAAGTTAAATAAATATTTATGAGTTGATTGATAAACCTTTTTCTTCTGGTCTTACCCTTTCCAAGCTATGGTAAACTGGTGCATTATAGGTAAATTCTATCAAGGAATTACACTCTATCTTAGTTCCCGAAAGTTCACCCCAGTGAACTTCTCAGTTTGAGAACTAATCATTTCTCAAGAATAATTCTTAAGAATAAATAAGAATAAATGCTCACTTGATTGATTTTGGGCCAAAAATCAGTGCCTTTGGTTGGCAGGTACTAAGTTAGGTGCTGCCTTTAATGCAGACAGGGCTAAAAAGAACATCTCCTCTGGGACCCAACTTGAGTCAAATCCATGTCCTACCATGTGGGCAAGTCCATCTCAGTCATCCCCTCTGAAGTTACCTTTTTCTTTCCTGAAAATATAGGGGCAATTATGCCCACTTAATAGATTTGTTATGAGGGGCACCTGGGTAGCTCAGTTAAGCGTCTGACTTTGGCTCAGGGCATGATCTCATGATTTATGAGTTCGAGCCCCGCGTTGGGCTCTGTGCTGACAGCTCAGAGCCTAGAGCCTGCTTTGGATTCTCTGTCTGCCCCTCTGTCTGCACTGCCCCTGCTCGTGCTCTGTCTCTCTGTCTCTCTCTCCAAAATAAACATTAAAAAAAAAAACAACAGATTTGTTGTGAAGGTCAGAGGGAGGTATGTGTACAAAGTGCCCAGCTCAGCATCTAGAGAATGAAGTGCTTATTAAAAGTTAGCTGCTGTTATTCCCCTTTCGCAGTTTTTGTTTTTGTTTTTTTTCTCCTCCTGGGCTGCTGCTAACCTGTTGCAGAACTACCGAGAAAATGGGTGGGCTCGCTGCTGTCACTGGATACTGGCTTTTCCTGGAGAGCAGTTCTGAGCAGTGGCTTCTTTCCCATGCACCTCCTGGCCTGTCTGCCAGGGACTCACATCCAGGGTCATTTTTTTTACCCTTTCTTTTCCGTTCCACTTGCCCCTTGAATGCAGTCAGGGCACCAGAAGCTGGTGTAGGCTCTGGCTGTGCATCTTCTCCCTAGTCCCAACTCCAGACCTTCGTCTTGCACCACCCCCGCTGAAGCGACCGACGCCACCTGCTGGAGGACTAGATTTTCTTTGGTCAGCTTACAAAAGAGCCTTCGCACCAAGAGTGAGGTCTAGAAGGCCATTCCCCTCCCCGCCCACCCCACCCCACCCCGCCTCCTTTCTAGGTAGAGTCCACATCGCACACGGCCTGTGACTTTTCTCTTTCCTCCTCCTGAGCTTACATTTTTGAGAGCAAGCACAGTGGACATCACGCCCACTGTGAGTTACAAAGTACACTGTTCTTGTCGCTTGGGCCTCGGTCACCTTGTGGTGATGCTCTTACTTGCAGCCTTCCCATCTGCACGGTGGGGGTGGGGATTCCTGAAGTCTGACCTTACCGGATTACTGTTGTAGCGGGACGGGTGCAGAAAGCTCGATAAACTAAAGTACTGTTTGGATGTAAAACGCTACTGCTCCCCTTCCTCACATATTTATCCACGCCGTGCCAGGCTTGGAGGGACAGGTGCCAGACTCGCTCCGCCAGGACCCTGCCCTACCTCAGGGGCAGAACGCAGTGAGGCTCCCCGGGCCCCGTACCCCGCGACTGGTCTCCATGAGCCTGTCAGCGGAAGGTGCAGCACCGTGCATCTGCTGGCTCTCCGCTCCCCCAGCCGCGGTCCCTACAGCTTGGTGATGTGGCCGGGGCGGCTTTGTTCCCGTGTCCCTACTCCACTGGAGACTTCAAGAAACAGTTTTGGTCTACTCTTCTCTCAAAACTTTGGCGCACCTGCCAGAGATGCCTGACTAGACTGTCAGAACATTCCGGGAGTTCTCGGAAATGAGAGAACAGTACTTGTAGCTACCGCTGAGCGCCTACCACGTATCAGGCGTTTTGTGCCTGGTAACTAGTGCTTGTCTTGTTTAATCCGCATAGCTTCTTTAACAAAAGAAAAAACCGAGGTTCCAAAAAGTTAAGTCTCTCGTCCCAAGTGACATAGCTAGTAAGCGGCAGCTGGAATTTGAACTTCACTCTGTCTGATTCCGAAATCGTTGCACTGGCCACCATACCACGAGGCCTGCCATTGCTGTATGGGAGGAGAGGCCGTGCGCCACACAGGAAAACTTTCCACACAGGAAAACTTGCCAGTTGTCTCATGCGCGTGCGGGTTCCAGCCCTGCCCATGTGGTCTGGGGCAAGTGGCTCTCAACCTCTTGAGCCGCGGATACTGTCTCATCACATCTTCACCACAGTCATGTGACACAGGTGTTGTTCCCAGCTCCACGTCACATTTGAGGAGAGTAGGTCTCGTGAGATAAAATGGCTCGCGCTGAGTTGCAGAGCAGTGATCGTAAGTGGCAAAGCCAGAACTCGAATCTGGGTCTGACACCTGGTCCGGTGTTCCGCCCATCATTTCTCACAGCGGCTCCTAAGACCTGGCGTATCACTCACGCACTCGACAGCCCTCGGGATGCCGGCCGGGAACCCGTAGAGGGAGCAGGAGCCGTGCCTCTTCAGCCCCGTCTCTTTCTTACCCCTAATATCCCCTTCTTAGAAACCTCCCTGAGGCAATACAGACGTTGGAAATTCAAGGAAAAAGCTACGCACTGCTTAAAAACCGCTTGAAGCCCCGCACGGAAGTCTAGAAATCTGCCTCCCATCCTTTGAGTCTGTGCTGTTCCTTTGGCGGCATGGTGTGGTGGTTGTAGTTTGGAGAAAGTTCTTTCTGGGCTCTTCCCCCTCGCAGTAAAATCTCACAGGGCCGTTGCGCAGGTTAGAGAGGACACACATCAAGGGCAGCAGCGGGAGCCTTTCTAACTGATGGCAGCTCTGCTCCCTGCATCAGGGTCTGTTGGAAACCAGCGCGGGACCCCCAGGTCCTGGAGCTCTCACTCTGATTCCGCGGGCCTCGGGCCCCTGGGGGCGCTGCCTCCAGCTACGCTAGATGACCTCTAAGGACTCCCTTCACCTGTGCTTTTTAAAAATAAAAGTAAGGACGCTCGTGTTTTGGTTTTTTGAATCTAACTGGACAGAGTTCTATGAAGTAAAAAGTAAAAGACTCCATCTTTTCCTCCATTCATTCATTCCTGAGGTCACTTGTCGCCAGTTTGTGTCCTTCCTGTTGTTCTGTGTATTTCACACACCTGTGTATTTTACACGCCTACAGGTATGTGTAAATACACACATTGTATGGTATGGTAAACACACTGGACTCTAGGACACATGCTGTAGCATGACTCGGCCCTGTCACTCGTTTGGGGTATCTTTTCTCGTTGATACTTGAAGGTTTAACGTACTCTTCTTAATGCTTTATAATATGTTAAATGGTCCCCTATCGATTATATGCCGCAAGACTTTCAAGCAAACGCACACATGCAACGCCGCTTTTTAAATTTTCTTTTCAGGAGAAGAAGAAAAAGAAACACAGAGACAGGAAGTCATCTGACTCGGACAGCTCAGACTCTGAGAGTGACACAGGCAAGAGGGCAAGGCACACCTCCAAGGACAGCAAGGCAGCGAAGAAGAAGAAGAAGAAGAAGAAGCACAAGAAGAAGCACAAGGAGTGAGAGCGGAGAGAGTAGGGGGGTGGCTGAGAGGAGGAGGAACCAGGAGCCCGGTGCCTTGAAGCCCTGGCTCCCGGAAAGACTCAGTAGTGAGAAAATGGCCTCCCACCCCGCTGGCTTCTCGCCCATGGGAGATGACTTCCCCTCATGCAGCAGGCAGGTTTGGGAGTTAGAAGTCAGAAGCATCTGCCCGAATGAGTTGTCGTCCACTTATCATTCCTGGTCCCTTTGCAAGTGACCCCTGCAGCTCGCCCGTTCGTTCACTCAACTTCCTTCATCCAGCAGGAGGTCCTATTACCCTCTCCAGCTGCCACTGCCAGAGCCAGATTCCTGCACAGGGGTCCAGGCTCCAGCCACAGGTACCGCTGTGGAGGCGAGTCTGGCTGTAGTTGGAGAACAGAGTGAGTGGCCCCTCCCCGTCGGGTCTGCCCTGGGCTGCTTGGTGAGCATCCAACACGGGGGCTGAGGGAGATCGGCGGGATGAGGGAGAACATGGTAAGAAGTGGTGCTCACTTTTTCCATTCCCCCTGACATGATTCAATCATGCTAGAAGTGACAGCCAGAAAACCATCGTCTGCAGTGACTGAGCTTGTGTGTGACATTCTGCCAGACCACTGAACCAGACAGCTCAAGCCAAGATCATTGCTTTACTTTGTATTCACTACCGTGTGAGTCCCTTGGTCCCACTTCAGGTCTCTGCTTCAATTCCTGGCACTAAACGGAAGTGTGTTTGGTTTTAAACTTACTGAAGGTTCTTATTGCCATAATCCCTCTTCCTGGGTAATTTACAGCCTTAAAAGTCACTGAGTCTGTATTAGTTGACAGAAAACCATTTAATATGTTACTTCAGACCTTGGAGAGAGGCCCAGCTGAGGTACAGAGCCAGAGGCACCAGCAGGTCACAGCCTTCTTAGGAGATCACTTACAAGCCCTCCCTTCTGTAATGATTAGATGACCTCTCCCCCCAGAGCTGATTAGAGAACCGGTAAGAATTCATAACCCTGAATGGCCGAGGGCATAGAAGGGAGCTTAGCAGTCATCTTGGCCAGCGAGCATTTGCTCCTACTACGAAGGCACAAGCCTGCATCCTGTGTCCCGAGCCTACGTTCTGCAAAGAGAGAGACCACAGCATTTCACAGACAAGAGCGGCTTCCCAAACCCAAGGGCATTCAGTGCAGGATGGGCCTGAGGGGACAGTTTAGTAGCCAAGCCTGGGGAAGCCGGGCCACTGATGGATTATTCCAGGTTGGACTAGCTCATTTGGCCATGGGGTGGGGGGACAGTGTAAAGGCAAGGTGTAGGTGCAGCTCTTCTGCTCTTATACGCGTTACGTGATCAGCTACCGCGGTCCCTGAGACTGTCCAGTTCAGTCTCTCATCTGTGCCGCTTCTGAGTGACCTTCAGGCAGTATTTCTGCCCACTCTCCGACACACAGGAAACCAAGACTCCCAGAGTCGTGTCACCAAAGGCAAAAAGGCAATTTGGTGACCTTGGCTCTGCTTTATTGACCTTAGAGCACCCTTTGGATGCAGTTGAAAAAACAAACATACACACTGGGAGCCAGAAACGGATCTAGGCTGGTGTCGCCTGACCCCAGAAGAATTTCCCCAACCCAGGTGGATTTATACAAAACGCCAAAGGGAAAAATGAGGCAATTCGGTGCTGAGTCCAGGGCTAGTCGATTGGCAGAGGAGCAGTCGGTGAAGGAGTGGACAGGTCATGCCTCCTTCTCGTAAGTACGAGTGCAAACTACACTGCCATGGGTGAGTGTCTGGAAGGAGAGACAGAGTCAGATTAGGGCAGGGGTGAGGGCACCGAAGGTATCGGGGCACTCCGCATCCTGATGGGAGGGGCCTCTACCTTCATCCCAATAATCTTCATTTATTGACTGCCTGCTGTGTGCCAGGTACTTTACGTGTCTTTTTTTCTAATACTTAGCACCAAGCTTTTAGTTTCGTTAGGCACTTACTTCCTCTGTTAGAAAGTTGGGGAAATGAGCTATGAGAGAGGAAGTGACTGGTCAAGATCTCAGGGCGTTCTCTCTCCCTTGCACCATTCCCGTAGTGCCTAAGATGGTGCCTGGCGCGTAGTACACAAATAGTGAGTACAAATGTCCAGAGACTCTTGGGCAAGAACTGTGCTAGGCCACCAACTCTCCGTTCCTTCCCCGACTTAGAGTAGTGCAGGGACCAGAGGCTTGAGCCACCATCATCCAGCCTGGCATCGTAGAGCCAGGCCCGTGGCCTCACCACAGGCCGAACTGCCCAGTGAGTGTTTGGTCCTGCGTATCACATTCCCACCAGACCTAGACACCTCATTCTTCACTCTGCAGGGCCTCCTGGATGCAACAATGCAGGGAGAGCGTTACAGAGACCACAGGGGCTGCTGTCTCTGCCCCAGGCCTGGGGGTGTTCAGTCACGGCTACATTCTTCCAGTGAAGGCCCCAAGTTTGTCCCCAAACAGACCCACGTGCCAGCCTGGCTGTCCCTTCCTCCCCAGGCTGTTATCAGGTACTCGCAGAGGGCCAGGCATACAAAGCACTGACCGGCGGTGGGGCTGGAATGAGGTGGAAAGGGCTGGTCTGTCACTGCCCCACTGTCCCTGCCCAGAGGCTTTCTGTGTGGCAGCGCCGTCCCAGGGAGGAGAGGGAAGCCTCTCCTAGGGGCCTGGGATCCAGCTTGGCCCTGCTTTCTACTCCCGGGTGAGGCAAGGTGGCAACAGAGGAGGACACTAAGGCCGTGGAGCACGTATGGTGGCCCTCTGCCTCGCCCGTGTGATGCTGTGTGCTCTACGTCACGGTCTCCTGATGCCCCAGCGGCCCACAAGTTTGGTATTGCTCCCGCCCCTTTTACAGTGGGACACGGAGAAGGTGACGTGTGTGAAGCCCTGTTTCGTATAACTGAGATGTGAATCCAGGCCTGTATGAGTCCAAAGCCACCACACAGAAAACTCCCACCTAAAGCCATCCCAACCCCGCCTCCGCCCTCCACTGCTCCCAGGGGAAGCCGCTGGCTTTCCCACAGGCTTGACTGAAGGGGAAGGAGTGGTAACCGGTTGGGTGAGGCTCCAAAGTTGTCCATCTTACCAGGATGAGCTTCCCATCAACTAGCTCCCGCACCAGTGTTGTCTCTTGCCCGTTCCACTTCTGCAGGTGGACAAGTTTGCCTCCGTCCAGCGTCACGATGGACTGTGAAAGAGGGTAGAGGTCTGAGCTGCGATCTGAGCCAGGACCGAGTGACAGGATGGTGTCCGGTCATTGGGGTCACAGAGGACCCTGTCTGTGTCCCAAACTAACGGAGTTCAGGCGGCCGCCTCCGACCTAGCCCCGCAGGCGGTCTGGTCCTCCTCCAGCCTCTGCTCCACGACTGCCTGGCTGGGGCGGGGGCCTTCAGGTGTTGCGCGGGTAGGGAGACGCCGGCAGCATGGTGGAGCCAGACAGCCCGGTTCTGAGAAGTGCCACCGGCCTTCGGAATGGGCACTCATCCCCTCCTCTGGGTGATGTCCACAGCCCTAGAGCCCCTTAGATACAGGGGACATGAATCATCCTATATCCCCAGGAAAGACCGGTGAGGAGGGGTCTTGAGACCTTCCGCCCGAGTGCTGATCACACATAACGTCTAACAGACCTTGGAGATGGGAGGTGCTGGGAAATCAGACTTCCTGCTTTGTATTCCTCTCTCTTCCCGATCCACATCATGTGACCCCTTCAGCTGACAAGTGGACAGCAACTGCCAGGTCCTGGGTCTGGGTGCCCTTGGAGTGTTCCAGACCCTGGTCAAATGCCCACTTAGTCTTCTGGGCTCTGCCAGCCTGCATCAGCTGGTTCTCATTTGGCAGCTCTCCCATGTTTCTCTTGTTTAGGAATTTGGGGGCTCTAGGTCAGGCTAGGGGACTCTGGCTGAGCAGGCTTCAGTAGGAGAATCTGAGGAGGCTCTGTGTGTGTTCGGGGCCACATGGGGAATAGTTGTGCATCCTTGCTCCCACCACCTTACTCCTCATTCCCATCCCCCAAGGTGGTGGTTTTTTTCTTTTCTTTTTTTTTTTTTTTTTTTTTTTTTTGGCCCACTCCAGATTATTTTTAGCCTAGGCATCCCAGAGCACTACTGTTTCATTGGGATTCTTATTCCTCAAAAAGTGGGCTAGTCAAGGAGGCAGATGCATGTGATAGGGCAGCTACCTCTCTCCAAGGTAGGATGACATCTTTGGGCACCATCCCGGCTCTGCCGCCAGCTTCCTGTTGATTCTGGCCTGGGCTCCAGCTTCCTTCACAAGGAGAAGACCAGACCCTGTCCTGTCTTTTCTGGGGCAGTTGTGAGGAAGCCGGGAAACAGCTGAGGGGCTGACTGATAGGGTCTGGTGGAGATACTGCTATAGGAACTCCCTTTAGAGATCAAAGCCCCTTAGTTCTCTCTCTGCCATGTGTGGCCGAGAGGGCTGGGAGGCCTGAGGCAAGCAGCAAAGACAAGAGCCACCACAGGTGAGAAGCCCTGAGACTAGAGGTAGATGTCCCCTCCCTCCCTGGGAGGAGAGGGGCTAAGGCCTGGTGAGAAGACATACAAACACACCATAGACCATGCCCCATCCAGAACACAGCTTTTCCTGCCTGTGGGCTGGCAACATTGGAAATAGTTCCTCAGGGTCACTGGCCAAGGCTGGGAGGTGGAGGTTGGAGAAAAGGAAGCCTCTGAGTAGGTTCCCACCTCTTGTTCCCAGCTGCCCCCTGTGCTGCTGGAGGCCAGGATGATCTGCTCAATCAGGGAAGAGCTCTGAATTCTGGGCATTCTTCCTAAAGCACTTGGAGGTCACAGCCATGGCCACATAACTCTCCCGTCTATGGATTGGAAAGAAGTCCAGAACTAGTGCGTGCCATGCATGGTCACTGAGCTGGAGCTGGAGTCAACGCTGAGGTCAGAAGAACATCCTGGCCCTGTGCTGCCCACTCCCCGATAGATGCTCCCCAAGAAGAGAGGGAGGAAGACAGGACTAGTGTGCTTCTAGCACCTGGGGCATCCCAGCACTGCACAGGCTTTATGTACCTTGTTCATTTCAGTCCCCCATAACCACCTGCCCCTCGGGGTGCAACAGTAAGGTGCCACGTCTCCACACCCTCCAACTCCCAGACCCCCTTCCATGACTCACCTTGACCTTCCTGTCATCCGCTGTTGTCTCGTCGAACTCCACCCCTAGCTGGAAGCTGATCTCCGTGTTCTTGAAGGTGCTATGTGTTTTTATGGTGACAGTGTCCCCATTTCTTTCGATGATTGTGGTAGGCTTGGTCATGTTGGCCACCTGCCTGGTAGCAAAACCCACACCTGAGAGCAGGGGGAAGGTTATGAGCATATGAGTGAAGCGGGAAGGCAGAGCACAGGGACCTCCGCGAACAGCTCTCAGGCCTGGACGTGGGACCGAGAGCAGAGGAGTATGAGAGCTTTCAGAGACCCTGGCCATTCTTAAATTCAGTTTTCCTGTTAGCTCTGTGCAGTGAGGAGACACTTGATTGCAATAGACAGAAGAGAACCTTAAGGGACAGGCATGCCACAGCAAGTCGGTGGCCCAGGGGCCTCTGTGTGGTGAGGACTGTCCTCGTGTGCATGTTATCGCCCTCGGCCCTCCCATTCTCCCTGAAGGCTTGATGCTATTAGCTCCGCTTTACAGATGCAAAAAAAACAGAGCTGAAGCCCAAAGGTCACGGACCTGGAATTCACACCCAGAACTGTTAGACTGAAGAGCGGGCTTATATGGCCTCCCTAGGCTGGAGCAAGGGCTGCCTTCCAGGGCACCTGAGCAGCTTTCAGCCCACAGGCTGAGGAAAGAAGAGAAATGTAGACTTTGCCTTCCAGAGCCTGAGGGACAAGAATTTCCCACCTTGGAAGTGTTTGCCCTGAAATGCACTGGTACCCTTGTCCCCTATGTATAGCAGTAAGATATTTCTATTTTTCTTTTTAACCTTTTAAAAACATATTTTTATTTATTTATTTATTTGTTTATTTGTTTATCGGCAAGGTATTTTCAAAGCCTCTCATCCATAACCCAGAAGGGAGTGTGTGTGTCAGTATACAGATTTACGAGACGCCTCAGGTGCTAGTGCAGTCAGGATGCAAGTCCGGGTCTCTTGGCTCCTAGTCTTGAGGCCCTGTGGGAACTCCATGCTGACCCAAGCCCCGCTTCCTTGGGTGCTGGGCAAAGCCCGAGTGTCCCGCAAGAGTGTGCACCAAAGAGCTCTTGGACAGAGCTTTAAGCCCCTCGGGTCATAGCTTCCCTGAGATCTGCCCTCTTGCCTCCAACGTCCCATCACGACACCCTGCCCACCCTTCTGCCCCCAGCAGCTGTGGTGAGCCCTCCAGAAGCAGCCCAGCGTGGGGAGGTGGTGTGCCGGGCTACACAGCCCTGGCTGGAAGTGAGGGACTTCACCCAGACCCTACACGGGTTGTTTCACTTGATGCTCGTAACAGCCCCGGACAGATTTTAATATCCCCAATTAACAGATGAGGCTTGGAGAGAGGTGACTTGCGCCAAAGTCAAAGAGTGAGTGACTGACCTAGACACGAATCTAGGCTCCAAAACTTGTTCGCTGTTCCTCCCTGGGCCATTCTCCCAGCACGGCCACCAGGTGTGCCTGTGATCACTGGTACTAACAGGGCTGGGTCTGTCTGCCTGGATGTCCTGAGAACCCTGGGTCTAACACTAGAGGGGCGAGGGCGGATTCTGCCCTGCCTGGCCAGTAAGGGCACTGGCCTTAGCCCTGCTGTCAGAGTGAGGCCGATCCCACTCCCCAGCAGAGAGCAGGGCCTTGTCACCATGGAAGGAGCTCTGTTTGCACAGGACCCACCCAGAGGTGTGGTGTGTTTGAGGAAGGAAACCACTGAGAGGTGAGTGAGGGACTGAGCCAAGAGAAACTGAGACCAAAAATGGGGCTGACAATTTTGGAGGCTCAGAAAGAGCTGGGTTCTACTTAGAGATGAAGCTGAAGCTATTTACTGTCAGAGCTGAACACGGTCTTTTCTCCCCCATGGGCCTCTCATTCTTTACATCTGTATATGGAGAAGAGCAGGCCGGATGGATTCTCAGCCCTGCAGCCCAAATTCGCCCCCTTATTTGGGGCAAAATAAGGGGACAAGGGTGGTAAGGATGTTGCAGCTCACTTCAGGGACACAGGTTTTGGCTGGAATGTCTACTAAGGGAGGAGGGGCTGGCTCTGGGCATCCCGACTTCCCAGCAGCTGTCCCGGGGCTCGCTTGCTCCAAGTGTGGCTGCTTTCCTGGGGTCTGTGGGCATAGTACCCAGCATACTGTGCTGGGGCAGTTGAGAGCTTTGGTTTCAAGAGCCAACACCTGTGGTCCCTAGTTCAGGAAACGGTTAGGAACAGAGCTAAGAGGTGGGTCCCCCACACCTTATTTGGATATCTGCCAGAATCCAGCCCCCTTTCCCTAGTAGGAAGGCATGGAATGGAGCTCGACTATGAACGATATGCTGGTTTCCCTGTCCCAGCCTGGGGGACTAAGATAATCTCACACCTGAGGATTTGGGTGAAAGGGCATCATCACCTCCATCGAAGCCCATACAAGGAGGGGAAACGCGGAGGCCAGTTCTTAGCTAAGCAGTTCCTACCACTCCCACCCCCAGGGTCCATAGGGGAAAATAGTTCTGGGTTGCACGTCTAGAAATCTAGGTTTTCTTATCAGCTCTGCTGTGGGGCTGATCTGACCAGTTTCCAGTCTCTCTGGGTCTCAGTCTCCCCATCTGTCAAACTAGGCAAGGCATGGGGATCTCCAAGCACCTCACCTGTCGGAATCTTTATTCTTCCCCAGCCAACACCACGCCCTCGGAGACCAAAGACCCTCCCTGCCTTTAACAGATCTTGGCCTTCTTCCAGGACCCTTGCTGCACTCCAGAAGTCCACTGGTTTTCTCTACCAGACCCCTCCCCAACAAGTGGCTGAGCCGGCTTATAATGGGTCCTCTTGCCCCACCCTACCACTAGGCTCTCGGACCGCGATTAGAGCCTGGTTACACACCACTGCGGGACAAGGTCAGAGACTGGATGGTGAGAAGGAGGGCATCCTCCAGCAGCCATCCTCTCCCTAGTTCAACGTGGAGGGGCAGGGGTTGTTGCTAACTGTGCGGCGCCTCCTCATATCCCATTCTCCTGTAGTTCCCTCTTCTATCTCCTTCCTCCTCGGGGTTCCCGCTTCTTTACGCCATAGTACACTCCCCATCCGCCCCATTCCCTTTGCGAATTTACACTTTCCAATCCCTAAACCACCCATGCTCCTGGTTTTTTGCTCCTCTGGCTAGCCTCCCACCTTCTAGGTCAATGCTCTCCTTTCATACAAACCCACCTCCTAGCTCCAGATCCTATATATATATATATATATATATATATATATATATATATATATATATATATATATATATATATATATATATATATACCTCTTCCTCGAAAGCCCTCCCTGCCCCAACATCGACCTGCACACCTACCTCCTTGCTCCTCCCTACCTGGGAATCCCTCTAGCCGGGTTCAGACCATGAAAACCCCCTTCCGGCAGGCCTCGCGTGCCCTAGCCCATGCTGCCACCCCCTCCGCGTTCCCTTACTCCCCAACCTTGAGCAGGAGGGACGCAGCAGGCTCGCGTAGTAGCAGCCAGAGCCAGAACGCTGCGCGGGGCTGCGCACGCGGCCAGGCCCTCTCCCGCCCAGCATCCCGAGTCGCACTCACCAATCGACTTCATGTAGTCATCGAAATTCTTGCTGTCCACTAGCTTCCAGGTGCCCACGAAGGCGTCCACCATGGTGAGGCTGGGCTAGGCCGAAAAAGCTGAGGAGACAGAACACGCGTGCAAGGACTCCGGGACCCGCGGTTCCCTGCCCGCGCTGCCGCTTTAAATAGCCCTTGCATCACGTGGTGAGGCGTGGCCCACACCCCCAGCTCCCGAAATAGGAAGCCTCAGGCTGGCGCTCCACCGCCCGGAGCTGGCTGCCCATCCCCCACGACCCGCCCGGCCGGGGGAGGGGGACAGCTAGTGGCTCCCGGCTCTCCTGTGTCAGCGCGGGGGCCCGGCCTCCGAGTCCCTGCCCCGCGCTGGCGGGACCTGCTCTCTTCCCAGGCCTCCAGGCGCTCGTCGCAATCTGAGGAGGAAGCAATTGAGGGCACGGTGCCCGCGAGGTGGGGCGCGCGCTCCGGACATCTTCGTCCCCCAGTGACTCCCCGAGCTTGGGGTTAGAGCAGAGGTGAGAGACTAGAGGAGACAGGGCTGATGCCCACGCCGGGAAAGCTCTCGCTGACCCTAAGCGGCGCAGGCATCTCGGTCCTCATTTTGCAGGTGAGGAGCCCAAGGCTCAGAGGGGAAGTGACAAGGTCGCAGGAAATAAGGCGAGGGTTAATTGGAGCCCAGATTGCAAGCCTGGTCTTAGCTGGTCCCGGAAGCCGCGCTTTCCCGCCACTCCGCACTGGCCGGTGGCGGGAAGAGACCAGGGGGGCACCGTGGGAGGCTGAGCTGCCCCTGTGCCCTCCACCTGCCCCTGGCGAAAGCGACCCAAGCCGCCGCGCCCTTCCCGACCCGCACGTGCTCGCCCCTCCCCGTGGAATGTCACCGGCGCGGGCCTTTCCGCCCTGCAGGGCTGCTCCCCATCCTCCTTGCCAACGCTTCAGGCTTCTCTGACCTGTACGCAGGGCTCAGAGCATTTGATCGGGTCACTTGCCCCCTCACCTCCTTCCGAAGTTCCGTCCCCCAGCCACCTGACAGGCCCAAGGGCAGCTCCCCACCTCCTGACCGCTGCAGCCCCGACCTGCCTGCCGGCCCTTCTCTGACCTCTTTCACAGAATGTCCCTCACCTCCTTTACAGAGCCTGCGGTGTGGACACTTTACAAAGCGCTTTTAATAGGAAGATCCACCTTGTATTGATGTGGTTTTTTGCACGCCGCCGAGGGCTTTAAGTGCATTTTCTCCTTGAACTTCCGGAGCAAAGTCCACCAAGTGGGTTTTATCATTTCCACTGTTTTACAGATGAGCAAACTGAAGCTTGGAGGGGTCCATTCATTTCTTAATCCCCCCCCCCCCCCCCCCCCCCCCCGTTATTAAAGCGCCTACTTTTCACCAGGCCTTGGGCTAGGCTCTGGAGAGACCACCATGAATAAGACGCACTCGTGTAGCTCCCCTTTGGGCAGGCAGACCTCACCTAGCCTGGTGGCTTTGAGGGGAGACCTGTCCTGACCTAGGGGCTTGGGGGAGACTCCCCAGAGGAAGTGAGGGGTAAGCGAGTGCCGAACAGATAGGAAGCCCTGCAGAAGTAAATGGTGCCCCGGGTGCCTGGGTGGCTCAGTCTGTTAAGTGGCCGACTTCGGCTCAGGTCATGATCTCGGGGTCCGTGAGTTCGAGCCCGGCGTCGGGCTCTGTGCTGGTAGCCCAGAGCCTGGAGCCTGCTTCTGTTTCTGTGTCTCCCTCTCTCTCTGCCTCTCCCCCACATCGCTCTCTCTCTCTCTCTCTCTCTGTCTGCCTTTCAAAAATGAATAAATATTTAAAAAAAAAAAAAAGAAGTGAATGGTGCCCGAACTGAAGCCAGCAGAGGTCCACCCAGGGGGCTTGCAGGAGCACAGGGCACACTAGCCCTGGGGTCCCAGCAGCTCTGCACATGTGCAGTGTGGCAGACCCTCCTCCCTGGGCCTCTGTGTCTCCATGTGGAAGTGGACAGCATCTGCCCCTACCTGACTTTCTGGGAAGAAGCCAGGGAGGAAGAGCCCTCGCTTGCCCAAGCTCTTGGTTTGTTCGGACAGGTCCACTTGCCAGAAGGCCTTAGGGCCGGGCACGGAGCCCTGCTGACCTCATTGCCGGAGCAGGTGCAGCGGAGGGTGGGGAGGAGAGTGGGATGGTTTCTAAGTCAAGGTCACAACCTTTAGACACTGGACCTCCTCTCTGAAGGACCAAGTGGCTAGAGACCCCAGAGGCCAGAGCGGTCTCCCTACATGGTCCTTCCGATGCAGCCGTGGAGGGCTGGGGCTAACAGCTGCGGGCAGGTAGATCTGTGAGCCAGTTCTGATTCCCTTGGGTACTGGGCGTGTGGCTGTGGGTCTCAGTTTCATCTTGAAAATGGACGTGATGACAGTATTTACCCCCCCTAGAGATGTCTGGGGAGCAAACGAGATCGTGCATTTAAAACGCTGAGCATGGGGGACTTCCATGCTCGATTCCACTGCTGTTATCGTTACTGTCATCCTTGGATAGGGTGGGATTCTCAGGCCCTGTCCCTCACCTGCCGGGCCCCCCACAGCAGATCGCTTGGCTTCTCCAATCCTCAATCTTCTCATTTCTGGGCAGGATTAGAACCTGCTGCAGCCGTGGGGAAGGAGCTGCAGAGACTTGGGGGATGGGTTGAGAAGGACACTGCCACAAAGTTCTTTTGTCCCCTGCCTAAGCTGAGCAGCCTGGAGACAAAGCCTAGACCCATTAGCCTTGCTGCCCTACCCCCATCTCCCCAGCACACCCAGACCTGAGTCAGTTGACTCCTCAGGCACGCCCTATCTGCTTTCCACTGGGCTGTCTTCTCCCTTCCAAATATGTACAGCTTCTCATCCCTCCGATTACCTGCATCCTCTCTGCCCCGTGATACTCCCTGCATCTGGGGAACGAGGGGTAAGGGGAGGGAATGTGAGCCCTTCCCTTTTCCTGCCCCTCCTTCTTGCCCTTGGCAGATCCAGCTGTGGCTACAACATCTGGCAGGCCGCAGGGCCAGTCCCTGCCAAGAGCGCATCTCCGCAGCCCTCGCCCTATGGTGATGTCACTGTTCTGTGTCTCCACGGCAACCACAGGCTGGGAAGATGGAGAAGAGGAGAGCCGAGTAACCAAGAGAGAGCCAATGAGATGGGCCAGCTGCACCGGATGATCCGTGGGGCCATGGGGCGGGGCTGGGGGGAGAGCAGGGGGCCTACTCAGCATCTTGGGCTGCTTCCTGGACCCTCCCCGCCATCTGGACGCCTCCGATAGGGGATGTGCCACTGGCACGGGGAGAAATGCCGGAGGTAGAGGCCAAAGAAGCTGAGCTGGAGCCTCCACTGACCCAGGGACATAGAGACCCCCCCATAACCTCTTCGGGGCCTAATCTGTGCATGTTGACTGCCCCACTCCACCCCCAGGACCTGCTGCTGGAATTTTTTTTTTTTTTTTTTTATGGTAATGGTGGTGCAGCCCTCTGCCACGGAATCAAGTCCTTAACCCTTCTCTCCACACCCTCCATAGCTTCCCCTGGTGCATGATGTATTCAGAAGCGGCATCTTTGGAAAGAAGCCTGGTTCTAAATCCCAAGCCTGCAACTTACTAGTCAAGAGACTAGGAGCCAGTCCCTTCCCCTTCTGAGTCTCCTTTCCTCCCAAATGGACGAAGGGCCATCTACTCCCTGGGTTGACAGGAGGATTAAAAGAGATAACATATGGAAGCCTAACACACAGAATACTCAATGAGTGGTGATTACGTTCTCCCTTCTGGGTCTCCCCGGGGCAGTTTTCCCAGAGACGCACGTGAATGAGCCATTGAACCAATAGCAAAGGACCAGGTGTGTCTGTCTCCTCACTGGGGCCATTAAGTGCCTTCAGATACTGCAGACAAGTTTTCCACATCTCTCCCAGTCTCCGTGAGTACCTCCTGCGCCCAGACACTGTGCTGGGCTCAGCAGGTTCCAGGGGAAACAGAAGAGCCACAGCCCCCATCCTCCCTGAGCTCACTAGGTAGGGGGATTGCAGCGCGGTGGCTGGAATGCCGTGTTCTTTCTGCCACAAGGAAATCGCTTCCTCGCTCCCCAAGAGTTCTAGATACCGTGGGTCTGAGAGAACAAATGGTGGCAAGAGGTCGGGATTTACTCAACACCAGTTGCTTCTGAGAAACTGCTGCCTGTGGCACATGCTCCCTGGAAGGAGAACAATGGTTCTCTCTGCCCAGGGAGGAGAGGGTGGTGGGGCGGTCACCTCGGCTTTCCCAGAAGCCAGCTGTCCTCCCTGTTGGCAGAATAAAGCCCAAACTCTTCCGCCTTGCTCCGTCTGTTTCATTAGTTAAGTTTATTACTGAAATCCTATTCCGAGAATAGTGCCTGGCAGATGGTTGGCATAAATGAATGAATATTGAACGAATGAATGAAGGAGTGTATGGAATATTGATTGAACGAATGAATGAACGAGTGGGTGCGTGAGTGAATCTGTCTACGTCTCTAGCTTTGGGGGCTCTGGAGTGAGACTCGCTTGGCTTCCATTCCTGCCCCTGTTGCTTACAGACCAGCTGTGTGGCCTTGGGCAAAGTCACCACCTCTCTGGGTCTGTATTTCTTTATCTGAGAAAAGCACATCACAGTTCCCACCAAGCCAGCCTCCCAGGGACTCTGGGGAGATAAGCTTGGGAACGCAGTACAAAGAGTAATTGTTTCTCTTCTCAGCCTCCTTCCAGGGAGGCCCCCAGGCTCTGGCCTCCACCTGCCTCTCCACACCCTCCACGCTGCAGCCACTCTGTTCTCGTATCTCAAAGGGGTGCCATGTATCTCTTTTGTGTTTGCCTAAGAGGACTCTTCCTCCCTAGCTGCTACTCTCTTAGTTATTCCTCACTTTTCAGCTTGACTGTCCCTCCTCCGGGAAGCCCCGTCTTCCCCAGCAAAGCACTCACCCCGCTTTCCATGTGGTCCACTCGACTCAGAGTCTGACTTTTCCTATTACACCGACCCTGCCATGTCCACGGAGCCTCTCACAGGGCCTGGCACGGGTCTGCGAAGTAGACAGTCTCCCTGAGAGCAACGGAAATCGCTTGTCTTCTTCAGAGTTCTCGGTTTGCAAATTCTGCCCTCACTTGTCCCCGCCACTTTCCCGTTACTTTCAACTTTTCTCTTGCCAGAGTATCCTGTCTCGTAGCCTCCTTTCCACTCCATCCCTGAGGGCCCTGAGACGGCGCCCTGTCCTGTGGGTCGTGGGGCTGAGAACTGCCCTTCTGAGCACATAGCTGTAGCCAGAATCTCAACTGTAGCTCTTTATTATTTTTTATTATCATCCGTGTGTAAGTGAGTTTTATCCCCAGCGCGGGGCTTGAACTCACGACGCCAAGATCAAGAGTTGCCTGCTCTACTGACTGAGCCAGCCAGGTGCCTCTTTAGGGACAGTAGCTCTCTTTAGGGACAGCTCCGGTCCTGGGAAGTAATCAAACCAGATTCCAGACAGCCCCTGGCTCCTTCCCCACACTCCTTCCCCTCTATCCAATGAAAAATTTGCCTCTGCAAAACTACAAATAATATTAGATTAGACTGAGTGAAGTATAATAAGGGAAACCTAATGCCTATAAAACTACAAATAATATGAGATTGAGTAAAGTATAATAAGAGAGGGAAACCTATAAACAGCACACTACCCTGAGGTCCGGGGCGGGTTCATGTGCCATGTGACCTAGCGGCAAACAGACGTTTGGTTCAATGGTCGCTCCCTAGAGCACACTTCATTCAGGAACAGCCCGCTTAAGATTCTGGAAAGAGGCAGGCAGCTCCAGGAGATCTGATGAGCCTAGCTGGTGTGGACAGGTGACCCCTGTGTGTCCTTAGGTGAGGACAGCTGGTTGGCAAGCCCTGGCAGGGGTCTGGCAGAGAAGGGATCTTGGACTCAGGAGTCTGGGACCTGGGATCTTGGGGTCGGCTGTTTGGGTGGGGAGTGGGGGGGGGGCAGCATCTCTGGGCCCCGTAGTCACCAAAGACACTAGATAGGAAAGGCAAGGAGCCTACTTAGACTTGAACTGGGTGGACTTGGGTGAAAGAGCTGCCCTCCTAGAGGTGGGAGGTAGGAAGAGATTAGAAGGATGGGACCAGAGTCGGGAGGGTGACGTCAGATGGGCAATGGGGTTGTTCCGTGCAGGGGTCAGAACAGCCCAGGGTGGCATCAGGAGCTGAGGACTGGCCTGTGCGCGGTCACTCTCTCCATTTGAGTCACTGTATGAGCTGTCAGGGGCCAGGAGGAAGAGGGGGAAAGACCACTGGCAGGGCAGTTGGGAGACCCGATAACCGGCTGTGTGAGCTTGGCCAGTCAATCTCTCTGTGCCTGTCTCCTTTTCTGCGTGATGGGGATAGTCATGTCTACCTTCCAGGGTGGGAGGAAGGAGCGCATGAGATCGTGGGGACAGAGCACCTTTACACGCTGTGACGCGCGGTGCGGAAAACGATTGCCCGCGGCCGTGCGGCACTTACGAAGCGCCGGGCACTGGATTCAGCAGGTTTCAGCCTCGCAGCTCTTGTGATTCTGACAGTAACCCAGTGATGTAGGCACTTTGGTTCCCATCCCCAGGTTACAGATGAGAGCCGAGATTTGGACCCAGGACCCTGGCCCCGAGGCCTTGTATGGCCTGCCACCATTCCACACCTTTCCCAGAGACAGTCTGCCCTGCCTCGCTCTGTGACCTTGGGCCAGTCTCTTTCTTTCAGTGTCCCCAATGCCATGGCAGGGGGTTGGGCCAGATGAACCCTTTAATCCTTCAAGCTTTGGCAGTTGGTGGTTCAGGGAAGGTACTTCCAAGTGGGGGAAGAGGGTGGGGTGGGGCCAGAACCAGGAGAGGACAAACTTTTCCAGTGTCTCTGCTCCAATCCCGTCACCTCCTCAGGGGGTAGGCTGGCAGGCTCCCCTTTGACCTACAAGCCGCAGGGCCAAAGAAGCAGGTGATGCCCAGCCCTGGCCTGAAATACCCACTGGTCACTGAGGGTCACTGAGGTCTGAGTCCCAGAACAGACCACTAACAGTCAGGCAGGGCCCATCTGCCTTGGCTAGCAGACCCCAGAGGGCAGTAGGGCCACATTCTGCCTGAGTCATACCTCTTGGTCTCCACCCACCCAACCTGGGCCCCGACACCCTCACTCAGGGTCAGTTAATCAGGGGGCCAGGCCTGGTCTGGACCCAGGGAGGTGGCTATTTCTAGATGTCCTGCCTGTCTCCTTGGCCTGGGCCTCCAGCCAGCTCAGGACATGCACACACACACACACACACACACACACACACACACGCATTCTTGAACTTGACTGCCATTGGCTTGGTGCCTGGACCCGTACTGGCAACCAACCGATGGCCTAAACTTAGGTTCCACCCCTATAGAGAGAGGGGAGAGGTGGATGCCTACAGACTATGGCAATACAGAAAGGCTATCATTATCCCACGTGCGGACCGCACACGGACCACGGACCACGGAAGGCCAGGAGCGGGAAGCCACTCACTCTGCCAAGAGAGTCAGGAAAGGCTTCATACCGGACGTACCCTTTGGACTAGATCTTAAAGGATGCGTAGCAGTTTGCCAGATGTGGGGTGAGAAATTGGGAAGGCAGAGGAGGAGTAGACAGTTAAGGAAAGATGAGATTTTCCTGGTGATTGATCTGGGATGAGGGCAGAGGATAAAAGCGGCAAATGAGGGGCGCCCGGGTAGCTCGGTGGGTTGGGCGTCCGGCTCTTGATTTCGGCTCAGGTCATGGTGTCACGGTTCGCGGGATCGAGCCCCGCGTCCGGCTGTGCACGGGTGGCACTTGGGATTCTCTCTCTCTCTCCCTCCCTCTCTGTCCTCTCTGCCCCTCCCCCGCTCATGTGCAGGCTCTCTGTCTCTCAAATAAATAAATAAACAATAAATAAATAAAAGATAGGAAGATCGTTTAGGTCCGGAGAAAAAAAGGCCTTGCCCACCATCAAGGAGGCTGGCCTTTCTTCCGAAGGCCATGGGGAGTCACTGAGGGCTCAGGTGGCGGAGCACGATGATCTGACTCAGATCATGGTTAAGAGTTCTCTGGCTGTCGTGTGGAGGCTGGACTGGACACTGGTTAGTTAGGAGGCTATGGCAGTCATCCCAGGCTCTCACCAGCAGCCAGCAGGCAGGGGACAGAGGAGGACACACCTCTCCTAATTAAAGGCGTGACCTGGCAGCTGCACTTATGGCCTCCCTCTTGGCCAGAAATGAGGCACGTGGCCACATCTAGTTGCAAGCGAAACTGGGACACATGGTCATTGTTCTGGACGGCCTGTGAGTCTGGAAAACAGAGAGGGTGGCCATCACGGGACACAAGCTCCCTGACACAGTGGTTAAAAGTCCTCTCTCTGACACCAGGTTTCCTGAGCTAAAGCCTTACCTTACCATGTGAGCTTTGTGGGCAGATTACGTGCCTTCTCTGCACCTCCGTCACCTCGTCGAGGCACAACGAGCTGATACGCCAAGTCTTAGAGTAGAGCCTGGCACGCAATGAGGTCCAGGGCTGTCTTTAGTTTCTGAGACAATGGGATGTTCTGGGGACAGGTTCTGCCTGAGCGCCCTGGCAGGGCTGAGGTACCCATAGGGGGGCTGATGTATGGCTGGGACATCTGGAACTATCCAGCCCCCACCCCTTAAACCAATGGTTTAGCTGAGGCAGAAGAGGCAGGGAGAAGATGTTGGGAAAAGAAAGGTTGATTTTGGAGGGGATTCAAGAATAGGAAACCCAACGTCTGACTTCGGCTCAGGTCATGATCTTGCGGTTCAGGAGTTCGAACCCCATATCGGCTCACTGCTGTCAGCCTGTCAGCCCAGATCCTCTGTTCCCCACCCCCCTCTCTCTGCCCCTCCCCTGCTTGTGCTCTCTCTCTCTCTCAAAAGATAAATAAAACTTTTTTTCTTAATCTTAACATTAACAACAACAACAACAAAGAATAGGTAGCTCAAGAAAAGATACCCCGGGACTCAGGAGTTTCAGAGGCAGCCCAGCCCTGAGCTCCTTCTCACGGGACTACAGATCCCCCAGAACCAGGAGGACGTGGTTAGTTTTGAGTCAAGGGCACCTGAAGCGGGGCTCAGGCTCATAGCTGCTGTGTGAGCCCAGGCCTCCAGCCACCATTGCCCCTCTCCGGACCTCGGTTTTCCCACCCAGAAGCTGGAGATTGGCCCAGCCTTCTGGCCACGTGGCTGAGAAGATGTTTGTCCTGGCTCTGAAACTGGGCTGCATCTGCAGGGCTAAACACCCGGGAGGGATGGGTCGCCAAAGATGATAGTGTGACCCCTCCCAGGAGGGCGGAGCGTTGCAGCCACTTGCTGTCCTGACTTCTCCCTCATCTGGCCTGTGTTCCAGTCCCCAGGCTGCGGACTGTAAAACAGGGTGGGACGAGAGAGCTAACGGGGCGGGGGGAGGGGGGGGGGGTCAGGTGATCTACGTTTACACCGGAGAACGCTGTCTTCAAACAAACTCTTAGATGCACGTCCAGGAGATAAGAGAAGGCTGTATGGTGGAAGCCGAGAAGGGGCCTGGCCCTTGCTGGTGAAGAGTGCCGGCCGGATCTCTGGGCCTCTGTGGGCCTGGCTGCCCCCCCGCCCCCCCCACCGCCTGCTCTTTCTGCATTCTGGGGTGGAGGCGGGGTGGGGATGGGGGTCCAGGCAGCTGTGACAAACAGCAGGCAGAACCCCCACCCTAGGTTGCCCTTCTATCCCTGGGAGCTGGCAGCAATCACCACCCCTGAAGACCCCTCGGGTCCCTGGGCTGGAGCGGGGGTTGGGGGGGACGCCCAGAGAGAGTCCTCAGACGCCAGGGCCTCTGGGTGCTTACCTGAGTGTAGAGTACTGAGCAACAGGAGAAATGAGGAGAGTACTGAGCACAAGACCACGAGATTTGGGGTTAGGAAGCTCCTGGTGCCACCCTGGGTAAGTGATCTGGAGCAGCCGCTATGCCTCTCTGGGTCTCTGTTTCCCCGTCTGAACAACGAGGGATGAACGCGATGATGTCAATGTCCTCAGCCCCTTTCTCATTTGTGGCCGGAGGAGAGATGGGGGCTGGTGGAGACTGTGCTATGGGTGCCGTGTTTCCCAAGAGAGATAGAATCCTGCTCATAGTTCAGAGGCAGTGATGGCGGGCGCAGCCGTCAGAGGCGTGGAGGGGGTCAGAGGCTGGGGCAAGGTTGGCGGGAAGACTCAGTTTGAGCTCGGGCTCTGCCGCTGGGTTGGTGAACGTGGTCCCTTGTCAGGGCCACACTTTCTCCTCTCCTCTCCCAGCCCTTTCCCCAGGACTGATTTTTTTTTTTTTTTTTTTTCTCTTCCCATCTTCCCACAGGGGCAGGACTAGGGGTCCGGTGGGGCGCTGGGATCTTGCAGAGACAGAGGGGTCCTGGTGTGGGTGTGAGGTTGGGCTGGGGGGTGCAGGGCGGAACTGATGCGAGAGGCTTTTCTCTGTGTCTTGGGTGGGGGTGGGGGAGGTAATTCCCACAGAGACCAGCATCCTGGTCCCCTAGTCCAGAGGAAGACCCATCCCAGAGACACACATGCAAGCCCAGACGTGACACACATACACCTAAAACCGCACATGACCTCGCACGCACCCCCAGACACATACACACGTACCCCCGACCCTTGACTGGTTAGATAACTGGCGGGCCTACTGCAAAGTGAAAATAGGGGCCCCTGGTTAAAAAAAAAAAATGTGTTAAGAATGTCGAGACGGTGACAGCCAAGCATTAGACCAAGAGCAGAGCCCTTCAGAGCAGAAGGCGCTGTTAGACTGCACACCCCTGAGGGTGGTCCCATCCCCAGGGCTTTCAGGCCATTCCTCGGGACCCACAGTCCCACAGACACCGGCCGGAGACACACTCACCTGCAGACATTCGCACCCCTACACTCACCGCACTGAGGCCATACACCCCAAACACGCCGCTGTAAGGGCCCCTGTGCTGCTGGAGCCTCCCCTGAGCCCGGGCCTCTCCCCGGAGGGCCAGATGGAGCCACCCCAGGGCCCTTACACTCACCCCTTATCAGGACTGCCATCTCTCTCCTGCCCTCTGCCCCACACAGCTCCTCCCCCTACACACACCAGCCTGCCTGCCGGCTTGGAGTGGATGACAGAGGAGACGGCAAATGCTAGCCCCTCCAGCCACTCTGCACGCCAGTCTGCAGGGGTGCAGCTGAGAGTGGAATGCTAATGCTAATAATAATAATAATACTTAAGACTTGAACATTGGGGTACCTGGGTGGTACAGTCGGTTGAGCATCCAACTTCAGCTTGGGTCATGATCTCTCAGTTCGTGGGTTCGAGCCCTGCATCAGGCTTTGTTGCTGATAGCTCGGAGCCTGGAGCCTGCTTCGGATTCTGTGTCTCCCTCTCTCTCTGCCCCTCCCCTGCGCTCTCTCTCTCTCTCTCTCTCAAAAATAAGTAAATATTAAAAATTTAAAAAAGCAAACTCATTCAGTCCTTACAACCATATGTAGTAGGCACAGTTATTTATCTCGATTTTACAGGTGAGGAAACTGAGGCACAGAATAGTTGTCACTTGCCTGACTCTCACAGCTAGTAGGGAAGTCGGGATTCGAACCCAGGCAGGCCATCCGCCCCCGGAAGAGCCTGCTCTGTCAGCTGCTTCAGTACCTGGAGTGTGCCAGGCCCTGTGGACCCTGTGGCTCTGTGGCCCACCCGGGGCAAGGGGGCGGGGAGGTGCTCAGGGCGTATTGTGAAGTAAGGAAACAACATGATTATGACGCAGCATCATAATCTGCATCATAATCCGCCCCCCCCCCCATGGGGACCCACGGGCAACCCTGGGAGCCCCAGGATGGTCACCAGACCGCAGAAACAGAGATGACTGTCTTCTACTTCGATCTCAATATTTAGAAGCTATCTGAGCGCGAGCCATATGTGTTTTTCACCTCTTTACAGACAAAACTATCAAGTGTGTAATTAAGGCATATTCAGAGGCAACTGAATGTGATACCGGACAGTGCACGAGGTGGCCTGTTACCCAGAAGACTTTCTCCCTGGGAATGAAAGGAAATCGGCCCTGCCGGGGAGTCCTGGGCGTCCACCCGGCTGCACTTCACGTGTGACCTCCTTTGATACACGACCTTCCGAGCGTTGGCCCAGCCCTTGCTCCACCCTCCGTCTCCCCGGAGGAGCCCCTCCCGTCCGAGTCGGTGGCGCTGACCTGGAGGCCAGGGCGACGCGCGTGTGACTCCGCCCCTCCACGCCCATGGCCGCGGCTGATTGGTCCAGGAAAGCCTACCTGATCCAAGCGGGCCAATCAGATCCTTCGGGGGATACGGACTGGCACAACTCGTTCAGGCTGGTCCCTGACCTAAGAAAGGGTCAACCTGTTGACTGTAAAGTAACTGCCTTTCCCCTCATTGCTGTTTGCACAAGAGAAAAGAAGCAGGAAGCTGTGCGCAGGCCGGGGAAGGGTGAGGGAGTGATGAAGGTTTGCAGAGGAGAGTTCTCGCGCTCTGCCCGAATTCATACTTCCGGCAATTCCTGCCTTGTTTCAAGGAGCCCGCGAAATTGCTGTTACTTGCGGTCAAATCGGCCTTTTTTAAGGCGCTTCAGTTGGCAAATGTAAATAAAGTACCACAAAGGCCCTGAATGTGTTGCTTTTATTGTCATTGTTGAAAATGACGGAGCTCAAAGGCACAGAGCCACCGAGGTCAGGGGAATGTCCACAATGGAAGCGTGAGGTCACCTGTCTCTTTGTCCTGAAATCACTTCCCTGTGGTGAAAAGGGCTTCCCCCAGAAGAAACGTGCACTGAAAAGGACTTTATTAAACCTGGATTTAGATTTGTCCAGTGGTGTGCTGGCAAATGTTTGACGACTGGTTCTTCAGAAATCCAAAGACATTCATTATACACGGATGTATGTCTATTATGAATTTCACGGATATAAAGGATGTGTTGCACACAGTTTACAAATAACACAGGGCATGCACCCTTGACTGTACATTCTGTATAGTCCATTAATTTCACAGAATGCTGTTGTTAATTGTTGCCAAACCCTTGTATCTCTGGTCAGCCTATGGTTGCAACTCAATCAAAATTTGCAGCGGGGTTCCATTCCGGTCTCCTAACTCTTTTCTCAATAAATTATTGTCATTAGGTCTGATACATGAACTACTGTCATACTATATTTCATCGCTTCGGTATAGTCTGTGCCATTACCATTTTGTCCATCACTTTCTTTAGAAAGTCAAAACAGCAAATCAAGCCCTGATGTGCAGCGTTTACCAATTTCCGGGTAGTAAATAATCCCGCCTTGGCCAGTTTCAAGTTACCAATGTGATGTCACCACACACAGAGTTGGGAAGAGATGTGCCGAAGCACGTCGTTATGTCAAGTCTCCGGTAGACAGATACCATCGACGCAGATGACCTCAAGAGACTCGATGATGGCAAAATGTAAAATCACGAGGAAGTGAAGAGTTTTGAGTCTTGTCTTTATTTTAATAAACTGCATTTGATTGTAAAGATTAGTTGATTGTAAAGTTAGGTTATTTCATTTTTAATGATGACTGCCCAACTGGTTTGCAAAACTCCTGAAACTCCACCAACTCGTGAATTGCTAAGACAGCTCCAGAGCACTGCGGACACGTCTCCACCCAAAGGCATCCCGCGGCACAGTGGCAACAAGAGACTCCCGTGGCGGGAGAGACTTGGTGAGGCCCATTTGCCCTGGGAAAGTCTGAGCTGGTTTGTGCCTTGGAGCAGAGGAAGAAACTTTGACGCGAAGAGATTCAAGGGCAAACTTAAGGGCGGGACACATCCACACAGCTGGTTTGTCACGGCCTTTTTCTTTCCTCCACATCAACATGTGAGGCGTCTGACCCGTGGCCTCAGCCTACCTCTGCCTCCCACCCTGTGCCTGAAACTCACCCCACTCATCATGGTCAGTAGCTGCCTGTTCTCACCCCAGACCCCCAGGGGAGCAGCCAGATCTTGTTGGTTAGGTTTTTCCACCCGCATCACAACTCTCTTCCCCAGGGAAAGGCGGAACTCTCACTAAGATCGGTATCTTTGCACAAGCCAGTGTGACAGGAAAAAGCTGTTTAAATTGAAAAGAACGCAGCGTCTGATAGGCTCCTGTCCATTCTTCAAAACCCCACTCACACGCCCCTTCTCTTCTGAAGCCTCATCTTCCAACAGTGGTGTGGCTATGACTTGTCCCTATTCCTCTTGTTACTTGAGACAAGAATGTGAATGTCTGCCCACTAATCACTGCCCTCGACTAGGCTGTCAAGTTTTCCTCAAGGGCAAAGACTGTGTGTGTTGTATGTTACTGTGTGGACAGTGACGATTCGTGCAGGGTCTGGCGCTGGATATTTTCTCATTAAATATGTCAAATTAAAAAACCTGAATACGTAGCCAATGCCAGGTGGACTCCTTTGAGCCCTGGGAGACGATTTGGACTCAGTTCTTCCCTCAAGGAAGTTCCCCCCCTTGTACCTCCTCTTTTTTTTTTTTTTTTTAATTTTTTTTTATTACGTTTCTTTATTTTTGAGAGGCAGAGAGAGACAGAGCATGAGCAAGGGAGGGGCAGAGGCAGAGAGGGAGACACAGAATCCGAAGCAGGCTCCAGGCTCTGAGCTGTCAGCCCAGAGCCCAACACGGGGCTCGAACCCACAAACCGTGAGATCATGACCTGAGCCGAAGCTGGACAGTCAACCAACTGAGCCACCCAGGCACCCCTGCACCTCCTCTTAAATCTCCCTAAATACATAGTTTCCCCTTGGACCTCTGAATGTCAAAGCCAGAGGGGACCTGAGGCCATTTGGTCCGAGAAGGGCAGGGAGTTGCCCAAGCTCGCACAGCTCATTCAAACCTTATGCCTCCCAGATCAGGATTCCTGTCTTTTTTTTTTTTAAGTTTATTTATTCATTTTGAGAGAGAGAGACAGCACAAGAAGCAGAGGGGCAGGGAGAGAGAGAGAGAGGGAGACAGAGAATCCCAAGCAGGCTCTGCCCTGTCAGCGCGGAGTGTGATGCGGGGCTCGGACTCCAGAAACCGTGAGAGCATGACCTGAGCCCAAACCGAGAGTCAGATGCCTAACAGACTGTGCCACCCAGGTGCCCCTAGGATTCCCTTCTTAGATGGGGCACCTGGGTGCCTCAGTCGGTTAAGCGTCTGACTTCAGCTCAGGTCCTGATCTCAGGGTTTGTGGGTTTAAGCCCCGCTCTGTGTTGGGCTCTGTGCTGACAGCTCGGAGCCTGGAGCCTGTTTTGGATTCTGTGTCTCCCCCTCTCTCTGCCCCTCTCCCACTCACACTCTGTCTCTCTCTCATAAATAAATAAACATTAAAAAAAATTTTTTTAAAGGATTCCCTTCTTAACAGTCAGGAAAACAGGCCTAGAGAGAGGCAGGTGAGCACAAAGCCACACAGCAAGTGAAGGACAAAACCAGAGAATTCTCCTGGCCCACCCAGATCTCCTCCGGACCTTCCCCCTCCTCCTGGGGCCTGGAAATGAGACTTGAGGGTGTCTCCTTCATGCATTCAGGGCGAAGAGGAGCGGTTCCAGGGGTCCCAGTCTCAGAGCTGCTAGAAGCATGCGCTCATTTGTCCACCAGGGGGCACTACCGAGCCCAGCTGGGAGAGTGATCTGCTCACTGAGCCCTGGTTCATCTGTACTGGGGGCCGGCCGCCAAAAGAGAGGTCCTGCGAGGTCCTTGCCAAGGTCACCCTGAGAGCCAGAGACAGAACTGGCACTTGACCCAGGCCTCCTGACACCAGCCGTATGGATGGCTGAAGGGGGCTGGGGGCGGGGCTTTTCCTTTCATTAACGATCTGCAGCCCTGGGAAGGTGGTCCTGGGCCAGGCTGTGCTGAGCCACACCTCTGCCTGGTCCCTGCTGTGTCCAGTGGCACCCCGTCCCCTCCCCTCCCTTTTATCAGCCCAGATCTGTGGTTTCGGGGACAGGGGCGCTCTCTGCATATCTGCTCTGTCTGCGTGGAGGAGAGGGTGGGGCTGGGGTTAGACCAGGGGGGCTGCCGTCAGACCCACTACTCAACCTCAGAGCAGGTGACTCAGCTCTTTGTGCCTCCGTTTCCTTAACTGTAAAGCGGAGATCATAGTCGTCCTTAGAGTTGTTGAAAGGATTCAGTGAGAGGCACAGAAAGTCCTCGGGAGCTTTTTATCACGACTAAAACCTGTGCTGGCATCCTGGGAGAGGGGTGAAACTCCCTCCACCTTACCGATGACAGAGCTGAGGCTCGGAGAGGTCAGCCAGTGGGCAACACAATGTAACGTTCTAGTTGGGCACCAGGTCCAGTTGCCAGGCCACCGCCCAAGGGTGCAACAAATAGAACTTTCTTTTTCCTCAATGGGTTTTGTCTAAATTAGGGTGGGAGATGAATCCCTATAGAGCTCGGGCTTGGGTGGGCCCATGTGTTTCCCAGTCATCTGTCCATACAGCTCACCTCTGTGACATTGTTGTCCCTTTTGCTTTGAATGGCTCTTCTGTGGCCGACTTCTCTCTCCACTTCCGGGTTATACCGGAGGGCACAACTCTGCTGAGTTGGGGGTCACACTGAGGCTTGGGATCCTTGTGGCAGGTCCTCCCTTGGGACTCCGGCTGCCCTCTGCAGGGCCACTGATGTCTCTGTCCTCAGCACTTCCTCCATCCTTCCTCGCCTTCCAGCCTGGGGAGGCCTCTCGCCTGCCTGTACTGGGAGGATAGTGTAGGAAGAGGGCAAAATACCAGGAGAGAAAGACACAGATCAGTTACATCAGTACCTATTTCCGGAGCGCCTTTGATGTACCAAGCACTGCTCCAGGCCCTGGGGTTGCAGCCTTGGGCAAACAGACACAGTCCCTTCTCTCAAGGGGAGCTGGAGGGGGGCAGTCAGTGATGGTCATCATGGCCATTCTTTACGGAGTCCCTACTATGTGCCGGACCCTGTGTCCTCTCATTTACTCCTTCCAACAGCACGAGGATGTAAATGCCGCAAGGATCCCCACTTCACAGGGGAGGAAATGGAGGCACAGAGGGGTCTGGCAAGTCGCCCAAGCTAGGAGATGATAGGGGTAGGAGTCTGGGCCAGCAAGCTGAAAGTCAAACAAGGTCACGAGGCGGAGAGGGGCTGGTTATGCGTCCAGCTGGGGAGGACGCTTACAGTTTCCTTTGGTGAGGAGGCGGTGTTTGAGCTGAGACCTGCCTAATGATAGCAGCCATGCTAGAGCTGGGGGACAAGCGTTGCAGGCAGGCAATAGCAAGTGCAAAGGCCCTGAAACAAGAATGAGCGGGATTTATCAAGCGCATTGGAAAGAAAGCTACGGGGGCTAGGAGGGTGGAAATGAAGGGGGGGGGGTAGGAGGTGGGGAGGAGTAGAGGGACCCAGACTTCTGGTCCTTTTCCCTTGCCAGGCAGGACCAAGCTCTATGCCCACAACCCCCCAGAGGTCATTATCTCTCTGCCCAGCAGCTGGGCACCCACTGCCAGGGCCTTTTCGAACTTCTTATTGGTTCTGGGACTCTGGTGACCACCAGTTTCCGGGCGAAGGGGGCCAAGGTGGAGCTTGAGGCCCAGAGAAGACTCTTTGCTCATGGGGTGCCGGGCAGGAGGTGCTGACCCCTGAGTCAGAGGCCCTGAGGTCTGGCCCAGTGGTGGCAAAGGCATTTTGATTGGAGTCATGAAAATCATCCAGCCTTGAAGGCCTGGCCCTGAGCCAAGCTGTCCCATTGGCTCCCCTCAACTTCCTGGACTGACTTCTCCTACCCCCCAATGACAGGAGAGGCCCCTGTGAGGGCACTAATTGGCACATCCTCTTCTGGATTCCAGGACTTTCTCTCTGCCCACAGACAGGGAGACAGCTCCTTCCAGAGGGCAGGCATTGCCTCCATCCTCCCACTTCCCCTAAATCCTGGGGATTCAGCTGAGGGCATTGAAACCACAGGTCCTCCTGGTGCTGCCCTTGGAGAATTTTCACCCATGGGTGCCTTTGTCCACCCTGTTCCCTTAGCATGCTTGGAATACCATTTCGACTTTGTTTGCAGTGCAAATGCCCCTGACTTTATTCTTCAAGGTGCAACAGACTAATTCCTTTCTTTCCACTCTCTCCCTCTCTCTCTCTTTCTCCCCAACCCCCTCCCTCCCTTCCTCCCTCCCTCCTCCCTTCTCCTCCTTCAATTCCTCCCTCCCTGTCCCCCTTCAAATCCTCCCCCCTCCCTTCCCCCCTTCAGTCCTCCCCCTTAACCCCTCCTTCCCCCTTCCTCCCTTCCTTCCTCCCTCCTCTTCCCTCCATTCCTCTTTCCCTCCCCCTCTCCCCTCCTCCCTCCCTTCCTTCCTCTCTCTTCCCTCCCTGTCCCCTTCTGCTCCCTCCCTCTCTACCCTGCTCCTTCCTTTCCTTCTTTCTTTCCTTCCTTCCTTCCTTCCTTCCTTCCTTCCTTCCTTCCTTCCCCTTTCATCCATTCATTCATTCATTTCATTCATACATTTTGGGCCTTCATTCATCTGGCTTTGCCAAGCACTGGGGGCACAGAGAGTAGAGCAGACCCTGAGGTCAAAGAGTATATTATCTTGGGGTATCTGCCTGGCTCAGTCAGAAGACCATGCAACTCTTGATCTCAAGGTCGTGAGTTCAAGCCCTATGTGGGTGTAGAGATTACTTAAATAAAAAAAAAAAAAAAAAAAAGAGTGAATTACCCTGTGCAAGAGGCAGAAGGCAAACAAGTGGGACCAGCTATATAGTTGGCAGGTTCCAGTGAAAAATAAAAATGCAAGATCTCTCGTTAAAAATTTGTTAAGAACTTCAGGGACACCTGCGTGGCTCAGTCAGCTGAGTGTCCAACTCTTGATTTTGGCTCAGGTTGTGATCTCAAGGTTGTGAGACTACGTCAGGCTCCATGCCAGTGTGGAGCCTGCTTCAGATTCTCTCTCTCCTGGGGCGCTGGGTGGCTCAGTCGGTTAAGCGTCTGACTTCGGCTCAAGTCATGATCTCACGGTTTGTGAGTTCAAGCCCAGCATCTGGCTCTGCACTGAGAGTGCAGAGCCTGCTTGGGATTCTCTCTCTCTCCCTCTTTGCCCCTTTCCCGCTCACTCTCTCTCTGTCTCTCAAAAATAAATAAATAAGCTAAAAAAAAAAACCCACTAATTTTTTGTTATCATCAAAAAGTGTTCCAGCCCCTGGGTAGCTCAGTCACTTGAGCATTCGAGCTTGATTTCAGCTCAGGTCATGATTCCAGGGTCATGGGATTGAGGCTTGCATTGGGCTCTGCTCTGATCATGAAGCCTGCTTGGGATTCTCTCTCTCTCTCTCTCTCTCTCTCTCTCTCTCTCTCCCTCCCTCTGCTCCTTCCCTGTTGCTGTTCTTTCTCAAAAAAAAAAAAAAAAAGTATTGTTTACAATATCAAAACTTTGGAAGTACCTTTTTTTTTTTTAAATGTTTATTTACTTTTTAAGAGATGGAGAGACAGACTGTGAGTGGGGAAGGGGCAGAGAGAGAGAGGGAGATACAGAATCCGAAGCAGGCTCCAGGCTCTGAGCGGTCACCTCGAACCCCCCAGCCGTGAGATCATGACCTGAGCCAAAGTCAGAGGCTTAACCAACTGGCTGAGCCACCCAGGCACACAGGAAGTACCTTTCATTGACACACATCAGGCTGGTACCCTTGTCCTCCTAGGTACTGGGAAGTGTGTTGGGGTCCTCTGAGCCACATGATTGACATCAGGCACATTCAAAGGAGATCAATTGTATTTGATGATAAGTAATTTACATCGAAATTTTTACATTGGAGCAACGATGGCCCTTCACACCACAAAGGGGGCCACAATTAAAAATACACACAATGGGGGCGCCTGGGTGGCTCCGTCGGTTGAGCGTCCGACTTCCGCTCAGGTCAAGATCTCGCGGTCCGTGAGTTCGAGCCCCGCGTCGGGCTCTGGGCTGATGGCTCAGAGCCTGGAGCCTGCTTCCGATTCTGTGTCTGCCCCTCTCCCGTTCATGCTCTGTCTCTGTCTCATAAATAAATAAACGTTAAAAAAAATTTTTTTTTTTTTTTAAATACACACAATGATAAGTTTGGACAAGGGTGTGGAGAAATTAGAGAGCTCACCCCCTGCTGGCCCCGCCTAACGAGAAGGCAGTAACGTAAAAGGGTGCAGCAACTTCGGAAAACAGTTTGGCTGTTCTCAAATTGCTAAACAGAGTTCCTGTGTGACCCAGCAACTCAACTCGTAGGTCTATACTCAAGAGAAACAGAAGTCCGTGTGCATACAATAACTTCCCCAAAAGTGGAAGTAACCTACAGATCTACCGGCTTGCGAGCGGATAAAGTGTGCTCTATCCGTATAATGGAACGTTATTTGGTAATAAAAGAGAGGAAAATTGCTGTCACAGGCTGCAGCAGGGATGAGCCTTGAAAACAGGATGTTAAGTGAGAGAAGTCAGTTCCAGAAGGCCACGCACTCATACGGTTCCATTATGCGGAATGTCCAGAATAAGCACATCCGTAGAGACAGAAAGTAGCTTGGCGGTTGCCAGGGGCTGGGGGAGGAGCGGGAGGGAATGGGGAACGACTGCTGGTGGACTTGAAGGTTCCTTTTGGGGCGCCGAAACATTCTGGAATTCGATGGTGGTTGCGATTGCCCACTTCTGTGAATGTACGAAAACCCACTGAGTCGTACAGTTTTGTTTTTTTTTTTAATTTTTTTTTCAACGTTTTTATTTATTTTTGGGACAGAGAGAGACAGAGCATGAACGGGGGAGGGGCAGAGAGAGAGGGAGACACAGAATCGGAAACAGACTCCAGGCTCTGAGCCATCAGCCCAGAGCCTGACGCGGGGCTGGAACTCACGGACCGCGAGATCGTGACCTCGCTGAAGTCGGACGCTTAACCGACTGCGCCACCCAGGCGCCCCTAAAATAGGTGGCTATTATGGTGCGTGGTATGTGTTTCAATAAAGTTGTTTTTTAATGTTTATTTCTTTTTGAGAGAGAGAGAAGGAGGGAGGAGCAGAGAGAGAGGGAGACAGAGGATTTGAAGTGGGCTCTGTGCTGACAGCAGAGAGCCCAATGTGGGGCTCGAACTCATGAACCATGAGAACATGACCTGAGCTGAAGTTGGATGCTCAACCTACTGAGCCACCCAGGCGGCCCCCAATAAAGTTGTTTTCTACAAAATCGTGGCTACAGTACGGTATAGAAGTAGGGTGACCAGCTGTCCCAATCTGCCCAACGCTGGAGGTTTTTTTTCTGGGGACACAGGCTTTCGGTGCTTAAGGCCAGAACAGCCCCAGGCAAGACAGGAGGAGCTGGTTGCCCCGCATAGAATGCAAGCTTTGCATTCATTTTAATGATAAGATATGAGAATTTAAAGGAATTGCCTGCTGACAGCCCATTAAAGGTACTGCAGGGAAAAGTTTTAAGGAGCCCTCACCTAAATGTCCAACAACAGGAGGTAGTTGAATTCGATCATTAGTTTTCATTCGTTCGTTCGTTCATTCATTCCTTCCCCCCACTGGAGTGTAAGCTCTATAAGGGTAGGGATTTCTGTCTGTTCTATTCACGGGTTCACTGGACTGTGCCTGGCACCCGCTCTCTAAATGTCTGTCGAGGGGAGCCGCGTGCTGGGGACCAGTGTGCTTCAGTTCGTATGGTCCCTTAGCTCGTACGGCCCCAGGGACAGTGTAACAAGCAGACAGATGATAATGCTAGTGAACAGGCGACGGAGTGAGATATTTTCAGATATGATACTGTCATGATAGAAATCAAGTGAGGTGGTTGGAGAGCTAATTTAGCCTGAGTGGTCCCAGGGGCCTTGCTTAAGAAGGTGACTTCTTTTTTTTTTTTTTTTTTTTTTTAATTTTTTTTAACGTTTATTTATTTTTGAGACAGAGAGTGACAGAGCATGAACAGGGGAGGGGCAGAGAGAGAGGGAGACACAGAATCCGAGGCAGGCTCCAGGCTCTGAGCTGTCAGCACAGAGCCCAATGCGGGGCTCGAACTCACGGACCGTGAGATCATGACCTGAGCCGAAGTCGGACGCTTAACCGACCGAGCCACCCAGGCGCCCCAGAAGGTGACTTCTGAATGGCCAATGAGCACTGATGAGCCACTCTCAGTTAAATATTAATTATTAAATTAATATTTAATAATATATATTTTTATTTATATTTTTTTAAGATTTTGTTTTTATTTTTTTAATTATTTTATTTTTTTTTTAAGATTTAAGATTAAGATTTTTAAGATTTTTTTGATTTTAAGATTTTTTTTATTTTATTTTTTTAAGATTTTAAGATTTTTTTTAAGATTTTAAGATTTATTTTATTTTTTAAGATTTTAAGATTTTTAAGATTTTTTTAAGATTTAAATTATCTCTATGCCCAACACGGGTGTAGATCAAGAGTTGCACTCTCCACTGACTGAGCCAGCCAGGCGCCCCTAGAATAAGACACATTAAAGCAGAGAGAGGGTGGGACTCCATCAACCGTTTCTTTTCACTTTTTCAAGTGTTCCTGTACTTTCCCAATTTTCTAAAATGCACGTATTCCGCCTGTGCAATGCCCCGCCAGATGCAAATGGGGTGAACCCGACAGATGAGGTCCCTGCTCTCAGGGAACAGGCCTGACTTTATAATCGGGAGGAACTAAACCCAGAGGAGAGAAGAAAAGTTATTTTTTAGAAAGATGAATAAAACGAGGTGAACCAAGGAGCCAGATGGAAGCTTGGAGTCCAGTTAGGAGGCTGTGTAACAGCTGGGCTAACCAGGGTGTGGGATGGGGCTTCCTTGGGAAGGAGAAGAAAGCCAGGAGGCACCTCCCAACACCCACTGTGTAAGTCCTTTCCCCCCTTGTCTTGGCCTCAATTTCCCCAGCTGTTAAATGAGAAGAGACACTACGTGTGGTCTTTTTTTGTTGTTTGTTTTTTTGTTTTCTTTTATGTGTATTTACTTTTGAGAGAGAGTGAGTGAGCAAGAGAAGGGCAGAGAGAGGAAGACAGAAGATCCGAAGGAGGCTCTGCGCTGGCAGCGGGGAGCTGGATGCGGGGCTCGAACTCAAGAACTGTGAGATCTGGACCTGAGCTGAGGTCAGACGCATAACCCACTGAGGTAGGCGCCCCGTCAGGGGGTTTCTGTTTGTTTTTTTATAACTCCCCCTTCCCTTCTCCGCCCAGCCCCTGGCACCCACCACTCCCACCACTCCACGTTCTGTCTCTATTAATGTGACTACTCTGGGTAGTCGTACAAGTCACACGGTGTTTGTCCTGTTGTGACTGGCTGATTTCACTTAGCATAATGTGCCCAAGGTACATGCGTGTTACAGCATGGGTCCCCATTTCCTTCCTTGCAAAGTTTGAATAATATTCCATTGTGTGTGTGTATATATATATATATATACACACACATGTATATATACATTACATGTATATATACATATACATGTATATGTATATGTATACATATATATGTATACACACACATATACATATATGTGTATAATATATATACATATGTGTGTGTAATATATACACACATGTATATGCATATACATGTATATATACATGTATATGTATATATATGTATATATATACATATATATGTGTGTATATATATGTATATATATGTATATATATATATACATATATATATGTGTATATATATGTATATATATATACATCAGGTGGGTTTTGAGCTCCCTGCAGCTCCCACGATGTAGGATTCTCAAGGGCAAGTCTCTGTCTTCCTGCAGGGCAGATTGCTGCCTGATGGGGGGGGGGGGCTGCCTTCAGGCAGACTTTCCCTCCCACTTGTGTCACTAGGCACCCTTCCCTGACCCCAGTGGCCCTGAGGAGGGCCCTGGGAATGAAAGGCTCCATCTAAATACCTGCTGCCTTCTCCCTGGGACTTTGGCAACAGGTCAGAGCCTGGGGCAGGGCAGGGGTGGGGTGGGGGAGCTAATGATGGCCTGCTGGGGGCTTGGTTGTCCAGATGAAACGGACCCTGCTCCAACGCCTGGGCTGATTACAGGGAGCCCTGTGCTTCCCCTCCCCAGGGCCTTGGCCCAGGCCTGGCCCCGAAGTAACCTCTGCTTGCCCAGCTGTTCTGGAACAGCTGCAGAGACAGATGGGCTGAGAAATTTGGGGGTAACAGCTGCCACATGCATCATTTTTGGGGTCCGGAACAACACATGCAGCTCATGGTGAGGACAGTGAACTCGTGCGTGGTTCTCCGCTGCAGTCACTAGTGGTTACAGCCACTGTCACTCGAAGCTCGAATTTTAATGTGTTCATCGTGTACAAGCACTGGAAATGAATCCTTTAATCTTACATAGCCCTAGGAGGGTGGTATCGTTATCCCCATTTTACAGAGGAGCAAACTGAGGCCAGGAGGGCCTTGCCCTCGGTGCTGAGGGACCACGCAGTGAGTTAAGTGGCCCAGCCGGATTTGGCCCCTGCTTCTGTGCTGAAGCCTCATCTTTTATCCACTGGTTCTGCGATTGGGTGGGACTTTCTTTGGCAAGCTTCTTGGGGGAGAGCAGGTGAGGGGCCCCGGGGGGGGGGGGTGGAGACCCACTTCTTCCCTCCTTGACCAGGGCAGCGACTCCTGTAGGGGGCTGGGGGTTCTGCCAGTGCTGTAGTTCACATCTTATGGATGGAGAAACTGAGGCCCTGAGAAGGGCAGGGAGCTGTCCAGGGTCACTCTGACAGGGTCCATAGGAAATCATCAGCCTCCCAGCCGCACACGTTTCTAGTGCCCACATGGCCTCCTGGATCCCGTGTGTGACCTGCACAGGCAGGAGGGCACTCTGGGGCCTCACCTGCCGTGTCTGCTGGGCCTGGAGGCCTCTCCTGCAGTGACTGAAGAAGGGAGACACAGAGATGGCAGGCAGTGGATACAGAGAATAGAGTCCACGGTGGATCTCCATTCTGACTCTGCTGCTGACTTGCTGGGTAGCCTCGGTGGCTCTATTCTCTCCAGGCCTCAGTTTCTCCATCTGTACAATGGGGGAGTGTGCCGACAGTTGGGCTTACAGGCCCTGGGCTGGGGAAGAAGAATGGCTAGACAGGACAGAACGCATGGGGGGGGGGGAGGAGCCGCAAAGCCCCAGGACACCTCCCTACCTGTGCCCCATCTCTTCCGGGGGACACCCCGCCCACACTCCCGCTGCTGGCCCGAGGACGCTGCTTGGCCTGAGCGTGTCCAAGCCTCAAATGACAGTGTTCTTGGTGCCCAAGGCTGCCCTGGGGCTAGTGGCCGCCCTTCCTCAGCCCCAAGACGTCCCCTCACCCCAGGTGTGGTGCTGACCTTATGGGGGCTTAGAGGAGGCTGAGCTGCCGGGCAGGTTCTCACATGGGCATCAGCCTCAGCCACCCTGTTGTGCTCACATCCCTTCTCGTGCACATGGGCACAAACCCACACACCCTCATGCAGCAGGGACTCTCACAGGCCGAGAGAGGCCCAAGCAGTTCTGTTTTCTTGCAAATTCCCATACGTTTAAAAATGAAGAAACGGGGGCACTTGGGTGGCTCTGTCAGTTAAGCGTCCGACTTTGGCTCAGGTCATGATCTGAGGGTTGGTGGGTTCGAGCCCCACATCGGGCTCTGTGCTGACCGCTCAGAGCCTGGAGGCTGCTTGGGATTCTGTGTCTCCCTCTCTCTCTGCCCTTCCCCTGCTTGTGCTCTGTCTCTGTCTCTCTTAAAAATAAATAAACAAGTAAATAAATAAACATCAAAAAAAATTTTGAGTGAAGAAATGCCTCAGCAGGCTGCTCGCAATTGTGATGTTTTACATGTTTTTATTTAACACATTAACCTTTTTAACACACACACACACACACACACACACACACACACACACACACTCACCAATACCGTGCAATTGAGAGATTCGTAAGATAATTGCAGGAATTATGAAAGATACGAGCTCACAGTGCTGCGCATAGTCTAGCGGCGGGCCGGAAGTTTACAACTGCGTGAGGGGCATCCAAATCTTGCCATCTTGTGCATGGTTCTCTGGGACTAGACAGCCAGCCCCCTTTTGCATGTGCATTGTTTTCTAACATTTTATTATGTTAAAACGTGGAGCATCCAGAAAGTTTGAAAGAGTTGTACAGTGAATACCCACACCCTCCCCACTTGGAATCTACAATAAACATTTTGCAATATTTGCATCATCACATATCCATCCCTCCATCCATCCTTTTTTATTTTTATTTATTTTTATTTTTTTTAATGTTTATTTATTTTTGAGACAGAGACAGAGCATGAGCAGGGGTGGGAGAGAGAGAGAGGGAGACACAGAATCAGAAGCAGGCTCCAGGCTCCAAGCTGTCAGCACAGAGCCCGACGCGGGGCTCGAACTCACGAACTGTGAGATCATGACCCGAGCTGAAGTCAGACGCTCAACTGACTGAGCCGCCCAGGCGCCCCCATCCATCCTTTAAAAAAAAAAAAAATTATTTATATGTATTTTTGAGAAGGAGAGAGAGAGAGAGCACGTGTGCACACAGGGCATAAGGAGAGAGAAGAGGGAGGAGAGAGAGAGAGATTGAGAGAATCCCAAGCAAGTTCGATGCTCAGTGTGGAGCCCGACGCAGGGCTTGATCCCACGGCCCCGGGATCATGACCCAAGCCAAAATCGAGTCGGATGCCCAACCAACTGAGTCAGCCAGGCGCCCCATATTTTTTGGTGAATTTCTGAGGCTCCTGAATGAGAGGCCTGGGCCAAATGACGTTCTTCTCTCCTCCTCCTCCCTGATAGTCACAGGTCCTGCTGCACACACATCACGTATCACACACACTGACATGTAAAGCCCCCATGTGCACACACACACACCGTGTATGATTCACCCGTGTCCCCTATGCACACTTGTGTACTCCATGTATGCGTTTCCACAAGCAAACACCGCACATAAACACCCGTGCACACACGTGTAAACTCACACACACAGACACACACACGGTGCCCACATGTGCATTCACGGCACCCCCCTGATGTCTGTGAGGGAAGGTATCCAGAGACCTTTATGACCCCTCAGACCTGTGACCCTCATGGAGCCCATGCCAGGTCCTGGCTGGCTCCTCACTCCTCATTTGTGGCAAGTGTCAGGGGCTCCCCGGCAGCTCCTACCCTGCCGTGTCCCACCCTTCCTGCTTTCACCCACCTTCTCTTTCACCTCCTAGCCCCGTCCCCACAAAGAGCACCTCCCACAAAGATCCTTTCCGAGGGTTACCGATGGGTGCAAAGTTCGTATGGTCCCTCCATATGGGTATGGGTGCAAAGCCCACCAGACTGTCCCTCCAGGAGTCCCCAGCACGTGGCAGGCCCCCTCCGAGTGTTGGTTGAAAACGGGACAAATGTGGCAGAGCAGTGCATACACCGAGCAGCCTCGGGGGCACCCCGTCCCACGCACGCCCAGGCACGCACGACATTCTGTGCGTTCATCGATGCTCGCACATGCATCATGCACACATCTGCACACGTGGGACCATGCACTGCGTGCACACTCCTGTCTGCCTGTTTCCCTGTTTCCACACAGAGGGAGTCGATTCCAGTACCTGGATCCTTTCCCAAAGCCTTGGCCACCGAAGACCACTATGAGCTCATTTGCTGGGGTGTGAGGTCCAAATGTGACCCCACGACCAGGGAGGGCTCTGGGCTTGGTCCTGTGCATCTGTGTGGCGGGGGTTAGGAGTACCCGACAAAACCTGGGTTCCGTCCTTGCCTTGCATGTAATCACCGTGTACCTTCTACATATGGCTCACGTGTGCCGTACTTCTTGGAGCATCAATGTCCTTATCTGTTAAAGGGGGAGAATGGTTTCCACCTTAAAAGCATCTTACAGGAGATGCTCTTAGCAGGGTGCCTGGCGTGTTGTAGGCACTTTAAAATGGTTGCTGTGGATTATGATTATGATTATGACTATGATTTCAACCTTTGCCCCAAACTCCCATGCACCTTGAGGGGGGAGGACAGCCTTGGTAGGGGGCTGGGTAGGGGGAGAGCGGGTGGAGGGTGCTTGGTGAACACCACTCCCCACATCCTCCTCCAGTCCCAAGCCCTCATTATCCCACATGCATATTCATGAGAGATAGCCTCAGCCCGACTCTGTTAAATGGGTCAGAAGCAGGAAGTGGAGGCCAGTGGGGAGAGCGAGGCCCAGCAGATAGGAGGATCAAAGGGAGTGCATCTGAGTCCTTATGGACGGAAGAATGGTAAGAAAGGATGGGACAAGAATGGACCGGGGAATGCTGGGGGTCACTGGGAGCTTGATCAGGGGATTATTCTTATATTGAGATTTGAAAACTGAGGCCCGGTGAGATCAGATTGGAGAAGCCTTGGGGTGAGTGGCAAAGAAGGTAGAGATTGTTTCCTTTGGCATCTGGAGAGCTGAGCACCTGCCTGGGTTGGGTGAGAGGCACAGAGGGATGGACCAAAGAACTCTTGCATATTTCTCTCAATGGGCACAGTTGACATAGTTTGATGTGGTTGGAAAAGCTGTGATGATCCTGAGTCCCCCACCTCCAGTGAGGCTCAGAGAAGCTGCTGACCGTGATCTTGCCTCCGGAGGCGTGAGAGACAGAGTGACTCTGGTCCACACAGGAGGTTCAAGACTGGGAGAGGGCTGGGCGGGCTGCGCAAGATGCAAGAAACGAAGCCTCTTTATCTACCTCCTCATTTCACCTCTCAATAACCCCCTGAGATAGCTCAAGCAAAAATCATGGTCTCCATTTTACAGATGAGAAGCATGAGGCTGAAGGAGGAGGGGTCGCCGGGAGAAAGCAGCCCAGTGAGTTATCCACAGCGCGGGCGGCCCCTCCATGCAGGGTGCCGTGGGGGCTGTGGGGGCCGCGCGCCTCGGTCTTGGGGATCTCGGGGAGGGGGGTACCGGGACAATGGCTGTGCATCACTCTGCCCTGGAAAATGGTAACCTAAAACCAGACACGGCTGGGTCTTTGTATTTGGGGTCCTGTTAATCCCTCCCTCCTTTCAGACGACTGCTTCTTGCTTCGAGTGCTTTCTCCATGTCCACAACTGCTCAGTGAAGTTAAGCAGCATGAGCACCCCCATTTCAGGGGAGGTGACGGAGGTGAAGTGACACCCCCCCCCCCAGCTATTGCTTATCTTGGTTTTGGATGCCTCCTCCTGGATCAGGCTGTGGGAGACAGGGAGAGGCTCAGGAAGGAAGCCTTAGGCCCTTGGGGCACACGTGTCAGAAGAAGCTGACCCAGGGGTGGACAACTGTGAGAAGGGCTCACTTCAGACTGCTTGGTAGCATTCCAGACACAGAGGATGGCTGGAGAGAAGAGGGCTGGGAATGGGCTCTTTGGGGATCAGACCAGTCACAACCAAGCTGAGGAAACTAGGCTTACAGTAGAATTCAGACATGCATTCATTCAACAAGCACCAACCACTTACTACGTGCCAGGCCTGGTGCTGGCATAGACGCGACTTGGACAAAGTCTCTTGAGGGTCTCAGACCAGGCCAGCACTGCGCCTATTTATTACTGGAGAGAAAGAGAGGGTATCGTCACCTCTGCTTTCCAAGAGAGGCAGTGAGATGTCAGGGGCAGACCTTGGGTTCTGAGGTCAAGGCCAGGCCTGGTGGTCTTCCGGCCCCGCCCTTCTGACCTGTGTGGCCTTGAGTAACGATAACGAGAACACGCCATAGTCACGGCCACTGTTCGTTCCGTGCTCAGCTGCCATATAGCACATCGTTTTACCTCCCTGAGCCTCAGTTTCCTCATCTGCAAATTGGTTGGGGTGGGCAATTAGTCTACTTCTCAGCGTTATTGTGGGGCTTGAATGGGACCGTGTGGGTGACAGAATTTGGTACATGCTCGAGCTTTGTGGTAACTTTAGTTATTTGTGAGGCCATAACAGGGGCCTGCTTGGTAGAAACACATAGAAGCTGGCGGATATTCGTCCCTAATTGGGCCGGGTAGTGGTTTGGAGGTGTTGGTCGTTCTCTTTACTGAGAAGGTAGGTATGGGACGCGAGCAAGGCTTCCAAGGGGGTGGGGGGCAAGGAGAAAAAGTCTTCCAAGAAAGGGGGGCAAGGAGAAAAAAAGACTTTCTGGGAGTGGGGAAGACTTTCCGGTGGCGGCGGGGGAGGCAGTCATGTGGACAAAAGTGTGGAGGAGGGAAACTGTAGGGTGTGATTGTGGAACAGTCCTGGTCACAAGTAATAGCCTGACACCCTATGAATCACCCAAGGAGGCAGTCAGGCCGGATCTTTGGCCCCAGGGCCAGCTGTGAGGCACCTAGACCTCCTGCCCTAACATTATCTGTATAGGGTTGGGTGAGGAGAGGGCTGGAGGGTAAACTGAGAGTAATTACAGAGCTCCCCTTCTGGGTCTCTCCCACCTACCCTGCAGTGTGGTCGGCTGGAAATGTGATCCACCCACCCCTTCTGACCTCCTTAGCTGGGGGCCAGAGTTTGGGCATCTCTAGGCGGCAATAAGCCGGCCAGCAGGAATGGCTCAGGGTAGCGGGTGGCCCAAGACAGGAGTCAACAGGTGGATGGAGGGAAGGATGGCTGAAAGAGTGTGAGGCCGGGGTCTTAGGAGCAACAGGGATGATGAAGAGCTCACATTTGTCAGGCATCTATTATGTGTCGTAACAGCCCCATGAGGTGGGCATCCTCACTTTACAGATGGGGAAACTGAGGCTCAGAGAGGAGAAGCGACTTGCCCAACTTTCTTTATCCAATCATGCGCCATTCAACACCTATGTTTTGGGTAGAGGCTCTACACCGAGGGGTTTGGGGTGATCACAACTTGGCCTCAGCGCCTTGGGAGGGGGGCAGTGTTGTAAGGTCGCACCGTGGCCTCGTTCGGACTCGAACCCGGGTCTCGGTATTTCCAAACCCTCGCTTTGGACCAGGACTTGCACCCGGGGCAGAGTCGGGTCGGCGGCACGGCTCGCACGGCCGCGGGGAATCCTGGCCCCCCCGCTCACTTTCCCTACCGGTCTCGCCCGGGCGCACCTGCCCCAGGTGAGTTTCGGGAGGCTCCGAGCGCCGCCGGAAAGCGACGAGCGGCTTCGGCAGGTGGGGCTGGGCGGGGCGGGGGCGGGGCCCGGCCGGGGCGGGGCGGGGGCGGGGCCAGGACCGGGCGTCCGGAGCCCCAGCGAACCCGCCGCCGGCGCCCCGCGCCCCGCGCCCCGAGCCGCCGCCATGGGGGCCTGCCTGGGCGCCTGCTCCCTGCTCAGCTGCGTGAGTCCCGAGCCCCGAGCCCGCCCGCGCGCCGCCGGCTCCTTCTTTGGCCCCGCACTTTTGTCCCGTCGTCTTCCTCCAAATAGTTTCTTCTTTTTCCTTCCTCCAAACTTGTCTTTCGGGGCCCGCACCCCGCCACCTCGCCCCTCGGGTCCCCGTGTCCCTCGGTCCCCCCACCCCCATCCCGGACCCGCGGGCGCCGGGGACAGCTGGTGTCCGGGGCTCGGGTTACCGCCGGGGGGAGGGGTTGGGGCACGCCGGGGTTGCGGGGGGAGGGGAGGGCCTTGGGCGGGCGCCCCTCCCGGGGACTGGGGACACTGAGGCCCAGAGCCCGGGGTGGGGGTGCGCGCCGCGGCCCCCGCTGGCCCAACTTCCTCGCGGGGCGCCCCTCGTCTCCCTCTCGGACATTATGATTCTTTGTGTGGCCCGCCTGGTCCCTGCCCCTCTCTGCGGTGTGTCTTTCTCTGTCCCTCCGGCAGTCCGTCCGTCAGCCTGTCGCCCTGCCCGCTTGCCTCAGTTTGTCCATGTGTATTTGTCTGACATCTGTTCCTGTCCGTTCGTTTATCCGACTGTCTTTGTCCGCCCGTGGCTGCTCCATCGGTTATTGTCTCACGGGTGTCTGTCCGTCTGTCCTACCGTCCAGTTCTGTCTCTCTGCGTCCGTCTCTGCCTCATTCAGCCTGGTTCACGCTAAGTGCCGGGCAGTTCCCCAAGGAACCCCAGCCCCTTCCCACTCTGGGCCCCATAGCCTGAAATGCGGGTGGGGAGGAAGCCCCCATCCGCCTTTCTAAGCCACCCCTGAGTGAGGTCGTTTTGGTTTGTCACCGCCACCGGGCCCAACTCTGGGTTGGAAAACCCAGGAATTGAGAGACTGGGGGGAGTACCTGGGCGCCTGGGCCCAGGGACCTGGGGTGGGGGGCAGCCAGCCTCTGCTTTGGGGCCCCGCAGCCAGCAAAGGGGAGGAGCTTCAGCCAGACCCCGGCTGGGAGGCCCCTTCTCCTTTCCCTCTTCCCAGCCCCCTCTCCTTTCCCTCTTCCCCTCATTAAACCCGAGGTTCATTCAGGCAGCTCCCTCCTCCTCTGCCCTACACAAAGAGGAACAGAGAGGAAGAGGGGGGTCTGGTGGCTGCTGAATCTCAGGACTTGCTTTCCTTTGTCCCTGATTTGTGTGTGCGTTAGGATGGGATGTAAGGGTGGCAACTTAGGGATCTAGCGATTTACTTCACAACCGTTTTCTGAGAGTGATATCTGCACAGAAAAGCTGTAGAGTGGGTCTCTGGACAGTCCCTGTCCTCTCTGGGCCTCCATTTACCCACCTGTGAAGTCTGTGTGGGCGCACATGTGCAGAATCAAGAGCTGGTCCCCGAGATCCCTTTCTGCCCAGTGAATTCTAGGTTTGGGCTGGCTCTCGGTGGCCAAGAGGGGTTTGCTTCCTGGTGGGGGAGGGAGAGCTTCCTCCAAGTTGACCAGATTTCCATTTGGCTGCGCTAGCTTGGGAGTGGCACCCGTTGAGGGGCGACCTGCCAATCCCCTGTGCCTGGTCTCTCCGCCTCCTTCATAATGCCATTTGAGGAAGATTGAAAAGTGCCCCACCCAGTTCCTGGCCAATAGTGAGTGGAGCTATTGTTATTATCATCTTGGAAAGGTGGGTGGAGACTTCCCTCTGGAGCCTAAGCTGGTCACTGAGTCACAGAATCCGACAAGGCTGAGACCAGAAGCCACATGACAGGTTTGCTCGAACCCTCAACACGCAGATGAAGAGAACTGCGGCTCAGAGAGGTTAGCTGACTTTCCAAAGGTTGCACAGTGAACGGATAGGGAACCGCACAGTCAAGATTAAAATCTGATTTCCTGGTCCAGGCGCTGTCCAGTGGTGGCACAGGCCAGCACTGCAGTGAGCACTATATATGTATCCCGTCATTCAGTCCTCACAGTGACCCCAGTGAGGTAGTTAATCATTCTCACAAATGATGAAACTGGATCAGAGAGGGAAGGTGATTTCTCCACAGCCACACAGTATTAAGCGGTGCAGTTGGGTGTGACTGGACACTGATAACAACCTGTTTCAATGGAGATTTGCCCCATAGGAGCAAAGTTCTAACAGGGGGCTCCTGGGCATCTTTGGAACATTCTGGAGTCTGAGGATCCTGGAGAAGACTCCTAGCCTTGACGTATTTGCATCTGCCCATCATGCCCTTCGGTCAGCATTTGTATTGGGCCGAGCATGAGTCCTGGCTCAGAGAAGATAAGATGGTCCCACAACGGGATTCTCTCTTTCTCCCTTTGCCCCTCTCCCCTGCTCGTCCTCTCTCTCACTCTCTCTCTAAAATACATAAAATAAAATAAAGATGGGCGCACAACAGGATGGGAGTCACAGGGCAAGCCAGCACACGGCCGAATGTTTCGGGAGGGCCTCCTTGAATATCTGCCTGCCGTAGAATCTAATTCTCTGCCCTGTACGTGTGAGGGAGCAGGAAGGGGTCAGACTATGGGACTCAGATCCTGGTGAGGGCAGTGACTTCGGCCCCTCCATCTCCTCTGCTTGTGTGACCGTGGGCAGTCACTGGTCCCCTCTCCCTGGGGCTGAGAGATTAGAAAGTGGGGAGGACAGTGGGGCCTCTCTCAGTTGGGACGATTAAATGGAACTGAGATGAACACGCCAGTATATTTAGCAGGAGGCTGGCCTGCAGTGGCTACTCGAAGCATCCCAGGGTGGTAAAATGCTCAAGACCACATTCGAGGAAGTGGTCAAGCCCGTGACATCCCGGCTGTCTGATTGTAGAGCCTGGGCTCTGTCTGAGCCACTTCACCGTCCTGCCCACAGGAGCCCATTTTATGGCAGAGGAAACTGAGTTCCACGGTGGGGAAAAGGCTATTACTCTTAGTGCTGCAGGGGGAAGTGAGCATGCACTGAGTGTTTTGGGGGCTGATCTCTTCTCTCTTGTATTTCGTCTAGTCCTAGGTTGGCTCAGCCAGTAATGGGGCTGTTCAAGAAGTCTACAAGGTGCATCCCATCCTTGCTGGGACCAGTTTTTTGTATCATTGTGGCAAAATATCCATAACATAAAATTTACCATTTTAGGGGTGCCCGGCTGGCTCAGTCTGTAGTCTTTTTTTTTTTTTAATTTATTTATTGTTTAATTTACATCCAAGTTAGTTAGCATATGGAGCAACAATGATCTCAGGAACAGATTCCTTAATGCCCCTTCTCCATTTAGTCCATCCCTCCTCCCACCACCCCTCTAGCCACCCTCTGTTTGTTCTCTATATTTAAGAGTCTTTTATGTTTTGTCCCCCTCCCTATTTTTATATTATTTTTGCTTCCCTTCCCTTATGTTCATCTGTTTTGTCTCTTAAAGTCCTCATATGAGTGAAGAACATGCAACTCTTGATCTCGGGGTTGTGAGTTTGAGCCCCAGGTTGGGTGTAGAGATTACTTAAGAATAAAATCTTAACGGGGCGTCTGTGCGTGGCTCAGTTAAGGGTCTGACTCCAGCTCAGGTCATGATCGTACAGTCATGTGAGTTCGAGCCCCGCGTCGGGCTCTGTGCTGACAGCTCAGAGCCTGGAGCCTGCTTCGGATTCTGTGTCTCCCTCTCTCTCTCTCTGCCCCTACCCCACTCGTGCTCTTTCGCTCTCAGAAATAAATAAACATTAAACAAATTTTTTTTTTTCTTAAAAAGATTGCATTTTAACCTTTTATTTTTTGGTTTTCAAGGAGCTTGTAATTTATCTTAGGAAACATGGTATATATATTTAAAATGGAGGTCTGTTTTTATGATATCGAAATGATACCATCCCAGATGAACAAGAGGGGGAAATATCGTGGGTTAAAGCACACAACAAAAACTCTGGGATCTGTCTTCCTTCCCTTTTGGAATCTGTTCCACCAGCGCTCTCGCCCTGTTCCCAGAGGTACCGCCCACCACCCCCTCCGTCTGTCTTCCGTCTGTGCCCAAAGTGACATTTCTGTAATGCAGATCTGATGCTCTGCTTCCTCCGCACCAGTCTTGCTCATGGCTTTCAGGATAAAGTGCAGACTCCCTGGCACTGCCCGCAGGGACCTTGGCCGTCACTTCCGTCACCCCTGTAGCCTCTCTTGCCAGCTGCCCCGAAGCAACAGTGTTTCTCACAGCTTAGCAGGTGCCAATCCCCTTGTAGGAACACCTTTCCCTTCCCCACCTAGCTAAGTGCTCACTCTTCTTTGAAAACTGCCCCCTCCTTTTTCCTTCTTGTGGTGAAATCCACATCACATGAAACTGACCAGTGTAGCCATTTTTAAGTGTGGGGGTTCAGTTCACATTGTTGTGCTGCCAGCCCTCCATCTCCAGAACTTTTTAATCTTCCCAAATTGAAAACTCTCTGCCCATTCAGTAATAATCCCCACCTCCCTCTCCCCAGCCTCTGGTAACCCCCCAGTCTGCTCTCTGTCTTTCTGCTTTGTGTCACTCACTGTAATGTCCTCAAGGTTCTTCTGTGTTGTAGCATGTGTAGAGCTTCCTTCCCTTTTAAGGCTCAGTAATATTCCACTGTATGGATAGACCGCGTTTCGTGGTCCACGGATACTTGGTTGACTTCCACCTTTTGACTGTTGTGAATAACGCTATTATAAACTTGAGTGTGCAGATACCTGTTTGAGTCCTTGCTTTTGACTAATACCCAGAAGTGGAGGGCCAGTTGGTTTTAAACAATACAGCTTTATTTTTTTTTAATGTTTGTTTGTTTTTGAGAGACAGAGCACAAAAGTAGGGGAGGGGCAGAGAGGGAGAGAGAGAGACACACACACACACACACACACACACACACACACACACACACAGAATCCGAAGTAGACTCCAGGCTCCCAGCTGTCAGCACAGAGCCTGACGTGGGGCTCAAACCCACAAACCATGAGACGATGACTTGAGCTCCTCAAGTAGTGAGGTGAGCTCCTCGTTGTTGGCAGTGTGTGAACGGCAGGGGCTACCTTCCGGGTGATTCTTCATTAGAAAGTCTGGACCAGTTGAATGCCAAGGAGCCCTGCAGCCTGAAAACGCTGAGACGCGGGGCTACCTGATTCCCCTTCCCGAGGACCCGGCTGCTGCTAGGACACAGCCAGTGTTCTGGTGCCTCTCTTTTGCTGCGGTTCCCCTGAGTGCATTTGGGGGAGGGGGTTTGTAATCGTAGCACAGGAGCAGCTCCGTGGCTGCCTTGGCTTCTCACATTGCATCATACATGTTAGTCCGTGTTGCTCTGCAGCCCGGTGACTTTTTTCTTTCCTGCCCCTGTTACGGTCCTTGGAGTAAATGGACCACCCCTGGCCCCTGGTGCAGGACATTTAGGTTATTTGCAGTCTTTTGAGATTCTCATAGGCCCGTAAAACCTAAAACTTTGCGTCCATTTTATTTTTGTCTTAATTTAAAACATTTTTTTAACGTTTGTTTACTTTTGAGAGCCGGGGAGGGGCAGAGAGAGAGGCAGACACAGAATCCCAAGCAGGCTCCAGGCTCTGAGCTGTCAGCACAGAGCCCAACTCCGGGCTTGAACTCACGGACCGCAAGATCATGACCTGAGCTGAAGTCGGACGCTTAACCAGGCGCCCCTTGTCTTCATTTAAAAGTTTTCTTCTTTAGTAATAAAATCAACTTTATTGAGGCATAATTTATATTGACTTCTGTTTAGCTACACGTACCCACTTAAGTATCATCTATGCATCTGCTGCATTCAGCAGAGAATCCCTCTTAGGGGAGGACCACGATGTCTTGATGGGCATTTAGTTCTTTTCAGTTTTCCCCTAGTCCTTTCCTTGTGTGAACAGTGCCGCGATGGTCTTGCATGTGCGCGCGTGTATGCGTGTATGCACGTGTCTGCCCTCGCTCGCGTGAGCTGGTAGCTCTGTAGGAAGAGGTTCTTGTAGGAGCGATGCTGGAGGTGGAGTGACCCGGTCAGAATGTAGGAACGATTGATTGCAAGGTGCCCAAGAACCCACCGGAAAGCCGCTGGTGGTGGCGGCTCGTGTGTGTCTTTCTCTCCCCGGTCTGGTCTGTCTGGCTGCCGGCCCTGGGAAAATTTCGAGGTTTCGAGTGTCAGCAACACCTGGATTTTGATCTCCCAGAATTAGAGTGAATCGAAAGGCCAAGCCCCCTCCCCCTTCCCCGATTGCAGTGGGGAAGCTTTTCTTAGGTCTCAAACGGAGATGGTAACAAGCCAGAGCCAGGCTCTGACTCGGGCACCTCAACTTCTGGCTCCCGAGATCAGTGCTTGTGGGCCTCCGTTGGCTTTTTCTGGCATTGGAGGGACTGTTTTGACATTAAATGAGACTGCCATTGATGAGCTAGTGAGCCCTTGGTACAGACGGACATGAGCTCAAACCCCAGGTCCTCAGCTTAATTGCTATGTATGACCTCGGTCGTGTCGCCTGTCTGAGTCATTTTCCCCATTTGTACGTGGGAGGTTATGACTCACTTACTCCATAGTGTCAGCGACACTTAATGTAGGTAAGGTGCTTGCTTACCAGGGTGCCTGGGAGCGGATAACTCATAAAGGATAGCTGTCACTATCACTCCTTGGCTCTCAGCACCGCTGTCCACTTGCCGGGTGACTCTGGCACATTCTTAACCTCTCTGATCTCAGTTTCCTCATCTGTAAAATGGGACTAATAGCCAGTCTGTCTGATAGCCAGGATGTTCTTTATGTCTGTAAAACACTTTTCTGGCATTTGCTTGTCCCCTCACCCCCCAGAAGGTGGCCAGGGGTAGGAGGCAGGGCTTGCGGTGAGTGCCGCAACGTGTAACCGTGAGTTGCTGGACAAGTTATGATTTGGACCATGAAGAAGAAATTCATTCTGCAAGTATTTCATTTCATTGTACTTGGCTGTGCGGGTGAGAGAGATGGGTGACGGGGCATTTCCAGGGGCGTTTCTATTCTTGGGAAGAAGGGAAGGGGAGACGGGAGGGCAGCTACATTTCAAGCAGAGTGTGCTGCGTGTCTGATGACCAGTCCAGAAAGTAGGGTGCTGGGTCCCTCTCAGCCTGCTCTCCGTAGAGCCAGTCTCGCAGCGTAAGGCTTTTCCTGTCCCCAGCTTTAACCCCTTGATGGAGGCCCTCTGCTCTGAGGTTGCACATGGCTGCCGGGTCCCGCCAGCCTGGCCAACCGCGCCACTCCCTGCTCGCCAAAGCTTCCGTCACAACGGCCTCTTTCTCTTCCTCCATCGTCCGGCTCCTGCCTGCCCCAGAGCAGCCTCTGCCTCTGTTCCCTCTGTCTGGAACACTCTTTCTTCCCCTTGGTCGGGAGAGGGCCTCCTCGTTCTTCAGCTCAGCTTAAATGTCACTTGTTCAGGGAGGGGACCCGCTACCCCCCGTCTAAAGTGGGCCCCCCTCAGTGACTCTCAGGGCAGCACCTACCAGGACAGGTGTAATGATCGTTGAGTGTGTTCCTGTAGGAGGGCAGAGCCGGTGTCTTTCTTGCTGTTGACTCTTAAATGCCTGGGTGAGGAGCTGGGGCTGTTTGGGGGAAGATAGACAGGTGACCAGGTATATCTGGTGGCGGGCCCGGTTCCCAGGAGGGTCAGCCTTCTTTTGGGGCGCCAGCTGTGAATACTGTGACATCAGCAGCCCCCAGAGTGATTTCAGCCAGTCCCAGGGAGGCCAGGGGCTGACTGGCGCCAGCTTGGGCAGAGGAGCCGGGAGAGGGAAAGGGTTAGACCGCCCCGCAGCAGGAAATCACAGCCACTCACAATTCTACATTCCATTCATTCAGCAGGCGTTTCTCTGAATGTTTCTTGAGGTCTTAACATATGTCTGGGGCTATGCCAGACACTTTGCCTTTGTTCACTAGGTAGTCACTGAGCTCCTGCTGTGAGCCAGGCACTATCCCCCGCTTTCTGGGACGACCACAACCCCTGCCCTGGTGGAGCTGACGTGCTAGAAACAGGGCGGGGGGGGACACACATGAATAAAATAGAAGGCCAGTCAGATGACAGTAAGTCCTATGGAGAGAAACTAAGCAGGGAGCGGAGAAAGGAAGCCTGAGCAGGTTACAATTTAAAATTCCTGGGGCATGTGGTGACTCAGTTAGTTGAGTGTCCGGACTTCAGCTCAGGTCATGATCTCACAGTTCGTGAGTTCAAGCCCCGCATCGGATTTACTGCTGTCAGCTCAGAGCCCACTTCAGATACTCTGTCTCCCCCGCCCCGTCCCCTCCCTGCTCACTCCCTCTCAAAAATGAATAAAACATTAACAAAATGAAATAAAATTCCTGTGACAAGTAGGTACCATTATGATTCCCACCTTATAGAAGGGGAAACTGAGGTTCAGAGAGGTTGAGTGAGTTAAATATGGTCACACAGCTTATCAGGGCCAGAGCTGGTCTTCTAGATGGATCGCTCTATCTATCTATCTATCTATCTATCTATCTATCTATCTTTTACCACTCTGCTTCCCCCTGCATCAGAAACAGTGTGACCCAACCTTTTCGAGGCTTGCTTTCCTCTGGGGCTTGTAAGTTAAATGGGATAATATCTGGGGAGGAGGTGCGCCCCTGTCTGGCAGGAGGAGGGCAGGCTCCGCCAGGATTAGGGGACAGGGAAGGGGGGGTGGTCATGGGTGCTCCTGCTTGGATGGGGAAGGGGAGAGGAGGGGGGGAGTAAGGGTGCCGTCCTGCCCTCCCCTGCAGGCGTCCTGCCTCTGCGGCTCTGCCCCCTGCATCCTGTGCAGCTGCTGTCCCTCCAGTCCTAACTCCACCGTGACCCGCCTCATCTTCACGGCCTTCCTCTTCCTGGGGGTGCTGGTGTCCATCATCATGCTGAGCCCTGGTGTGGAGAGTCAGCTCTACAAGGTGAGCGGCCCTGAGGGCAGGCAGGGGAGCGAGGTGGCCTGGAGGACTGGCCCGCAGCGAAGGCCCCGCTGCTGCAGGCTGGGGGTGCCCAGCCCTCTGAGGACGCTGGGCAGGAGTGACCCGGGTTGGTGACAGGGGCGTTTCTTCACGTGGGGAGGAGAGTTTGAACCTCACGTGGGAGTTCTGGTTTCTCATAAGTCTCCCTTGGAGAATCTTACTAATCATCGTTGTCCCCTGGACACTGGCCCCGGGGCATGCTGTCCCCTCCTTCGTGCTCAAGCCCCGTTTGGGGTCCTCTCTTCCCTTCCTCTCCGCGTTTCATAGCCTGGCACAGATCCAGGGCGACATTTGGGCCAGTGGCTCTGACACGTGTGCGCGTGTGTGAAGGTACGAATGCCCTGGGGAGTGTGCTAGAAATGCAGACTCTCAGCCCCCGCCTCAGAGACTCCGAGAGGGGCCCTGGAATCTCACTTTCCCCCAGAATCTCCGGGTGTTCTGATGTGGGTGATGGAGGAGAGCACTAGGGGGAACCCTGCTTTCGACAGAGCCATGAGGTCCTGAGGCTGCAGGTGCGACAGCAGGGAGACACGCAGAGAGTAACGACCCGTGACTGGACCCTGTGTCCCCATCTGTCCCGGGTTGGGTGGGGAGGGGATGCTCACTCTTAGGAGTTCAGCCCCAGCGGTGGGCAGGGGTGCAGATGGAGGGGAAGGAGGGGGCTTCCCTCCTGGCAGGCCTTGGCAGAGTCGGCCCGGGGTTCCAGGGGCAGGGGCCTTCACGCTGCTCTCTCTCCCCTCAGCTGCCGTGGGTGTGTGAGGAGGGGGCCGGGACCCCCGTCGTCCTGCAGGGCCACATCGACTGTGGCTCCCTGCTCGGCCACCGCGCCGTCTACCGCATGTGCTTTGCGACGGCAGCCTTTTTCTTCCTCTTCACCCTGCTCATGCTCTGCGTGCGCAGCAGCCGGGACCCCAGGGCTGCCATCCAGAACGGGTGAGGGCGCCCCTGCCCGCAGCTAGGACCCCCTGCCCGACTCCAGCTCCAGGCCCTGCCCCCACTCAGGAGCCACCAAAGCACAGAGATCAGCTCAGTTAGTTGCTCCCACTTCTCAGATGAGTAAGTCAGAGAGGGCAAGAACATGCTAAGGCCACACAGCACTGTAGTGACACGGTTGGGGCAGGAACCTGGGTGATCACTGTCACTCCAGCTTGGTCCTTCCCTCTGCCCCTCAGGGTTTTTCAAGGGCCGGGACAGACTTTCTGTGCCCACCAGACCACTAGAAAGTCCCTCTTCACCTGTCCCAGTACCTGCTCTTTGGGGGTGGGAGTTCTGGGGCCCACCCCCCACTTAGCCCCCCTGGCTCTCCTCCCCACCCCCAATAGATTTTGGTTCTTTAAGTTCCTGGTCCTCGTGGGCATCACCGTGGGCGCATTCTACATCCCTGACGGCTCCTTCTCCAACGGTAGGCAGCCTTGGCGGGAGGGATGGGGGCTCCCAGGAGGGAGGTGGGGTCTCCAGAGGGAGGAGCACTGGTGGGGGTTGCTCTTTGCCTCGGCACACGGACCCCAGGCTGCTGGCCCGGTCGCTGCCCCCCCCCCCCCCACCCAGGGAGACAGCACCCTGGTGCTTGGCCACATGGCCTTTAGACAACGTGGGGGGATCTGCGGAATGTGCCTCAGCCTGACCCTGCCACCTGCCATCTCTGTGCAGCATCTCTGTGCCTGGCTAGGGACATCCCTGAGGGCAGGGACTCTGCTGTTTCTCAGTGTCGCCATCGCAGGGGCGTGGCATGAACGGTTGTCGACTGGATAAATGTGTGTGAGAGGGAGACAACGGGAGCGTGCCTGCTGCGTGAATCCCAGGAAGCCCGGCACTCAGGCTGCTCCCCTACCGCCTCGCCTCCTCTCCCCTCACCTCTCCCTCCCCTCTCCCCACCCAGTCTGGTTCTACTGTGGTGTCGTGGGCTCCTTCCTCTTCATCCTCATCCAGCTGGTGCTGTTCATCGACTTCGCGCACTCCTGGAACCAGAGGTGGCTGGGCAAGGCCGAGGAACGTGACTCCCGGGCCTGGTATGCAGGTGAGCACCGCCACTCAGCCTCCAGAGTCCGGGGACTGGGACTTCCTGAGCGTCAGGGCGTCCCCGCAGCTACAGGAAAGCCTCGAGGGCATCTGGAACAGCCCCCTGCCCCAGGGCAGCAGTTGAACTGTCCAGGGCAGATGGAGGGAAGGGGCAGCTGGCTCTGGGGTCACTTGAAGGGGTGGTCAGAGGAGAGCCGAACCGGAGAGGCCTTGGCGGGGTCTGAGTTCAGCGGTTCCCACAGCACGGGCCACGCACAGCCAGCCCAGACCCAGCCAAATGACACTCGGTCACTGAAGCCCCCGTGGCAGGATGGGTGCCTGTTCAGCTGTCTTTCTGAGCCGATCAAGGAGAAAGGCTCACTCAGGAGCTGGTCTGGTTTCACGCCTCTCTCAGGCTGGTCTCTCTGACAGAGAGCAGGGCTTCAGCAGGTCACTATGCATCCAGTTGACTTTTCATTTTTTTTTAATTGCGAGAGAGAGAGAGGGAGGGAGAACAAGCAGGTGAGGGGCAGAGAGAGAGAGAGAGAGAGAGAGGGAGAGAGAGAATCCCAACAGGCTCTGCACTGTCAGTGCAGAGCCCGATGTGGGGCTCTAACTCACAAAGCGTGAGATCATGACCTGAGCTGAAGTCGGACACTTAATTGACTGAGCCACTCAGGTGCCCCTCCAGTTGGCTTTTTAAAAGACTGTTGTGTGTTCGCCATATTTCTTTGCATGGTTAACTTCTTTATGGCAAGGGAGCCGTCTCAGTTCAGGTGTTGGTGAATGACAGACGTTCAGGAGACTCCGATGTCATTCCTCCAATGAGGAAGCTGAGGGCTCACACAGGGAACTGCCCGACAGGCCCCCGGAGGGCTCGGGGGTCCCTGTGCCTCCTGACTCTGCTGCTTGCCACCCTTCCTGCCCAGGCCTCTTCTTCTTCACCCTCCTCTTCTACACGCTGTCCATTGCGGCCGTGACGCTATTGTTCATCTACTATACCCACCCCGGCCCCTGCTACGAGGGCAAGGTCTTCATCGGCCTCAACCTCACTCTCTGTGTCTGCGTCTCCATTGTCGCCGTCCTGCCCAAGGTCCAGGTGAGCCCACCTGTCTTTGCCCATCCTGATGCCAGGCCCCTTGGTGTGTGGGACTTCTGGTGTGAACCTTGGGGTCCTGGGACAGGGCTGTTAGTCACAGAGGCTTGGGCTAAGAGTGTGGACTCCCAAGTCAGCCTCCCTGGGTTGGAGTCCCAGTTTGCACATCTACATGCTGGGTGTCTTTAGGAAAGTGCCTTAACCTCTCTGTGCTTTTCTCTTCTCAAATGTAAAAATGAGGATAATACCTAGTCTTTGGAGTTATTTGCAGGATGGAGATAGAGTTTGTGAACACACAGAACAGGGTCGGGAGTAGAAGTATCCATCAGACATTAACTGTTGTTATCATTGTTGTCTTTATGGAAATCGGGAGACCGTCAGGGAGGACCACCGAGCAACGATTCCTAGACCTCTCAACAAGGGGTGCTGGGAGTTCCACAGTTTCTAGTCCCAGAACGTCTAGGGTAATGGGTGGGGCTCCCCAGGTCATCGTGTGCTTTTCAGAAAGCCTCTGAGCCCAGGGGTGCCTCGTGGCTGGGGATCTCGCCCCACCAGGGACTTCACAGCTAGCTTGGGTAGCCTTTGAGGGTCTTTAGCAGAAAGGTGGGGAACCTCCCTTCTGGTCAGAGCCTCTATTTCCAGGTGAGAAAACTGAAGCCCACAGAGGGTGATCCCTCTGTCCCAGCTCACACAGCAATCAGTATTCATTCAACAAATACTTCCGGAACACTTACTGTGTACCAGGCCCTCTTGTAGGTGTTGGGGATACAGCTGTGGAGAAGAGGGGGAAGAATAACAATAGCTACCAGTCGATGGCATCTGTCCTGTCATTTAATCGTGCACCATCATCGTCCCCACTTTCCACTTTCATACTTTCTTGGAGGAGGAAAGACACTCGCCTGAGGTCACCCAGCTGGTAGGGGGCAGAGCTAGGGGGTGGAACAGGCAGACTGTCTCCAGACCCTGTGCTTTTTTTTTAGTTTCTTTCTTTCTTTCTTTCTTTCTTTCTTTCTTTCTTTCTTTCTTTCTTTCTTTTTGAGATAGAGAGAGAACAAGCGGAGGCAGGGGCAGAGAGAGAGGGGGGAGAGAGAATCCCAAGCAGGCTCTGCACTCCCAGCACGTAGCCCGATGTGGGGCTTGAACCCATGAACAGTGAGATCGTGACCTGAGCCAAAATCTAGAGTCGGATGCAGGCATAGCGAGTGCAAAGGCCCTGAGTGGGGGAGAGGGTTTGGTGGGTTCTGTGGACAGAGAGGAGGCCACTGTGGCTGCCCTGCGGTGGGAGGTGGGTGGGGAGGAGCTTGAGGGGGCGTGGCCAGGTGGAGAAAAAAGCAGGGGTGAACACGGAGGGCTTTAATCCAGAGTGAAGCGTTCTCAGCAGGGGAGCGACTGAGATGATTTGTTAAGAGGAAGAATGGAGACTCCATGTTTGGGCAGCCGGGGTGGGTGGTGGGTGGCCTGGGTACTGTGTTTTCCCGAAGGGTGTGCGGTGGGATGGCTCTAGGGTGCTGGGGCTTTCTGAGGTCCCCTGGTTGGGAGGGAGTGGGCTAGGTGTGGGTGGGGTGTCCCCCACGTCTGACGGGGTCTTCCTGATGGATTGCCTCTGCCAGGACGCCCAGCCCAACTCGGGTCTGCTGCAGGCCTCCGTCATCACGCTCTACACCACATTTGTCACCTGGTTGGCCCTGTCCAGTGTCCCTGGTGAGTACAGGCCTGGATTCGAGGAAGCCTGGGCTCATTCCTGGGTCAGTAGCGACCTTCTGGGGGGGCTGGGGACCCTCACAGGTGTCAGGGACACCTCAGCCCAGCCTGTTCCTCATGCCAGTCCTTCAGGGAGTAGGAGGACCCTCTCTGTTCCAGGATCTATTTCCCTGTCATCTGTCTGCTAAGTTCTGTCTGTCGCTGGGATTTGGACGGTCAGTTGTATGTCTGTCTGTCCATTTGGGTTGGCTGTCTGCCCTACCCCAGACCTGGCCTGCATGGGCTGAGGGGGACTGGTCTCCCATCCCTAGACCAGAAATGCAACCCTCACCTGCTGACCCACTTGAGCAACGGGACGATCCTGGCAGGCCCCGAGGGCTACGAGACTCACTGGTGGGATGCACCGAGCGTCGTGGGGCTCATCATCTTTATCCTGTGCACCGTGTTCATCAGGTAGAGTGGGGGGGGGTCTGGCTTCTGGGGAAGTGTCACGTTGGCGGGGCCTGATGGCGCGAGCAAGGGGAAGATGTGGGAGCCAAGACACCAGGCCGGGAGGCGCACTCAACACGTGCATGTCCAGCATTGTGCTAGTGGAGAAACCGAGTCCCTCAGGGGGGCACAGCATGACTGGGCTGCGGAGGCAGGGTTGGACGCTGCCTCCTGGGCCAGGGACGCTTCTTGCACATCTGGGCCAGGGACTTGCCTAGCTCGGTAGGGGCAGGCGCCTGTGGGGGCAGGGGAGAAGCCTGGACTGGGGTCAGCAGGTACAGGCTCTGTCACTCACCTGCTGTGTGGTCTTTCTGAGCTTCAGTTTCCTCTTCATAAAATGAAGAGGGTAACCTCCAATGCCCAGAGTGGTCGTGACCCCTACAGTGTCACCTGAGAGGGGGCAGCTCATACTTAAGATCACACAACTTAAAAAAAATTTTTTAATGTCTGTTTTTATTTTTGAGAGAGAGAGAGAGAGAATAAGAGGGGGAGGGGCAGAGAGAGAGGGAGACACAGAGTCCAAAGCAGGCTCCAGGCTCCAAGCACAGAGCTCGATGCAGGGCTCAGACCCACGAACTGTGAGATCATGACCTGAGCCGAACTAGATGCCCAATCGGCTGAGCCACCCAGGCACCCACATAACAACTTTTTTTTTTAATTTATTTTTTAAATTTTATTTTTTACATATACATCCAAATTAGTTACCATATAGTGCAACAATGATTTCAGGAGTAGATTCCTTAATGCCCCTTACCCATTTAGCCCATCCCCCCTCCCACAACCTCTCCAGTAACCCTCTGTTTGTTCTCCATATTTAAGAGTCTCTTGTGTTTTGTCCCCCTCCTTGTTTTTATATTATTTTTGCTTCCCTTCCTGTATGTTCATCTGTTCTGTGTCTTAAAGTCCTCATACGAGTGAAGTCATATGATATTCGTCTTTCTCTGACTAATTCCGCTTAGCATAATACCCTCCAGTTCCATCCATGTAGTTGCAAATGGCAAGATTTTGTTCTCTTTGATTGCCAAGTAATACTCCATTGTATATATATATGTATACACACATATATATATACCACAACTTCTTTATCCATTCATCCATCGATGGACATTTGGGCTCTTTCCATACTTTGGCTATTGTCGATAGTATGGCTATAAACATGGGGGTGCATGTGTCCCTTCGAAACAGCACACCTGTATCCCTTGGATAAATACTTAGTAGTGCAATTGCTGGGTCCTAGGGCAGTTCTATTTTTAATTTTTTGAGGAATTTCCATCCTGTTTTCCAGAGTGGCTGCACCAGCTTGCATTCCCACCTGCAGTGCAAAAGAGATCCTCTTTCCCCGCATCCTCGCCAATATCTATTGTTGCCTGAGTTGTTCATGTTAGCCATTCTGACAGGTGTGAGGTGATATCTCATTGTGGTTTTGATTTTATTTCCCTGATGATGAGTGATGTTGAGCATTTTTTCATGCGTCGGTTGGCCATCTGGATGTCCTCTCTGGAGAAGTGTCTATTCATGTCTTTTGCCCATTTCTTCACTGGATTATTTTTTTCTTTGAGTGCTGAGTTTGATAAGTTCTTTATAGATTTTGGATACTAACCCTTTATATCCGATATGTCGTTTACAAATATCTTCTGCCATTCCATTGGTTGCCTTTTAGTTTTGCTGATTGTTTGCTTCGCTGTGCAGCAGCTTTTTATTTTGATGAGGTCCCAGTAGTTCATTTTTGCTTTTGTTTCCCTTGCCTCTGGAGACGTGTTGAGTAAGAAGTTGCTGTGGGCAAGATCAAAGAGGTTTTTGCCTGCTTTCTCCTCGGACATTTTGATGGCTTCCCGTCTTACATTTAGGTCTTTCCTCCATTTTGAGTTTATTTTTGTGTATGGTGTAAGAAAGTGGTCCAGGTTCACTTTTCTGCATACTGCTGTCCAGTTTTCCCAGCCCCACTTGCTGAAGAAACTGTCTTTATTCCACTGGATAGTCTTTCCTGCTTTGTCAAAGATCAGTTGGCCATACGTTTGTGGGTCCATTTCTGGGTTCTCTATTCTGTTCCATTGATCTGAGTGTCTGTTGTTTGTGCCAATTACAACTTTTTTTAAAGGGGCATCTTAGCAAGTGTTTATCGGTAGGGACCCTGGAGCCAAACTGCCTGTGTTTGAACCTGTCACTGCCACTCACCAACAGGGTGATCTCTGGCAGGTCACTTAACCTTTCTTTCTGTGCCTTAGTTTGCTGGTCTGTAAAATAAGGATAAAAATAGCACCTACTTCACTGGATTGTTGAAAGATTATAGATGAGTCAGTATGTATAAGGCACTTAGAAAAGAACTTGGCAGGGAGTGGGAGCCAAGTGTTTGCTTTTATTGCCAATAGCTGTGAACATTTATTTGCACAGCTGGGTGGCGGTGAGTGACTGTTTTGCGAGGGTCACCAGACGCTAATACTGAGCAGAACTGCTGTTTACGCTCAATCTGGCTGACTCATTACTGCCTCCTCGAGGCCCCACATGGCTCCCAGCGCCGCTTCCCATGTCTCCCCTCACGGCCAGGAGGGAGCCTCTGTGCCGCTCCTCTCTTCTCCCCGCGTCGTCCATCCCGGTCAGGGCCCGTTCCCCTAAGAGCAGCACACCTGTCTCGGAACATTTTGAGGCCGTTGCACATTTTGTTTTGTTTTGACCTTTTTTTCAAAACCCTTTCTCCAAGCCAAGCCTGGGCAGTTCGCAAACGTCTCTCTTCATCACCTCATTTGATCCCTTTTTCAACCTGGAAAGGCCCACATCACCTCCAATTTGCAGAAAAGGAGACTGGAGGCCCAGGAGGAGCAGCCGCCTGTCTGAGGCCGTGAGCATGCGGTGGCCGCAGACCTTGAGGACATGGTCCCCGCTGGTGGCGATCCAGGCACCGAGCTGTTGCCCGCTGCTTCCGGAACGCACGCCTCCCCAGACTGTGGTCACTGGGCAGCGGCTCTGAGAGCCCCGGGGACTGTCTGTTCTTTTTTAATTTTTGTCTTTCTTATTATGTTGATATATTTATTTTTTGAGAGAGAGAGAGAGAGAGAGCAAGCCGGGGAGGGGCAGAGAGAGAGAGAGAGAGAGAGAAGAGAAATCCCAAGTAGGCTGCATGCTGTCAGCACACAGCCTGGTGTGGGGCTCAAACCCACCAACCATGAGCTCATGACCTGAGCCAAAACCAAGAGTCAGATGCTTAAATGACCGAGCCATCCAGGCACCCCAGGGGCCTGTCTGCTCTTAGCATGGTTCTTAGAACCCAGGAAGCAAAGAAGTGTGAACAGCTATGCCCAGCTACGTCCCTGGGACCTGGGCTCCTGTGTATTAGATGTCAGCATGATGTTTTGGTGATCGGGGTCAGCGAAAGCTCAGTCAGTGACTTCTCCACTTGATGGGGTGGGGCTGGGGCCCAGAGCTCCTTCTTGTCACTTTTTTTCTAAATGCAAGTTGGATCCGCAAAATTGCCTTGTGTCTCAAACTATTAAATACTGTTAAAAATACCAAGACCTCATTACAGAAAAGAAATGACAAAAAACCATTACTCTTGTATTTTTAAATTATAAACATGAAGAAAGGGGACATAATTGGTAAAAGCGCTCACCCAGTAGAAGGAAAACGAACTTGATAGCAAATGAGCGTTCTTAACGATTAACATTATTAGTGAATGTCATACCTGGCATGTCACTGGCGGTACTGGGTGCTCAGTACCTGTTTACAGACCTGGCGAATGGACAACCTGAGTAACAGTGCTTGTTTCTTTAGTTTATACTCTGTGCCGGGCATAGTGCAAGGGGCTTTACCTTATTAATCCTCCTGGCAAGCCTGAGAGGGAGGTGCCGTTCTCCCCAATTTTACAGAGGCTCAGAGAGGTCACGTGTCTTGCCTCAGGCCACGGAGGGAGTGGGAGTGGAGTTCAGAGTCAAAGCAGTTAGATAATTTCTGGGCCCAGCGCCTAAACAGCAGGTCACCGGGCCCCGAGGTTCCAGAACCGTTGTGCCCGTTGCTGTGACCGACGCCCTGGCTCACGAGGCCCCCTGGAACTGCCCACCTGCCTCCTTCCTCCCTCCCCCCGCAGTCTGCGCTCCTCAGACCACCGGCAGGTTAACAACCTGATGCAGACAGAGGAGTGCCCGTCCGCGCTGGAGGCCACGCAGCAGCAGCAGGTGGCGCCCTGCGGGGGCCGGGCCTTCGACAATGAGCACGATGGCGTCGCCTACAGCTACTCTTTCTTCCACTTCTGCCTGGTGCTCGCGTCCCTGCACATAATGATGACGCTCACCAACTGGTACAGGTGCGTGCAGCCTGGCCGCGCACGGATGGAACCCGCCGTGCCAGGATGTGTGGGGCACGCGTGTCCTCTCCTCTGGCCCCTCCCTGGGTTCTTCCTGATGCTCAAGGCTTGGGTGATGTCCAGGACCCTCCACAGAGCCTGCCCGTCCGTGCCCCAGCTTCCCTGCTCGGCAGCTGGCACCTTCACTAAGCCCCCGAGAAGGAGGCGACCGCGGGCTTGTGCAGGGCACAAGGGGGTGTACAGATCACGGGTGGTGATTTGCATTCTGAGGTCAGAGTTGGGATTCACGGCGGGAGGGTTAGGATTTAGGGTGTGGGGTTAGAATCAAAGTCACAGGGTCAAGAGTAAGAGTCATGAGGTCAAGGGTTGGGATTGGGCACACACAAAGTCACAGATTTGGCCATTGGGTTAAAATTGGGGCTAGCAGGCCGTAAAGCCAGGATTGAAGTTTCCAGGTCAAGGAGCTACGATTTAAGAGTCAAGGGGCAGATTTAAGGTCAGAGATATCAGAACTTGGTCATAAGACCAGGGGCCAGGGATGGAGTTACAGGATTGAGGGTCAGAGGCCAGGTTGGAGGTCAGGACTGGAGCTCCAGGGTCCCCAAGTGAGGTTATAACATAGTCTAGGACGGGGTCAGTGTTGAAATTGAGGTCAGGGTCAGGTCGGTGGTATTTGTCGAAAGCTACATCTGGGGTCAAAGACATAGCTAAGGCCAGGTGTCAAACCTATCAAGAGAGGGGGGCTAGGGTTGCAGAGTCAGAGCCAGAGTCGAGGTCAGAGGTCGCACCGGGGTCGTAAGGGCAGGGCCGGATCTGCGGTCACGGCGCCGGGGGCCCGGCTCACTGGGATCATGGTGTGTCGCAGACCCGGCGAGGCCCGGAAGATGATCAGCACGTGGACGGCCGTGTGGGTGAAGATCTGTGCCAGCTGGGCGGGGTTGCTCCTCTACCTGTGGACCCTGGTGGCCCCCCTCCTCCTGCCGAACCGAGACTTCAGCTGAAGCGGCCCCCTGCAGCCAGCCCGCTCAGAGTCTCCGGGCTCAGTGAGTCTGCCACGCTGAGCCCCTACCCCTACCCCCCTCCAGGACTCGCCTCTGAGCTGGGCCCCCTGTTCTTAGTGCCTTCAGGGATGAGATCCAGACCACAGAGCTGCCTCTTCCTTACCTTTGTCCCCTGTCACCTGTACTTCCCCTCTTGGGAAAAAAAGGGCCCCTTATGCTCAGGCTCCCCAGGAGAGGGTCCTGAAGGAGAGAACCACTCAGAGCCACTCGGAGAGTGGGAGCACTCCCCACGATGGGGTGCCCAGCACTGAGGCCTGGATATTCCTGACCACGTCCCCCAGGGCACCCCGCCCCCTTCCCGGACTCCGTGCCTTACCGGGTCTCCAAGACTTTATGCAATAAACAAGCCAGTGCACGTGCCTCCCCCTGTTCTGTGCCCCTCACCCTGGGTGCGGCCCCCATGCCATCTGGGGCCAGTGTGGGGGTGGACACAGAATGTCAGAGCTGAGGGGGTCAGAGGAGGGACCTGGGCTCTGTTCTGTAGGTCGTGGGGAGCCTTGGGGTGGAGGCGGGGCAGGCTACTGGAGAAGGAGAGGCTTTGGAAAAAGGAAGTCGGGGCCAGGAAAGGGCCTGGAACAGTGTCTGCACGAGGGGTGGTGAGGCCAGAGTCAGGCTGGAGAGGGGAGTTTGTGCAGGGCGGCTGAGGAGGCCATCTTTGGTGTCCTACCAGTGCCAGCCCTGAGCCCCTGCCCACCTCTGGCTCCTTCCTGCTGTAGCCGTAGTCCTTGCCACCTGCTTTGGGTCAGGTGCCCTAGGGAACGCGGAGAAGAATCTGACCCATCACCCAGACCCAGTGTGCTGTGGAGAAGAGCGTGCACTTGAGTCAGCCAAGCTGGCTCGGACCCAGTGAACCTTGGAAGCCGTGGGGCTTCTGTGGGACTCCAGGCAAGTCTTTCCCCTCTGGGCCCTGGCTCTTCATCCATCAGCCGGGAAAACGCCACCCACTCCCAAGCTGTTGGGAGGCACGGATGAAGCAGCCTCCGTGACGTGCCTGGCAGGTGCTCAAAGAGTACGATCAGTTCCCATCTCCGAAGGTGCACGGTGATGCCGGGAGGGAGAGGGGCTACAGACAGGTTCCTGGTTCGGCCCCAGGGCCTGGTGTGAGCCGACGACGACTGACCGTAGGCCAAGCATCACTTCCTTGTGTGGGTGTGACAGATCGGCATGGACGTGACTGGGTTTGCCGGGTGCTGGGGGTGCAGTGGCCAGGGACACGTCTTCCAGGGAGCTCCTGGATTGTGGCGGGGGGGGGGTGCAGGGGTGGAGGCAGCACAGGTGCACAGGGGTGCACTGCGGGGACACCTGACACGGGCCAGGAGTCAGGCCAGACATCCTGAAGAATGCGTGGAAGCCAGCCAGGTCAAGAGGAATGGGAGAAGGCAGAGGGGACATCATGTGAGCAAGAGAGAAAGTGGGGGAGGGAGCCTGGGTGGTTCAGTAGCTTGAGCATCAGGCTCTTGATTTTGGCTCAGGTCATGATCCCAGGGTCATGAGATAGATCCCTCTGTCTGTCTGTCTGTCTGTCTGTCTCTCTTCCTCTGCCTCTCCCCTGACCGCGCATGTTCTCAATCTCTCTAAAACAAAAAATAAATAAGTGAAAAATTCTTAGAGAGAGAGAGGGAGAGAGGCGTTCCAGGATAATGAGGAGTGCGGGGTGGCTGGTGTGCAGGGCATGGGGGTGGGGGGCGGTCAGGAGTCGGTGTGAGCTGGGAGAGATGGGCTGGGCCGGGATCATACAGGCCCTTGGGGGCCGTTGTTGAAGAGATCAGATGTTATCTTCAGTGCAGAGGGGAACCATGGAGGGTTTTGGAGCAGGGTAGGAGCGGTGAAGGTGGGAGGCAATCACGGGGAAGCCCCAGAAGGCTTCGAGCTGAGCAGTGACATGGACGGGTTGTTATCTTAGAAGGATTCCCCTGGATGAAATGGAGGGTGTGGTAGCTGGGACAGGTGCCAGAGCCCGGGAAAGAAGGCAGGGGGTGGGGGTGTGGTCTGGAGCGGGGCCCAGGAAGGCTTCTCTCAACCCTGGGACAGACCCCGGGGATGCTGTTGGCCCTGGGTGCCTTTCAGCCCAAGGAAACCCTCTCCATGAGGCAGCCTGTTCCTTCCCCCACCCACCCCACCCAACATTTCATTTGTTTCCTCATTTCACCTTCGGGAGAAAAAGCCCACGCTGTGCTCCTGCTAACCTTTCTTACAAGCTTGTAGAAGTGGACCGTTTTGTCCTGCTTTTGTGTCCTCTTGCTCTATAGTCTTCAAGTTATTCATTCAACAAACATGCACCGAGCGTGAGTTCTGGGCCAGGGTCCGGGCCGGGGGCGGGCCTGGCAGGGAAGGAGGCAGAGGCCAGGCGGAAGAGTCTGGATCTCTGGCTAAGGAGTTTCAGGTCCCAACTTGGGGGTCACCGCCTCTGAGAAGCCACCTGGGTTTCTCTCGGCCCCCAGCGGTATTTCCCCAGTCCCTGTTCTGCCCTCCAGGAAGGCGATGGCCACACTCGCTCACCTGGCCATGGACTGACTCTCTGGGCCGAGCGAGCGTGAAGCCCACAGATCACGTGGGGCAACGGGCAGTGCGGTGTACTGGAAAGCTCTGCGGGCTCCGCTCCGGTCATCTCTGCACGGCCGCCGCACCATGGGACCTTTGGCAGCTCTGTCGCGGCCTCTGAGCCTCAGCTGCAGCTTTGGTACAATGGCAGCCGTAGCGGTTCTGTGAACCATAAAAGCATGGTGCCCCGGTGGGCCGCGCGGTGTGGTAACGCAGCAGACGTTCCCAACCCCCTCCTCCCTTTCCTGCCACCCTCGCAGGGGCTGGCGAAGTCAGCCGGTCACTTTGCAGCTTCCCTGAGAGAAGGGGGCATCTGACAACATTGTGGCCGATGACAGCCAAGTGGGATGGTAAGGAGTCATTCTAGGGGAGGGGCTGCTTCTCTTACGAGGCACTGTTCGTCCCCCACCCGCCCCCCCCTCCTGTCTGAACACAAAATGTGATGCCTGGGGCTACAGCAGCCTCCCTTGGGACCGTGAGGCACCGAGCTTGACGATGGGAAACCAACAGAGGGAGAGGACCGTGGGGCGAGAGACAGAGGAGTCTGGGTCCTCGGTGCGCCCTTGAGCTGCTGCCTGTCTCCACGCTTCTGTGACGCGAGGAAAACCAATGTCAATATATTGGAGCCCCTGTTGATTGGGTATACGGTTCCCTGCAGCTGAATGTATTTCTGGCATAACATGTGACGTGATCGTTAATTTTAGTGATAATAAAAACAATAAACAAGAGAAACTATCCCAGGACTGTTGGGTAGCCATAGTGTAGCATGCACACTCATAGATACAGATATATTTATAAATAAATGTATATATTATGTACTTATATACCATGCATGTCTGTTTAGTAGCAGGAGAAACTGTGACGAGATCGTTTTTTGAGACACTGGTTTTTCTGTGCTCTCCCAAACACACACGAGAGAAGAAAGTTCTAGATCTCGCTGCCTTGGGGGAGGTTTGAGGGAGAGCGGGAAGCGGGAGGGAGAGGTTACCTGCGAAATAACCCTTCCCCTCCTACCTTTGGTATCCAAAAGCCCAGTCTGTTGAGAAGCTTCTGGGCAGTGGGGGAGGGGCAGTGAGGGGGCAGCACAGGTGCCTCCTGGAGGGAGAGGAGAGAGGAAGAGCCCTTGCAGAAACTCGATGAGAGATGAGACCATTTCTCCCAGACCCTAAAGAAGTTCTCTGTGACAGAAGAGGGGGTAGGGGGCTGTGGGTTCTGTTAGCAAGGGTGGGGGTCCCGGTTTCCTGCTGAGCTGGGGGAGCTGGGCAGAGCCTGGGGGAGCTGCTGGGACCTGCGGAGGGGTGTGTGTGGAGGGAGTGGAAGCTCAGTTTCCACCTGGCGACTGGTCTCGCCCCCTCTCCCCACTCCCCGCCTCGCTGCTACACGTGACCCCAGGACTTTTGCACTTATCTTGGAGGGGCAAACAAACAGTACAAGAGTGTGAAAAGCATTTATCTGCTTCGCTTTTTCAAGCAGCAGCGGAGGATTCTATTGAATGAATATGATTTATTTCACTGAGCCTCAGTTGATGGGCATTTACATTGTCTTCAGCGGTTTCCTTTTTTCTGTTTTCTTTTGCCTTTGCTGCTGTCAGCCATACTGTTTATTCTGGCCGCTTCCTGGGCTGCAGAAAGAGCATGGACTCCAGAGCCAAAACCCTTTAGGTTCTTACCTTGGCTTTGCCCCTAGCCGCTGTGTGGCCTCTCTGGGTCTCAGTGTCCCCATCTGCAGAATGGGGGTTATCGTAGCACCCACCCTATGGGATGTCGCCGTGGTCAGCGAAAGCATGTATGTCCACAAAGGGCCTGGCACCATTCCGGGCCCAGAGTGGGAGCAGAAGGAATGGTGGCTTCTTTTTGTCCCTGGCTGTCAGTCCTCAGGAACTGAGCCAAAAGGCTAGACCAACAGATGAGGCCACCTGAGCCCTCCCTCTGCCTCCAGGGACAGCAGCCCTTTGCCCCTCTCGAGGCGAGTGTGAATGATGGTGGCAGCAGGTGGGGAGAAAAATGATAACGGGTGCCAATGTGTATTGAATGGTTCCTGTGTATCCAGCCTGGAGCAAGGAGCTTTAATCCCTAAGCAAGCCTGTTAGTGCATGGAGAAAGAAATCCGCTAGGGAAAAGGAAGATGGGGACCCTGACTCCCCAGTCTTCCTTACCCGCTACTCTAAATCAGCCTCCCCGTTTCTCTCAGTGCCCTGATTCTCTGCACAGCCGTTGTTACTGTGTATGATTCCGTGTCCGTTTGTGTGATTATCACTAGATTGTCTGACTCTTCCTAAGGCCAATGAGGGCAAGAACCTACCCTCATTGTTTATAGTTTTCCTGGTGCCTAGAACAGAGTGCGATAAAGAGAAAGAACCATGTTAGTTGATTGACTGATTGACCATCGGAATGAACCTATTAGTTGATTCCGGAAAGCGCAGAGGCTGGAGAGTTTGTAGGCAAGTAAGAGGGGGAGGTGTCCTGGGCTGGGTCAAGAGACCTGAGTTCTATTACTGAGATGTGCAGGGGCCGAGGAAAATTCCCGGGCCTGGCTTTGAATCTGAGACCAACAGAGTAGATGAGGTCTACTCACAGCGTGGCTAGGCCGAGGCTCTGCAGTGGGAGGGCAGGCCCGCCCCGGGGCTGAAGGGCTGAAGCATCATGGTGAGGGGTGCGTGGCAGACGTGGGAAGGCCCAGGCTTCAGAGATTGCAGACTGGAGGGTCTGGTTTGGCCCTTGCTGCCTTTAATTTTTTTTTTTTTTTTTTTTTTTTTTTAGCGTTTATTTATTTTTGAGACAGAGAGAGACAGAGCATGAATGGGGGAGGGTCAGAGAGAGAGGGAGACACAGAATCTGAAACAGGCTCCAGGCTCCGAGCCGTCAGCCCAGAGCCCGACGCGGGGCTCGAACTCACGGACCGCGAGATCGTGACCTGAGCCGAAGTCGGCCGCTTAAACGACTGAGCCACCCAGGCACCCCTGGCCCTCGCTGGCTTTAAAACAAGAACCATCGCAAGGATTGTGGTGTCTTTCTGTGGAGCACACCCTCCCTCAACCTGTCCCCTCCTCAGTGTCTGCCTGCTGCCTCATCGTGTCAGTGCCCCGCCCGGCCCTCGATGACCTCTGTTTGCAGCCCTGATGCAGGGCCAGGGGACTGTGGCTGGGGCACTGCGGGGGCCTGAGACCTGTCCTCCCTCCTCTGAAATGCCTCAGGCACAATGGGCTTGGTTGGCCTCAGCCTTTCCCTGTTCTGTTTCCCAGGGGTCCCAGGCTGGAAGGGCCCTTGGGACGGGCAGTGCCCTGTGGTGGCCAGATCCTGGGTTTGGATTCTGGCAGGCCTGGCTCCCGTCCTGGCCTCTCCTCTCCCCTCAGCTTCCTTTCCAGTCAACGGGAGTCCCTGCCCTGCGGGGTCCTGTTTAACTTCAGCTGTGAGCAGCGCCGGACATCCTGCTCAAGCACTCATTCGTTCCACGTGCCCCGGGCGCCAGAACTCCACGCACAAGACCATCCCAGTTCCGACACCAATGGCAAAGTCAAGGGTTTCAAAGTTTGGTTATTCACTAGAAGGACTCGCCGCACTCACTGAAAGCTGCTATACTCACGGTTACAGTTTATGATAGGAAAGGGGCAAAGATGAAAATCAGCCAGGGAAGATTCTGTGAAAATCAGTCAAGGGAAACCTCATGAAAGTGGAGTGGAGAGGCCAGAAGGGGGAGCTTTCCTGGGCTACCAACTCAGTGTGGATCCCAGGAAGAACTGTCAGAATCATCAGTTACAGGCCCCCCACAGGAAAAGCTGTACATTCAATTTCCTACAAGAAATTGACCACCTCAGCCACTCAGCCAATGAGAAACCACCATTGCCCTGAGTTCTTGCTTTTTCTCCAGTGGACTTTTGTTCAAAACCATCCCTCCTGACTTCCTTCTTCTCCATAAAACAACATTCCTCTTTTTTGTTTGTTGGCTTAGCCTACGGTTTGTGCCATAGCTTGCTTGTCCCGAATTATCTGATAACCCCCGAATAAGCCTATTTCTTGGCTGGTAAAATAACTGTTTTGTTTTTTGTTTTTTTTTAATTTTTTTTCAACGTTTATTTATTTTTGGGACAGAGAGAGACAGAGCATGAACGGGGGAGGGGCAGAGAGAGAGGGAGACACAGAATCGGAAACAGGCTCCAGGCTCTGAGCCATCAGCCCAGAGCCCGACGCGGGGCTCGAACTCCCGGACCGCGAGATCGTAACCTGGCTGAAGTCGGACGCTTAACTGACTGTGCCACCCAGGCGCCCCTAAATTCTTTATTACTTACAAGATCAGTCTGGAAAATGACATGACTTTTGGACCTCGGAAGGTCTCAGAGGAGCCGCCCTGCCTCTGCCCACACTTCCAGCCTGAGCAGTCTGGGGCTGGCAGGTTGAGGACTTAGGAGGAAACACAGCTAACGCTTAATGGGGATTTCCTACCGGCTCAGCCCTTCCCATGCACTACATCGTCAAACCCTCTCACCTTCTCCACGAGCAGGAAATATTCCTGGCCTCATTTTGGGTGTGAGAAAACCAAGGCAAGGAGGGGTTTATAACTCATTCAAGACACACAGCTAGTAAGGGGAGAGCCTAGGATTTGGACATGTGTGGGTGACACCCAAGTCCAAGCTCTCTTCTGTCATGCCTCCTATATTCTAAAACCACGCATTTGGAGTCAGACATACTGGGTTCAAATTCTGGGCCCAGATACTTACAGGCTGTGTGATCTCGGCCAGGTCAGGGATTCTGAGTCTCAATTCCCTTATTTATTTAAAAAAAATTTTTTTGACGTTTATTTATTATTGAGAGACAGAGCATGAGCGGGGAAGGGGCAGAGAGAGAGGGAGACACAGAATCCGAAGCAGTGGAATCCAAAGCTGAGCTGCCAGCACAGAGCCCGATGCGGGGCTCGAACTCACAAACCACGAGATCATGACCTGAGCCGAAGTTGGACGCGTAACCGACTGAGCCACCTAGGCGCCCCATTATGATGGTCTTTTTGATCAATGCTTCCTTCTCTCTGGTCTCAATGGCCTGCTACTCCCCATACAGCCCCGCATCACACAGACGGATGCACACACGTGTGCAAACATGACCCACAAGCACACACAGGCAGACACGTACACAGTACGTGTACCTGCACTGTGTAGCTTGGACACACGTGTGCACATGTACACACACACACGTGCATGCACACAGTGGACTGCCCGTCAATATCCATTCACCCTGCCTCTCTGGGCCCACCCTGTGGCAGGAGCTAGAAAGCTGCCAACACATTTCCCAGACTGCCTTTCAGTTAGAGCTCCAGTTCTGGGTGACTTCAGTTCAGCCAGTTGGAGACACATGACCTTTGGATGGTGGAAGTGAGTTTCCGCAAACAAGCCGTGTCTGGAGATGTTTGTTATTTTTTGTGGTCGTTTCCAGTACGCGGTCCAGGCAGGTGAGAGGCGGGGCAGAGTGGTGCGTCTGCTAGTCTTACTGATTGATTAATTGATTGATCGTGGCAGGAGCAGGGGCAGCAGCAGAAGCTCCCTGATCCTGGTGGCTTTAGCAGGTATGAGGGTCTAGAGACAGGGGCGGCTCCCTTGGCAGCCGGCTTTCACAGTGTGATTATGGGAGTCGCTCCTCAAAGCTCAGTGTTAAATTTGTATCTTTCAGGTCTGCTGACTGCTTATAACATGTAACCCTCTGTAATAGAGGTCTTCCTGTTTCAACTAGCCAGAGTACTTTCTGTTCTCTGCACCTACATCCTTCAGGTCTTGGCTCATATGTCCTGATGCCCAAGCTTGACCGAGTCCTTCCCATTCGCCAATGACACCTGACGTTTGACCTTTGACCATTGCCGTATGGCTCCTGCTCGGAAGGCTGCTTTGTACAAGCACACCCTGAGTGCCCCTGATAATATCACTATCTTAGGAATGTACAGATCTCACCTTCCCTCTACGTTCTCATCAAACAGAATATGCAGAAAAACGTGTTGTTCAGCATTCAAGATCAGGGGCTCCGGGAGGTTGCTAACCTGGGGTGTCTCCTCGGTAACAAAGAATGTCTGCATGGCAGGCCTTGGTCTCCTTGGAACGCTGGCCGTGCAGGGGAGGGAAGGGCTATGGATAGTTGCCAAGGTAGTCTACACTATCAAAGCTTGCTGCACGCAGTTACCTGCAGGGGACGCTCTGTCCAGTCTGCTGCTCCCGGACTCCCTCTAGGTAAGTTTCCCCAATAAATCGATGTCTCAACCACTGCCTCCGGGTCAGGTCATTCCTTCAGTCTTGCCGAGGCTCCACCCACTCTCGGTTTAGAGTCTGCCAGGGGGCCGCTACGCAAATGTCCGTTCTCTCAGAGCCTGGACTATATTCACATCCTCCCAACAAATGTTTAGTGGGCACACGTGGGCTCTGTCCTTGGTGCTGGAGATGACAGCCATCCGCAAGGTGGCACAAAGCAGGGGCTCAGTAAATGGTAAGGAAACTCACATTAAAACAACAACAACAACCCAGAAAAACACACACACACTAAAGAGGTCAACGGATTACTAAATAAGGTGATTTCAGATCACGAGAAGCGTTCTGAAAATAGAACTGAGTAAAGAAATGGGAAGTTGGGGGGCACCTGGGCAGCTCAGTCAGTTAAGCGTTCGGCTCTTGATTTTGGCTCAGGTCATGATGCCAGGGTCACGGGACTGAGGCCTGCTTTGGGCGCCGTGCTGAGCGTGGAGCCTGCTTAGGATTCTTTCTCCCTCTGCCCGTCTCCCCTGCTCGCTCGCTCTCTCTCCAAAAAATTAATTAATTTTTAAAAAAGAAAAAAAAAAAGAAATGGAGAGTTGAAACAGTTTCTATCTAAATAAGGGTAGTTAGGGAAAAGCCTCGTCGAGGGGTCGACATTTGAGCTGAGACCAAGAAGGAGACCGCGATGGGAGGGTCTGGGGAAGAAAATTCCAGGCAAGTGCGGAGGCCCTGAGGCCAGAAGGCGTCTGGAGTGTTTGAGGAACAGTGGACAGGACAGTGTGGCTGGAGCGGAGTAAGGCAGAGAGGGGCAGACATAGGCTGGGCCACATCACGTAGGGCCTCGGACACCACGCCAAGGAGTTGGATTTTATTTTAAGTACAACTGTAGCAGCATTCTTCCAGAGTCGTGACACCGCGGCTTTTCTTCCCAGGAGGCAACTTCATGCCAGCACGGCTCAGTCGGGTTCGTACCCGAAGAACTGAGCCTAGGACTCCACGTGGCGTAGTTTTTTTTATATATTTTCTCCTTCTTTGTCTCCCATATGAGGTAACTCACAGACACGCAGTCTGATTAAGTGGTCTTGCGTTACAGGTTGGGAGGGAGGTTGTCACGTACGCATATAGCTAGGTTGCCTTGTGTTTTTTCTTTCCTTAGGGAGGGGACCCTATCACACAACAAGAGGCCATCAGAGGCCCTTAAGCAGGGATAGGACGTGACTGATTTATATTTTAAGAGACCAGTATGATGTTGGGGGTGGGGGTGTGGTAGGGTCCCCTCCCTAAGGAATGAAAAGAAAAAAATAAACCTCAAGGCAACCCAGCTGTACGCCTATGTGACAACATCCCTCACGACCTTGTAACATGAGACCACTTAATCAGACAACATGTTTGTGTGTTACCATATATGGGAGACAGAGAAGTGAAAAAAATATAAAAAAAAGCTACGCCACGTGGAGTTCAGGGCTCTGTTCTGTCGGTATGAACCCAACTGAGCCGTGCCGGCACGAATAAAGTTGCTTCCTGGAAAGAAAAGCCTCAGGGTCACGACTCTCTGTGCAAGAGTCTTGCTACAGGGGAGGATAAGATCAGAATGGGGACAGAGCAGCCATTTGGGAGAGTGACCAGTAGACCAGGAAAGAGTCTAGTGCGGTAGTGGTGGGGATGGTGTGAGGTGAGTGGAGCTGGGGAATATTTTGGAGGCAAAACTGATGGAAATTGCTGGGGGGTTAGACATGAGGGTGGGAATGAAAGAGCAGAATCAAGGACGACTCCTGGCTTTTGGCCTGAGCAACAGGGCAAATGTCATTATCAAAGTGCAGAAGCTTGGGATTGGTTTCAGGGAGGGGGTTGAAATTTCTCTTGGGATGCCGTTAGAGCATCTGATAAGGGCTACTGGTGAGATCTCTGCAGCCAGACTAGTTGGGTTGGATTTTTGGCCACCTAGTAATAACTGGGCAAGTTACTTTAATCTACTTTCAACTGATGTCTTACTTTTACCATCTGTAAAATGAAAATAATAATGGTACTCCTTTCTTAGGATGAATGAGGATAAAAGGAGTTAATTTATGTACAGTGCTTAGAACAGTGCTTGGTCCAAGTATGTATTGTATATGTTGCTTGATGATGATGGTGATGATGGTGATGATGGTGATGATGATGATGATGGTGATGATGATGATGGTGATGATGATGATGGTGATGATGATGATGATGGTGATGGTGATGGTGATGATGATGATGATGATGGTGATGGTGATGATGGTGATGATGGTGATGATGGTGATGATGGTGATGATGATGATGGTGATGATGGTGATGGTGATGATGGTGATGGTGATGATGATGATGGTGATGATGATGGTGATGATGATGGCAATGATGATGATGGTGATGATGATGGTGATGATGATGGCAATGATGATGATGATGGTGATGATGGTGATGGTGATGATGGTGATGATGGTGATGGTGATGATGGTGATGATGGTGATGATGATGATGATGATGATGATGGTGATGATGAGGATGATAGTGATGCCAAGCAGGCAATTGGATACAAGAGTCTAGAGCTTAGGACAGAGGCCAGGGCTGGAGGCACTGACTTAAGAAGACACATGTACAGTTACCAGATTGTATGAATTCTTCCTGGGAGAGAATATGGAAAGGCATGTGGACACGCATGTTGGCGAATTCACCGCTGTGTCCCCAGTGCCTCACACAGTCTCCATATAGTAGGTGCTCCATGGATGGGTGTTGATGAATTTCCCTCAGCAGAAGACTCCCCTCTAGTGGCCAGACTGACCTTGTCTGACCTGTTGGTCTCAGATGGCGCTTCCATCTCCCTCGAACACAGCATGTAGACTGTGCAGGGGCTTTGGCCCATTCACTGCTCTGACCCCAGGGCTCAGCACAGGGCATGGCACATAGTAGGCCCTCCATAAATATTAATGTTGGTGGAAAGAATGAAAGAATACCTACCTGGTTGCCTAACCAAATAGGACTGGCCTTGGAACCTGCGCATGAACTTGGCTGTTGGCATCTGGTAGCCATACTGCCCTCTTCTGTGTTCTTACCGTGCATGTGGGCTGGAAGTTCAGGAACAACTTTTTCCAGATTTTATGGCAAGGTTATGGATAGAGTTCACAGTGTCCTGAAGAAATATGTTCACATGACACTTGGAAGGGGGAAGGTGGAAGAGGGGTAGAAGACATTCTTCCTCCTTTGTCACCAAAAGTAGATGTGTGGGCTTCTGCACATGGGAGTTTTTGTAGGGCAGTGCTGACCACAAAAGGGCCCACAATGTCCTGGAGTTTCTTTACTCCAGGTGGCAGCACATTTACCTGTATGATAACCCTTGACCCTAGAAGCTGGTGGCCTCTCCTGATTTATTTCTGATTCCCTCTTTGCAAATACCTAATTCCCTGTGTTCAGTTCCTTCCTGCTTGAAATTCCTGGAGTGGCTTTTATTGTCTTGATGGAATGCTGGCTGATACAGCAACCTTCAGACAGTGACAGGGTTGTGTTGCAGAAACAGCAGGGTCCCTGGAGCCAGGCAAACTTGAATTTGAATCTAGGCTTGAATTTTCATCCATTTTTTTTCAGCTGTGTAAGCTTGGGCAAGTCATTCCACGGCTCTTTGCCTCCATTTTTTCCATCTCTAAGATAAGTATAGAACTAAGTCATTAATAATAGTAACAACCATCTATTGAGTGTATAAAATGGAGTAAACACTTTTCTGAATGCTTTGAATATATGAATTCATTGACTATTCCATAACAATTCCATGGTCAGATTTTAGATATTTATTTTTTAATTTATTTTTTATTTATTTTAATGTTCATTTACTTTTGAGAGAGAGAGAGAGAGAGAGGGTGAGCAAGGGAGGGGCAGAGAGAGAGAGAGAGGCAGACACAGAATCTGAAGCAAGTTCCAAGCTCCATGCTGTCAGCATAGAACCCAACACGGGGCTCAAACTCATGAACCGAACCATGAGATGGTGACCTGAGCCAAAGTCAGACACTTAACTGACTGAGTCACCCAGGCACCCCAGATTTTAGCTATTAAAAACAAATTCTTAAAATTGAGGTAAAATTCACATAATGTGAAATTAACAATTTTAAGGTGTACAATTCAGGGGCATGTAATCCATTCACAGTGTTGCACAGCCATCACCTCTCTCTAGTTCTAGAATGTTCTCATTACTCCCAGAGGAAGCCTCGTACCCAGCACACAATCACTCTCTACCCCCCTCTCCCCTATGTCCCTGGCAACCACTAATGTGCTCTCTGATTCTGCGGATTTACCTGTTCCAAACATTTCCTGTACATGGAATGATACATTATGTGACCTTTTGTGTCTGGCTTCTTTCACTTAGCATGATGTTGTTGAGGTGCCTCCATCTCATAACAGGTGTCAATATTTCACTCCAGTTTATGGATAATATTCCATTGTATGGATACACCCCATCTTGCTTAGCCAGTTAATCAGCTGATGAATAGTCAGGTTGTCTGCACTTTTAAACTATTATGAATAATGCTGCTATGAACATTCATGTATGAGTGCTTGTTCGAACATGTGTTTTCATTTCTCTTGGATATACGTATACCTAGGAATAGGCACTCATGTTATGTGTTTGTGAATTTGTGGGTGTCCTGCAGTGATATGAGGCCACACCATGCCACTGGCTGCCCAGAGAGAGGCAAGGCGGGATACCACTACCCACAGAATCCTGCTTCTCCTCGGGGTGGTCAACCAGAATGCGTACACATAGAGCGTTTCTCCGGCAACATCTTAACTGCTGGCTTAACAGCATCTTAACATCTTAACAGCTGGCCTGGAGACAGACCAGCCCGAGCCATGACCTCCTTTTACTGTACTGCTTAGATCTTCTGTTCAGATCACCTATCACAGTCTGAGTAGGATGTCTCCACTCGGCTGGGGGTCTTTAAAACATTTAAAAACCAAGGTAGGACAATTGATCCACTGTCTACTAGGAACCCTGATGTTCATGAACCCTGATGTACATGAACCCTGATGTGCAACAATGGCAACAGGTGAGTAAGGTGACTTTGAACACATTTCTTGAGCAAATGGAGACTCAGTTTCCTCCCCTGTAAAGCGGCAATGATAACACCTTCATTCGATGTGTTCACACAATCCAACTATGTGTGGTGCACCTGTCCTATGCCAGGGCTTGTTCTAGGCACTGAGAACATAATGGGCGGGAGCAGACATTGTGCCTGCCACCAGGGGGCTGAAGGTCCGACGGAGGAGATGCACTACACTCGGTAACCAACAGCAACGTGTGCAGTTGTATATGTGTCAAGGGCGATGACGGAAAGGTAGCCAATGAGCTTCTGTAACAGGAAGATCCAGCCCTGGACAGGGTTCTATCAACCTTTGTGTATGTCCCACGTAGGTGCTGGTTAAATGTTTGCTGTATGAATTGATTAAACATGTTTTGCTTATGGCCCATGTATCATGTAGGATACCTTTTTAAAAATGTTTGTTGGGGCGCCTGGGTGGCGCAGTCGGTTAAGCGTCCGACTTCAGCTCAGGTCACGATCTCGCGGTCCGTGAGTTCGAGCCCCGCGTCGGGCTCTGGGCTGATGGCTCAGAGCCTGGAGCCTGTTTCCGATTCTGTGTCTCCCTCTCTCTCTGCCCCTCCCCCGTTCATGCTCTGTCTCTCTGTCTCAAAAATAAATAAAACGTTAAAAAAATTTTAAAAATGTTTGTTTATTTATTTATTTATTTATTTATAGTAATCTCTACACCCAACATGGGGCTCGAACTCATGACCCTGAGATCAAGAGTTGCATGTTCTTCCAACTGAGCCAGCCACGTGCCCCCACTTAGGATACTTTTAATTATAGCCAACAGAATTCAACTGGGTTTACAAAACAAAGAGAATCTATTGGTTCATGTGACTAAGAAGGTTAGAGGTAGGTATGGCGGCAGGTGAGGCTTGATCAAGCTGCCCTACAATGTCACCAAGAGACTGATTTCTTGTCATCTCTCTGGTCTGACTTCTCTGATGTTGGCTTCATTTTTTTTACTTCTTAATTTTACATCCGGTTTGGTATGATTAATCCTATAGACTACATAACAAACACCATATACCATATATAGTTTTGCATAATAATCGCTACCATTTATTGAGTAGCTTCTAAGGCACTATGATAAGTTCTTTATGTAACTTACCTCATTAAATCCTCACACAACTCTATGTCAAGTAGATGTTACGTAACTTTCTCTTTTATACACCAGGGAATAGAGAGCTTCAAGAATATTTAGAATTCTAAAACTTCACAAGTATTTTATCAGTCCCTGGCTCCTCCTCACTAAGAAAGCTAACCAGGAGAGCTAATAGCAAGTACATTCATTAATTTATTCATTCTTTCAACCAACAAGTACTTATTAAAGGCTGACGTGTATCAGGCACTTTTCTAGATCCAAGGGAGGATAGCAGTGAATAAAACAGACCGAAATTCCTGTCCTCATGGGTTTTGTTTTCTAGTGAAGACGAACAGATGATTTTGACCATATAGTGTATGAAAAGGTGAGCCATGCGGGGCGCCTGGGTGGCTCAGTCGGTTGAGCGTCGGACTTTGGCTCAGGTCACGATCTCACAGCTCATGGGTTCGAGCCCCGCGTCGGGCTCTGTGCTGACAGCTCGGAGCCTGGAGCCTGCTTCAGATTCTGTGTCTCCCTCTCTCTCTGCCCCTCCCCTGCTTGCGCTCTATCTCTCCCTCTCTCTCAAAAATAAATAAACACTAAAAAAAATTTTGTTTTAAAAAGAAGTGATGAAGAGCATAGATGATATTTTGAGATGTTTGTAACAACTGTAATCTGATGGGAATATTTGATTTCCCATCAATGCTGCTGACAATGACTCGGGTACCACTCATGTTACTGTGCTTTGCTATCGATATGCGTAGTTGAGAAAACAACACGTTTTAGTGGGCTGCTGGTGAAGATAAAGATGTAATTGCCACCTCACACGGAGGTAAGGTCAATGTTATCCAGATTCTAATGACTGGAAAGTCTCTGTGCTAGGAGAGGTTGGGGGTGGGCGCTGGGGAGGCCACAAAGGAGCGTCCCCTACTTTCCACTTCTGTAGATCTCTCATGAACGCATCATGATCGGTCATAAATGCTTTCCAGTTTTAGCACTAAAGTCTCATCATCCCCACAATCCCCCTCAGACTGAAAGTCCCCAGGATCCCCCTCAGATCTGGGCAAACCTGTTCCGCCAGTCTCTCTGGTCAGCCAGCCTTCTCTGTAATCTCTGGGCTTCCGTAAAATCATAAAATCACCATCACTGCCACCGTCATGACTCTAGTCATCATCTCTACCCCCCTCCACCATCGTCATCGCCATCATCCTCCCCACCACCAACGTCGTCATCGCCACCAACATTATCATCACCGCCACAGTCGCGCTCATCTACAATTTATTGGACTCCTACTCTTTGCTGAATGCCTTGCATGCATTATCTCATAACTTCATTATAAGGCAGGGACTCATTCTCAAGACCTCCGGCTTAGGAATGTGATAGTCGTGGGTTCGAATCCCACTTCTGTCACTTACCATTTGCAGACCACGGCAAGTCATTTTCCCTTTTGAGGCATCATTTTGTTTTCATTCCTCATACCATCCCCTCGCTGCGTGGTGTACATCTCTGTCTCCAGCACTGGATTTCAGGATGCCTGAGAGAAACACCCATTTTATTTTCTTCTGTCCCTCCACCTCACTTAAGAGACTGATATGGATAGAAGAAGCATCTGTAAATAACAATACAGTTGACCCTTGAACAACACAGTTTTGAGCTGTGTGGGTCCACTTATGTGTGGATTTTTTTCAATAAATACAGTACAGTACTATAAAGGTGTTTTCCTTATTGTTTTTTGATAACATTTTCTTTTCTCTAGTTTCCTTTATTGTAAGAATACAGTATGTAATACACATAAGATACACAATATGTGTTAACTGATTGTTTATGTTATCGGCAAGGCTTCTGGTCAACAGTAGGCTACTAGTAGTTAAGTTTTGGGGGAGTCAAAAGTTGTATGTGGATTTTAAACTGTATGGGAGGGTCAGCTTTCCTAACCGTGTTGTTTAAGGGTCAAGTGTAATTGCTATAGTAGAAGCTCTTTTTTTTTTTTTTTTTTTAAGTAGGTTCCACACCCAGCGTGGAGCCCAATACGGGATTTGGACTTACGAGCCTGAGATCAAGACTTAAGCTGAGGCTGAGAGGTGGATGCTTAGCCAACTGAGCCACCCAGCTGCTCCAGAAGCTTCTTTTCTTTTTTTTTTTTTTTGAACACTTAATTTGTGGTAGACTTTTTCTAAGCGCTTTACATGTATCAAAAGTCCCTTCAGGTTTCACTTATTACATTATATATAAACAAAAAATATTAAAGAAAAAGTATGGACAACAAAATGCCAAATACTATGGTATATTTTATTATACAGAGATGATATGTCAATAAAGTTAACATGTGAAACATAAAATACAACAGTAGAAATAAATGCATGTTTTTCAGTAAACGCAACAGGTGCAAAGGATGACACGCACCAGTTTCTCGAATAGGATTAAAAATAAAAGATATATTGGGATGTCTGGGTGGCTCGGTCGGTTAAGTATCCGACTCTTGATTTGGGCTCAGGTCATGGTCTCACGGTTGGTGAGTTCAAGCCCTGCATCGGGCTCTGTGCTGACAGCGTGGAGCCTGCTTGGGATTCTTTCTCTCCCTCCCTCTCTGCCCCTTTCCTGCTTGTGCTCTGTCTCTCTCTGTCTCAGAAATAAATAAATAAACATTAAAAAAATACAAATAAAAGATATATGTACACACCACTTGCAAGGATCACACATAAAACACAATGACATAAAAGAGAAAAGTAAATTGATAGAAAAAGATACAATGGGCAGATATTGACCTAGAGAAAGCTGTTGTATCAGTATTGATACAAACAAAATAGATTTACAGGCAAGTCTTTATTGCAGGTCTAAGAGAGTCATCATTTAAGGATTAAAAAAAATTCACCTGGAAGTTATAATGAACCTATAGGGATCCAATAATGTAGCCTTAAATTAAATAAAGCAAAAATCGATAGACATACAAAGAGAAATCTACAGCTGTACAATTAGAATGGTATTTTTAGATATGCTTCTTCCAGTAAATGGTATGTCGAACAGACAATAAAAAAACAAGAATACAAAAACTTGAATGACATATATAACAACTGATGGAGAGAGAGAGGTAGGCAAATAGATTTCTTTAAAACATTAGTCATGTGTTGGCAAGATGTGGAGAGCCAGAAATCATATATCTACAGCAAGGGTGCATACGGAGGCCATTGCTTTGGAGAGAAATGAGACAATACTGCATTAACTTGACAATGAACCTGTCTATGACCCAGCAATCTGTTGATGGAGGTTCACCCCAGAGAAGCCTCACCCATAGGTGCAGGGCAACATGTCCAAGGATGTTTATTGCAGTTCTGTTCATAATAGTGAAAAACTTACTAAGCACTCAGTTAAGGATGGGTAAATAACCTAAGGTTTATTCAGATAATGGACTACTCTATACTATTAGAAACCATTTAAGGAGAGCTACATGAACCAATAAAGATAACCTAAGAACACGCTACAGATTGAAAAACATCAAGTTGCAAGAAGATAAGGTGTGATACCGTTTATCTCTTTAGTTTAAAGTTTATTTATTTGTTTCGAGAGACAGAGAGAGAGAGAGAAAGCAAGGGAGGGGCAGAGAACGAGAGAGAGAATCCCAGGCAAGTCAGCATGGAGCCCAACGTGGGACTCGATCCTCTGAACTAGTGAGATCATGACCTGAGCAGAAATCCAGAGCTGGAGGCTTAACCGACTGAGCCACCCAGGCACCCCTGGTATGATACCATTAATGTTATTATTTTTTTTAATGCATAAAATAACACTCTGAACTGTCTGTGGATACGTGCATATAGAGAAGTACAAAAACACGTCTAGTAATGATACTCACCAATTTAAAGATTTCCCTGTGGGGAAGAAGGGAGGAGAGAAGGGGTCCTGGCCACACCTAGCTGCACCTTAACAAGGACCAGGCACTGAGCATGGGGAAAGGGCCCCTCCTCATTTCTGTTGGGTATGAATCAGACTCCGAGAAGACCCTAGCTCTGCTATCTGTCAGGCGTGAATTGGGGCTTGTGATCTTGCCCGAGTCCTCGGATCTCTCTGGACCTTGGTTTTGCCATCTGTGAAATAAACTAAAGGCGTGTGCCATGGAGAACAGAAGACTCAAGCAGACTCAACCTCGACCTTCACATTGTCAGAAGCTTGCCGTGGGCAGGGGCGGGGGGTGGGGCCTGAAAGTCTGGCTGTAAGCTCCCATGATTCTACGCGTCTTTGATTTTGAGCACCTGCTTGCCTGTTAGGTCTCTTTTCATTATCCCTATTTTGAAGATAAGGAACCTGAGAACTATTATAGGAGAGCCCTTACATGTGGCCTGAGATCCCCTGTCACTTCCACTGTCAAGTGACAGTTTTCCTCCGGGGAGGGAACCCAGGTGGAATGAAAAGATTGCCAGCGACTGTTGTCACCCACCTCACGCAACAGTGACTATTGTCACCCACCTCACGCAACAGCGGCTGCTTCCCTTCCCTGAGGCCGTTGGAGGATTCATGCTGAAAAAGGGAATTATGTAGTCTTAAGGCCCTTGGTTGACACTGTTTTCCTGCTGGGTAATTATGCGGTGTAAAGGGTTTTTATCCACTCCTGGTTAAGTCATCTGCTTGCTAAGGGTTCTGTCAGTATCCACGTTGCCTTTCAAAGCCTTGCACATCCGTGTTCTGGTTCAGGTAAAAGGACCTGAACTTCTACCCTGGGGTGAAAGAATGAAAGGTGGGTGGTCTGTCCCCAATCCACTCCCCGCCCCCTCCTGGTTGCTCCAGCAGGGGTTTGGCTGTGGGTGGTGGGCAAGAACACCTGTTAGCTTCTGTTGCTGCGTGGGCTACGCCGGCTCTGGGGATCGGTCGCCTTTGGGTGACTAGAGACCGCCTCTTTCAGACAAGGCCCAAGAAAACGGTGGGTCGCAGTTTGCGTTGTAACTAACAGGGCCGAAAGAGTTCCTTGCGTCTCATGATACCTGGTTCATTGGAATCAAAAGCCAAGTATGGTCTAGTATCAAGGGGAGTTAGTCCCTGTTTGGTGAACTCTAAAACGTTAAGAATTTTATTTGCTGGGGGGCGCCTGGGTGGCGCAGTCGGTTAAGCGTCCGACTTCAGCCAGGTCACGATCTCGCGGTCCGTGAGTTCGAGCCCCGTGTCAGGCTCTGGGCTGATGGCTCGGAGCCTGGAGCCTGTTTCCGATTCTGTGTCTCCCTCTCTCTCTGCCCCTCCCCCGTTCATGCTCTGTCTCTCTCTGTCCCCAAAATAAATAAAAAACGTTGAAAAAAAAATTAAAAAAAAAAAAAAGAATTTTATTTGCTGGATCTGGGATCTCAGCGGATCTTGAATCATGGGGTGGGAAACCACTGAGCTCAGATTCGTTTTTTTTTTTTTTTAATTTTTTTTTGTAACGTTTATTTATTTTTGAGTCAGAAAGAGACAGAGCATGAATGGGGGAGGGTCAGAGAGAGAGAGGGAGACACAGAATCCGAAGCAGGCTCCAGGCTCTGAGCCGTCAGCACAGAGCCCGACGCGGGGCTCGAACTCCCAGACCGCGAGATCGTGACCTGAGCCGAAGGGACGCCCAACCGACTGAGCCACCCAGGCGCCCCTGTTCAGTTCATTTCATTTCTGACGGTTCTTTCTTGCCTTGCGTTTCTTTCCCATAGCACAGCGTTCTTGCTTTAGGCATCCGATAGCTCTCGTTTGTCTCATGATATTAATTCCTGTGGCCCATTCTTTGCATTTTAAAAATTTCTTCTGAGTTCCTTTTTTGTCATGTGTGGGGCTTGCTCTCGATGTCAACTAAAACTGGAATTGAACACTTGGAGGAGACCCTGAGCATTGCGTGGGGGAATTTAGAAGAAGGGCTCCTGTTGGTGGCCCTTGGCTTCTCACATCCTGTCCCGAGCGACTTCGATCTGACCCACATTTGTGCACCCTAATTAAGCAAACAAAAGCTGGGGAGTTACCCGGACCCAGTCTCCCAGGAAGGCAGCCTAGCGCCTTCTCATCGAGGCATGCCTTTTGGAGAACTCCCACCCGGAGTAGTTGATCCAATAGTGCTTCCAACATCGTCTTTATTGTCCCAGATGTTAGCCCCTCTTATGAATTGGTATCTCAACAGCCAAAAGATGAATGGGGAGAAGCGCCCAGCGCCTGGGCGCCTGGGTGGCTTGTGGGTCAAGCACCTGACTCTTGATTTTGACTCAGGTTGTGATCTCATGGCTCATGGGTTTGAAGCCCCGAATTGGGCTCTGCGCTCACAGCGCGGAGCCTGCTTGGGATTCTCTCTGTCTCCCCCTCTCTCTCTGCCCCTCCCTGCTCATGCTCTCTCTCTCTCTCTCTCAAAACAAACGGGCCGATTTTCAAAAGGAATGGACCGTGATCATGTGTACCCTTTGAAGAGGTCCCTCTGTCTGCGGTGCAGAGTGGTTTGGAAGGCAGCCCCGGGGAGAAACTACTGATGCGGATGACAACCACGGAGGGGAGTGGACCACCCCCACACACACACACCCCCACGGGGGTGCAGAGGAGAAAAAAGAGACCAGCCCTGGAACGTGTACACGAGAGTGCAAATTCAGCAAAGACCACCCTGCCTCAGGCCAGATCGAGCTCCGACTTATTCTGTGGTTTCCCTGTGGCTTCCAGAGGTGGATCTTGCCGTGTCCCGTTAGGCCACGGAGGAGACAGGCAGCGTCTCTCTTTTTTTTTCCAGAAGGCAACCAGAGGTCTCTTCGCTTTCCAGGAGAGTCAGCCCTTCGTTTGCAAGTGCCAGATGCCTGCTTCGGAATCTGCAGGAGACCTTAGAAATATCAGCCAGAGGCCTCACAGCCTCATGGATGAAAACCGAAGGTGCTGGGGCACCTGAGGGGTTCTTCGTGTGCAAACCATGATCTTGAGACTTAATTCAGAAGTGTCGTCGGCTTCATTAGCTATGTTTATCAGAGAATTTATCTCCGTAAGACATTTATGAGTGTCGTTAACTTTCAATCCTCAGGAATTTCAGATTCACACGAGCTTGAACAGGTCAAACCCACATGTCACAGCTCAGACACGAGCATCACCGTCATGAGTGAAGGTGCATAAGGCATTTATGATGCGCCCACAGCCGTCCCGAGGGTTCTGCGTGTGAGATCTCATTTGACCTTCACGATAACCCACGAAGCAGCTGCTGCTTGGCCCGTGTTGTTCAAACCTGGGTTGGTGTGCTTCACCCCAGTGACCTAAGAACACGGGCACTGGAGTCAGGCTTGGGTCCCAATCGGCACTGTATCTGCAATGTGTCTTTTTTTTTTTAAGTTCATTTATTTATTTTCAGAGAAAGCGCGTGCGAGCAAATAGGAGAGAGATGGAGAGAGAGGGAGAGAGAGAATCCCAAACAGGCTCTGCCCTGTCAGTGCAAAGCCCTAGGCAGGGCTCAGTCATACAAACCGGGAGGTCCCGACCTGAGCAGAAACTGAGTCAGACACTTAAGCAGAGCCACCCAGGCACCCCTATCCGCAATGTGTCTTGGGCAAGCCTTTTATTCTCTTTTTAACTTCAATCTCCTCATCCACAAAGCGGGGACTTCCTTCTTCCCCATTAGCTGTGTTCATGAAAGTGCCTCTTTGCTTATTTTGAAATATGTAGGAACATGCCCCAGAAACCTGGACGCAAGTGCTGCTTGGGTGGGGCTGGACCGGCAGGCCCTGCTCCCAGGGGGTGTCCTTAGGCAGGAGTGAGTGTGGGATGGTCCCTCTGGGATGAGTCTCTCTCTCACCCCGAGGAACTGAGTCACAGCCGAAGGGAACTGCCTGGCCCTGAGGGGGGAGGGGGAGTCCCTATTGTGCTGTCTGCCAAAGGAAACCTAGGCGTGACTCTGGACTGTGACACCTATTATCTTTGTGACTTTGGGCATGTTAGGTAACCTCCCCTGTGGGGGATAAGTTTAGTAATCTCCCAGGCTTACACCAATGGGTTGACAAGGCATAAAGAAATACAAAGTCATCAAATGCTCACACCTGAGTTTGGGTAAACCAGATTGGCACCCCAAGAATAGGGGGGTGCAAAGACACCCCGAGAATAAGGAGGCACAAAGGTACCAGGAATAGGAAGGTGCAAAGGCAGCCCAAAATAGAGAGGGGGTGCAGAGCCCCAGAATAGAGAGGGAGAGGCCAAGGTCTGAGATAGAAACAACGCAAAGGTGCCCAAGACCCAGGTATATGAAGCTAACAAGATTAGCTATTCAGGGTGAAAGCACCCTAATTTAGTAAGTACTATGGCAGAAAAGCTGCTTTCACAGGAGGATAGGGCCAGTTCAGGTAAATTGGTGAATTGGACTATGGACCGCTGCCAGCAGGCAAAGCAGCCCGGAGTGGCGATGATTAACAAAAGAACAGGTGCCTTGTCACCCTGAGGTTACTCCCCCTGCCTGTCTCATCCCCAAGGCTGAGATAAACAGAGGTGCTGCCTTGCGTCTGCTGTAAACAACCCTCCTCCCGATGACTGATCCTCATACAAACGGGGCAAGGACCCTTACTCGGGGCTCTTGTCTTTTCCCGGACATTAGCCATCTCTCGCTTCAATCCTGCGTCCGCTCTTTTGCCGGCCAAAAGAGAACTTTAGACTTAGAGTCTACGACACCCTCCCTTTGGGAGGATGAGGAGGAGGGGGAAGGGGGAGAAAGGAGGAGGAGGAGGGGGAGGAGGAGGAGAGGAGGAGGAAGGGCAGAAGAAGGAGGAGGGGGGAAGGGGAGGGGGAGGAGGTAGGGCCAATGGGAACTGGGGCATCTGACCTGGGGAAGAGCTAACTGACTGACACAGGCCCTGTCCTGCAGATTGCTGAGTGGCTGCCGTGGGGAAGGAGATTTGTGAGGAGAACGTAGCTCTGCAAGTTATTTATGATCTTTTTTAACCTTTAAAGTTTCAAGAATTTCAAATTTAAATGATGCCTGGCACCGTCGAGGTTTACCAAAACCAGGCTCCCACTGTGCCTCCCCTCCTCCGGGTTTCTGCCCCCCAAGAGGCCATCACTTTGAACTCTGTCAAGCATTTCTTCTGGTCTTCACCTCGATATTTCCAGTTGACAGGCTTGTGATATTATTCCTGACTTTACTGCCTTAAATATCACATAGCGACTTTCTTTTTTTTTTTTTTTAATTTTTTTAATGTTTATTTATCTTTTTGAGACAGAGAGAGACAGAGCATGAATGGGGGAGGGTTCAGAGAGAGAGAGGGAGATGCAGCATCCAAAACAGGCTCCAGGCTCCGAGCTGTCGGCACAGAGCCCGACGCGGGGCTCGAACTCACAGACAGTGAGATCATGACCTGAGCCAAAGTCGGACGCTCAACCGACTGAGCCACCCAAGCGCCTCTCACATAGTGACTTTCTTTTTTTTTTTTATTTTTTTAATTTTTTTTTTTTTCAACATTTATTTATTTTTGGGACAGGGAGAGACAGAGCATGAACAGGGGAGGGGCAGAGAGAGAGGGAGACACAGAATCGGAAACAGGCTCCAGGCTCCGAGCCATCAGCCCAGAGCCTGACGCGGGGCTCGAACTCACGGACCGCGAGATCGTGACCTGGCTGAAGTCGGACGCTTAACCGACTGCGCCACCCAGGCGCCCCTCACATAGTGACTTTCTATCTGAGGAATGGTCCTTCTTAATTCTCTGCAGTCCCCCAATATATTTTATCACCATCCTAGTGCAATCCCTAATTAGTCTGTACTTTACCATGACTACACAAAATACCGTTTATTGTTGAGGGCCTCTTTTTTTTTTTTTTTTTTTTTTTTTTTTTAATGATTGGATATACCTAGAGTTTTCTTTTTTGGGTTAAACAGATCGAATGGGACCTTAGTAGGCTGAACACGTACTTTTGTCCTAGACAGCCTGCAGTCAATCGGCCACGCCTAAGATCCCTGCAGACCTGACCATTCTGATTCCACTTGGCCTTGCTGTCCATCATGGTAACTGTATGGCCTCTGGGGCCAAGTGTTACTGTTCGGCCTCTGCTATACTCTAGGACCCCATTTCTTCTTTCCTTCTGAAATCCGAAAGTCCGTTTCAATCGTAGAATTTTCCTCCCATGTCTCTGGCTTACAGAGTGCTTTTCAAAGATGCCAGGGCTGCCTCGACTGATCAGATTCTCAGTGCATTTCCCAGTCCTTGGAGATGCTGTGTTCTTCTGAACCTCTCCAGAGAACATGCTGGGGTGGTGGATGAGCTGTCTGAATATTCTCCCTAAATCCCTGGATTTCTTCCTCTAGATGAAACCAGAAAGTTCTCGGCATTCAACCTCATTTACCCTGTAGCACCACTGAGTGCAGGTTCAGCTAATGGACTGGGCAGACATTTAGAACCACTCCTAGATGTTTCAACTAGCACCTAGCTGGCAGAATATGGATAAGTGAACACAGATGGATTGGTCTGATGTACACTTACGCTCCTCCCTTCCGGGAGGAACATGCTCAGAGTCCATTCCCACACAGATTCTACAGGCTTTTGTTCATGTAAATTAGTTAAAGCCTTTAGATTATTTTTGCATGTCAGTTTCCCCTTAGGGTTTGACTTGGCAGCTGGGGACCCTGCGGGGTGTGCTGTTGAGGCAGTGGGATGGTAGGTGTAGAGACTGGCTCTCGCCTTACAACCGTGTACAAGTTTATAAGAGGGATCTTTAATTTTAATTTTAATTTTATTTATTTATTTATTTATTTTTCAACGTTTATTTATTTTTGGGACAGAGAGAGACAGAGCATGAACGGGGGAGGGGCAGAGAGAGAGGGAGACACAGAATTGGAAGCAGGCTCCAGGCTCTGAGTCATCAGCCCAGAGCCCGACGTGGGGCTCGAACTCACGGACCGCGAGATCGTGACCTGAGCTGAAGTCGGACGCTTAACCGACTGCGCCACCCAGGCGCCCCTAATTTTAATTTTAATTTTAAACAGAAAGAGGGAGCACAAGCAGGGGAGAGGGGTAGAGGGAGAGAGAGAAAGAAAGAGAGAGACAGAGACAGACAGACAGAAACGCAAGCAAGTTCCATGCTCAGCATGGAGCCGGACATGGGGCTCAGTTTCGGGACCACAAAATCACAACCTGAGCTGAAATCAAGAGTCGGATGCTTAACCAACTGAGCCACCCAGGTGCCCTATAACAGGGATATTTAGACAGCAGCAGCCTTCTCAGCCTGGAGGAAAAAGTTCTCATTATGCTAACAAGGGAGGCTTGGCATGTTCTGTCGGCTTGAAGTACTCTGAAATATCTAAATCTTCCCATATCTCCTTATCACAGTTCTTAAGATGCACTCTTTCCAAAATAATTCTTTAACAAACAAGAGACCATGTATATAAAATTTTTTATCTTAAATGTAGAGCTGTATAAATGAATATATATACTATACATATATAGACACAGAATATATACAAATTATATACACACACACACACACATATATATGCATATATGAAGATACGTACATACAAAAAGATTAGCGTACAGGAGTGTTCCGCTATCTGAAAGTAGAAAGCAGAGCATTCCTAGGAAAACTTTGCAAGCCAAAGGGGTGTAAAGCAAAAAAGCAATTACCATTCATTTGAGCAGAAAATTTTTTGAACATTCCCAGATCCCCAAAAGAACCTTTCTTAGACTTTTCTGATGCCTGGGGACACATCTTGTTAACAGATGCACAGATTACATTGAGATAAAGCACAAAGGCTCCCAGACACAGTTCAGAGTTGTGGCATCTTGATGCTGAGAGGTTGTGTGTGGTTCCCAGGGAAGGAGCCTGGAGGGGCTGCTCCAAGTGAGTTCTGCCTCTGTAACTAACAGCCCCTGCAAAACAAACACTGAGCGCCTTTTTTCTGTAAAAGCAAAAATCCTCTTTGGATTTCTTTTGGTTAGTGAAAACAGGTACTAATGTAGGTCTTTCGCAAAAGCCAAGTGGTGTAAGGTGAACTCTTGAAAAGCAGGGGATATCTGTACCTATATGTGTGTGCATGTGAGTGTGTGTGTGTGTATTCTGGAAAAGCAGGAGATATCTGTACCTATATGTGTGTGCATGTGTGTGTGTGCATTCTGGAAAAGCAGGGGATATCTGTACATATGTGTGTGTGTGTGTGTGTGTGTGTGTGTGTGTGTGTGTGTATTCTGGAAAAGCAGGAGATATTTGTACCTATATGTGTGTGTATTTGTGTGTGTGTGTATTCTGGAAAAGCAGGGGATATCTGTACCTCTATATGTGTGCATGTGTGTGTGTGTATTCTGGAAAAGCAGGGGATATCTGTACATATGTGTGTGTGTGTGTGTGTGTATTCTGGAAAAGCAGGAGATATCTGTACATACGTGTGTGTGTGTATGTGTGTTTGTGTGTGTATTCTGGAAAAGCAGGAGATATCTGTACCTATATGTGTGTGCATGTGTGTGTGTGTATTCTGGAAAAGCAGAGGATATCTGTATGTGTGTGTGTGTGTGCATTCTGGAAAAGCAGGGGATATCTGTACCTATATATGTGTGCTTGTATGTGTGTGTATTCTGGAAAATTAGAGGATATCTCTACCTATATGTATGTGCGTGTGACTGTGTGTGTGTGTGTGTGTGTGTGTGTGTGTGTGTGTGTGTATTCTGGAAAAGCAGGGGATATCTGTACGTGTGTGTGTATTCTGTACTACTATGGCCCAGAACAAGATCTACGATAGAACATTTCCAGCACCCCCGAAGGCTTCCTCACGCCCCCTCTCAGGCAACAGCCCCCTACCAGAGGCAATGAATCTCCTGACTACTACCAGCATAGATTAATTTTGCTTCTTCTTGAACTTCACGTAAATGGAGTATTATTACCTTGGGTCTGGCTTCTTTTGCTCAACATTACATCTGTGAGATTCATTCGCTTGTTTTTGCATTTAGCATTAGTTTGCTCTTTTCCATAGCTGCGTAGTGTTCCACAGAACATATGTGAATTTATTTATCAGTGCTATGGCCGATGGGCTTTTGGAATGTTCCCAGTTTGGACATACTGTGAAAAAATTTGCTATGAACTGTACATTTTTTTAAAGTAAGCTCTGTGGCCAAGGTGAGACTAGAACTTACGACCCCAAAACCAACAGCCGCGTGTTTCACCAACTGAGCCAGCCAGGCGCCCCTTATGTGTCTTTCGGTGGACAGATTTCTGTTGGGTATTTCTCTTCTGTTAGATATATACTCGGGAAGGGAATTGCTGAGTCATAAGGTAGATGTACATTGGCTTCAGTAAATACTGCCAAAGCGTTTTTCCGAGTGATTTTACCAATTACACCCCCACCAGAAGGGACGGGAATTCTAGCTGCTCGACATCCTCAGACACACTTGGCATCATCGGTCTCTTTAATTTTAGCCACACTAGGGAGGATTGGTAGTATCTCGCGTGGTTTTAATTTTCATTTCTTTTTTTAAATTTTTCTAAATGTTTATTATTCTTGAGAGAGAGAGACAGAGACAGAGACAGAGTGTAAGCAGGGGAGGGGCAGAGAGAGAGAGGGAGACACAGAATCGGAAACAGGCTCCAGGCTTTGAGCTGCCAGCACAGAGCCTGCCGCAGGGCTCGAACTCACAGATTGTGAGATCATGACCTGAGCCAAAGTCGATGCTTAACCAACTGAGCCACCCAGACACCCCTGCTTTTCATTTCTTTGATGACTAATGGTGTTGAGCACTTTTCATATGCTTGTTGGTCATTTGGATGCCTTTCGGGCATGTCTCTGTGTGTGTGTGCACGTGTGTGCATGCTTGTGTGAAGGCTGTGCGCTTAACCAGCGTTGTATGTGACAATTTGCATTCTCAGACTTCTATTTTGATTATTGGCTCCTTCATCTCTTTGGCTGCAAGAGGTGAGAGATTCTTTATAGCTCAGTCATAGAAGGCTCTGACTGTCTGGCCATGTCTTGGGCCAACAAATTATGACTCTGAGCTTGCCATCTTGTTCGTCTAAGTGCTCTAGTACTGTTAGAAGTTACTGCACTTCTGGGGTGCCTGGGTGGCTCAGTTGGTTAAGCATCCGACTTCAGCTCAAGTCATGATTTCACAGTTCGTGAGTTTGAGCCCCGCATTGGACTCTGATAGCTCGGAGCCTGGACCCTGCTTTGGATTCTCTCTCTCTGCCCCTCTCCTGCTCACGCTCTCTCTCTCTCTCTCTCTCTCTCTCTCTCAAAAATAAATAAACATTGGGGCGCCTGGGTGGCGCAGTCGGTTAAGCGTCCGACTTCAGCCAGGTCACGATCTCGCGGTCCGTGAGTTCGAGCCCCGCGTCGGGCTCTGGGCTGATGGCTCAGAGCCTGGAGCCTGTTTCCGATTCTGTGTCTCCCTCTCTCTCTGCCCCTCGCCCGTTCATGCTCTGTCTCTCTCTGTCCCAAAAATAAATAAACGTTGAAAAAAAAAATTAAAAAAAAAATAAATAAACATTAAAAAAAAAAAGAAGCCACCCCACTTCTCATACTTGTTTTCCTCATGCTTTTGTGTAGTTCCACAGCAGCGAACATTTGGTCCCGAGAGCCTGGCTTTCAACGGAAGCTTCAAACACAGACTTGAAGGTTTCCAAGGTCTATCTGCTTTACTCAGGGCTGGATGGAGGCAGGTAGACCCACTCTGTAGGCTAGTAATAGTTTGGTGTCTCTTTAAATGACTATTCTTTTAAAGAACGTATTTTGAGGTATAATTCACATGCCACACATTTCACCCATAGTATCTTCACTGAGTTGTGCATCCATCAACCACAATCTAAGGTCTGGATGTTTTTGTCACTCATAAAGAACTCCTGCACTCGCTGAGTCTCTCCCCATGCATTTGGTGCTGTATCTAAGAAACCTTGCCTGAGTCAAGCTCATGAATATACTCCCATCTTGTTAGAGTTTTATAGTGTTAGCTCTTACATTAGGTGTTTGGTTCATTTTGAGTTAACTTTTATATATGGCGTGAGGTAGGGGTCCACTTCATTCTTTTACATGTGGATGTCCAGTTGTCCCAACATTAAATAAATATTCCTCAAATATTTCTCAACATTCATTCAGGGGGGATTTTTGTGGATAAGTATGGGCCTGTTAGTGACAGCACCCCACCTCTCCTGTCCTAAGCAGTTCAGCTCTGCCCAAACTTGCAGCCCTCCTTTGGCAAAGCAAAAGTCCACAGTTCAGCAGACCCAGTCTGTCCTAAAGCCAGGTTGAATCATAAGAAGTGATTACATGATCATAACCTCACTCCAAGTGATCTACCAAAGTGTGATTTCCAGTCTCATACTGAGATTTGGTAAGACTCAGTTTTCTTCTCTGGCTTTCTTTCTCTCCTCTCATTGTTTCTTGGCGTTTTGGTGCTTCAGTAGCTGAGCTGTTTGAATCTTGAACCTGACGCTGACCGAATGACTCCCATAAGCAGTAGGAAGCATGATTCAAACACCTTCCAGGGTGATAGAAGAGTGTCCCTGGCAAAGAGAGCACTCGTGCCAAGGAAAGCAAACCATCGCAGCTTTGGAGAGAGGGCAGAGACCTTCAGCGTGGTGTATATAGCTGGAGAGACTAGGAACTGGGTAAGGACCGTCCTTCAGGATTGTGTACGTGGAAAGGGAGGCTCGTGAAGGAATGTGTAGTGTTCCTTTCCATCTCCAAGCACCTAGTTTGGTCTAGATCAAGTCTGGGTCAGATAATCATCTTATTAGAGAGATTCTCTGGGCTCTGGATGCCACACTCTGCCCCTCCATTTTCACATCTGTAAGACCAATACTTGACATGTATCAGCTTCAAAGCCTGGGAAATTCCTGTCTCCCTTCTTCCATCAGCTACACTCTTTTCTATCCCTCTGGGACCGGGCTTCTTCCCACCTTTGAGTCTTTGCACTAGCTGCCACCTGTGCCTGAAATGTTCTCCCCTAGTGTTTAGCCTGGCTGGCACCTACTTATCCTTGAGGGCTCAGTTAAATGTCTTTACCCCTAAGAAGCCTCTGACCACCTGTGCTCATCCTGGGTCTCCTTGCCTCCAGATCCTCTTTTTGTCCCTCCCCCTCTCTGTTTTGTCTCCCAGGGGGCTGGCTTCCAGCAGAGGTCAGTCACTGGGTGCACCAGCAGGAGACTGGGAGTCCAGGGGAACAGTCAGGAAATGATTCCCCCTTCCCCTCTGTCCCAGGTAGCTTCCTATGGTCAGTGGCTCTGTCTCTGTGGTTCCAGCTTCCACATAAGTGACCTCATGGTTTGGAGAGCAACCTCTCTCCTGTTGCCCCAGCAGCCCAGGCATGGAAACGACTTCCTGCCAGGATCCAGCTTGCTTGACTCTTTCCTGTCTGTCCCTCAGCTCCCTTCATCACCCACGGAAAATATTCTCTGGTTTTTATGGTTAGACCCTAACTGATATCCCTCCCAAGCTAGAGTGTACTCCCAAATTCTTGTTCAATTCAAGGGCACGGAGCCTTTCTCCTCAAGCCGCCCCTCAAGATTGAGGGTTCCTTCTTTCCAGTTTCTGATTCTTTCTGATTCTGACGGGGTTCTGATGGTCAGTCATTAGGAGTCTGGCCTTCACCTGTGTGCTTTTCCTTGCGAGCCTACCTGGGGTAGGTGAGTTACCCTGGCTCGTGGGACATGGAGGGGTGTTCCTCGCTGGGCTCCCCTGCTTCATGGCGATCTGGGCTGCTCAGCTCTACTCATATGGATTTGCTTAGAGCCAACAAGCTAGGGTCAGGCTTGTGGACCTGCAGCCCCTAAGGGCAAGGCAAGGTGTCAGCTGTCCCTGCCCCAGGCTGGCAGTGTCACTCTACATTTGGCAGGTGACTCACAGAGCTTCTTGCACACTCTTAATCCAGGTACTGAGCTTGTCTTCGTGCTAAGGTTGCAGTCCCTTGGGGATTGCCTGTCTGATGCAGATTCATGCTGTCCTGTGTCCCCCAGGTAAGTAGCTGGCTCTGGGTAGAAGCCACCTCATGAGTTGCTGTAAGACTAAATTTCCCATAATGCCTGATACTTATTTAGGGCTTCGTCTTGTTGGCTGTTCTGGGATTGTCATCAGGTTTCCTAGAATGTGCTGGCTCTTTGGTCAGCTCTTTGCAGATGACATCTCATTTCATCTCATTTAATCCTCACGGCCACCCTGTGGTGCAGACATGGTTATCACCTCCATCTTGCCGATGATGGAACCGGTTCCCAGGGGGAAGCCACCTGCCCAAAGTCTACTAGCATGTAAGAAACTAAGCTAGAAGTGGGTTCTACCTGAACCTGTCTGGGGCAGGAGTAGGTGGGAGTCTCTCCAAAACCAAGGACTTTGCCAGCTTGTTTGGAATCACACAGCAGAAGGACTTGTCTAGCTCTTTCTCCCCTCACCCACCATTTTACAGGTGGGATTCCTGAGGCCTCTAGAAATTACAGGATTAGCCCCATGCCCTCCTCAAATCCAGGCTCTTCCTGTTGCCCCTTCTAGATTTTTTTTTAACGTTTATTTTTGAGAGACAGAGAGAGACAGAGCGTGAGGAAGGGAGGGACAGAGAGAGAAGGAGACACAGAATCCGAATCAGGCTCCAGGCTCTGAGCTGTCAGCACAGAGCCCGACATGGGGCTCGAACCCACGAACCCTAAGATCATGATCTGAGTGGAAGTCGGATGCTTAACCGACTGAGCCACCCAGGGACCCCGTGACCCTGCCTAGATTTTTAAGCCCCCGGAGCCTGAGGGAGATGGGACGGGGGTAGGGGCATTGACTCTTGATGGGAGAGGGAAAGGCGGGGAGGCCTCAAGCAAGAAGAATGTGGGGCAGGGCTGGCCAAGAAGCAGCAGCAGCAGACTCCCTGCTGGCCCTCCTTGAAACAGGAAGAGAAGGCTCTGGGTCACAGCACGGAGGTGGGCGTAAGCCCACAGGAGGCCACAGCTGACACCCCAGAGGTGGGGCAGCTGCAAAGCGGTGTCAGCAGATGGGTCAGCAGGTGACTGGCGAGACCTGGGAAGACCACACGGGGAGGGTAGGGAGAGGGTGGGGATGGAATGTGCCTGGACACCAAGCGAGGGTGACGTAGACAAAGAAACTTCCAGTGAAGCATTTAAATCTCTGGCGGAGAGCAGAGACACGGCCTGAGGAGAGACGAGCCCGTGCTCTGAAGCAGTGGAACCGACTCATAACTGAAGCCTGAGGTCCTGATTGTGTCCCTGCTTCACCTCCAGGTTTGCTGAGTCATCTGGAGACTTTGGACCCCAGGATTCTCCATCCGTGAAGGAGGGACGGTGGGTGACAGGGTTTCCAGGGTCTCTCAACCCCGATCCTTGCTGATGGTCACATCTAACAGGAATCTGACTTCTCCCCATGTGTCTGCCATGTGGGTGACCTAGGAGGGCTTATTCTCTGGGTTTGGGAGGCTTAGGCTGAGCGGGCAGGGTGGCTGAGGTGTGGAGGGACAGCCCCTGAGCTCCGGGCTGAGGTCTGATGTTCCTTCAGGAATTTACCGGAAGCTCAGGACACCATAGATCCCAGTGCCCTGGGCTGTGCCTGAGGACGCAGGTTGAGATGGACACCAGGTAAGTCCAGGTGTGGAGTGTGGCCCTAAGTGCTGAGTCAGGACTCTGGCTGCAGGCTGCCCTCACTTCAGTCTCAGGGATGTGTGGCCAACAGCAGGTCCAGTGGCAGCTCTAGGGAGCTCAGGTGCCAGTCCTAACTCGGCCACCGACCTCTTGGTGACTGTGCATGAGTCTCCTCCTTTCTCTGAACCTCTTGTCCCTGTGTGTACAATGGGCTTGTTGGATGAGATCATGTCTTGGGCCCCAGCTCTGAGTCTCATAATCTGAAGATCTTGAACTCCTCGCTTATCCTTCCTGCGCCTCTGTTTTCTCACCTGTGAACGGGGACATGTGTGTGAAGGAGCCCGGGAGAGGACGCCAGCCCTCTATTCTATACACACGGTGTGTGCATCTTGCTTGGGCTTCCTTTGTCTCTGAAGAGCCCAGGCCAGTGGCCCATGCTACAGATGGGAAAAATTTACCAGGGCGCCATGGGGGTCTTTGTGGCAAAAAGGAGGGCCGAGGACTGGCTGGCTTGGGAACACTGGCCTCTGGGACTTGCAGGGAGCTGGGAGAAGGGAGGAGGCCAGGTCCTTAGAGCAAAACCTTTCCAGGACTCCGGAACTGTGCCTGATGGAAGGATCTGTTGAAGGGTCGGGCACCAGCACCCCCCTTGGGAAGCCGAAGGAGAGTCAAGGACCCCCTGGAAGCGTGTGGCCAAAGGAGCTCATCGCACTGGAGCCTGGGGAATCTGCCTGGCAGGTGGCCCTGAAGAAGATCCAGGAGCTATCGGATTCAGTAGGAGGGAGAAGGAGGAAGAGGGAGGGACAGGGAGGGAAGGGGAGGGAGGGGGAGGGAGGGGTGGAAGAGAGTGAGGAGCAGAGAAGCGGAGTCTCAGTCCCTACTTTGGTGGACAAGAAATAAGACTTTTGATTTCGTGGTTTTATAGGTCAGTTTACTAGGACTTACTCCAAGCCTCAGCTCTGCTGGGGGTCAGTCAGGGAATAGTTTTCTGTGTCCGCTTTTTGCACCTCCCATCATCACGTGCAATTTTATCCAGCGCCAGGCTGCCTAGTTGAGGGTTGGAGCTGTTTCGTCCTCACTTTGATCTACAAAGACTATTGCCCTCATGTCTCCCGTTTAATTTTTTTTGTTTGTTTATTTTTGGGGGAGAGAGAGAGAGACAGAACATGAGCAGGGGAGGGGCAGGCAGAGAGACAGAGACTCAGAATCGGAAGCAGGCTCCAGGCTCTGAGCCGTCCGCACAGCGGGGCTCGAACTCATGGACCGTGAGATCATGACCTGAGCCGAAGTCGGACACTTCACTGAGCCACCCTGGAGCCCCTTGTCTCCCTGTTTAAAGCGTTAGAAGATCTGGAGTCAGGGGTCGCCTGGGTGGTTCAGTCGGTGAAGCGTCCAACTCTTAGCTTCGGCTCAGGTCAAGATCTCTTGGTTCATGAGATCAAGCCCTGTGTCGGGCTCTACGCCGACAGTGCGGAGCCTGATTGGGATTCTCTCTCCCTCTCTCTCTGTTCCTCCCCCATGCATTCTCTCTCTCTCTCTCTCAAAATAAATAAATAAACTTAAAAAAAAAAAAGACCTGGGGTCAAATCCTGTTTGTACTTGCTGCATGACCTTGAACCAGTGACTTTGTGTTTCCGAGCCCGTTTCCCCATCTCTAAAATGGTGGTGCCAATAGTACTTACCACGTTGAGTCGTCGTGAAAGTGAAGTGAGTGCCCACTACCCAGCCTCCCTGCCCTCCTTCCCTGCCCTGCCAGGACCACCGAGACCCCTTCATGGTAGCCGACCTGGGTGTGCTGGCCAGCCGTCACTGGGCCTTCTGCCAGGCCCTGCCACGGGTCTCGCCCTTCTACGCGGTAAAGTGCAACAGCAGTGTGTGGGTGCTGCGTGTTCTGAACACCCTGGGCACCGGCTTCGACTGCGCCAGCCAGGTGAGCCTGTGTCCCCTGCTGCCGTCACAGGCCTGACACTTCCTGGGGGAAAGGCCAGCCGCTAGGGAGCTGGGGCTGGGGACTGCGGCACCTAGAACCCTGGCTGACACCTGTCTTTGAGGGAATAAATGAATGAACCATGGGTGGTCGGCCTTCCACTGGGCCATGCGACCCGGCAGGCAACCAGTGAGTGGAGGGACCACAGGCTTTGGGTTCACGGGCACCACCATGTCACCTGAACCCCAGGTTCTTCCTCTTTAAACTGGGACCAACTGCGCTTTGCTCGGAGTCGTCTAGGAGCCTAAATAGCACATATGTGCTCAGCGCGGTGCCGGGTGCAGAGTACGGGTTCAGTCAAGGGCAGCCCCTTGCGGGGGGAGGGGCAGCGAGCCAGCTCCTGGCTCTGTCACCCTTGCCAGGTGGAGCTGGATCAAGTGCTGGGCCTGGGCGTGGCCCCCTCACGCATCATCTACGCCAACCCCTGCAAGCCTGTCTCCCACATCCAGTATGCTGCCCGCCACGGGGTGCGGCTCCTGACCTTCGACAGCGAGGAGGAGCTGACCAAGGTGGCCCAGCACTACCCCGGGGCCAGGTGAGACCAGTGGGGTGGTGCAAGCAAGCGGAGACAGGCGGAGCAAGGACCAGCTGGCCTGGGGCCCCTGCCAGGGGAGTTGGGCCTCCTCCGCGACCAGATGAAGGTGGTTCCATGGGGTGACTTGGGAGAGAGACTCAAGCAGCAAAGTCTAAGAATTTGAGTCAGTGGGCCCAATGTCTTCCCTGGCGCACACTGGTGCCACAAAAAAAAAAAAAAAAAAAAAGCACTGCTTATGTCTGCGTAGACACTGGGCAAAGCCTGGCATTAGGAGGTCTAGGGTCAGGGGACCTTAATGAAAAAAGCACTCACATCAGAGTCAGGGAGACCTGGGCTCACGTCTCAGCTTCATTTGCACATGCTGTGTGGTCTTGGGAAAGTTATCTAACGTCTCTGATCCTGTAGCATGGAGACCTACAGAAGGTGTATTTATCATTTTATTGCTTTCCTGCTTCTTCTTGCCTGAGCAAAAATCTGTAAGTGGTGAGTGTTTTAGTTCCTTGGCATTCCGTGGCTGGACAGTCCAGAGGAACTAGGCAGGGGCGGGTGGGAACGTGGAGAGAGATTGGGGGGGCGGGGGCGGGATGATAAACCATCCAGGCCTCGGGACTCATGTGTGTAAGAACCCTTGGCATCTCTCACACCCCTCTCCCAGGCTGGTCCTCCGGCTGTTGACCGAGGACAGCGAGAGCATCTTTCCCCTGAGCGCCAAGTTCGGGGCAAGCCTGGAGGCGTGTGAACGTCTGCTCAAGTCTGCCAGGGACCTGGGCTTGGCTGTGGTCGGAACCAGGTGAGAGCACTGGTTTTCCCTGCCTGGGAAGCACACTCTGAATCTCCAAGGCACTTGCCTTGGGTGCAAAATTTAAGGGGGTGTCAAAACACCTTTAATACAATATATTTTTTTTAAACATCAAAATTAATGCAAAAAATCCACGATGAGGCAAGTATCAAAATTTAAACTTAAAACTTCTGTATTTCATTCGTTGTGCACGTGTTTGCATCAATCTTGCTTTGATCAGTCGGTCAAGTGTCCAACCTTGGCTCGGGTCATGATCTCACAGGTCCAGAGTTCGAGCCCCGCGCGGGGCGCTGTGCTGACGGCTCAGAGCCTGGAGCCTGCTTCGATTTCTGTGTCTCCCTCTCTCTCTGCCCCTCCCCTGCTCACGCTCTGTCTCCGTCTCTCTCTCAAAAATGAATGACCGTTAAAAAAAATTGAAAAAAAGATCGCATTCAATGTTACTTATCTTGATGGCTTAGTGTTCAGGCACTGCCTTAAATTTCGCACCTGAGGAGAGGGCCTCACTCGCCTCACCCTACCTGGCCCTGATTGGTCCCCCGGCCCGCCCTGCGATTTGGGGTTCTGTTCACAGAAGGGGAGCCCCGCAGCTCCCCTTCTGGGGCTGGGAGCGCTGGGAGGTGGCAGCTGAGAGAAGTGACTGCCGCACCACCTCGAGGACCCCGATTCCGGGCCTGTCGCGTGCAATGCATGTGTCCCCGGGGACACGCAAGTGTATGTCCCAGGTTGCACGTTTCTGTGGGCCGGTGTAGTCACACGTGTCTTGCTGTGTGTATATGCGTGCTGGTCTCTACATCTTACCCCCGTTGGTGTTTCTGAACGTCCCTCTTCTTACTGACCCTTGTGTTTCCATGTGTGGTTCCCCACGTGTCATTTGACACGTGTCCAGCTTCCACGTGGGCTCGAACTGCCGAACACCGCACAGCTTCAAGCAGGCCATCGCTGACTGCCGGCGTGTATTTGAGATGGGCCGAGCGTTCGGGCATGACATGAGCCTCCTGGACATCGGAGGGGGCTTCCCCGGAGGGGAAGGCTGTGAGCCTCAGTTTGAGGAGGTCAGAGAGGAGGACGAGAGGGAACCTGGGCTGGGTCCAGGGGACAGTGGGTGTGTGTGTTTGTGTGTAGGGCGAGTTCTTGGAACTGAGTCACGTGCATGCATGTGGCTGGGGTTTGTCTTGATTGCTGTGGTTCCAAATTCAGACATCTCAGAGCGCTAGACTTGCTGTGTGTCCTTGGACAAGTCCCTTCCCCTCTCTGGGCCTCCGTTTCTGTTTCCTTGCTGGTCAAGGGGGGACGATAACACTTTCCACAGTGCTGTTATGGGAATGGAGGGGGATGATGCAGGTAAAGCCCCCACATAGGGACTGGTCACCTTAGGGTCTCTCTGTCCCTGTAGATGGCGAGAGTGATCAATGCCGCCCTGGCCCAGGACTTCCCCGAGGGGAGTGGTGTTGAGATCATCGCGGAGCCTGGACGCTTCTATGCGGCGTCTGTCTGCATGGCTGCCGTCAACATCATTGCCAAGAAGGCTGTGCTGGAGTCTGGTGTGTGGGCCAGCACTGGGTGGGGAGGGCACTGTCCAGATGTTCCCAGGCCCTGGGGGGAGAGGACGGACAGGGGGTCTGGGCTGCACCCCTGGTGCCTAATGGGAGTAGAAATGAACCTGTTAATATCACTATCGTGCTGTTCTCAAATTGCCTGGGAGGTAGAGAACCAAGGCGAAGCCTCTACTCTTCCTGAGCGGTCAGTGAATGCGTATTGTGTTTACGGAGGCAAAGTCACAGGCTACAGCTCGTGAGGTCACAGACACCACTGTGCTGCTGTGCCTCTGAAATTCTTCGAGCAAGTGCCTTCTAGCAGGTGCAGACCCTGCAACAAAAAACATACCGAGTAAAGACAAATTCTCGTTGATTTATTTATTTCTGAGAGAGAGAGAGAGAGAGAGGGAGAGAGAGAGCAAGTGGGGGGAGGGCAGAAAGAGAGGGGAAGAGAGAGTCCCAAGCAGGCTCTGCACTGACAGGGCAGAGCCTGCTTGGGATTCTCTCTCTCTCTCTGGCCCTCCCCCACCCGCTATCTCAAAATAAATAAATAAATTACAAATTAAAAAAAAAAAAAAAAAAAAAAAACAGAGGTCAGTGTACAATCCTGAGTTTAGATTCAAGGAAGCAATACTCTGTGGACAGACTAAGTGGCTGTGAAGAAACTGGCTTGGTAGTGGGTCACGTCTGACAGATCTGGCGGGCCCGGGTGACCCCAGCTCAATACGCACCAGGAGTGTGATGGGGCTACGAGAAAGCCACTATCTGTGCTTGCTTCAGCAACATCAACGGAGGCAGGGTATTTAGGCAGAGGGAGGTGAGAGTCGGGCTCCAGTCTGTGACTGTCAGAGTCAGACACTGTTTTCAAATGTATCTGAGGTTTGTTTTCATCAGGTAACAGAAGACACCCAGGCATGGAGATAACTGTCCCGGAGGAAGAAAGTTTTTAGTCACGGTTCCCTAGAAATAGGAGACCGGGCATGGCTCGCAGGGCCCCGGGGGAAGGACCAGGGTGCGTGGGGCAGGAGGAGCAAGCAGAAGTCAGGGGGAGAGCCTCTGGTGTGGTTGTCGGGGGACGGCATGGGGGAGGCGGGTGAGCTGGCTGGGCAGAGGGGGCGGCGGGAGCCCAGAAGACAGGCCCCCACCTTGCTTGGGCTCCAGAAGACCCCTGAGACAGAGAACAGGTGTTACCAGCACTGGGCAGCGGGTCTGGGCCCCTCCCAAGGGCGCTGCGCTCAGGGGTTGAGGGTCAGCGGGGAGACTGGCCAAGCACATCACTGTCCTGCCCTCTCCCCACTCCCAGGAGGCCGCCGGAAACTGCTGTACTATCTCAACGATGGCCACTACGGCATCTTCCGCCTCTTCCTCAGGGAGCCTGCCCCCAGCACGCCCATTGTGGTGAAGGTAAGGGTGTGGCTTTGGCACTCCTGGACTCGAAGGCCCCTAAGTCCGGCCCCCAGTCCTGAGAGGCAGGGGTGCTTGCAGCCAGGTGGGGAGGTAAAGGACCTCAGACCCTCTGTGGTTTGCAGGTGGCCATTCCACGTGCTTGCACAAGGACACACACCGGGGTGCCTACGTGTATCTGCACGTGTGATTCCGTATGTGTGCGTTTCTTTGTGTGGGCCTGCTGATCTGCGCTTGTGCGGGTGGGTGGGGGCAGGTCCGTGAGTCTGCATCGGTGCGCGTGCGTGTCTGTTTGGCGATGCGTGTTTCTACGTACGTCTCTGCATGCACGCACTTGTGTTTCCAGAATCCCTGAGTGCGACCGGTGAAGGAGGCTTAGGAAGGGGAGAGTCTCACACTCTGATCCACACTAGATCACCTGGAGAGCTTTGAAACACCCCAGTGCCCGGGTGATGCCCTAGACCACTGAAATCAGAATTGAGATGGGTCGAGACCCTGGCATTGGTCCTTGGTTAAAACTCCCCAGGTGATCCCCACGAGTGATTATTGAATAAAATAATCTCATTTTGTAGGGGAAAGCCAAGTCCCACCCGTGCCTGCATCTGTGAACTGGCACAGTTGGAATGTGTTGCTAGAATACGAACTCCATGAAGGCGGGGTTGGTCTTTATGGGTGGCTGGTAGGGTCCTTGCTGGTGCCTTCCTGCTCAGGCCCTGGGCGCATGCCCCGCCAGCCCGGGGAGCGGGCTGGGGGAACCAGGGGGTTCTCTGAGTCCCTGCCCTTTGCTCCCTGCAGGAGCTCTGCTCGGACCCACCCCTCTTCCCCTGCACCCTGTACGGTCCCACATGTGATGCCTTTGACAAGCTCTTCCGAGAGGAGGTGCAGCTGCCGGAGCTGGATGTGGGTGACTGGCTTGTCTTCCCCTCCATGGGCGCTTATACATCCTCTATGAGCTCCACCTTCAATGGCTTCCCGCCTGCCTCCACCTACTACGCCATGGAACCCGAGCTCAGGTGTCTGGAAGGAGAAAGAAGGGACAGGCCACTGAGGGGATCTCCGCAGGGTCTGAGCTTGGCGAGGGGAGCTTGTGGCTAAGCTCTGGGGCCCTAGGCCTAGGAAATACCCTACTCCCCGCCGCTGGCCCCAGCAAAGCTCCAATGGTCTGACTGCTCTTTGACACTGGCCTCTGCCTTTGGCTTTGACCCTGTCACAGCCTCTCCCCACCTGGGTGGCTCCAACAGCTCTGACGTGCACACGCCTTTGAAGGCAAGATCAGGCAGCCCTAGGGCCCCAGCTGACCCTCAGTCCCGTGGTCAAGGCCCCACTCTGCTCCGTTTGTGACGGCTCCCTGGTTTCCTCCCCTAGCAGCTTCCGGGTCCCTCGCAGCCTCTGCCCCAGCGTCCCCTCTCTGCCCACCCTAAGGCTCACCCCCTGAGGTGCAGAGGGGACTCTAGAACCTTCCTTTACTGGTGCAATCTTCCCACAGGAGCCTGCTGGGGACGGCACCTTAGGCTGGGAGGTGGTGGTGGAGATGCTCCAGACTCCGTGGTATGTCCACGCGGGGACACGTGGGGTGGGCGTGGGGGGCCGCCACAGGGGTGGGTGAGAGGTTTGGGTGCTTCTGAAGTGACGAGGCAACTTTCAAGGTTCAAAATTGTTTATCTCCCAAAGTGGACCTGACGTCTAGGCCGGTTCCTCTGGCAGCCACTCCCCCCCCCCCACCCCGCCTGCCCCTGACCCCCTCCCCACCCCACCCCAGACCCTGGTCCTGGGGACGGGGGCTGAGAACCTTGCGGCTTTACAACAAGTGGCCCCGGAGGCTACGTCCTAGGCTGGGAGGCAGCCTGCACTGAGCGGTACCTTGAGATCTTTCCCCCTTCCTTTCATTCAGTTAGTGAGCCCTGTGTGGTTCCAGAAAGGTCTGCATGAGCTACGGGCACCCAGTCTAGTGGTGAGAGCACTGGCTTTGGAGTGCTCAGACAGGCCTGGGAGGAAGCCAGGCTCCGCCACAGAGGAACAGTGCTGGCAGTGCCTCGGTTTCCCCATCTGTGAAGAGAGGATAATATTAGTATCCCCCCCGCCACCCAGGGTTGTTGAGAGGAAGAAGTCATATAGTGCAAATCCTCAAGCAAGGTCCGTTCACACCCAGGGCCCCGCCTCTGGCTGCCCCTGGTCCCGGGCCAGCCCCATGGTCTGGGCATCCTCAGGGAGCCACATAGCATCTGGCCACACAGCATGGGCCAAGTGAGTGCCTCGGGCCTGGCCTCAGCCTCAGAAACCCCCAGGCTGCAAGGTTGGATGGACAAGGTATGAATATAACCAAGTCCGAAATAGGGTGGACACTACTGTGTGTCCTCTGGGCGCGCTAAAACCTTAAAAACGGTATTTGGGGGAGTTCTGAGCTCAAAAAGGAAATGAGTGTTACAGGGGAGGAGGTTGGCAGAGGTGAGGGTGGGGACAGGTCAGGATGACTGGCCACATTCCTTCAGCAAGTGAAGGCCCAGAGGCCAAAGCCACCCACCTCCTGTGTCCTGTGTCCCTTTTAAGCTTCTGCTGATGAGACGTTCTCCGATCCCCAGCCTCTGCAATGGTCCTCCCCGTCCTCCGGAGTCAGCCCCCCTCGGCCAACACCTCCCAGCATCCCTGGACTAAAGAGAATTGTCCCCCAGATACATGGGAAGGGATGGGCCCCAGACGCCGCCCTAGAAAGCCAGAGGGCTCAGACGGCCTTCAGACAGCCTGTCCCCAATTCATCTCCCGGTGCCTGAGAGTTGGGGATGGAAACATCCACGCCAACCCCCTCAGAGGTGTCTGGAGGCAGAGACATGAGCGGGCTTTAGGGAAAACATAAAGTTTGCTTCAGATGCAAGAAACGTTGGTGTGTTTTCCGTTTTGCCCTCTGATGCTGTGATTGTGGTTATCCATCCACCCATCTATCCATCCACTCAGCAGAAATCTGAGGGCCGAGTGTGTGCCTGGCGCTGTTCCAGGCACAGGTAACACACAGCGAAAAGACGGACAAGACCCCACGCTCACGGAGCGAACCTTCCCGTTGGGAAAAGAGACAGCGTGCACAGACATATAAATACATCACAAACTACAGTGGAGGCAATAAATGCTGTGAGGAAAAATAAAGCAGAGCCAGAGGATGGTGAATGAAGGAAGATGTGCTATTTTAGGTGGGAGGACGCGGGGGAGGCCGGCCTGAGGCGTGGCGTGGGAGCGGAGACCCGAGGGCCGCGAGCGAGGGCCCGTGGGGTTGCTGGGTCACAAGAGTCCCAGGCATGGCAACCTCAAGTTCCAGGCCAGGGATGGAGACTGTTAAAAAAAGAAAAAAGAAAAAAGGCAAGGGGATGAATGGGAGTGGGCAGAGTGAGTGAGGGCAGGTGCTGGGAGGGGAGGAAGAGGAGGGCCCAGCGTTGATTGATCAGGCCTCAAGGTAAGGCAGGGCTTTGACTTTGTTCCAAGCCGGAGGGCAGGCCCTGGAGGGGTTGAGCAGGTGCGCGCGGTGGGAGTGCAGAGAGAAAGGGAGGAGGTTCTTGCCAGCTTGGGGAAATGACGGGTGCTCAGACTGGGCACCTAGTGAGACGTGGCCAGTCCAGGGCAGGGTGGAAAGGTCCTGGTAAAGAATTTGCCGAGGGGCCAGCTGGGGTACCCGGGGCAAGGAGAGGAGTCAAGGACGACTCCCGGGCTCTGGGCCAGAGTTGCTGGTAGGGGAACAGGGACCCCGGGGAGGCGCAGCAGGTCAGGAGGGGTTCAAATCGAGAGCTCAGCTTTGACAAGTCAAGTTGGAGAGGTCTGTCCAGCCTCCAGATGGAGTCACACACAAGTATCTGGTTCCAGGGCCAGGGCCAGGCCTCAGGACAGGGCATACACAGCTGGGTGGCGGGGGGCACTGGGCACTGGCTTCCAGGCCAACCAGGAAGCGAGCGTAGCTAGAGAAGACACAAGGCACATTTCAAAGAGGGAACGCCTGTCGTTGGGGGAGGGGGATGGGGACGGGGAGGCCACCGGTGGTCTTTACCAGAGGCTTTCGGTGTGAGAGAATAGGAAGGTGGCGGAGGTGAGGTCCAGAGAGGACAGGTGAGAGGGTGGGCGAGGGCACGGCTTCCAGGGACTTGTGTCGGACTCGGGCTGCGGACTATGGGAGGATGGCCGGGAGAAGGGCAGGTCCCGTCAGGAGGTTGAAGATGAGCGATATTACGGCTTGTTTGTAGGCTCAGGAGGATGCTGTGCTGGCTGGCGGGGAAAATAACTAAGATGCAGAAGAGAGGGGCCGGTTACCAACGCGGGACCTGGGGGGGGGGGGGGGGGAGGGGGAGGGGGAGGGGACGGTGAGCCTCCAGTGCCCTGGGTGGGAGCTCGGCGGCTCATCCCAGCTAACAGAAGGCAGGGCACACAGCGGCGCCCTGAGGGACCTCGGGAGAGAGTGGGGTTCTCTTCTGATTGGTTCTGTCTTCTCGGTGAAAAACAAGATCCAAGATCCAGGCGGAGAGGGAGGGGGCAGGTGTTTGGAGGAGAGGGGCAGACATGGGGAAGTCACAAGAGGGCGAGAGTGAATGGGCCAGTGACATGGGGCGCGATTGCCTTGCCCACTGAGGTGTGTGGGGGGCAACCCGGAGCGAGGCCGGGCATTCGGTGTGTTTTGTCTTCATCCACATTCGGCTGCCTGGGTGCAGGGGCACGGCGGAGGGCTCTGCGGTCCAGGCTGCACTTATGGCTGGCTACCCCCAAAGCCCCTGCAGTCCTCCAAGCCCTCTCGCGACCCCACATACTGTCCTTCCACAGACACATCTGCTGGAGACTCCTTCACGATGACCCCCCCACTTCGGAGAAGCGAAGGGACCTGGGCACCTAGCGATGAGCGGCAGAGCTGGGGTTAGAATTCACATGCAAGGTCAATGTCAGGGCAGCAGGGGCGTGCACGCTATGTTGAAAGTCATGCGTCCCAGATGGTGGGAAAAAACAAAAACAAAAACAAAAACAAAACCAAAACCAAGCTGGGCAGCTGGGGGATTAAATCTCAGGTGTTTCGTGCCTCGGGAGGGACCAAGGCTTTGTCCAGTTAAACTGTGGTGACTTGCTGCCACCCACTGGCTACTCGTGGTATTGCATCCGGACGGACAGTGCTCAGGATTTGCTTGGCCCACTAAGGATTCACGGCCCGGCCCAACAACGCCTTGTTGCAAGGGTTTGGTGGGAGTTCTCACTCCCCGCTTTTTTTTTTTTTTTTTTAATTATTTTAATGTTTTTATTTATTTTTGAGACAGAGACAGAGCATGAATGGGGGAGGGGCAGAGAGAGAGGGAGACACAGAATCGGAAGCAGGCTCCAGGCTCTGAGCCATCATCAGCCCAGAGCCCGACGCGGGGCTCGAACTCACGGACCTTGAGATCGTGACCTGAGCTGAAGTCGGACGCTTAACCGACTGAGCCACCCAGGCGCCCTTCACTTCCCGCTTTGACAAGTGAGAAAATGGAAGCCAAGAGCGGTGTCTTTAAAATTCCGTCTGTACCTCTGGCCTCCATCCGCTCAGGTGTTCATTCATTCAGTAAGCATTCCTGGAACACCTACTCTGTACCAGATGCGGTTTTAGGCGCTGGGATTCAGCAGGAAATAGGCCAGGAGACAGCATTGCTCCTGCGGGGCTGCCGTTTTGGGGGTTCCGGGGGGGGGCAGATACTAAACAAGTAAATGGGTGCTGTGGAGGAATTAAGAGGGAGTGGCCGGAGAGGGTGGTTGGGAGATGACATGTGAGGAGAGACCTGATGGCCGAGAGGGTTGGGAAAGACTCCAGGGGGAGGGAACAGCACTGCAAAGGCCCTGAGGCTCTGCAAGATTTGGGGTTCCAGACCCCGTGGAGCCCAGTGACGCTCCAGCCCATGGCGATCCGTGGAGAAGCACAGCGGCCAGGGCAGACCGTTCTCAGGGGGGTAGTGCCGTTGACCTTCTCTCTGTGAATCCACATCTTCTCTCAACCCCCACCTTACTCACACAGCTGGCCACTCTGCCCTCCAAACTCCTCCTCTCTTAGCTTGGGTGACACCAACCTCCAGCGGCAGGAAGAGCTAGGATCAGTCTCCTGTTACGGTCAAGGCTTAACGTTCAAACTTGAGTTGTTTCTGGTCTGAAGGAACTCACTGACCTGTCGAAAGCTAGAGCAGGAAATGCTGGAATGTGGAGTCAAAGGTCAAGGTTGACATTTCTGGGAGCTGGGACAGGAGCATGCAGGAGAGAACTGGAGTTATAAGCTGTCGCCGAGCTCTAAGTGTGTGTTTGTGACCCTGTCTGCGGCCAGTGGTGAGCCACCCTTGCAAATGTGTGGAAGCGCGTTTAGAATGAATATTTATAAGTTTGTATACATAGTATGAGTATGCCTTCTTCCACTTCTATGAGTGGTGCTCCAAGAAAGAATACATTTTGGAAGCAAAGTAAGTCCCAAAAGTGGCAATTCCGACATGTACCTTGAACACTGCCCAGTTGTGTTAGCTGACATTTCCCAGTGTTTGAATATTTGCCAGAGGCTCTATTCTTTGTAACGCAAAATATTTCATCATTAAAAAAAAGGAGAGTTGTATGAAGCAATGTGTACCCTAATACCCCACTTGAAGATATGTTTGGACACACACTTAATTCAACCAGCCTCAATGCGAAATGAAATAAGCATTTCCACTTCTGAAATATTTATCATAAACACAAAGCTCAAAGGCAGTTACTACGTTAGGTGTTCTAAATTTTCATTTTAAGGAGGACTTTTAAATAGTAAACATTCATGATATTATCATTCCATCTTAAAAATAATTTCTCTTTGGCATTTGCTTTGAGTTAACGTTCTGCTTTTTATTTTATTTTATTGTTTTAGACATTTTTTAATGCTTTTTCATTTTGAGAGAGAGAGAGCATGTGTCGGGGGAGAGGCAGAGAGAGAGAGAAGAGAGGGAGAGAGAGAGAATCCCAAGCAGGCTCCATGTTGTCAGCATAGAGCCTGATGAAGGGCTTGATCTCACGAACCATGAGATCATGTCCTGAGCCAAAATCAAGAGTTGGATACTCAATCGACTGAGCCACCTAGGCACCCTGGGCTCTTTTTAAAAATTAGATCTATGGGGCGCCTGGGTGGCGCAGTCGGTTAAGCGTCCGACTTCAGCCAGGTCACGATCTCGCGGTCCGTGAGTTCGAGCCCCGCGTCAGGCTCTGGGCTGATGGCTCAGAGCCTGGAGCCTGTTTCCGATTCTGTGTCTCCCTCTCTCTCTGCCCCTCCCCCGTTCATGCTCTGTCTCTCTCTGTCCCAAAAATAAATAAACGTTGAAAAAAAAATTAAAAATTAGATCTACATTCTTTTTTTTTAAATGTTTATTTATTTTGAGAGAGCGAGAGAGAGGATTCTAAGCAGGCTCTGCACTGTCAGCTCAGAGCTGGATCTCCTGAACCGTGAGATCATGACCAGAGCTGAAATCGAGAGTCAGATGCCCAACCAGCAGAGCCACCCAGGTGCCCCAATGTTTCCCTTTGTAATGTGTTTATGATCAAATGTCTGTATAAGGTAGAGATCATTTTTATATCCTGCAACTTTGCTGAATTCATGAATCAGCTCTAGCAGTTTTTAGGTAGAGATCATTTTTACATTTTATTGACATATATCATCTTGTCATATTACATTATCCCATTATAATAATAAGCTATGCATTTATTACTATACTTTTTAAAATAGAAAACCTCTGAAATGTTTGTTATAGCCTTCTTACAGAAAAATGTTCACTGTTTATTATTATGGTCAATCATTATTTTTCCAAAACACATAAAGTGTTAGGAAAAATATGACATACTATATGATTTAAGGAATGTCAGAAAATTTCCTGAGATTCTGTTATCTCATACCCAAATCCCAAAGAATCGTATCTGTTGGGAATTTGGAAATGTTTTTTGAAGCTCTAACATCTCTTTTTTTTTTTTAATTTTTTTAATGCTTATTTATTTTTGAGAGAGAAATAGACAGAGTCAAGCAGGGGAGGGGCAGAGAGAGGGGGAGACTCCGAAGCAGGCCCCGGGCTCCAAGCTGTCAGCACAGAGCCCGAGCGGGGCTCGAACTCACGGACCGCGAGATCATGACCTCAGCCGATGTCGGACGCTTAACAGACTGAGCAGCCCAGGTGCCCCTAAGCTCTAACATATCTTAATTTTGCATACCACCCCATCCCAAAGCCACTGCTCTAATTGCCAGAACTCTGTCATCTTCCTGCCTTATGAGTCAGTCTCCAGGCTCCTCTAACACCCTCCACAGTCCTCAGAAGGATCTTTCTAAAGTGAAAACGGATGGTCATTCCTCTGTGAACTCCTTCCCTGGATCCCCAGCACCTTCACCAGTGTTTCTCAAAATGCATCTGCGGATGACTGCATAAAAACATCTGGGAGTTTCTTAAATGTGGCGGTTTGGGGAGCCTCGTTCAGGCAACACCGAATCACAATTTCTGGGAGCCTGGGAAATCTCTGCACACTTATCACATCTTCTGGATGGCTTCTTAATAAGCTTTTTTTTTTTTTTTTAATGGTTAAATACAACACAAATATAGGAAGCCACATAAAACAAATGTACGGATTAATGAAACCGTAATAAAGCAAACACCTGTTGGAAGGCAAAACCTTGTCACTCACCCCAGAAACTCTCCACATGCCCCCTCCCAATCATGATCCCCCCCCACCCCCGACCGTCCACCTGCCAATACAACTAACATCCTGGCTCCCTTTGTCTGCTTTTCTTTCATTTCAATGTGCTGCTGAATTTTGTTTAGTCTTTGGTTCTCTTTCTATAGTTGTTTTCCCTTCTTTTTGTGATTCCCTCGTGAATGAAACCAGATTATTTTGTCTGATGGAGTTTCCCCGTCATTGCTAATTTCATCCCCATGGTTGCAGGCCACATGTGCCTCTCTCCTCTGAAAGTCCTATTAATTGGTAGTTGGATCTAGTGGCTTGATGAGATCTATATTTGATTTTTTTTGACAAGCCTACTTTACAGGTGATGAGTGATAAATCTTATCTCAGCCATTCTGGTGATAGGACATGCGATTTCACTGTGGTTTTCATTTGGAGTTTCCTAACAACCAGTGACGTTGAATCCCTTTGCATGGGCTTAGTGGCCATTGGCATGTCCTCTTTTGTGAAATCTCAGTCTAAGCCTTGTTGCAACAATCTGTCACTATGTGACAAACCACCACAAAAATTCGTGGCTTAAGACGAAACCATTTATTTGCTTACTATTCTAGTTGCATTCTGAACTAGGCTCATCTGGGCAGTTGCTTTGATTCGGGCTGCAGTCACCTGAAGCCTCAACTGGGGCTGAAAAATCCGAGATGGCTTAATACACATCTCAGGTGCCTCAGCTGGCATGGCTGGACCAGGAGGTGGCTGGCCAGGGGTCTCTCTCCATGGGTTCCCCATCTAGGTAGCCAGATCACTTTGCATCAGAGCTCCAAGAAGGAGCATTCAGAGGCCATAACCCAAAGTGCAAGAGCTTATCTTTTTGCACCACACTAGCTAACGAATGCTCCACAGGGCAAGATAAATCACCTCTCCAAACCCAGAGTCAATGTAGAGAGACTATACAAGGGCATTAATTCAGGGAGCCACAGTTCATCAGGGACCACCAGCGTGAGTCTACCAAAAGTCTTGTGCCCTAATTGTTAATTGGATTGCTATAGTACAATTACTGATTTTCGCAGGTTAAACCAATCTTCTATTCCAGGGATAAACCCTACTTGGTCATGACAGTTTTTCTTTTTATATATTGCTAAGCCAATTTGCTGACATTCTGTTAAGGATTTCTGAGACTATTTCATGAAGGACAACAGCGTGTAGTATTTCTTGTAATGTCTTGATTTGACTTGCGCGTTGGGTGTATGCTGGTTTCATCAAATATATTGGGAGGTGGTCCCTCTTCCTCTATTTTTGGAAAGAGTTTGTATAAGATTGGTGTTACTTTCCCTTAAATGTTACACAGAATTTACCAGGCCAGCAGTTTGAGCTGACCTGGAGTAATCTTTGTTAGCATGTTTTTAAATGTCAAATTGAATGTGTCTCATTGATACAGGACTATTTCAGCTTTCTATTTCTTTCTGTGTTAGTTTTGCTAAATTGTGTATTTGGAAGAATATGTCCGTTTTATCTCAGTTGTTGAATCTATTGGCATTAAGTGGTTCCTAATACTTCCTTATTATCTTTTTATGTATAGGATCTGGAGTGATGTTCCTTTTTGCGTCCTGATATTGGTAATATCCGCTATTTTCTCTTTTCATTCTTGCTAGCAGAATGAAGAAAGAACTTTTAAAAAACATTTATTTGTTTAAGTAATCTCTACGCACAACATGGGGCTCAAACTCATGTCCCCAAGATCAAGAGTTGCATGCTTTACGGATTGAGCCAGCCAGGCACCCCAAAGAACCAACTTTGACTTTTTATGGTTCTGTATTCTCTGTTTTCCATTTGTTATTATTTTTTCCCACTTACTCTGGGTTTAATTTTCTCTTCTTTTTTTAGCCTTTTCATTTATTTTCACCTTTCTTCTTTCTAATATGAGCATTTAAGCCTGTAAATTTCCTTGTAAACACCACTTCAGTTGTATCACACAAATTTTGATGCATTTTGTCTTTTTCGTCCTTATCATTCAACTCAACATTTTCTAATTTCTATTCCTATTTCTTCTTTAATTTATGGCTTATTTAGCTGTCTGTTGTTTAATCTCCAAACGTTTGGTAATTTTTAAAAGTATCTCTCTTTTATGGTTTTCTAGTTTGATTGAATTTTGATCAGAAACATAATCTGTATGATTTCAATCCTTTGAAATGTGTTGAGATTTATCGTGTGATGCAGAGTAGGGTCATTTTTGGCAAATCATTCCTATGAACTTGAAAATCATGTGTATTCTGCATGTATATTCTATATGTGTCAATCGAATTTAGTTGGTTAACAACTTTGTTTAAATCTTCTATATCCTTACTAAACGTTGTGTGACTTTCTGAGAAAAGTGTGTTAAAATTTTCACTTGTGCTGGTGCATTTGTCTATTTCTGTTTTTGGTTTTTCTGTGTTAGTTGATTAGTGTATATTTAATTTTGATTTGTGTATTTTTAAGCTGTGTCATTTTGTGCATACAAATTTAGGACTGTTACATTTTCCTGTTAAATTGACCTTTCATTATCATAAAACATCCCTCTTTATTGCTAGTAATGCTTCTTGTCTTAAGCCTATTTTATCTGATATAATATAGTGACACTAGCCTTTTAAAATTGAAATTAAGGGGCGCCTAGGTGGCTCAACCAGTTAAGTGTTTGACTCCTGGTTTTGGCTCAGGTCATGATCTCGCAGTTCGTGGGTTTGAGGCCCATGTCAGGCTCTGCACTGACAGCAGGAAGCCTGCTTGGGATTCTTTCTCTCTCTCTCTCTCTGCCCTTCCCCCACTCGTTTTCTCTCTCTCTGTCTCTCTCTCTCTCTCTTCCCCCCCCAACTCTCAAAATAGATAAATAAACTTAAACACTTTTTAATTAAATTAAATTAAAATTAAATTGGTATATCTTTTGGGGGCACCTAGGTGGCTCAGTTGGTTAGGCTTCTGACTTTTAATTTGGGCTCAGGTCATGATCTCACGGTTTCGTGAGTTTGAGCCCCACTTCAGGCTCTGCGTTGTTAGCTTGGAGATTCTTGAGATTCTCCCTCTCTCTCTGCCCCTCCCCTGCTCAAACTCTCTCGGTCTCTCTCAAAATAAATAAATAAACTTAAAAGAAAAATTTTAATGGTATATCTTTTTTCAGCCTTTTGTTTCACCTTTCTATGTTTATATATTTAAGAATATTTCTTATAAATGAAATACAATTCAGCTTTTGAAAAATTGATTCTTTTTTTTAAAGATAATCTTTATTTTCCTTAATGTTTGTTTATTTTTGAGAGACAGAGAGAGAGAGAGAAAGCTGGGGAGAAGCAGAGACAGAGGGAGACAGAGGATCCAAAGCAGGCTCTGCACAGAGCCCAATGCGGGGCTCGAACTCACAAACCACAGGATCATGACCTGAGCTGAAGTTGATCTCTTAACTGACTGAGCCACCCATGTACCCCTGAAAAATCAACTCTAATGATATCTGTCTTCTAGTCACTTTGTTTAAACTGTGCACATTTAGTATAATTACTGATATAATTGAATTTAGATCTGCTATTTGTTTTCTGTCTCATCTGCTCTTTGTTCATCTATTTTTCCATTACTTTCTTTTTGGGGGTAATTAATTCATTTTTATTATTCCAATCTTTCCCTTTCTTAGGTTCTAGTTATACATTTTTGCAAAATGCTTTTGGTGTTTACTCTAGAGATTTAAAAATGCGTCTTTGACCCATTACAATATGCTTCATTCAGTTCAGGCTGCTGTTGTAACAAAAACACCATAAACCAGTGGGTTAAAAAACAGAAACTCATTTCTCACGGTGCTGGGGGCTGGGAGTCAAGATCAGGGCACCGGCATGTTTGGGTTCCGGTGAGAGCCCTGGTTTGCAGATGGCTGTCTTCTTGCTGTGTTCCCATATGGTGGAGAGAGGAAGCAAACTCATGTCTCTTCTTACAAGGTCACTAATTACACCATGAGGACTCTACCTTTGCAACCTAGTTACATCCTAAAGGCCCCATCTTCAAATACCATCCCACTGGGGACTGGAGTTTCAACATATGAATGGAGGGGGGATACAAACATTCAGTGCATATCACAGAATTACAGACTTCTTACAGTATTAAATTAATACATTAAGCACTGTTTTAAATTGTTAAAGAAACTTAGAATGATTCAATTCTATTTACAGCCTTCTACCCTTCATGCTATTATTGTATATTTCACTTCTACATATGCTATTAACTCTGTAAGATATTTATATAATTTGTTTTAGAGACAATTATTTTATTTATTTATTTATTTTATTAATTTAATTTAATTATTTTATTTTATTTTATTTTATTTTGAGAGAGAGAACGAGAGCACAAGCAAGGGAGGGGCAGAGTGAGAGAGAGACAGAATCCCAAGTAGGCTCTGAACCATCAGTGCAGAGCCCGATGGGGGCTCGAACTCAAACCGTGAGATCATGACCTGAACTGAGATCAAGAGTCAGACGCTTAACTGACTGAGTCACTCGGGCACCCCTCTAGCCAATTATTTTAGATTTACCCACATATTTGTGATTTTTTAGTTTTAGTTTTGTTTTATTTTAAAATTGATCTGTTTATTTTGAGGGAGAAAGAGAGAGAGAAAGCATGAGTGGGGAAGGGACAGAGAGAGAGAGGGAGAGAGAGAATCCCAAGCAGGCTCCACGCCCAGCACTCCATCTCATGACCCTGAGATCATGACCTGAGCTGAAATCAAGAGTTGGACACTTAACCAACTGAGCCACCCAGTTCCCCGCCCCCCCCCCCCCGCCTTTCTGTTTGTTTTTTCCCATGTTTCAGCTTAGCTATTTTCTATTGAACTGTCTTCAAGTTTGCTAATCCCATCTTTTGTCTTGCTTTACTCTGTCTTCTGTTAAACATATCTAATAAGTTCTTAGTTTCAGGGTTGTATTTCTCAGTGTTAGAATATTTGACTATTTTTAAAAGTATCTTCCACTTCTTTGTTGACAATCTCTATTTTTTATCCACTTTGCCAATCTTTTCTTTTATGCTCTTTGACATATTATCAAAGATATTTTATTAAAAAAGTTTTTTTAACATTTATTTCCTTTTGAGAGAGAGAGCGAGACAGATTGTGAATGGGCAAGGGGCAGTGAGAGGGAGACACAGAATACAAAGCAGGCTCTAGGGTCCAAGCTGTCAGCACTGAGCCTGTCGCAGGGCTCGAACCCATGAACTGTGAGATCATGACCTGAGCCAAAGTCAGACGCTCAACCGACTGAGCCACCCAGGTGCTCCTATCAAAGATATTTTGAAGTTCTTGTCTACTAACTCCAATATGTGGATCATTGTGGTTCTGACACTGTTGTCTATTTTTTCTCTTGATTGCTAATCACGTTTTCCTGCTTCTTTGTATGTCTAGTGATCTCCAATACACGACACTGTTCAAATTGTAAATTATCGCAATAGAATGAGTGTGCCACGACGTCTTATGGTGGTCTCTATTTGCATGTCTCTGATTGCTCGGGAGGTTGAGTACTTTTTCATGTTTATTGGTCATTTGGTTTTCCTCTTTTGTAAAGTGCCTGTTTAGGTGTTTTAATCATCATTTCATTAGGCTGTGTTTTTCTTATTGATTTGTAGGTGTATATAAATTGACATGTTCCTGATGACTCAATTCATTTATCATTATACAGTTGTCTCCTTTACTCTGGATAGTTCCTGTCTTAACGTTCACTTCGTCCGATATTAATAAATACATATTTTTCATTAGTAGACCTCACCCAGAGGAGATTTCTGCTTCCTTCACCTAATTTGGAAATCACACCGTATTTATTGTTTTCCTGGTTATCGCACAGGTTATAAGCTGCACCCTTTGCTTGTTCGAGTCTAGAGTTAATCAACACGATTACTCCAAGACAATACAAAAATCTCACAATAATTTAATTACCTTTACCCACCTCCTGACCTATTTATCATTTTGTCATGTATTTTAATTCTATAATGTTTTCTGTTTTAAATGTCACAAAGGGCGCCTGGGTGGCTCAGTCGGTTAAGCATCTGACTCTTGATTTCTGCTCAGGTCATGATCTCACAGTTCATGAGTTCTAGCCCCAAGCTTTCGGCACGCAACCTGCTTAGGATTCTCTCTCTCTCTCTCCCCCTCCCCTGCACTTTCTCTGCCTTCTCTCTCTCTCAAAATAAATAAACATTTTTAAAAAGTTAAACTTGGGGCGCCTGGGTGGCTCAGTTGGTTAAGCGGCCGACTTCGGCTCAGGTCATGATCTCGCGGTCCGTGAGTTCAAGCCCCGCATCGGGCTTTGTGCTGACAGCTCAGAGCCTGGAGCCTGTTTCAGATTCTGTGTCTCCCTCTCTCTGACCCTCCCCCGTTCATGCTTTGTCTCTCTCTGTCTCAAAAATAAATAAACGTTAAAAAAAAAAGTTAAACTTAAAAATAAAAAAAGAAATGTCACAAGACATTATCATTATTTTATACAATCATGGTTCATTTTCCTTGCCCACGTACTTTGCCATTTCATTACTCTTCATTCTTTCTAGCATTTTTTTACCCTCTATTCGGGCTCTTTTTCTTTCTGCCTGACATCTGCCTGTGGGCATAATTTTTCACTTTCTCTTTGTCTGAAAATGTCTTGATTCCATCTTTGTTCTTAAAGGATTTTTCCCTGGGTATGGAATTCTAGGCTGGCTGTTGTTTTCTTTTTTTTTTTTTTTTTTCTTTTTTTTTCTTTTTTTTTTTTTAAGTTTTAATGTTTATTATTTGAGAGATAAAGAGAGACAGAGACAGAGAGCAAGCAGGGAAGGGGCAGAGAGAGAGGGAGACACAGCATCAGAAGCAGGCTCTAGGCTCTGAGCTGTCAGCCCAGAGCCCGACGCGGGGCTCAAACCCACAGACCGTGAGATCCTGACCTGAGCCAAAGTTGGACGCTCAACCGACTGAGCCACCCAGGCGCCCCTATTGTTTCCTTTTAATATATTGAAGATAAGTCTTCTGCTGTCTTCTCTCTTCCACTGTCACTCTTGAGAAGTCAACTCTCAGTCTACCTTGGTCCTTTAAAGTTAATCTAATTTTGTTGTTTTACCACAATATCTTAGGTGTAAAAATGGTTTTGAATTCATAGATTTTTTAGAGCAGTTTCACAGCAAAATTAAATGAAAGGTACAGCGTTTTCTTACATTCTCCCTTCCTTCTGCCACAACACGCGGCTTTCGCCACTATCAACATCCCCCTTGGGTGTAGTGCATTTGTGACAATGAATCAACACTGACACACCGTTGTCAACCCAAGCCCTTCGTTTACCTTAGGGTCCACTCTGTATTCTCCATTCTATGGGTTTTGATAAATGTGTAACGGCGTGCAAACATTATAATATCATACAAAATAATTTCACTGCCCTAAAAATTCCCTGTGCTCTGGCAACCACTGATAATTTTACTGTCTTTATGGTTTTACCTTTGCAGAACGTCGTGGAGTTGGAATAATACAGTATGTAGCCTTTCCGGGTGTAAATTTTCAAAAATTTATCCTGCTTGGGATTTGTTGGGCTTTTTGAACCTTACACCAAGTCTAGTGCCCTCTGCTCCCTGGCAGCACTCTTACTGAGACTTGGTTTCTCCATATGTAATGAAGAAGTCAGGCCACATGGCTTCTGAGGGCCTATTGGACTCAGACGTTCTCAGACCAGAAATTCATGGTTTTTCAAACCTCTGGGATGCCACTCGGCTTCCTTCCCTTCTTGGGTTCCCAGATTCCTCCTGCCTCCGCGGGACACCTGAGGCTCATCAGTGAGAGTTCCCAGATCTGCCGCAAGGGGGCAGTGGTGTGCAGAGATTGCTCCGGTTCGGACGCGAGGGCAGAGCAAGGGGCTCCTCTCCTCTTGGAGGTCTTTGCCTCTCACTCCCGGAGTAAAGGGAAAATGATTTAGCCTGGGATTCAGAGACCCATGTCCCTTCTGCTTCATTTCATTCATCAAACTCTGGCTGATGCACAGCGATAAGTCATACCCTGTCTTTACCCTTGAGGACCTCACGGTTCACTAAATCCTTCTTTCCAGCCTAGACTTCGGGCGGATTTTCCCATCACCCTGTCTTTGCTCCTGCGGTGCCTGCCCCCGCCCCCATCACTGCCATTACATTTCCCCTCCTTCTTAAGGCTCAGGTCACAGACCAGGTCCTCCCTGGAGCATCCCACATACCCCCATCAGAATCCCCCTCCTCCTCCCCTGTGTCCTTAAGCCTTGTTCTGTATCTGAATTCTGTTCCGGCAATGTGATTGTCTCACTCTCCAGACAAGAATTTCTTCAAGCAAAGCAGGGTCCCCCTTAACTCTGGGTGCCCTGGGCCAACCTCAGGACACAAGTGCTGGAGGGAGGAAAGTGAGAAGCTCTTCCGGCTGGGATTTCTGGCAGAGCCGAAGGAGTCAGACAGAGCCCAGCACCTAGAGGGCTCCAGCGTGGCAGCTCCTCTCTCTCTCTACCCCAAGCCCCAAGCCCTTTGGGGTCCAGCTTTGTTCTTGCTGCTGAGGAAATGACAAGAGAAGCTTCCAATTCCAGGAGCCAGTGGATTAAAAAATGAAACCATAAAAGCACCGAAAGAAAATATAGGAGGGTTTCTGATTGACTTTACAGTTAGAAAGACCTTTCTGACTCAAAACCAGAAGCGACGCTGAAAAAGAAATATAAGTGGCTTTTAAGCTTTTGAAGAGACCCTCGGCCTTATTCATAAGATAACCACAAATTTAAAATACACTTAGGTTTCATTTTTCACCGATCAAATTAGCGGAAACCCAAAAGTTGGATAACGTTTTTTTTTTTTTTTTCAACGTTTATTTATTTTTGGGACAGAGAGAGACAGAGCATGAACGGGGGAGGGGCAGAGAGAGAGGGAGACACAGAATCGGAAACAGGCTCCAGGCTCCGAGCCATTAGCCCAGAGCCCGACGCGGGGCTCGAACTCACGGACCGCGAGATCGTGACCTGGCTGAAGTCGGACGCTTAACCGACTGCGCCACCCAGGCGCCCCTAACTTTTTTTTTTTTTAATGATTATTTATTTTTGAGATGGGGGAGGAGAAGAGAGAGGGAGACAGAGGATCTGAAGCAGGCTAGCGCGCTGACAGCAGAGAGCCCGATATGGGGCTTGAACTCATGCCGTGCGATCATGACCTGAGCCGACGTCAGTCGCTTAACCAACTGAGCCACCCAGGCGCCCCTACCCCATGCTTTTTAAGCATGTTTTTGGACCTTGAAAGTGTATCAATGAATGAAAAAAATCAAATAAAACTAATTGTTTTAAAATGAATCATTGGGGCACTGTTCTCCCTGCTTCTTTCTGGGCCTGAGCCCACTCCCTCGCCTCGCCCCCACAAGCTGATTCTGGGGAATGTCATCTATGGAACCCTTGACCTCTGGCATTTCTTCCTCCTTCTCCCTTGGGCCCCAGGAGAACTGGAGACAAGAATTCAAATAGCTGTGTCTGAGCAAGCCACCTCTCTGGGACTCAGTTTTCCCATCTGTAAAATGCGGATAATAGCTCGGAGCGTGGGCCGGCGGTGCGACGAGATCATTCAAGTCCAGTGACCAGTCCTTAGAAGGCACCCAGCCCACGGCAGGTACTCATGGCATCCGTGCTGGCTGGAATGTAGGTAGGACCCCTCCCTACGGAGGTTTCTGTATTGAGATGGGGGAGGGGGCTCCCTCTCATTTTAGAGGTGGGTTGATGAGGCCCAGATGGGTTGGTGCATGTCAGAGGAAGGCCAGGGCTGGTACTGAAGGCCCCTAACTCCCACCCGGGCCCTTAACCTGCATGCCTGTCTCTGCCCAAGCACATTTGTGTCCGAGAAGCCATGTGGTTGGGGACACTCTCCCTGGGCCTCTCCTTATCTTCCCTGCTTCTGGTTCATCCTACTGAAGGGCTGACCCATCCAGCCTTGACTTGAGAGGATCCAGCTCCCCTGCTGGTCCCGAGCCCCACCCAGGTGTCCCCCCTACAACCCCGGCATCTTCCCCCACCGGTGACAGGCACAGGGTGACAGGCACAGATTACTGGTGCTTGCTGGAGAGAGCATCCCTGGGGGTAGGGTGGAGCCAGTGGGGGGCTGGGGACCTCCTACGAGCCGGGGCACTTGTGGGCACCGATGTGAGCACTGAAATGACCACTAACTTTTGGTGTCTCCCCCTGAAACTCTCAAACTCCCAAGGATCTCCCTCGTCTAATCCTGCTGGTCCCTGAGCTTCCGACCTTGAGGGAGTGTCTTCCCCTCCCAGCACCAGAGAGAGAGGGGTCTCGGGTTCTGGCAAACCCCATGAGCTTCAGCTGCACTTCTTTGTCCCCGTGTCTCATGACATTCCTCGGGATCCCGGAGCGAGATATCGGTCTCTTGTCCAACTAGCGTGAGGTAGGTTCCCGATATGTGAATCTTGCCCTCAGTAATTTGCTCCTTTCAGGAGATGGTGACTGTGTTTCTGACTGGAAAGCATGCGTCCTGGCCCATCTCCGGTGTGTCGTTGGCCCTCTGCCCATGTGTCGTTGCCCACCCCTGGGAGACGCGTGGGGCTGTGACTGTCCAAGCTCATGTACACAGTGCGCGTGTAGGGATTCCAGACCTGTTCTAGTCCTGCGTGACGGATTTAATCTGGTTTCAGTACGGGTCCACCCAAGAGGTTTGAGCGGGTTTGCATCAGTTTCACCTAGTTTGTTTTTTTTTTTTTCTAATTTAAATCTTTTTTAACGTTTATTTATTTTTGAGACAGAGAGAGAGAGACAGAGCATGAACAGGGGAGGAGCAGAGAGAGAGGGAGACACAGAATTGGAAGCAGGCTCCAGGCTCTGAGCCGTCAGCCCAGAGCCCGACGCGGGGCTCGAACTCACGGACCGCGAGATCGCGAGATCGTGACCTGAGCTGAAGTCGGACGCTTAACCGACTGAGCCACCCAGGCACCCCAGTTTCACCTAGTTTTAACAGGTTTGACTCACTTCATGTCTGTTTAAGCACATTTGTGTCTCCTTGACTATTCTGAGATCAGAATAGTCATCTGGCACCCGGTGGCATGTCGGCATCGTCGATTCCAAGTGGGTTCCGTATATTCAGTCCTATGATCCTCACACCTCAGGTAGAGACCGTGTCTTTGTTTAACACACGGAGAAACTGAGGCACGGAGAGTCTAAGACACCGGCCCCAGGTTTCGTGGTTCCCGAGAGGCAGAGTCAGGATCTGAACCTCTTCCTTCTGGCTCCTGAGTCTGTGCTCTGAACTTTGGTGTCGGGCTCTGGCAGTGCGTATGAGTGTTCGAACCCCCTCAAGAGGGGTTGATTCGATCCAAGCCAGTTTGTTCGGGTTTTGCCAACGCGAGCTGCTCTGGTCTGGCTCAGCTGGCAAACGTCCGGAATGTGACACGTGGCAGTTAACACACGGATCTCAGACCCCGTGGATCCTGGTGATGGAGGCCCACTGTATTGGTTCTCTAGGGCTGCTGTACCAACAGAAATTTATTTTCTCGCAGTTCCGGGGGCCCGAAGTTCAAAGCCAAGGGCCATTCTCCCTCTGGAGGCTATAGGGGAGAACCTGCTTCTGGCCCCCCTCCAGCCTCTGGGGGCTTCAGGTGCTCCCATTTCACTCCAGTCTCTGCCTCCGTGGTCACACTGCCTCCCTCCCCGTCCGTCTGTGTCCCCTGTGTGTCTCTTGTACAAGGGACACTTGCCAGGGGATTTAGGGCCCACCCAGCTATCAAGGATGATCTCATCTCAAGCTAATTACATCCGCAAGGACTCTTTTTCCAAATAAAGTAACAGTCATAGGTTCCGAGGATTAGGACATCGATATGTCTTTTTCAGGGCCTCCATTCACCCCATTATGACCACTAAGGTCACATCAAGTATTTCCCCTTCAGGACCCAGCTCTTAAAAGTGACTCTGCGCCTTCACCCAGCTGTTGGGGTTTTATCACTTTCTGCTTGGGGATGAAAGGGCAAAGTGCAAAATGTGCTGGCAGCCATGTGAGAGCCTCTTGGGCTTTTCAAGACCCACTTCATAATATTCCCGGGTGGGAAGGTCAGGGCTTCCCAGAAACATCAAGTAAAGTGTGGAAATGTCTCTGTAAACAGGCATTCAAAGATAGTACTAGCTTTCTAAGGTGTTTGCTGGCCATCTCACCAAGCTTACTATGCCTGGGGGAGCCTTCTTTCGTGAAAGTGATCCCCAACCGAAGGAGGGCAGATAATGAAGAGACGAGGGGGAGCTGTGAACCCCAAATATCCCAGGACTCCTGGCCCGGGTTGGTAAGAAGCTAGCAATTTAAATGTGGACGAAGATATGGAGCAACCGTGTCATTACTCAGCAAATAGACTCTGCAAGGAAGCAACACCCAGGGGCCTTTTGCATTCAACTGGCCCCAACACCAGTGATGCAGAAATATTACACAAAAGCGAAAGCTGGGTTTCTCTGTTCTGCATTTTCCCACTTGCACTGACAGCTGAGAACCACACACACTGGCAGGTAATGAGGGTCCACTTAGCCCTTGAACACATCTGGCCTCTGCAGAGGCGTGGGTCCAGGCTTTCAGGGCTTGGGCTTGAGGTCCTGTTCTGCTCCTAACAGCTGGTGTCACCTTGGGCAGGCCGGAAAGTCTTTCTGAGTCTTGACTTTCCCATCCGTAAATTGAGATCATTGGATCACCCGGGGAAAGCCCTATGCTTGGCACATGCCATGTATGACAGAGAACAAACTGGTGGGCCAGGGCCATCACAAGTTCATGGTCAGCAACTCCAAATGGTCACGCTGCTCTCCTGGAAATCCTGCTCTGTTTCTCCAGTGGCCTTGGTTGTGATAACGGTTTCACACCTAACCCTTAATCCTTCATCCCTTCTCTGTGCCTGTCTCACTTTGGTGGCGATTTGCTCCCATTGGAAAAAAATGGAAACCATCAGAGGAAGTGCTCTGGTCTTTGTGTAGCTAATTCCACAAACCTATCTCCTCTTCTCTTCCGCCTCTAGGGTCGGGTTGCCCTGGCTCCTCTCAAAGCCAGCTGTCTTCTTGTGCTCTGGGTCCCCTCCCCTCTTACTTTATCAAGGACTTTGCTCCTAGGTAATCCCCTCTCTCTGTATCCACAGGTCCTCGCCTCCTGTCACTGCTATCAGCGCGGAGACATGGTTTTGGATCCCCCATAGTTGGACAAAACCCTCCCTTGACGCTTCTCATTTGCTTCCAGCCAACACTCCAGTTCTCTGCTTCCCTTTGCACTAAAACTTCCTGAAAAGTTGCCTCTGGTGATTCTCTCCAATTCACTGGTTCCCATTTGCTGTTGCAACCGTTCCAATCCAGCTTCCAGCCTCTCTTTTCCACTTAGGACAGCTCTCGGCAAGGTCGCCCCAGTTTTCCTGTTGCCAAAGCTAGCGGACGTTTCTCTCTGCTCAGCTCACTCGACCCGTGGGTAGCATTCCATACAGGTCAACTCTCCCGCCATCTTGAAACACTCTCTCTAATTGGCTCCCTGACCTCTCAGACCTGGCTTTCCTCCTTCCTCCCTGGCCACACCTGCTTGGTCTACTGTACCGTTTCCTCTTCTCCAACTTCTAATATGGGAAGGTCCCCAGGCTCAGTCTCCTCCTTCTTTTCCAGTCTGAGCTGGAAACCAGCATAGGTCACGTGGTAGTCTATAGGTCCAAATGTCCCTGAAGCTGCCCAGACTCTGTCTGTCGGCCTAGGAGCAGAGCATTTGTGGCCACCTTCGAGGAGCCCAGGAGTCCCGCTCAATTTCTCCTGTCTCCCACCCCTCCCATCTGCTCCTTTGGCAAGTCCTGCCAACCCCACCTCCAAAGTAGGTCTCGAATAGGTCCCTTCTCTTGTCTGCACGGCCACCAGCCTCATTCAAGCCCCCAGCGCTGCTAGCCTGGGTCCCACTGTTGCCTCCTACATGGCCCCTTGAAATCCACTCCTGCCTTGTGGTCCGCTGTTCTCCCCAGAGCGGCCAGAGGGGGCCTTTGCTCGTGTGCCTCCCACAATCTCCCTCCCACATTTTTATCTCTTCAGTGATCAGAAGACAATTCAGGCGCCTCCCCCTCCCTCCATCCTGACGGTCCCTCGGGGCCTCATCCCGCCCCTTGTCTCCACTCAGTTACTGCAGTGCCGCTGGCTCTGGGCTTCTGTTTCCCAAACAAACCAACTTGTGCCAGACCTCCGGGCTATTGTTGCACTCATCGGCTCCCTGCAAAACCCTCCCAGACTCCAGAAACGGCTGGCTCCCTCTGGCCCTTCAGGTCTCAGCCAGAATATCGGCTCCTCCCGGAGACGCCCTTGACCACCAGAACCCCAGGTCCCCACGCTGTGTGCATATCTACAGAGACTTCCCTCTGTGGAATGACTTACGGGTACGTTTGTTTGTCTGCTTGTTTATCTGTCCATCTTCCCGTGAGGTGGAAGTCTTGACCCTCAGTCTTACCTGCCTCAAGCTCCAACGTGCCACAGCGGTGTACCATTCTGCCTGTCACAGCCCCCAAAGGCAGGGCTTTTCATGACGGAATCCAACAGGCCCCAGGAAGCCTGACATGTCACGACATGACCCAACACGCACAGCATGAGTCCTCGCTTGGATGTCCCAGATATCACTGCTCCAAGCTCTGGACATGGGCAACTGACCACAATGGGCCACAAGGGACCCCCCGGCCCTAGCCGGAGTGTCATTTGGGACCCAAACATCTGAGTCCCCAAGCCTCAAGGAGTGGGCCCTTGGCCACAGACCTGGGTTCAGTAGAGCACAATGGACCTCTGTCTTCTCAGGAGGTTCTGCTCAGCCTCTAGAGGAGAACAACCCATTCTGAGCACCCAGAGCAGCTGTGTGGTGGCAGCCGCGGTGCGGGGGGACGTAAGCACTGGACTGGAGACAGGAGAGGAGGCTTGGGCCTCTGCCCTGCTGTGTGAGCTTAGGCACGTCACTGTCCCTTTTTACTTACACCTCCCTTTGTAGAAAGAGAAGAGCATGAAAGGGCCTCTAAGGAGCATTTGGGTCCAGATAGGAAACCAAGGCCGAGAAAAAAGGCAGTGTCCGCCCAGGATCATAAGTGAGGGAGGACAGAGTTATCATCAAGCCCAGGTGGCCTGCCTCCCAGAAGGCAGAAGGGCTCAGAGGGTAAGTCCCGCTGTGACTCCTCACCTGTTGCTCTGCCCCAGGCCCTTGGACCAGAATAAGACAGACAATGAGTCCCCGGAAAGGAGGGGGGCCATGGAAAAGGAAAGTGGGGCTGGAGCCCCCACCCTAGCCCTGCCCTTTTCCTCTTCTCTTTGGCCAAGGAACCCACGGAGTCACAAGATTCCATTTGGGCTGGGCTTAGTGCCAACATCAGTGATGACAAGGGACATCCCCCCCCCCAAGCCCTGTTCTTGACTCTGCGATCTTCCCTTGCTCTGTGCTCCCGCTTCCTATGCACAGACAGGCAAGAACAACAGGCAAAGAGCCAAAACTTGCAAAGAGACACAAACAGACACCTACACAGATACACAGACACTTAGCGAGACAGACACCTAGGAGATAGGCGGGCAGAGACAATGACAGTCACACAGTTATACATACAGACACACAAGCCAACAAACACACAGACACTGGCAAAGAATACACTGACCGACAGATAGCCACACACATGACCGGCACAGAGGTCACATCCAGACGGACACACAGACAACAGCACACAGGTAACAGACAAGCGGACGCAGAGATGTACTCAAGCAGAACACCCGACGAACATACACACACACACACACACACACACACACACACACACAGCAAAGGCTCACACGGGGTGGGGGGGACCTACAGGGGAGTGATTTGGGGCAGAGGACAAGCAGGTGCTCCAGGACCACGCCCCAGCCCCCAGCCCCAGAACCAAACTGAACTTGATCCACAAAGGTAGGCGCTCGGGGTATGAGCTCTTCTGAAGGCAGCCTCCACCCCCCAACCCCGAGGATGTGACGTTCACCAGTGCCTGCCGAGGGGCCCGCCTTGCAGTCAGATGAATGGAGGACAGACGGGACAAGGGACTTCCCAACCAGGAGTGTGTCGAGACTTGTGGACAGTGACTAAGGGTGACTGGAGGGAAAGGGGTGAGGTGGTGACAGGTAGGGAGTCTGCATTCTGGCCGTGTTTCATGCTCATGGCCGTGTTTTCTCGGGCAGGTTTTCTTCTGAGCCTCAGTTTCCCACTAGGCTTTGGGAAACTGAGTCCCACTAGACTCCCAGGTCCCTGCAGGGAGCAGACAGGCCAGCTCCTGGTGTGTCCGTGCTAGTGCTGGGGCCCCAGGACGTTGCTCCCTCCCCCCCCCACCACCCCTGCAACAGGGTGACTCCCTGCCCAGTGCCCCCTGGCAGGGGGTAACCCAGTCACAGATGGCCGTTGTCCTGGTCCCCCCACCCCCACCCCCAGGAGCTGGCCAGCTGAGGACATCCCCAGGCTGGGGGAGGGGTGTGGAGTGGTCAGAGAGAGGGCAAAGGGAATCCCCATGCCTGATGCTTCCCTCCCCCCGCCCCCTGCCCCAGGGGCTGGTGTGAGATGCCCGTCTGGGGGTGGAGAATCTGTCCAGGTGTAGTTTTTCATCTTTTCTGCTGTTGGAGTCCCCTGGCCCGGACCCAACTGGTTGGCAGAGGGGCTTGCGCAATAGAGAGGTAAAAGGTGACGGCGGGCATGGCGGGACAGAAGCCCCATTGTTTGGGGCCCAGGCCGGCCCGGGCAAAGGAAGGGTTTATCCCCCGGGCAGGAAGGGGGGCTCCGCGGGGGGGCACCAGCTGCCAGGGCTCTTGCCCTTGGGCCCCGGAGGGGGGCAGGTGCCAAGCAGGATGCCCTCGGGGTTGATAGAGGGGGCAGTGGTTGGCAAGGCGCCTGGGCAGCCTGGGGAGGGCAGGCCCAAAGAAGAGTTGTGGGCAGGGAGGCGGCCCCCACACCACACCCACCCCACCCCCTCGGAAGGATGAGCCTCCAAGGCCCCTAGAGCAGGGTCCTCAACCATCCTCCTCTGGATTCCAATCATTCTTGGGAACGGAGGCGGCTTGGGGCGGTCCCAAGCCTGGGGGGCACGGGAGTGCATGGCTGTTTTTAATACTGAAGGGTCAGAGGGGTCTCAGAGATGTTTGCTGTCCCCACCCTCCCCATCATTTCCCAAAGTTGGGTCCAAAACTCGGAGCTCCGCTGCCCCCTCTCTCCCCTTCTTCGCGGCAGCCCCTCAGCCCTGCGGCGAGGCCCATTGGGAAGTCCTTACGGGTGTCAGACCACGATCCTTTCTGCTTCGGTTGCAGTTCCGCCCCCGAAGGGCACGAACGGCTGCCGTCGGAGACCCGGCGAGGACAATCACATGCTCACTGACCCTCTCTCAGGTCCCCGCTCCCGAGTTACAGGGCTACTCCAGGTGCGGGGCCAGCCGGGGCCCCTCCCCCCCGCCTCCTGGGCCGGGGGGCGGTGCTGCGGGCGGGGCGGTGCAAAAAGCGGTCCCGCCCCGCACTCCTCCCTTGACTTTGAGTGTCCCGTGGTGGCAGGAGCCGGGAGGCCGGAGGCGCGTGGGGCAGCCCGGGCGCAGCCCGTCACCAGGTAGGGACGCTCCCCTGCGCAGGGGGCAGGGGGTGTGGGGTGTATTCAGAAGGAGGGAACAGAGAAGAGGGGGCAGGCGGAGGGACCGCGAGGGATGGCAGAGAAGGAGAGTGGAGGGGGGCACGGGACGGACACAGAGGAACACAAGCTCAGGGGGTACCGGCGTCAGGCATGGAGGTTGAAAGAGGGGCAGAGGGACCCCGATAGGAAAGGAGACCTCAGTCCGAGCTGTGGGTGTTGAGCCAGGGGCACCAAGAACGCCACAATCCCCACCTCCTGTCCTTGAAGGTCTCCGGGGCAGGTCAGGGAGGGGCTCCATTTCTTGCCCTGTCCCCTTCCTTCCCGGGTCCTGCCTGGGGACGCAGGAATCAGGGTCTCTGACCCTGCTGAACCCCCTTGGACTCACAGCCCCAGGAAGCTGGGAGATCAGTCCCTGGGGTGCCAGGGAGTCTCTGCAGCCCGCCACCTCTGACCCCTGACATCTGCCCTCCCCGGGCCCAGGAGGCACCATGTGGCGATGTCCACTGGGGCTGCTGCTGTTGCTGCTGCTGGCCGGCGAGTTGACCCTGGGTGCCCGGCGGGGTCGTGGGCGCCGGGAGCTAGCCCCGGGTCTGCACCTGCGGGGCATCCGGGATGCGGGCGGCCGGTACTGCGGGGGGCAGGACCTGTGCTGCCGGGGCCGTGCCGACGACTGCGCCCTGCCCTACCTGGGTGCCACCTGCTACTGTGACCTCTTCTGCAACCGCACCGTCTCCGACTGCTGCCCTGACTTCTGGGACTTCTGCCTCGGCGTGCCACCCCCCTTTCCCCCCATCCCAGGTGGGCACCAGACGGCCAGGAGGGTGGGTCGCCTTGTCAACCCCAGACTCAGCAAGGCTCAGGAGCGAGGCGGACGCACTGACATGTCCAGGGGAGGCTTTGTAGAATCTGGGGAGAGCCCCCGCCCCGCTGTCTGTGGCTCTGGGACGTCCCCCTCTCCCCTCTGGTCTGACTTGAATCTCTCCAGCAAGACTGAAAGAGAGAAGATCCTTGGTCGGTGGGGTTCTAAGCTGGCCCAGGAGAAAGGCAGTCTCCTGCCCTTTCTCCCAGTCCTGTCTCCCTGCCAGACGTGGAAGGTGCTGGCCCCGCCTGCTGACTCACCCTCAGGCTGATAAAGCCTGGGGGGGTGGGGGGAGCTGGTCAGGCTCATCTCCACCATTCCTCTGCCTTTGCTCAGGATTCTCTACCCTGAGATGGCTGGTCACACCTGGGAGGTGGGGCGAATGTCTTCCTTCCTTCAGCCCTGTCCCCATCCTTTCCCACGCCCTTGCCCCTAGTCCCATAGGAGAATCACTTGAATCCCTTCCCCCAGTTCTGTGGGCCTGTGGGGGTGAGACCGAATACCTAGGTTGTCACATCCCGAAGTGCTGTGTTATCTTAGGGGAGTCGCTTGCCTTCTCTGGGCCTCGGTTTCCCCACGCCCCTCCCACTCCCCATCTCCAAGTTTCAACTCATGTAAATGGTAAAGGATCTAAGGAATGTGATGGCTGGTATCCAAGTGAAGCAAGAAGGAGCCAAGTTGGGGGTCACTGAAGAACTTCCCAGGTAGCTGTTGGTATGTTACCCAGCGGGAGATGTCTTAGGAAGTTATAGTTTGACTTTAGTTTCAGTGAGGGCTGGGGTGTGTGTGTGTGTGTGTTGTGTGTGTGTGTGTGTGTGTTTGGGAGGATTCCCAACACCTGACTTCTGAGGACCTGGCCACCCGAGCCCGTAGTCTCTGGTCTTGATTCCACTTCTCTCCTCCTCTTCCCTCCTTCCAGGATGTACCCATGGGAGTCGCATCTATCCAATCTTAGGAACCTACTGGGACAACTGTAACCGTTGGTGAGTATGCGGAGCTTGAAGGGGGCTTGCCTTGTGGGCTCTATGGCCCGCAGACTTGGTTCAGACCCGATGCCTGCGGCTCACGTGCGGGGGACAAGTCCTTTCCCTTCTCCGAGCCTCAGTTTCTTCGTCTGTAACATGAGAATTTTTACACCCATCCTATCAACTCCTAAGACAACACTCTAACAGCATTCCCCAGGAGTGGCCAGCCATGGATGCCTGGCCCCAGGTGTGGCCCCTGAGCTGGGAGTGCTTCCCTGTCCCTGCTGGCTCGGGCTGGGCCACTGCCCCTCCCAACCTTTCTCCATGTACGGGAGAATCTGGAGAAGGGGGCGTCAGGAAGGAAACCTCTGACTGTAGCATCCGCTGCCCTGGACGGGATGAGGGTCAGGGACGGCTGAGCTGGTCGGCCGCCAACCTGCAGCAGGGCCTTCCCGGGAATGTGGCCCCTCCCCCGCCCTGCCCGTTCTGGTAGGAGGGTGAAGGGTCAGGGGTGCTCCCCTACTCTAATCTGAGGCCTGAGGTGGGAAATGGGGAGGGGGTGGGTAGGAAGCCTTGAAGGCCTAATGGAAATGATGGGGACCCTGTGGCTCTGAGGAGGTGGCCCTGCACCCACGCCACACCACGCCCTCTTTGCCTGGGACTGCAGAGGCCCCAGGGAGGAGGACACTTTTTGGAATGCATTACGCATAAGCTGTTTCCATTGCCTCACTGGTGTGAGGGGTGTTGGGTCACAGGGGAGTGGGGACGAATAGGGTTCAGCATGTGTCCGCGTGAGAGAACGCGCGTGTGGGTATGGCGTGAGTGTGTGTGGACTGGGCGCGTGTGTGCAGAAACATGGAACGTGCCTGCACGAGCCTGCAGCTCCAGATAGGACGTCTCTGGGCATTGATGGGTTAACCTCTTTCCCACTCTTATCCCTGGGGCCTGGCCACCCTGGGCCCCTCTGGAATGCTGGGGCCTGCTGCCACCAGCCCAGTCTAGACCTGCTTGGGCAGCCCTGGGGGCAAAGAGGGAGGTGGCAGGAAAGGACTGACCAGCCCGAGGTCCCTCACTGCACTTGGTCGCCCCCATTCCCTGTGCCCGGCACCTGAGTGAGGGTGTGGGGTCGTGTCTGCAGGCCTTCTAGGCTGCGTGAGCCCTCGAGGAATGCTTGGAGAGCCTGAGAAGGAAGAGAAGCCTGAGAGAGCCGCTTCCTACGCAGCCTCCTCCCTCTGTCCCGAAAGTGCCCCCGCCCACTCCCAGGGCCTAGGAGCCCAGCCATACTGGGTTTGTTTCCCTTGAGGCTCCTTAAAAGGCAACAGGGGAAGGAGGCAGTTTAGCCTCTTGTAATAGCAGAGTTATGAGCTTGTAAAAGCATTATAGAATTCATAGAATGCCCTGATCCGTTGACACCTATTTGTTAAAGACCTACTATGTGCCAGGCCCTGTGCCGGGCCAGGGAGGTGCAGCCAGATGTGGTAGACCGCCCTTGAGGTTGCACGGGAGCCTCCGGTCTAACAACGAAGGAGCCCACACACAAATAAACATATGACAGCCTGCGACAGGTGTGGCGGGGAAAGGGCATCATGGGTGGGGGGGTTCCTCGTGTAGAGTGGAGTAGGGACAAGGGAAGATGGCTAGACAAGGAGGGAGCATGGGGGCCATAGCTCATGGGAGGCTAGGAGGTGGGACAGACCTCACTGTGGTTATGAGGTGGGGACAGAAGGCCCAAGGAGGTACAGGCCGCGTCCATGGGTCTCATAAGCCGTGCTGAGGGTTTTGTATTTTGTTCTAAGTGCCGGGGGAAGCCACTTGGAGGCACACTGCCTGATTTATGTCATTCAGAGATCTCTCGGGCTTCAGAGTGGCTAGGGAATGCACCGTGGGGGTGGGTTGGGCGGGGGTGGGGGGTGTAGAGAGGCAGGGAGCCTGGGTAGGAAGGCATGGTCCGGGTGACAGGTGACAAGGGACTGGAGGAGGGTGGTAGCAGTGGGGGGGGGGGGGGTGAGGGGCAGGTGAATGCAGAGCCTTCCACGATGTGCCATCCCAGGACCTGCTGATGGCGGGCACAGGAAATGGGGGCACGCCATGGACCGCGGCGAGCTCTGGTTTGAACACCTGCGTGAATAAGGTGCCATTTCCTGAGCTGAGGATGCTAGGGAAGGAGCGGGTTGGGGGGAGGGCAGTGTGGGCCATTTTCAGTTTGAGATACACCCAGAGGAGATGTGAGGGGGCCAGGTGGATGGGAGTCTGAAACTCCAGAGACGGGGAGTCTGGGGTGTCTGGCCCAAGACCTAGAGCAGTAGGTAATGATTCTTGAGCACCTAAGATGGGCCAGGCCCTGTGCTAAATGCTTTATAAGCTTTATAAAACCCTGCCATTTAATTCCTGGAAGGTGGGACTATTCATTTCCTCGTTTTATGGACAAAAACACTGAGGGAGAGAGTTCACCTGAGGTCACATGACTAGTCAGCCAGTTGGAACCCAAGACTTGAATTTCAGGACCCCTGCTCTTAGCCTCTTCACCACAGTGCCTCATTCACTCGTTCATCCAACAAATGTTTATTGGGGGCCTGCCATGTGCTAGGTTTTGGTTTCTAGGCTCTGAAGATACCACACAATCCCTCCTCTCCAGGACCTGAGCGTCTGTGAGGAAGCAGGGATAAGCTGTACACATAGCTCAAGATATAGCGTGCCAGAGAGTGACGACGTGCTCAGGGGAAAATAAAACCTGGAAGCGGGATAGGAAGGTGGCCAGGGCAGGTGACGTGTGAATGGAGACTTGGAAGAAGTGAGAGTGAGCGTTGGGGATATGGGGAAAAGAGCAGCTCAAAGGCCCTGGGGCAGGAGCACGGCTGTTGTTGACCAGTCAGGGGACCAGCCTGGCTGGAGGCCCAGGAGCCAGGACTCAGAGGAGGGGGTCACAGAGGGGACAGGAGGACAGATCACGCAGGGCCTTGTTAACACGGCCAGGACGCCGGCTCTTACAATGTGATGTCAAGCCAAGGGGGGGTTTTGGGCAGGGGGATGGCATGATACCACTTGGGTTGCACAGGGTCCTCTGGTAGCTGTAGTAAAAATATACCGAAGTGTGGGTGCAGGGCAGACATGGGGAGAACAGCGGAGAAGCTGTGGCAGAATCCAGGGGAAAGGTGATTGGCCCGCGATGGCTGCAGGAGAGAATGAGACGCGGTTTGGATCCTGAATGTGCTTTTAAGGGAAAGCCAACGGGACCTGCCAATGAATCAAATTAGCGCCTGAGGGCAGGCGTCAAGGGTGACTCCCAGGCTCCCGGCCTGAGGTTCGGGAAGGACGGAGTGGACGTTTTCCACAGACCGTGGGGAGAGCACGCATGGGAGTGGGGGGGTCAGAAATTCGGCTTGGGATGTGGTCGGGTTGAGCTGCTGTTGGACACCCCAGTGGTGAGATTGTGTCCTTGGATCTGGAGTTTAGGGAGAGATCCATCCAGGCAGCAGATACAAACCCGAGAACTGGGCACTTGACGTTGACATCTGAAGCCACCAGGCTGAATGGGATCATCTAGGGGTCTTCCCATCACCGCTGGCACAGAGCCTCAGGTCCATGTTGACTTCTGAGCCCCCCTCCCTTCAGAGGATGCCCAGCCCCACCCCCACCCCCCCCCCCCCCCCACGTCTTCGTTTCTGCTCTTCTAGCACCTGCCAGGAGCAAGGGCAGTGGGAGTGTGACCAGGAGCCATGCCTGGTGGACGAAGACATGATCAACGCCATCAACCGGGGCAACTACGGGTGAGAGGCCCTGGAGATGCCCCCAGGTGGCACAGACACACATACATTCCCCCCGAGATGTACGTGCTGCCAGGCACACCCAGATTTCACCCACGCGTAGGCTTGGCCAGGATGCGTCTCTCCTACCCATACGCACGTACCTCTAGGACCCTCAGCCCTGGCAGATCTGTGACTCCCATCCCCTGCTCTTTCAGATGGCGGGCTGGGAACCACAGCGCCTTCTGGGGCATGACCCTGGATGAAGGCATTCGCTACCGCCTGGGCACCATCCGCCCTTCTTCCTCTGTCACCAATATGAATGAGATTCATGTAAGTCCATCCTGCCATCTCCCCATGGCCTGGGACCCCAGGAACCCTGGCACCTTGGGTCCTGTTCCTCCAAGGCCCCGGGCCTAGACCCCTCCAAGAGGCTGTGTGTCCCTGGACACACATCACTCCCCTTCTGCGGGTCTTCAGTTCCTGCCCATAACAAGATGTGCTGCCCAGAGAGAACTGATGCTCGCATTCTGAGTTCTGCGGTCCCAGCCCGAGTCCCTTCGTGGCCTGCCCAGCCTGGGAAAAATGCTATTCCTCCCAGTACAGCTGGGTCGGGGCCCAAGGGGCCAGGAGGTCACCTTGGTATTTTCGGAAGGGAGGGACAGATTGTCCTCTGGCTCCGGCTAGAGAGTAGGAATTCTCGGAAACAAATGCCGACTCAGTGGAACCCCGAGGGAGGAGGGGGCTTCTCCCCTCCTGCCAGTGGGACCCCCTTCGGGCAGAAATGGGAACCATCCCCAGAATAGTCAAAGGGTGAGGAAGGGGAACCGCAGCAGGACGGGGCTGGGGCACATGCCACAGGATCTGTCCATCAGAGGCAGGCAGGGAGGAGGCAGTTTTGGCCAGAGTACCCCTCCCTGCAGAGGGACAGCAGCTCAAGGCTGGGGTGACCAGCCCCTGCCCCTGTCCTTACTCCCCTGGGCCTCTGCTATTTTCTGCCTCCTGCTGTTTGCTTTGGCAGCCTGCCTGGTCACAGGACCTTACTGCTTCTTCCCTCCCCTGCCCTTTAGGGCCCAAAGCCCAAGGTCCTGGTGGGAAGAAGGAAGTGTCAGATCAGAAGGTGCAGAGGAAGAATGAGGGAGTGGGGGTTGAGAAGGAAGAGTGGGTGACCCTGGCCTGGCCACTTCTCTGCTGGCCTCCGTTCCCTCATCCGCAACTCATCAGGACTGGCCACCCCCACCTGACCCTGAGAACGCATCAAATGGTGCTTGGGTCTTCCCCTTGAGTCGATGTGGAGATCACTGGAATCGCTCGGCAGCAGGAATGCTCAAGATCGAACCGCGGAAGGCCCTAGACTCTTGGTGGCCCTTCAGTGCCAACGGGCCCCTGAAGGGTAGACAGGGGCAGAGGCAGGAGGCAGACGGAGTGACTTTTGCTTTGCAGACAGTTCTGGGCCCAGGGGAGGTGCTGCCCACAGCGTTCGAGGCCTCTGAGAAGTGGCCCAACCTGATCCATGGGCCTCTTGACCAGGGCAACTGTGCAGGCTCCTGGGCCTTCTCCACAGCAGGTACGTCCAAGGGTGGAGGCTGGGGCAGCAGGAAAGGAGGGCCAAGGCCCGAGCCCCCTGACGACCCTTCTGCCTCCCCCCCTCCCCCACCAGCCGTGGCATCCGATCGCGTCTCAATCCATTCCCTGGGGCATATGGCACCTGTCCTGTCGCCCCAGAACCTGCTGTCTTGTAACACCCACAACCAGCAGGGTTGCCGTGGTGGGCGTCTCGATGGGGCCTGGTGGTTCCTGCGACGTCGAGGGTGAGCAGCAGAGGGCGTGGGCAGGGAGGAGGATGTGAAGCGGGGGCCTCAGGAAGGCAACCCTCAGGAGGGGCCAGGGCCACGCCCATCACATTCACCTCTCCTTGCTCCTTCCTCCTTCTCCAGGGTTGTGTCCGACCACTGCTACCCGTTCATGGGCAGCGAGCGGGACGAGGCTGGCCCCGCGCCCCGCTGTATGATGCACAGCCGGGCCATGGGTCGGGGCAAGCGCCAGGCCACTGCCCGATGCCCCAGTAGCCATGTCCATGCCAATGACATCTACCAGGTCACTCCTGCCTACCGCCTCGGCTCCAGCGTAAGTTTATACTTGGTTGAAGGGGCAGAGGCAGGAAGGCTGGCCAGAGGCTGGAGCCTCACGCCTGATCGACACTCTCCTCCCCACCCCCAACCCTCCAGGAGAAGGAGATCATGAAGGAACTGATGGAGAACGGCCCTGTCCAAGGTAAACGCCCCTCATCCTGCCCCCTGGTTCCAGAAGCTCGTGTCTGCTTGAGACCGAGCACGGCACGGCAGCACAGGGGGTCTGCACAGCATTGGGTAGCAACTCCCACTGGGGCTGGGAGTCAGTGGGACCTTGTCCCCTCCCCACGGGCAGCACCCTGGGCGGGGAGGGGGGTGGGGGGACACTTAGAGTCTTGGTATGGGTCTGGGCATGCGTCTCCAGACCTGTGCCGATGGACTGAGCCGGGCCTACTTGGACCTCTGCCCACAGCTCTCATGGAGGTGCACGAGGACTTCTTCCTGTACCAGGGCGGCATCTACAGCCACACCCCAGTGAGCCTTGGGAGGCCAGAGCGATACCGCCGGCACGGGACCCACTCGGTCAAGATCACAGGGTGAGGGGCTTGGAGGGCAGAGAGGGGAGGGGGCCGCAGGGCTTGCACTGGGGGGCTCCGAGCCTACCTCGAATCCGTCCCGTCTCTCTGCAAAGCCCCGCTTCGAAGAGGAGCAGACCAAGACAGAAAAAGAGGAGAGGTTTGCCTCGCACTCGAGAGTGGGGGCCTTTGAAGGTTTTCTAGGAACTGGTCCTCCCTTACACACTGTGATAAAATCCACTGCAGTGTAATACAGACAAGGATTCAAGGGTTGCTCAACCTCTCTCCATCTCAGCACCCACCCCAACTCTGCCTGACTCACGGACCCCCACCCCCGGGCTTCAGTGCCCCCACCTGATATACCCAAAGATGTTCCAGTCACTGATTTCAATTGTCCAACCAATGAAATGTACTTTGCAGTGGGAGTCTGGGGCCTCCAAGGTACCCCAACCTTGCGGTCCCTGGTACCCAACCCTCCCTGGCTTCCCAAGTGAGGAGAGAGGGCAGGCAGACGTGTGAAGTTGTGAGGTCCCGGAGACCTGGTCCCCAGGATGTGGGGCCCTGGAGGAGGGAGGCCCAAGTTCTCCCCCTTTCGGCTCACCCCTCCAGTTATTCCGTTGGTGCCCAACCCCACGTGGGCGTGGGCACACAGACTTTGAAAGGTGGGGACTGAGAGTAGAGAGAGGGTTAGAGCCCCGCCCAAGCCTGGAACGGAAAGTGCCCTGGGGTTCGAGCCCCTCAAGGCAGGTGGAATCAGCGTCCTCTCCCTCCCTGGCTCTGCCGTGCCCTCCTCAGGTGGGGACAGGAGACGCTGCCCGACGGAAGAACGCTCAAATACTGGGTGAGTCCCTGCGGGGGGTGCCCTGCGGCTGCTGCCTTCTCACCGCCCCCCACTCCCCCTGCCCGCCCCCTTCACCACCGCCCCTCCTCATCCCCAGACGGCGGCCAACTCGTGGGGCCCAGCCTGGGGCGAGAGGGGCCACTTCCGCATCGTGCGCGGCGCCAACGAGTGCGACATCGAGAGCTTCGTGCTGGGCGTCTGGGGCCGCGTGGGCATGGAGGACATGGCGCACCGCTGAGGCCCTGGCACCGCGCCGGGCTGGCCGGCGGAAGAGCCCCTGGGGGGGGCGACGCTGCCCATCCCGCCCCGCCCGACGGAGCTCCGGGGGCGCAGGCGGGCGCCTGGGGTCTAATCCCCCTCGCGCAGGTTCCGCTGACGCAGCGCCCCGCCTGGGAGCCGCGGGCAGGCGAGGCTGGCGGAGCCCCCAGACCTCCCAGCGGGGACTGGGCAGGGCCTGGCCCGGGAGGAGCGGGCCTGCAGATCCCAGGCCCCGGGCACCCCCCCGGCTCAAGACCACGGAAGCCAGGACACCCCCAAGTCTCCAGCCCCACTACCCCATCCCACCCCCGTACTCTTATCCTCCAAAGATATTTATTTTTCTTCTCACGGTTTTAAAAATAAAAAGAGTACTGATAACTGTAGTACCTTGGAACTTTGGGGAGTGGAAAGCCAGGCCCTGGCTGGTATGGCATACGGTCAGACAGCAGGAAGGAGGGCCTGAGGCCTTGCTGGTCGGCAGGGGTGGGGAGGCTAGAAATCTTAGCCGCCATTCGGCCCTATTTGTCAGTGGTCCTGGGCACGGACCCACTTGGAGGTGGGGCATGGATGGCATGGCCTCTGGCCCTCAGAGAGACATGGGCCCGTGGGAACCACCTTTCAGACGCTGAGTCAGCGCTGCCCAGTGGGGGGAGCCTGACCCACCAATCAGCAGAACTGGCGCCAGTACCCAGCAGGCAAGGGGGGCACAGCCCCACAGAGGCTGGAGCCTCTGTCTCCGCAGATCAGCCTCTCCAAGCCACCCAGGCGAAGCCCCCCCCCCCCCCCCACTGCCTCCTCCCCCTGCCCCTGGGCCACGCTGGACCTGCCTCTCTGAGTACTCTCCCTACCCCACCTCCCCAGGATCCCCGTATTTTTAGGCCATGAGGACCCACTCCACCAGCCTCCTCACCAAAGCTTCTTCAGCCCGTGCCCAGGCTATTCCAGAGTCCTCACTGCCCCTCAGATGTCCTGTGCACAGGCAGAACCGTCAGGCATTTGCACATGCTGTTCCCCAGTCTAGATGCCCCTCCATTCCATCCTCCGCTTGCCCCTCTGCTGTTTCAAAGCCAACTCCACTGTACCCTCATTCAGGTAGTACCTGAAGGGGCTGCTGATGTGTCAGGTATTGTGCAAGGGACCCCAGCTTTCCCAAACCACCAACCCCACCCAGCATGGCCTCGACACCCCCTGCCTGGACTCATCTACACCCTGCCCTTTCACCCAGTATTTTCACTTCTCTGGGTGTCTACCTACCTCCTCTGTTATGCTGGAAGTTCCTTGAGAGCAGGGACTGGGTCGGGTTCATTAGGGGTCCTGGCACCCACACCTGTACCCTGGTATAAGGGGGCATTACGGTTTGTGGAATGGTTGAGTGGCTAGGCCCTGTTCTTTCTCCCTCCACTTGGCTCCCAAGACCCCCGCCCAGCCGGTCCCTCTGGGCGCTGGGGTCCCTTTCTTTCCAAGAGCCCAGGAGGGCTGCGCTTGGGGAGGGGGCTCCCGGAGGCAGCAATCGTCCTGGTCCCGACCCCGCCGACCGAAAGGCAGGGGGAGCCTGAAGGGGGACAGCGGGAGGTCCTCCTCCGGGACAGGCAGCCCCTCGGGACCGCGTCCCGGCATCACCTGAAAGGAATGCTGGGCTCCCGATAAGCGGCCGCCTTTGTCTCATTTCCTGTTTGCCAGGACGTCCCGAGCCGGCTCCCCTGGGCGGCCCGCCCGTCCGCAAGGAGCCAAAGCCGCCTTGGGGGGGGGCGGGCGGGGACGAGGGCGGGAGGGGAGTCCCGAGCGGGGCCCGAGGGGGCGCCCGCCCACCACCGCCTCCGCGGGGCCGGGACGCGCCCGGCTGCTCCCACCCCGCTGGGAAAAACCCCCGTCCAGCGCCCGTGCGGCCGGGCGAGGCTGGAATTTTCTGCAAGGACCTTTGGCGGAAGCAGAGCGGGGTGGGGAAGGGAGGGGAACAGGGGCGCGGCCGCGTCTCGGGCCTCCGGCTGTGCCAACACGGGGTGGGCGGGCGATCTGCGGACCCGTGGCGGTCGGCCCAGCCCTTCCTCAGTTCTGTCCGCGGCCAGGGAGCCCCAGGGCCTCCCGGCCGCCCTGGAGCGGGAGAGGGTGCGGGTGCGGGTGGCGGAAGGGTGCTGGGGAGGGCTGAGCGAGTACCTCAGTAACCTCCGTCAGCCAGGGTACCTGCCCTTGGGTAGTTCATAAATCCTGGCATCCCACTCCCTTGCTGTGTGTCCTGAGGCTGGTCCCTTTCTCTCTCCGGGCCAAGGGCTTGGGTCTTGAGGCAGACCTGGGTTTGAACCCCTGCTCTGTTGGTTACACTCCCGGTGCTTAATCTTGCCGTCTCAGAGCCTCTGGTTTTCTCTCTAGTGGGGATGATAGTACTCATCTCCTGGTGGTGTTGGTAGGATTACAGGAGACAAAACATGCCAAGCATGTAGCGCAATGCTTGGGACTTATGAAGGGCTCAACAAATGGTGACAGCTGTAATCATTTTAAGGGCATTGGACTTGATAATGCAGAGGCTTTTCATAATGAGCTAAGCATTTATTGAGTGCTTAACCGCAGCTTTCTGCCAGCACATTGTTCCGAGTGCTTTACGTATACGATCTCATTTAATACTAGAAACAAACTCCTATTTCCTTATTTTGCAGATAAGGAACAGAAGCATAGAAGAATCTTGAAAGTTGGCCGATGCAGGATTCAAACCCAGGAGGGCTGAATCCTCCTACTAATCGGCTTTGCGTTAGTGGTAGTGGCTGATTGGCAGTGATGGTCCAGTGTCCCTTCCCAGTCCTCTCCCTGCTTGGGAAACTGTTACTCGTCCTTAAAACCCCAGCTCAAACGCTCCTTTCCTGGCGTCCATGGTCTAGTCCACCATTCTCGGCACAGCCGGAGTACCTGTTGACAACCTTTGCTCCTACGCAGGAATGAGGCAGGATTTTTTTTTTTTTTTCCTTAGTCCTGTCCTTTCCTATCCACTAAATGTTCTGCTTGGGCATTCATCCTGGTCTCCTGTGGGGCCCTGTGGGGTCCCGAGTCACCTGACTCTAGTCTCCCCGGAGCTGCTGAGTTCTATCACTTCACGAGTACTGACGCCTCACATCTTCCTGGTATCTTTGCCAAATCCTCATCCTCGCCTGGTGCCCATTAAGGGAAAGGAATCTATGCTTACCGAGCCTGCAGCAGGCCGGGCCTTGGGTTGGGTGCTTCACATGCTTTAGCTCATTTGTTACTACGCACATCCCTGTGAGAAAGTATATCTTTAGAAATCGATGCCAACCGGAGAGGTGACTCTCAGAATGCAAGGGAGAGGCCAACTCCTAGATTGTGAGCAGAGCTGCTGGGCCCGAGCACAGCCCAAAACAGGGGCCCAGATACTGCTGGGTCTACCGACTGTCCCTCTCTCTCCTCTGCCTTTCCCTCTGCAGACGAACTGCCATGAGGAAGGACATGTGGCCAGTGATGACAGCTCCTGAGCTTTTCAGCCCGCAGCGATTTTCTCAGTTTGGGTTCCAAACAAGACCGATGGAACAGGGAAGGCTTCTGATCAGCCTGGCTGTGGTCAGATGTCCACCTGTGGGCCAATCACTTGTGGCCAAGGGACAGGATCATAGGAGTGGGGACAGCCCTGGCCTTAACAGTGTTTGGAGCGGAGGAGATCCCCAAAAAAGGAGAGGGCTGCTGTTCCAGGGCAAGTGGGTGAAGCTGAGCAGATGACAGAACAATGCCCATGGCAGCTAGGGATCACTGTTACTCCTATTTGACAGACAAGGAAGTCGAGGCTCAGGGAGGGGGGGTGACTTCTAAGGCCACACAGCTGATAAATGGTGGAGCTGGATACGGACCACACTGTCTTCCAGTGAATTTGTAGAGATCCCCTTTGCAGGTCAAAGAGTGAGAGATTCCTCCCCACGCGCCCCCCCCCCCCCCGCCAGCCTCCCCCCCCCCCCCCCCGACTCCCTGCTGAGCCCTGGAGGATTTCACCCACTTCCTGAAAATTCTGTGGTTCTGACCACAACCTGCAAGGCGGCCTCTTCCCAAGGTGAAGCAAGGCTGAGTCCAAGCAACCCTTGGAGGGTAGCATCCTGCTTCCTATTCCAAGGGTCGCGGCAGGGTCCACCTCTCAATGCCCTCTCAATGCGATGACGAGATGGTTAACGGGAGTTTGCCACTTCATAGATCAGGGAGACGGCTGCCAAATGAGCCTTACTGGACATATGCGCTATAGGCAAGGATGGTTATTACCCGCCCCCCCCCGACCCCTCCCCCCTGTTTTACGGGGAGGAAACGCTGGGGGAAGGGGAGGGAAAGTGAAGTGCCCTCCCCAAGGACGCATTGCTAGGAACTGGTAGAGAACTTCAACTGTCAGGCTCCAAAGCCTGGGTTTTCCCTGCCCTCTGTCCTTGTGCACACGCAGCTGCCCTTCATCTTGTACCCAAGCAGGCTCTGTGGCCTCTAACTCTGCAGGGATGACTAGGGCCTGAAGTTTGGGGGCTCACAGAAGCTGGTGGTCACGGTGTGCCTGGAGGGAGGGGGAGTCATGTGGGTTATGAACACCCAGGACGGCTTGGCTTGGGGCTGCAAGGAGGTGTGAGAGTCTGCAGAGCAGGAGCAAATCACTGCTCATCCTGGAAAGTCAAGTTCAAAAGCCTCCTCCTCAGGGGCACCTGGGTGGCTCGGTCAGAGTCAGCTTAGGTCATGATCTCATGGTTCGTGAGTCTGAGCCCCAGAGCATGGTCTCTGTCATCAGGGCAGAGTGTGTTTCAGATCCTGTTGCCCTCTCTCGCTCTGCCCTTCCCCACTTGTTCTCTCTGAAAAATAAACATTTTTTTTTTTTAATTGAAAGCCTCCTCCTCTGAGAAGCCTTCCTGACTCTGTATGGTCATCACAGTCCTCTGAGCTCCTACCCCCACCCCACTTTGTCCAGCATAGTATGCCTTCCTGACTGTAGGCTTCTCAAACAGGGCTGTGCCTTGCCCTCTGTGCTCTTGGCATCCCTCCAACCTCTACTGGGCACAGAAGGGACACAGGAGCTGTTTGTTGGGAGAGTGGAGGAATGATTGAAGGAATGGATGACCCTGGCGGGGCCCAGATGCCTGGTCACCCTTGGCAACAGGGCCCCCTGGTGGCTGAATCCGTAGGTCGCCCTACCGCAGCCCAGAGAGATCAGGAAGAGATCCAAGCTGACTGTGTACCAATGTTGGACATACATTCCCTCATAACTGCTCTTTGAGTCCGGAGACTGGCCCAAGGGGATAAAGAAGGAAGGGGAAGAACTGGGGATGGCTCTCAGTCTGTTGGCCTTCAGAGGCTTGTGGTTGCTGTGGCCCCCACTCTGCACCAGTTACCCACATGTCGTGCCCCAGCCTGTCCGCGAGAGGTTTTGGCTTTGAGGTTTCTCTCACCTGTGGCATCATCCCCCCCTCCTGCCTCCACTCAGGCTGCCCTGTTCCCCCCCCCATCCATCCCCTGCCAGCACGCGCACACACACACACACACACACACACACACACACACTTCCCTTGGAAAGCCTCTAACTCAGAGCCAGACAGACCCAGGTTCAAATTCCAGCTCCCCTAAATTCCTGAATCTCACTTTCCACTCTGATCTTCAGTTTCCCAGTCTGTACAATGGGAACAGGGACCTCTGTGAGACCTAAATTGAGAACTTCCCTGAGAATGAGGATATGAGGGAAACAAGCTGGGCCCACTGAGAGTTGGACACAAGAAATTGATATGTAATGAATCAGAGTAGAGATGTCCAAAGTCATCTCAAAGGGCCAGGCTAGTGTGGTCCTGCAGAAGCTGACAGGCATTAAGTGAAAGTATTGACCCACCTAAAGTAATAAAGCATCCTCAGACAAAGGTGAGTCCCTGTGACCCCAAGATACTGAGTTTGGCCAAGGAGAGACAGCTCTGGCTATTGAACTAGTGGCCAAGCTGGACAGGTGTTGAAATGGACAAAGTGGGTGTTACTGATGGGCTTTGAGTACTCCCTTTCCCCCCCGGGCACTAGGAAGCTCTGGAGACCTGGAGGCTGTGACTCTCTTAGCCTGGGGCTATGAACCCAGGGTCTCCGTCTCAATGGTCTTTGAGACCAGGCAGATCCAAGAGCGAGCCAGGAGTGTGAAAGCAGGGAGTGCGCCTGTGTCCAGCACATGTTAGCGCGCCCTTGCCTAAAGGCATTCAGAATCAATGACTTAAACACACGATGCCAGCCTGCATCACTCAGGGTCCCAACAGGAAACGGATGGCATACTTTGATTAGGGGAATTGGGGCAGCATTTATTTTTAAAAGGACTAATGACAAAGCAGGGCGTAGGGGAGTCACAAGGGAGAGTGCAAGAGCCTGGGGCAGCATTAGCAACAGCAGCAAAGCTTTCACCCCTAAGCCTGCAGGGTCAAAGCCAGGGAGAGGTGACCCGTGCTCAGATGGAAAGGGCTTCTAGAGCAGAGGAGACCTCAGAGAGAAGGAGCTGGGAAATAAACACCCCGATTCCACTCTCTTCCTTCCATCTCATCTCCTGCTGGGATCCCCATTTGCCAAACCCCACAGGATGCCCCAGCTGTGGACTTTGAAATGAACAAAAAATACACTTCTCTCTTATTTTAAGCACTGTTTTTAGAGTCTTTGTCACATTGGTCCAATCCTAAGCAATACAATCGCAGAGGAAAACACCTGCCAGGAAGTTAGAATAATCGCGAATTTATATGTATCGTGAACTTATATTTATTTTGGTGAGACATATAAAGCGAATCTGGCAGGACTGTAAAGAGACAGTAACGTATCTATAAACAAAGTGGGAAGTGTTCATTAAACTTTCGCAAAACCAATGGCTCAAGTAGCAAAGCATTAGTGAGGATACAGAAGTTTGAAGAATGTAATTAAGGAGCTTCATCTACTGGGTAAACATAAACTTCTATTACAGCGCCCCCAACACAGAACACTCATTGTTTTCCAGCTCAAGTGGAACATTAAAAAAAATCACATACGGGGGCGCCTGGGTGGCGCAGTCGGTTAAGCGTCCGACTTCAGCCAGGTCACGATCTCGCGGTCCGTGAGTTCGAGCCCCGCGTCAGGCTCTGGGCTGATGGCTCGGAGCCTGGAGCCTGTTTCTGATTCTGTGTCTCCCTCTCTCTCTGCCCCTCCCCCGTTCATGCTCTGTCTCTCTCTATCCCAAAAATAAATAAACGTTGAAAAAAAAAATTAAAAAAAAAAATCACATACGTGGCATGAAGAAAGTCTACAATTTTTTCCAAAAATCAATATCACTGCCAAGTTCTCTAATCCCAATGTAATAAAATCAGAAACCAACAATAAAAGGTTGGCCAAGGAAATCCAATATGCTTTGTAACTTAAAAACTCATTTCTAAATAAGTCATGGGATAAGGAGAACATTATCATGGAAATTACAAGATATTTAAAACTAAATCACAATAAAGCTAAAGTGGAACTTGAAGGAAAAATTCTAGCCTGAAATGCATTTATTAAAGACAGGAAGGATTGACAACGATGAATTAAGTGTCTGACTTGAGACGAGGAAAAGGCCGTCAGAAAACCCAAAGAGAGCAGAAGGAAGGAAATAATAAAGCAGGAAGGAACGCTATGGAAACCAACAGAAAGTTGAATTCTTTTAAAAAGACTTAGTAAATTCTTTTAAAAGCTTCAGCAAAATAAACAAATTATTTGCACAAAATATACCATATTAGGAACAAAAAGGATAGGACTAGAGATGCAGTCAAGCTTTTAAAAAATCACTTTAAAACACCATGGAGAGTTCTGACGAGATGTCAAATTAAGATAATAGATAAGACACAGGAAATAAACCCAGAAAGAAAAAGTAGCTTGCAAGAAATGGAAAGCAAAAACATGATTAAGCGTGGGAAATTCAAATAAGAGTGGACTTAAGAAAAATTCTACAGGGGCGCCTGGGTGGCTCAGTCGGGTGAGCATCCAACTCTTGATTTCGGCTCAGGTCACGATCCCAGGGTCATGGGATTGAGCCCCAAGTTGGGCTCTACACTGAGCAAGGAGCCTGCTTAAGATTCTCTCTCTCTCTCCCTCTGCCCCTCTCTCCTACTCCCGCACACATGCACTCTCTCTCTCCGAAATAAAATTTTTTAAAAAATTAAAATTTTACAGACATTTGGGGAATAAAATAAAGAACGTAAGACCAAAAAAAAAAAAAAAACAAACAAAAAACTGGGAACAATCAAATTATAGGCAGGAAGCTAAGATCAGGGTTCAAAAGTATTCTAACTAAGGTCCTTGGTAGCTCTAGAAGAGGACATTGATTAACTTTAGACTTTGTTATGTTGAAGTGGGCATGTTAAAAAATTTTCAGGATGACTAATGGAAGAACAGGAATAGAATGTATTCTAAACCTGCAGAGAGGAGGGGCGCCTGGGTGGCGCAGTCGGTTAAGTGTCCGACTTCAGCCAGGTCACGATCTCACGGTCCGTGAGTTCGAGCCCCGCGTCAGGCTCTGGGCTGATGGCTCAGAGCCTGGAGCCTGTTTCTGATTCTGTGTCTCCCTCTCTCTCTGCCCCTCCCCCATTCATGCTCTGTCTCTCTCTGTCCTAAAAAATAATAAAAACGTTGAAAAAAAAAAATTTAAACCTGCAGAGAGGAAACAAAAGGAATGAAGACAGTCCAATTCGTCCACCTCCAGGCAGGAAATGACAAATAAAAGAAGCAAAGGAAAAGCTTGGTGTGGCTATCAGTTTCCAAGATGGCCCCAATGATCCTGCCTCCTGGGACCCACACCCATGTGGAATCCCCTCCCATAATGTGCAGGTGGGACTTAGTGACTTGTTCCTGTGTGGTAAAATATGATAGAAGTGATGGTATATCACTTGCAAACAGGGTTGGCCGTCTTGGGAGTATAACCTACATTCTGACAAAGGCCACTGTCCTCACTAGGGCTCCATGCTTGGTTTAGTGCTCTGCTCTCGCTCACTTGAAATTCCTACAAATTTAACAAGGGACCCTACGAGTTATGTAGCCAGTTTTGCTTCCAAGGTCAGGTTATCAGTAAGGTTGCCAGATAAAATTCAGCAAGTCCAGTCAGATTTAAATTTCGAATAAGCGATGAATGAGTATTTAGTATAAATATGGCCCGTGCGAATATTGAAATAGTACCTGAAATTTAAATTTAACTGTGCATCCTGTATTTGTTGGCTAAATCTGGCGACTCAATTAGAAGAGACCGTTGCTCTCTCTGTGTGCTGTCTCTTTCGGATCTCTCACTCTGGGGAAGCCACGTTACAAGCATGGAGAAGTTCATGTGGCAAGGGACGGAAGCTTCCTGTCTCTGGCCATGGGAATGAACTTGGAAGCAGATCCCCAACAGACCCTTCAGATGGCTGTAGCCCTGGCCGCCAACTTGACTGCAACCTCACAGATAGCCTGAGCCAGGATCGCGTAGCTACGTGGTTCCCAGATTCCAGACCCTAAGAAATTAGGAGGGATAATAAATGTTTGTTGTTTTGAAATGCTCTTTTGGGGGGTCGTTTGTTACATAGCAATAGAGAACTATTGATCATACACGTGGTAAATGGAAAACACAAAAGAGGATTTAGAAATAACGTTCTAAATGCTAGTCATCACAAAAAATGTCAATGGACTGGTTTCAGCAGTTGCTAGATTATCGTAGTGCAAGAAAACACATAATCTAGCTATGTGCCGCTCCTGAGAGACATCTAAAACAAAGCTACAGGAATATTGAAAGCAAAAATATGAAAAAAGACACTTAGGGTATAACTGCCCATTGTTTGAGCAACAGTGCAGCCCAAACCTTTTGCACTTTGACACTGAATCCTGATTTGCTTTTTCTTTCAGGGAGGAGGCAGAGATCTGTTGGTCCAGGAGGAGTGTCTGTCCACCAGCCTCAGTTTATTTCCTGTGATGCCAAAGTACCAGCTGCAAAGGATCAATCACGATTTGGTCTCAGCCGATCGTGGAATCTCATTTCTCTTGGTTAGTGATTAAGGAAAAGACGCTCAAGTGCCCCAGTTCTGGAAACTGGGATGTAAAGAGAAATCTGGAAGTGTTTCTTTCCCTTTCCCTTCTCCTGCCTGGCCCGTGGACACCAGTGCCTCAGAGTGCTGCAGCTTCTTTGCAATCTTGATGACAAGTGTGAGCACAAAGGCCTCCAGGCTAACGCTCAAGAGAAGGAAACACAGAGCAAGCCTGGGTACTGATGAAAACATACATCAGTTTGCTTTAGCCACTGTCGTTGGGTTTTGTTACTTTCAGCTAAAAGCATTTTTTTAACGTTTATTTTGTGAGAGAGAGAGAGAGAGAGAGAGAGAGAGAGAGAGAGAATGAGTGGGGGAGGGGCAGAGAGAGAGGGAGACACAGAATCTGAAGTAGGCTACAGGCTCTGAGCCATCAGCACAGAGCCCGACTCGGGGCTCAAACCCACGAACTGCAAGATCATGACCTGAGCTGAAGTCAGACGTTCAACCAACGGAGCCACCCAGGTAGCCCCTAAAAGCATTTCTAATGAGCACAGGAGGCAAATACTAAGCCAAAAAAAGCTGGTGTAGCTTTATAAATCTCAGATGTAATGGACTAAAGGCATCATTATGGATAAGAGAGTCATGGTATAATGATTAACAAGAAAAATTTTTTAAAGAAAAGAAAAATTGACCAGGGAGATATAATTCTGAGTTTCTTTGAAGCTAACAGCCTAGCCCTCAGGTTACATAAGGCAGAGTCAACACACTTTTCTTATAAAAGGACAGATAGTAAATATTTTAGACATTGTAGACCATACAGCCTCTGTCTCAACTACTCAACTTTGCCATTGTAGTAAGAAAACAGCCAGAGACCATACATAAACAAAGGAACATGGCTGTGTTCCAATAAAACTTTATTTAAAAAAAATAAGGAGTGGGCCAAATTTGGTCCACAGACCATAGTCTGATGACCACTGATAGAAAGTGAAACTTGAGACAATTCAGAGAAAGATGGATGAATCCCTAATCCTCCTGAGGATCTTATCTTTCCTTTCTCCATAGTTACTAAGCCAAGTGGCCATAAGATTCGTAAATATGTAGAATATTTGAATAACACAATTAAGAAGTTTGGTCAGAAAAATTGGCATGCTTTTCATGCAGTATGAGAATGTTTACAAAAATTGTTCCCATACTAGGTCATGAAGCAAGTGTTCCCACAAAGTGAACTGATGTCTCATAGGCCCTTTTCTATGACCACAATCCACTAAAATGAGAAAACTATAACAAAAAGGTAAATTTTCATTGGAAAATTAAAATCAAACCAAAGGCTCAATGGGACAAAGAAAAATACAAAATATAAGAACTGGCTGATGATGAAAGCAATACATTTTGAAATTTAAGTGCAGCGAAAACAACCCTTGAGGGCATGCGTATCCTCTTAAATGCCTTTATTAAAGATTGCACCTTGGGGCACCTGGGTGGTGCAGTCGGTTAAGCGTCTGACTCTTCAGTTCGGCTCAAGTCATGATTCCAGAACCATGGGATCAAGCTCTGTGTCGGGCTCCATGTTGAGCATGAAGCCTGCTTGAGATTCTCTCTCTCTCTCTGTCTCTCTCTCTCTCTCTCTTTCTTTCTTTCCCTCTGCCCCTCCCCTGTTCATGCTTTCTCTCTCTCTCTCTCCCAAAAAAAAAAAAAAAAAAAAAAAAGATTGCACCTTAATAAAGATTTCCCATTGGTGACCTAAGCATTCCACTTAGGACACCAGAAAGAGACAACATAATCATGTCTCCCCCCCACCCCCGCCCGTAGCAGGAAATAATAAAGATAAGAAAAAAACCAATGAACAGAAAGCAAAGAACCAGCACGGATGATCGCCAAAGCAAATGACTTATAAAACAGGTACATTTGTAGTAAGCGTGGTTAAGAAAAAAGAGAGAAGGCCCAAATGAATAATTGAAAGAGGGAGTTACCTAGACAAAGATTTTTGCTGACCACGAGAAACAACTTTGTGCGTATAAATCGGAAAATGAAGACGTGGTGTGTCTTAAAAAGATAACTTATCAAGACTGACGTAAGAAATGGAAATGAAGGGGCCCCTGGGTGGCTCAGTCGACTTCATCCGACTTCAGCTCAGGTCATGATCTCACAATCTGTGAGTTTGAGCCCCGCGTCCGGCTCTGTGCTGACAGCTCAGAGCCTGGAGCCTGCTTGGGATTCTGTGTCTCCCTCTCTCTGCCCCTCCCCTGCTCATGCTCTGTCTCTCTCTGTCTCAAAAATAAATAAAAACATTTAAAAAAAAAACTTAAAAAAAAAAAAAAAGAAATGGAAATGAAAAAGAAAACGTCACGTTAAAGAAACAGTTGTGTAGACTGTTCTCCCAAATCTCCCCTGGATCTATAGTGATCACATCCTTTTCATTCTTAATATTTACTTATTTGTGCCTTTTTATATGCAAATCAGCCTCAGAGGTTTGAGTATTTTTTTAATCTTTTCAAAGAACTCACCTAATCCTCTCCGCTGTGCCTGTGTTTTCTATTTTACTCATTTTTGTTTGCTCTCACCTTCACCATTTCTTCGCCCTGCTTTCATGGGGTTTACTCTCTGGTTCTTTTTTATTTTCTAAGTGAGAGAAAGAATTTTTCAGCTTCCCTGCCGTCGTCCCAGAGGAAACCGCTCTTCTCCTTCTGTCACTGTAGATTAATTCTGTCTGCTTTTGAGTTTCACGCAAATAGAATTATGGAGTATTTACTTTTTCTGGCTTCTTTCACTCAACAGTCATTCTGCGACTTTCCCCCGTGTCGCCTGTCGCAATTGTTAGGCACGTGTGCTTGTGTCCGATGCGTTTTGGGATGCGGCATCCCACGGTCCGAATCTCCTGCAACCTATTTATCCATTCAACTGTTGATGAGCATTCGGGCTGTCTCCAAAAGCGTGTTTTTAAACTTCCAGACAGGTGGGAATTATTTATTGTTACAGATTCTTAAGTGGATTTTGGTGGGAGAATATGGTGTGTGTGACTGGTGTGTGAGACTTGCTGGGAGGCCGAGAATGTGCTCAATGTTTGTTAAACGTTCCACGTGTGCTTGGGAAGAGTGAGTCTCAGTGTTGGACTCTCTTTAGGTCGGGAAGCTGGGCTTGTTCAGTGTGAGGTTCAAACCGCCCATACTTTTCATCATTCTTTTTCTGATTAGAAACAGCAGTCCATAATAAAGAGAGGTGTTGTAAACTATCCCGCTTAGAACCCTGTATTGCCGATGTATTATTATTACTGACTTATTTAGCTTGTCTCTACCCTGGTACCTTTGCTTTCTCTTTGTCTCACCTTTGCTTTGCATTTCATTCTCCTTCCTTGCTTTTTTATTTATTTTTTATTTTTATTTTATTAAAAAAAATGTTCATTTATTTTTGAAAGAGAGAGGGAGAATCCCAAGCAGGCTCTGTGCTGTCAGCCTTGGGGCTTGATCCCATGAACCGTGAGATCATGACCTGAGCCGAAATGGAGAGTCAAACACTTAAACGACTGAGCCACCCAGGTGCCCCCTTCCTTGCCTTCCTAAAAGTAGACTGAGTTTTTGTTTTCTTGTTCTTTTTTCTGTCTGCTGGTTTGGAAGTCATTGACCCCATTCCTATTCTTAGAGGGGTTCTCTTAACATTTTGACCTTGCACCCTTAACATGGCTTATATTTAATATCCCATCCCTCTTGCCAAGCAGTACAATCACCTAGGAACACTAACCCCAGTATCTGTCCCTTCCACCTGCACCCAACTTGCATTTCGGCCTGTCCTTTTCTCAGCCCACAAATTTGCCTTCATGCTCAATATATCGTACGACGTGTGTTTAGATCTACCTAGGTGTTTATCACTGTTTTTTTTCTCAACACTCCTTCTTCATCTCAGACTCGTCTTCTTCAATCATTTTTCTGCTCTCCAAGGTACATACTTGGAAGCTCTTTTAATGTAGGTCTATTGGTGATTTAAAAACATTTTTGAGGGGGCACCTGGATGGCTCAGTCGGTTAAGCGTCCGACTTCGGCTCAGGTCATGATCTCGCGGTTCGTGACTTTGAACCTTGCGTGGAGCTCTGTGCTGACAGCTCGGAGCCTAGAGCCTGCTTGGATTTCTGTGTCTCCCTCTCTCTCTGCCCCTTCCCCACTCTCACTCTGCCTGTCTCTCTCTCTCTCTCAACATGAATAAACATTAAAGAAAAACTTAAAAAAAAATTTTTTTTAATTTTGATATAATTGTATGTGGGAGCTGGGGAGGACGGTGAATCTGAAAACCATTTGAACGCACTTGCAGGGTCCCCGTTCAACGCAGGAATCTCAGGCTCAGTTTCCCCAGCTTGCTCCTAGCCCCATCAGCACTCCTGTGGTGTTGAGTAGGCGTCTGCCTTAGGTAACACCTACTCTGACTATGCGCCCCTCAGAGCCCTGGGCTCAGCTCACGATATTGCTTTGTCTCTTTAGAGATTTCACTTCCTAGAAATCTACCAGTAAAATTTTAAATTACACTTTTTTTTTTTTTTCTCCAGCATCTGATTCTTTGGGAATGGGAGGCCTTTCAGAGAGTACCTAGCCTGCCAGGCTGCCAGACGCAGGTGTCCTTTCCATGCAAGCTTGTATAATTTTGCTCCTATCGTACATATCCGTGAACAGTTGATAGTACTGATTTGGACGCAGTTTGGACAAATACGCTAAAGTGTCAACAAATGTGCGCATGAGGTTTTCGCCGAGTGGGATGGAGGCAGAGTGGGGAGAGAACAGGGATGGGCCCCGAGCCTTGCCCTGGGCCTCGGAAATGTTAGGGGCAGCCTGTCAATCAGTACGTATCTCTCCAGCGCGTTCCTCTTCACGGTCTACTTTGTAGCTCTGACAAGGTTGACTTGTACATTACTCCGTTGTTTCCAATCTTTCACTCTAGGCGGTGTTGTAATGAACATTCTTGTATTTGTCAAGAGTTGCGATTTATTTCCAGAACTAAAGGGCTAGTTCGGGGAGCATGCGCAGACACGCTGCACTTCACTAGATTTTGCCAGATTGCTCTTCAAAGTGGTTTAACTTAAACCCTTTTTGGCATTAACAAGAGTTTCCCTGTTCCACCTGTTCCCCAACACTTAGTAGACTCAGGCTGGAAATGTTTGCGTTACGATCCTGAGGAGTGAAATTCCAACTCATTATTGTTTTCATTGGCATTCTAAAAATTACAAGTAGGATTCAACATCATTTCACACATATTTGTATTGTTTGCCTATTTATGTCTTACCCTTGTTTTTCTGTTGAGTGGTTTGTAACCTTTTCATTGATCTATAGAACTTCCGTTGTTTTAATCTTTGTTTATTTTTACTTTTTAAATTTTTTTAATGTTTATTTACGTTTGAGAGAAGGAGAGAGACAGAGGTGTGAGTGGGGGAGGGGCAGAGAGAGAGGGAGACACGGAATCTGAAGCAGGCTCCAGGCTCTGAGCTGTCAGCACAGAGCCCGCTGCAGGGCTCGAACTCACACACGTTGAGATCATGACTTGAGGTTGAAGTCAGGCACTTAACCGATTGAGCCACCTAGGCACCCCAATCTATAGAACTTCTTTATGCAACCTGAATATTAATGCTTTGTTGTGTACATTATATGTGTATCTTCTCCCAGCCTTGTGGCTTGGATTTTAATTTTCTTTATCATGTTTTTGTTATACAATACTTTGGAATTTTAATGTAGTCAAATCTATCTGTGTTTTCTTTATTGTTTATGCTTCTTAAACTTATTTAAGAAATCTTCATACCGTGAGGTCTAGAAAAGATTTTTCAAATATTTTTTAAAATGTTTATTTCTTTCTTTGGGGTGAGGGGAGGGTCAGAGAGAGAGACTGAGACAGAATCCCAAGCAAGCTCCACACTGTTGGCGAGGAGCCCGATTTGGGGCTTGCTCTCACAAACCGTGAGATTATAACCTGAGCCGAAGTCAAGAGTTGGACGCCTAATTGACTGAGCCACCCAAGCACCCTAGAAAATATTTTTTTCTTTAGAAGTGTTAGGTTTTATTTTTCACATTTAATATCCCTCAGCATTGACTTTGGTGATCACAGGGATATAGGAGTGCAATTCTCTTTTTTCCACATGGAAAACCAAATTTCACACCACAATATATTGGAAAGAACTGTTTTAACTATCTTTTTTTTTTTTTTTAAGTAGGCTTCATGCCCAGCACAGACCCCAGTGCGGGGCTTGTGGGGCTTGAACTCACGACCCTGAGATCAAGACTGGGATGCTTAACCTACTAAACCACCCAGGTGCCCCTCTTTTTTTTTAAAAGTAAGCACTACCCCTAACATGGGGCTTGAACCCATGACCCTGAGATCAAGAGTTGTTTGTTCTACCAACTGAGCCAGCCAGGCACCTCATGAAAGGAACTGGTTGGAATGCCACCCCTGACATATGTCAAACCTCCAGTCTGCACACTTCTGTCTCTGAACCCTCAATCCTGCCCCATTTATTTATTTGTACATCCTTCTGCCAATATCTCCCTGTCTCAATTACTTTAGTTAGTTATAGAAGTCCTGACATCTAGAGGGTGATTCTCCTCACTGTGTTCATTTTCTTCAAAGTTGCCTGGCTACCCTTAGCTATTCTTTCAGATGACTTTAGGATAATGTTTCCAAAAACATTAATTTAAAAGCCCCTTTATTTAATCCTTTGACAGTGAAATAAATGTAAAGATTAATTTGGGGAGAATTGACATCTTTACAGTCGAGTCCCTCCTTCTACAGGCGAATTATACCTCTCCATCTATCTGTATCTTTTGAATGACCATCAATCAAGGTTTCTAATTTTCTCCATAAAAATCTTGCACATCTCTTAGATTTATTTGTAGGCACTGAAGAGTGTTTTGTGCCTTTTTAAATGGTACCATTTATAAATAACACTTTATGTCTGTTGCTGGCATTCAAAAGTGAGATGGCTGAACCATCCATCAAGAATGTAAAGGATCTGGGATTTTACCCTATCAGACTCTTAGCTACCACAGCATCAGGGATGCCACAGAAGACACGAGTCTTACAGGTCAGAGACAAAGGACTTCATTACTCATGGCTCAACAAGAAGCATGTGCCTCATGTTTGAGCCAGCAGCTCTGCTCCTCTGGTTCCCCAAGTCCCACAGGGATGTTGCGCATGCACTCAGTGGGTTTGCATATTCACTGAGGAACCCTGAGCTCAGGGAACCCAGCTGTCTGATCTTTGCTGCAGAGGGAGACATTATCTTCACTACACTGGGTAATAAGCAAATCTGCCTTCTGCTCCGGAGGAAGAGATTTACTCTATATTCCAAAGATGGTCGACAAACAAACATCTTTGAAGAGATTGTCCAAAAAAAACCCCAAAAAACAAGAACAAAAGTCCCAAACCAAAGGTCAGTTAGTGCCTCTGTTTGCAAAGCATCCAGAAATGCAACCGACCCAAGGAAACTCTCAATATGAATCTTCCCGATAATTTTAATAGTTGGTCTGTAGAATCTCTTCCATTTTCTAGGTAAACAATCATATGATCTACAAATATATGATGACCATTCTGTTTCTTCCTAGCACGGGTTTGGGAATCCAGTATAGCTCTGAACAGAAGCAGAGGTAGTAAACATCCTTTTTAGGTTACTGACTTTAAAGGAAATGCCTTTAAGTTTTTACCATCAAGTGATACATTTACTGCAGGTTTTAGAAAGATACTCCTTATCAATGTATCACATTAAGGAAGTTCCCTCCTATTTCTAGTTTGCCAAGAATTTTTATAAACAGCTTAATTTTATCAAATGCACTTTCTCCCATCTGTTTCATGTGATTGTAGGATTTTTTATGTCTTTGAATCTGTTAATGTTGAGCCTTAAAATAATAATTTTCTAATGTTGAAATTATTCTTGCATTCCTGGAATAAACCCAACTTGGTCCTTATGCATTTTTAAATATATTGCTGTATTTAGTTTGACAACCTTCTTTTTAGGATGTTTGAATCTATGTCCAGAATTCACTGATCTAAGATCTTCTGGTCTGAAACTTCCTAGTCTCGGTTTAATATTAAGTTTTTACTAGCTGCACAAAACACAATGGGTAATTTTCACTCTTTTTCTACCTTTTAGAGCAATTTGGATAAGATATGGACTGTCTGCTCTCTGAACATGTACCTGAGCCCAAGATACTTGATTGTTCTATCCACATGCCACAAAGAGTGGCCAGGAGAGGCTTGGCTGAGCCTGTGAGCCACTCCCTGTGAAAGGAGGGCTCAACCTGCTTCCCCAGGCAGTGATGGAGGCTCAGTTAACAGCCCTCGCCCTAAGCTAAGGCCTTTACAGCCATCACTTTACATCACCAATAACAAAAGTGATACTCTGCCTTCCATAATTACTCTTTTACTTGATTTCCTGGCATGTCGGAAACAAGCCAAGGAGGAGAGGCACTATTGAAAGGAGACCTCTTTGGAGGGCCTTGGCAGGAATGCAAAGAAAGCTCAGGCAATCGATTAACGGGTAACCGACATGATTATTAATTAAAGAAATATTTCCCAAAGTTTGGTACATGCACCATTGCTGTGAATGCTATTTGGTGGTAAATAAAACTTTTGTTGTTTTTTTAATGTTTATTTATTTTTGAGAGAGAGACAGAGTGACAGAGTATGAGTGAGGGAGGGAGACACAGAATCCGAAGCGGGCTCCAGGCTCTGAGCTGTCAACACAGAGCCCAACGCAGGGCTCGAACTCACGAGCCATGAGATCATAACCTGAGCCAAAGTCAGATGTTTAACTGACTGAGCCACCCAGGTGCCCCTAAACTTCTGTTTTCTTAAGAACTGGGTGTATAGGGGGCATCTGGCTGTTAAGCAATCGACTTCAGCTCAGGTAATCATCCCCTGGTTCATGAGTTCAAGTCCCGCGTGGGGCTCTGTGCTGACAGCTCAGAGCCTGGAGCTTGCTTCGGATTCTATGTCTCCCTCTCTCTGCACCTCCCCCACTCACACTCTGTCTCTAAAAAAAAAAAAAAAAAAAAACACATAAAAAAACCCTAGGAATATAGATTAGAAAATACAACTATATAATTACAAACAACAAGAGATACAAGTCTAACATGAAACATGCAATTTGATAGGTATAACTAGCAGAGTCAGTTTAAGCAAAAGTCATACCATAAGTAAATATTCTGTCTGCCGTTGGCTTGAGTGGCTGGTGTTGAGATGGGCAAGTTTGTGTAACCTGAAAATGTTGGTCCTGGCTGGACGCTACTCCAGTCATCATGAAGAACATTGGTGACGGCACCTCAGACCGTCCCTACAGCCACACTCTGGTGGCCGGAATTGCCCGTGATCCCTGCAAAGTGACAGCTGCCATGAGCAAGAAGAAAATCACCAAGAGGTCAAAGATCAAGTGTTCTGTGAAAGTTTAGAACTACAGTCACCTCATGCCCACAAGGTACTCTGTGGCTATCCCCTTGGACAAAACTGTCATCAACAAGGATGTCTTCAGAGACCCTGCTCTTAAATGCAAAGCCTGACAAGAGACCAAGGTCAAGGAAGAGAGGTACGAGAGGTACAAGGAGAGGAGACGTACAAGACCAGCAAAAACAAATGGTTCTTCCAGAAGCTGTAGTTTTAGATCTGTTTCATTTCAGTCATTAAAAATACCAAAAAAAGAGAGAGTAAATATTAATACAGGTAGTAAGAAGATATGGCAAAAATAGAGATGCTGTTATGAGAATCACCAAAATTAGAAAATAATTCAAAGAAAGGCCTGTTTAACGAATAACAAGCCAGCCTCGGCCACCAACAATCCCCTGCAAACACATACACATCAGGAACATACAGAGAGGGGGTAGATTAAACAGTGAGAGAGAACTCCTTTCTAAAGAAATTGAGCAATCTTTTTCAAATGGACCAGAATTCCTATTCAGAGTGTTGGCGATCTAGAATAAATCCCTCCTTATGTTGGCCCGGGGTGAGAACCTGGGTGCCGGCTTGCCTGTCTGCCTCCTTTCCACATGCCCTAAAGCGAAGCCTGTGGGTTGATGTCCCCACTCAGTAAGAGTAAGGACAAATTTAAAACCTTTTTCAGACATGCAAAGCTTCAGAAGACTTTCCTTCCATGCACCCCCCTTTAAAAATGTTATTTGAAGATATCCTCCAGCAAAACAGAGGTAAACACCAAGTAAGAGGTAACAGATTCACCAAACAGTAGAATTAACCCACAAGTGCAACGAATAGAAATACCAGAGGTCCATAAAGCCATCAGTCAAAATTAGAACAGGAAGTCCGGGTTTGGAGGAAAAAGTCTCTAAGAAGAAAATGGGCCTCATTCAACAAATAATGTAATTAAGACGCTGGAAGATTTTAGTGACCTGATTAAAAAGGCATATGTTTCTTTTCTCGAGAAGAAAAGAGAAAAGCAATTAGAAATTCCAGGAGAACAAAAACTCGTAGAAGAAAGTCGTGGTCCAGATATGAAGTGAATTAAAATATAGCATGACTTTGAGTATCTGGAGGGAGTATAGGAAAATACATTTGAACTTGAAGCCTGGAGCATTTCCCTTCAAGCAGCATTTAAATCATAAGATTACCGTTCCTTCCCTCTGGGTCCCCGGATGCTAGTTAGCTCTGCAGAGAATGATGTTTACATAATCACAATATTTTTTAAAAACACTTTATTGATTTTCAATTTTTGAAATTCAGAGACAGACCACACACAAAACCAGAACACTTTAATTATGGATACAGAACTAGATGCAAATGTAGTGGTTTAGCAAGAAGATTTAGGAGGAGGGAGGGCAGGTGTGATAAAGGATGTCTCATCTTACACAGTGGGGAGTCAAGAGATATTTCATGAAATGAATGGCCTAAGAAAGAAAAGCTGGAAAATGCGTATCCAACCGAACTCTGGAGGGAAGTTACCTTTCTAAACTTCTCATCTTTCATAGTTGGGCATGGTGCCAGGCACTGTGAGTTCAGTAACCAGCTCCCCTCCTTCCCTTCACAGAACCCCTGCGTTTCCCTGGACACGTGGCTATCCAGGGAAACAGGATATTTCCCAGGCTTCCTTGCAGCTACCTGGGATCAGGTGACCAAATTCAGACCAACTGGATGCAAACAGAACTGATGTGGCTGTCCATTAGCTGGAATACAGATGTGATTGGCCATCTCTGAGCCAGGCCAAGAGTTTTGGTGTAAATAATAATAGCTAACACTTAGACATATTCTAACTATGTTTTCTAACAGGTCTTTTTTTTTTTTGTAATTAAAGTTTTTTTTTAATGTTTATTTATTTTTGAGAGAGAGAGAGACAGAGCGGGAGCAGGGGAAGGGCAGAGAATCCAAAGCAGGGTCCAGACTCTGAGCTGTCAGCACAGAGCCCAACATGGGGCTTGAACTCACAAACCAGGAGATCATGATCTGAGCTGAAGTCAGATGCTTAACCAACTGAGCCACCCAGGCACCCCTAGTCATGGTGGTTTTCTAGGTGCTTTAACCTAATGAGGATGTGTATTCATTACCTTATAGCTGCTGTAACAAAATACCACACACTTGGTGGTTCAGAACAACACAGATTTTTTTCCCTTACAGATCTGGAGTTCTGAAGTTTAAAATCAAAGTGTCGTCTAAACCGCTTCTTTCGGGGCGCCTGGGTGGCGCAGTCGGTTAAGTGTCCGACTTCAGCCAGGTCACGATCTCGCGGTCTGTGAGTTCGAGCCCCGCGTCAGGCTCTGGGCTGATGGCTCAGAGCCTGGAGCCTGTTTCCGATTCTGTGTCTCCCTCTCTCTCTGCCCCTCCCCCGTTCATGCTCTGTCTCTCTCTGTCCCAAAAATAAATAAACGTTGAAAAAAAAAAAAAATTTATAAACCGCTTCTTTCTGGAGACTCAGGGGAGAATTTGTTCCCTTGTCTTTTCAGCTTCTAGTGGGTCACCTGCATTCCTTGGCTCCCCAGTCCTTTCTCATGTCACTATGGCCTCTCATGTCCATCATCGCATCTCCTATTACGATTTCCATTTCCTGCCCCCTTCCTTTAAGGACCCTCGTGATTGCATAGGGCCCACCGGAGCAGTCCGGGATAATATCCCCAACTCGAGAGTCTTAATCACTTCTGCCAAGTTTGTTTTTTGTTTTGTTTTTGTTTTGTTTTTTTTGCCGTATAACATAACGGTCACAATTTCTAGGGATTAGGGCATAGACATCTTTGGCAAAACATTATGCTCCCTCCCTCAGATTCATAGATAGTATCCCCATTTTACGGATGGCGAAACCCAAGCACAAAGAAATTAAGTGGCACGCTCAGGGTGACACAGCAGCTCAGAAGTGGCAGACCCATCACTTAAACCTGGACAGTCTGGCACCAGAACCTGTGCTCATGACCGTGACAACACTTCAACCCTGACCGTACTCGGGCTTCCCGAAGACTGCAGAACCCGTCTAGCCGGCGCTGGATGGCCTGCGGAGAAAAAGAAACTTCCATTTCCTAAGGCACTGTCATTTGGGAGTCTTCATTACAGGGGCTGTATTCTAATACCAGAGTCAATAGCTACTGTAGGTAATTGAAGGCAATGATTTTCCTTGATCTCATTCCTAGTGATTTGAGCCTATGATGAGAAAAATGGGCTTTGTATTCATTGCAAATGTGTTTAAGTTGGAGGGCCCGGGTGTGGATCAATTCACATCACAACCTTGCTTAAACCCTTCAGGGACCCCGCTGCCTTTGGGATGGAGCCCAAGCCCCTCAGCCTAGATTCAGGTCAGCTTTTCTTTCATCCATCTTTCTGTTTCTTGCTACTCTTCTTTTAGGGAGGACCCTTGGACCCCACTGGCATTGACAGTGGACCCAGAACAGACCTTGGGCCGTGTCTACCCCTCGAGAGAGGGAGACACAGAATCGGAAACAGGCTCCAGGCTCCGAGCCATCAGCCCAGAGCCCGACGCGGGGCTCGAACTCACGGACCGCGAGATCGTGACCTGGCTGAAGTCGGACGCTTAACCGACTGCGCCACCCAGGCGCCCCATAAATGTTTATTTATTTTTGAGAGAGAGAGAGAGAGCAGGGGAGGGGCAGAAAGAGACAGACACAGAATCCGAAGCAGGCTCCAGGCTCTGTGCTGTCAGCACAGAACCTGACGCGGGGCTCGAACTCACAAGCTGTGAGGTCATGCTCACCGACTGAGCCACCCAGGCACCCCTTCCTCTCCCCGTCCCGCTCAGCATGTCCTACTCAAAGCCCATCTGTGAACTCCTAGTCATCCCTCAAGACCCAGCCCAAGTTGCCTCTGGAATATTTTTCTGTTTATCTTGGTCGTTCTCCTGTTAAAGATTTTCCTCAAATGTCTGGCAGTTCAGATCATGGTTAAACAAAACAAAACAAAACAACTCAGTCTACACACACACACACACACACACACACATATGTACACACACCCTCCCAGAAAGATCAGTCTTCTCCTTTTCTTTTCCTTGTGCGTTCCTGGGTCAAAATAACCACATCAGCACACATTTACCATGATCATTGTTTGTAACTAATATTATTTATAATTTTAGGATTTAAGATCACTAGTAGGCTCCTGCACCAATATGTGACTCAAAATAAAAGCAATACCGAATGACAAGATAGCCATAAGGACATCTGACAAAACCCTGATTTTTCCCATGATGACCACTCTGATTTTTTTTAAATATTAAATTATTTAAAAAAAAATTTTTTTTAACATTTATTTATTGTTGAGAGCCAGAGAGAGACAGAGTGCGAGCAGGGGAGGGGCAGAGAGAGAGGGAGACCCAGAATCCAAAGCGGGCTCCAGGCTCTGAGCTGTCAGCACAAAGCCTGACACGGGGCTCGAACCCATGAACCTCAAGATCATGACCTGAGCCACAGTCAGACGCTTAACCAACTGAGCCACCCAGGTGCCCCGATATTAAATTATTTTTAGATACTGTGTGTACGGAAGTATGAGTCTCTGTCTTGCCCGGCCACGGCTGCTCTGCCCCCCTGCCTGTCCGCAGTGAATCCTTACGAGACTCTATACGCAAAACCTTCCTGTTTTTGCCCTTAGAACCCGTGAAACGAGGCCCAGAGAAGCAGCATTAGTTTCCTGGGGCTGCTATAACAGATTACTGCCAACCGAGCGGCTTAAAACAACGCAGCTTTTTTTCTTGCCACATTTCTTTCTGGGGGCGAGAAGTCCAAATTGGGTCTAATGGGGCTAAAAGTAAGGGCTGAATTCCTTCTGGAGGCTCTAGGGGAGAATCTGTTCCTTGCCTTTGCCAGGTTCCAGAGGCCGCCCGCCTTCCTCGGCTTGCGGCCCCTCCCAGCGCTGCTATCACCCCAACCTCTGTTCTGTCACCACATCTGCTCCTTCTAACCCTCCCGCCTCCTATTACAAGGACACCCGTTATTCTATTGGGCCCACCTGGATAACCCAGGCTAATTTCCCCATCTCAAGATCCTGAATTTAGTCCCATTTGGAAAGTCCCTTTTGCCTTGTAATGTGTCACAGGTGCCTGGGATCAGGATGCGGACATCTTTGGGGGCCACTACCCAGCCTGTCACAGAAGCGAAGTGACTAGTCCCGGATCACACAGCAGTAAGCAGCAGAACTAGGAGTCTGACCCAAGTCTTTCTGGCCCAGCCCCTTCCCTCTTTGCCCCTGCCCTAGCCTGAAGATGCTCTGTCGCTTGTGAAGTCACCAAGGATGCCTGGCTCTGGGTGGGCCTTGGGGCCCCTGCTCTCTCAGTGGATGTCCACCCCCTTCGAGCCACCCAAACCCTGAAGGAGGGCCAGCCCTTCCTGTGAAGAAGGGGCACAACTGAGCATCTGGCCTGGAGACATGAGGTCCCTGGGTCCTTCCTGTTGGCATGGCGCTTTGCCAGGAGCTCCCAGAGCCCGGTGCTATTGGGCCCGAGGACCGAACCCCACAGCCTCCTCAGTGGCCTGCCGGGCTCAGCGCTCAGAATCCCCCACTTGGGACCCACGGCCCCGCCCCTGCTGGCCCACCCCTCATCCCTGCACACACCTCTGCCTGTTTTCTGATTTCTGGTCTCCTAAGAGGCACCTCTGCCCTGCCCTGAGTGTTCCCACGCACAACCCAGGCCTGTGGCAGCATCAGCAAGTCGAAAACCCAATTACATTCCGATTATTCTAGTCCTAGCCCGACAGAGGTTACTGTAAGTCACGCTGGAATTGAGAGGGACGGGGAGGCAGACCTGGGGCCGGTGCCCGGGGATAGCACTTAAAGATGGATGTGACAGGGACCTGTGGCTCAGAGGTTCAGGATTAGATCAACAGGGCCGGGGATGGCTGGTTCCAGGAAAGAGGTCATGTGGCCACCAGTTTGACAGACAGCTCAGGCAAAGCAAAGGCTTCAGGCCGCTCCTTCCTGGTCAGAGCGGGTGCCAGGGCTGAGTGCCCAGCCTGGAGATGGAGGGCATGAGGTCCCTGGATGCCTCCCCTGGGCACTGGTGCTTGGCCAGGAGTTGCCAGAGGCCAGTGCTATTGGGCCCGAGGACCAAAGCACCACAGCCCCTTGTGGGTCCTCCAGAGCGTCACTGGCCCCTCTGGGTATCGCAGGATTTTCTCTGAGCATCTGCCCAGGCGTCTCTCCCTCGTGTCCACCTCTGCAAACAACTGGCCTCTCTCCTCAGGCCATGGCTGAGGGAGCCAGACTCAGGACCAGAGGGACTTGGGGGCTCAAAGCCTCCTCCCTGACCAGGGTCTGATAGGGAGAAATATTGCTGCCTGGGGGGTAGAAGGAACCACTCCTGATCCTTCCTCCTGGAGAGCAGCCGTCTCTGGGGTCCCCAAGGATGAACAGAGGATTGGCCTTGGGGATCCCTTTTAAGGGGAGCTGAGACTGGCTCTGTGAAGCTGAATTCTCAGCTACGAGTCCTTCCCCACGCTGACACATGCACCCCATGTATAATGGTTTGGGGCACCTGGGGAGCCCCGTGCTCACTCCAGCCTAGGGGGTACGGGAGGTCCTGGACTATGGCATCCCAAGCTCTGGGCTGGGCTCTAAGCCTGGGCCATGCTGGACTCCGCTGGGGCCCACTGCCTGGGTGGGTGTCTGCGTGGGTCTCTACCTGTCGCATTACCAGCTGCACCTTGTCGTTTGCTGCAGCTGGTGTTTGAGTGTCCCCGCACGATCTGGCTCCCACCCCACGTCGTAGCCCCTCCCCAGTGCTTCCACAGCAAGCAATCACAGCTCTAGATGGGCGGGGGGGGGGTAGCGTGGGGGATGAGATGAGTCATCGCTGTGGGGGCAGACATACCAAGCCCCACAAACACACAGTCGCGGTGCTGCGGACACAAAGGCATGCGCACACTCACGTTCCCACGCTCAGAGGGGCACATGCCGGGAGGCCTGTGCTCCTCAGAGCCACAACTGCACATTCAGACACACAGAGAGACAGACACCCCCTCCACACACACACACACACACACACACACACACACACACACACATTCCTTATGGACACAACCGCACAAAGCAAAGCCCCATACAGACACATCTCACCCAGGTGACCCCCACGTCACCACCCCAGAGCCTGTTCTCCACTCACGCACACACTCAGAGACACAAACCAGGCACTTCTGTCTCGAGTCCCCTCATCCATTCCCCTGCCTCTGCCAGCACCCCAGGCAGGCAGGACAGAGCGCCAGAACCATAGGGACGCTATGACCCGGCACCCATCCTGCCCAGGGACAGTGCTGTGCCATGGGGTCAGCTTCACTTCTCCTCCTGTTCTGGGGAGGTGAAGGTCACTGACCTGTCCCCTGTGTTCCTCCAGCTCCCCTCTCACACACTCTGGGCCCTGATGGTCCATCTCCAGCTCTTCTGAGAAAGGACTTTGGCTGCCACAGGGAAGATGGAGGCTACATCTCAGGAATCACCTCCAGGGAGCGAAGGAGTGTGAGTCTCCTAAGGTGACAGAGAATGGTGGGATCTGATGTGTTAGGAAGGTCCTGTCCTGAGGCAGGCACAGCCAAGGTGGCTGCCTGATGCCCGGGGGGTCACTCGTGGCCTACCTGTGGTTCCTGAAACGCCCAACCTCCATACCTTTGCACCTGCTGTTTCCTCTACCTGGAACCCTCTCTGGGGCCACCACAATCCCCCTTGCAAGGCTACCTTCTCATTTTTCAGGTCCCCGTGTTCTCGCTCCAGGAAGTCTGTCCTGATGCCCCGGCTGAAGCAGTCTGTCCTTCTGGGTCTCCTCACAGCAATCCTCGTGCGATAGCATATTTGCTGGCTTGGGAGCCTCCCACCCCCAGCCCGCCTGGGCGCCTCTGTCCGGCAACGAGGTGGGTAAACCCAGAGAGAATCACAGGCCTGAACCCCACCTCTGCCTCTGCTGTGTGGCCTCGAGCAAGCCACTGAACCCAGTGAGTCCAGTGTCCTCATCCGGAAAATGGGGACAATAGCAACTACCTCCCCGGATTGGCCTGAAGAATGAGTGAGATCATGCATGGTGGGGCCTATGCAAGTGGCAGCTGTGTTTTTCTAGCCCATTGGCTGGCACACAGCTTAGTACGTGTTTGTTGAATTAGTCAGCCCCTCTGGCTTCCCTCTTCCTGCCCCCACCTACCATCCATACATCTTGGGAGGGGGTTAAAGTAGGTACCAAGGAAAAGGATGGAGGGGGGCAGATAGAACGGGGCAGGAGGGGGGGCGCGCTGGGAGATGGACGAGGAGGGCGCTCACTGCAGCAGCTGCAGCCGGAGCCTGGCCGGGGGCGGTGCAGGCACCGGCTCTCACTTCTGTGACCCACCTGTGCCATCATCCTCGTGAGCTAGGTGAGGCCGCGAGGAGAGTTGGCGCTGGGACCCCCCCCCCCCCCCGCCTCCGCGCTGTGGCCCTCCGAAGCTGCCCAGGGCCCGCCAGCACACAGTAGGTGCGCTCTGAACGCCCAGGGACCGGAGGCGTAAATGCCGACTGAACGCGAACGTATGAATGAACGGACGGACGCGTGAATGGAGGTGGGATGGAAGCAAGAAGTGGCAGACGAGGAGGAACGAGCGTCTCCCCCGCCCTCCCAGTCTCGGGCTGAGCGACGTGAAGCCGAGACCCGCTGGGGGCTCCCCTCCCCGCCGGCCCCTCCCGCCCGGCCGCCCCCCCCCCCCCACCTCCCCGCGGCGCGCAGGCCGGCGGAGCCCGCGCCCAGCCAGAGCCCGCGTTGGAGCCGCGGCTCGCGCCCAGCAGAGCGAGCCCAGGCAGCGCAGCCTTGGGAGGGGGCTTCCCCGGACCCCTCCCCCGGCCCGGGCCCCTGGAGCCCGACCTTCCGGGCAGGGAGGCGGAGTCCCCGGTGCAAAGTCCGGGGACCAGCAGCCGAGGACGCCAGGGTCCCGGAGCCAACAGGTGCGGGGCTTGGGGGATCCCCAGGCCCGGGGTGGGGGTTCCAAAGGACCCTCGGCGGGGGCCAGGAGTCTCGGGGCAAAACCTGGGTGTTGGGAGGCGGGGTCCCCAGTAGGCAGTGCCCTCCTCCCGGCAGGCTTCTGCAGAACCCCTAGCGCCCTCGCTCCCCCACCTACTCCCCGCAGCCTCCCACAGCGCCCGAGGTGCAGGGAGGTCCCGCTGAGGGAGTGGGCTCGCCGGCGCTGGGAGGGGGTACGAAGGAGCCCCCCTCGCCCTCCCCCCAGCGGTCACCGGGGCCCGGCAACCCTCCCACACACGTCCGGGGTCGTCCCTGCCCAGCCTTGGGAAGGAGGGGTCTGAGCGAAAGAGGAGGGGCGGGGAGCGAGGCCCGATTTATGAATGGAGAGAGCGGCCTGCGCGCCGGCCCAGCGACCCCTGGCGGCCGTCGGGGCGCATCGCGGCCCCGGGGGTCTGAGGGGCCTGGCCGCTGAGCCTGGGGCTCTTCTCTGGCTTCCGGGGAGGTGGTGGGTTCCTCCCTACACCTCTCCCGTGTGTGTGTGTGTGTGTGTGTGTGTGTGTGTGTGTGTGTGTGTATCCTAGCCGGGAGGGTCCAGGTCTGGCGGGTGGGGGGCGGGCCCTGGGTCTCTAACGCGTCCCTTGACCATTTTTTCAACCAAAAAATTCAGGCCTGTGAACTGACTCAGGAGAGAACATTTGCCATCGGGATGGCTTCCCCTCACAAATCTATGGTGTTTGGTGGATTCAGACAGACCTGGCATAGTAGCTTGGTGACCTTGAGCAAGGGGCTCAACCCCTCTGAGCTGCTTCTGCAAAGCAGGGTTCTCTAATGGTAGCCCCAGGCGACCCTGAAGCCGGCTCTCCCCGCCCCCCCTCAGTGGGTAAAGCCCTAGACATGCATTAGACCTCACTACCCCTCACCGTGGCCCTGTGAGGCAGGTGATTACTACTCCTTTGGATAGATGGGGAAACCGAGGCTGAAAAGGGCGACGTAAGTTACCCAAGAGCAACTTGCATGAAATTGAGATGCGAGCCACATCTGTCTTTCTCCATCTATTTCGGGCTCACTGTAACCTAACAGCACTGTGAGAATTAAGAGGGAGCTTATATGCTAATTGCCTGGCACACTCCTAATGTTCTTTCTTCTTTCCTCCCCTCCTTTCTTCAGGAGGTTTGGGGCTGGGACCCCAGAGACCTAGGTGCAAGGGAAGTGGGCTGAGGCCAGGCCAGGGCTCCCCTCCCTCTGCAGAGCCCAGGATGCCCCTCGGCTACAGCAGCTTCTGAGCTCATGGAGCCCTCAGCCACCCCAGGGGCCCAGACGGGGACCCCCACTGGTGGTGGGGAACCGTCACCGGTGCCTCCTGACTACGAAGACGAGTTCCTGCGCTATCTGTGGCGCGATTATCTGTACCCGAAGCAGTACGAGTGGGTCCTCATCGCTGCCTACGTGGCTGTGTTCCTTGTGGCCCTGGTGGGCAACACGCTGGGTAGGTGTTTAGGTTCCTGTGGTGCTGCGGATTTCCCTTGGGGACTGGAAGGGGTCCTGGGCCTCACTTCTCTCTCTCCCCCTCCCCTACCTTCCCTTGGCTGGGTAGTGTGGGGGATGGTTTGGGTAGCGTGGCGGGGGGGGGGTTGGTGGGGGAGAGACACTGGCTAGGGTGGGCGTGGCTCTGCCCCTGGCTTCACCTCCTCCTCTTCTTCCCACCTCCCCACCTGCCCTGCAGTCTGCCTGGCCGTGTGGAGGAACCACCACATGAGGACGGTCACCAACTACTTCATTGTCAACCTGTCCCTGGCTGACGTGCTGGTGACAGCCATCTGCCTGCCAGCCAGCCTGCTGGTGGACATCACTGAGTCCTGGCTCTTCGGTCACGCCCTCTGCAAGGTCATCCCCTATCTCCAGGTGAGCTCTGCCCGGGTGCTGCTCGTCACCCCTCTGTCATCCCAAGTCCAGAAACCACGGCCTTGCCTAGACCTCAGTGACCCTCAGACTTGCCTTTCAGACAGGACACGGTGGCTCGGTTCCTCTGCACTGTCATTCTCTATTATCAGCGGGGGCAGGCCATGAGGCTTGACACTTGAGGACACAGACACAGCCCCACACACTCCCCCTGCAGAGATCCCCTCCTGGTCACACCCGCAGACCCTCCCCCACACAGCCATGTGTGGACACATGTACAGTCACCTCCAGGCGCCTGGGACACAGTGGAGGAGAGAGGCACAAGCCCGTGGTGACAGACGCAGATGCACGCTGAGCCTGTTCTTTGATTTCAAGGGGGCTGGTTTGCGGGGGTCGCTGGAAAGTATCCCCCCTCCCCTACCATCCCTGGCCAGGGCCTTCCCTTCCCCAGAGGTGGGAATCAGGATGTCCAGATGGGGTTGGTGGGGTGGAAAGAGGGCTGACCAGAGGCCAGAATGGCCCCTCAGCTGCACCCCTCGACCCTCTCCTCGTACCCCAGAGCGCAGGGGGAGTGCTCTCCTGGAGGCAGTGCCCACCTTCACCTCTGGCCTAGGCTTGTGTCTGCCTCCCAGGACGAGGCTCTTTCCTAACGGCCTGGGGAAGGGATGGCATCCTGGGCAGAGAGAAATGCCTCTCGGATTTCCATCGTTTTCAGGTCTTCCGCTCAATGGATTAACCCCGGCAACCCTGAGAATAAAGACAGGGTGGGTGGGGGGGGGGGGAGCGGTGAGGACATTCACCTCAGGCAAATTATTTAACCTTTCTGTGCCTCAGTGTCGTCATCTGTGACACGGGGGTGCGAGTACACATCACGGGGTTGTGGTGAGGATAAAGAGAACAGTGGCATGGAGTAGTTTCCATGAGCGTAAGTTATTCATCGTAGAGGAGCACCCAGTAGGGGCCAGGTCTCGACCTGGACGTTTTCCATCCATGATTTATTTCATGGATTCTCATAAGAATCCCTCCAGGTGGCTGACATGGTCCCGTCCTGCAGATGAGGCTCAGGGAGGGTGAGTGATCTACCCACATGCGCCCAGCCAGTGAGTGGCGCGGTCAGGACGCGCACCACCCCTGGCTGCCTGGTATTTCGGAGCTCGGAGCCCCGTCCCTCACCCCACGTCTGTGGGTGGCCTCCCAGAAAGCTGACGTCCTGTCCCCATGGGGCAGGCCGTGTCTGTGTCGGTGGCAGTGCTGACTCTCAGCTTCATCGCCCTGGACCGCTGGTATGCCATCTGCCACCCGCTGTTGTTCAAGAGCACCGCCCGGCGTGCCCGTGGCTCCATCCTGGGTATCTGGGCTGTGTCACTGGCTGTCATGGTGCCCCAGGCCGCCGTCATGGAATGCCGCAGCGTGCTCCCCGAGCTAGCCAACCGCACCCGGCTCTTCTCGGTCTGTGATGAACACTGGGCAGGTAACGGCGGGAGCCTTGAGCAGGCATCCCTGAAATGGGCACCTCTGGGGCACATACCCCTAGGGCAGGTGTCTGTCCGTGTACTTCTGGGGTGGGCTCCCCCAGGGTGGGTGTCTCCCAAAAGGACACCCTGGAGTAGCCTTCTACCGGCTACCCTCCCAGGGTGGGTATAACCCCTTCATGGATGCCATAGAACAGCCACCTACCAGGGATACCTCCAGGGTGGGTACCTCCTCGAGTCTAGACATCTGCTAGGAGTCCCTCCAGAATGGATACCCCCAGGCCGGGCAGCTGCGGGGTCTCTCTGCCACGGTGTCTGTATCAGGCCCTGCCACTTGCTTGGGCTCCATGGCTCTAGTTGGGGGAGGGTGGCATTGCTAAGCACGACAAGCTGGACGCTCCCACAGTGGGTCCAGCCCTTTTATCTCTTGACCCCTACAGATGACCTCTATCCCAAGATCTACCACAGTTGCTTCTTCATTGTCACCTACCTGGCCCCGCTGGGCCTCATGGCCATGGCCTATTTCCAGATCTTCCGCAAGCTCTGGGGCCGCCAGGTGAGGCCCACTCTGGTGTCACTGTCCGGGCTGGGAGGGGACGGGGGTACTGGTCTAAGGGAATAGACAGTCCTGTGCTTTCAGAACATGCCATCCTGGCTGCAACCAGAGAGAGGCAAGGCCTAGGGACATGGCAAGGTCAAGGCCAAAGTGCTAGTGCCTCCCCTGGAACCGGATAGTGACTAATATCAGTTTCAGTATCTAATAGCTAATCATCGTTCTAGTAGCAGGAATGTCTTCACAACCATCTCAACTGACCAACAGCAGGTTCTGTCTGGGGTGGAGTGTGGGGGAGAGAATTGCTCAGAAGTTCCTGGCACCAGCAGGACCAAGTTCTGGGTCCCGTGCTTGGGCAATGAGAGGATACAGACCAGAACGTGACCAGCCCGCAGTCTGCCAGCACTTAACCATCCACCCCTAACAGCTCCCCAGTCAGGATGGCGAGAGTCACTGTGCTCATCTAATGGATGAGAAAACTGAGGCTCAGAGAGGGAAAGCGAGCCGATCGAGGAAGGTCACGTAACTCGCGGGTGGCTGAGCTGGCCCTAGACCCCCAGTTTCCTGAGCTGTAGCCCCGCGCCCCTCTGGTGGGGGGTGATCTAGGTGTCCAGTAGTGTGAGACTTCAAGGATATCTATGGCTGCTCCGGGAGCCTGCAACGCTCGTAGGCTTCCGGTCACTGACCTAGGCAGGGACTGTGCTCTGAGGTCCAGGCCATTCCGAGCTGCCCACCTGCTCACCCCTTGCCCAGGCCTCCCCACAGTCAGGCACAGGCCAGGGGGAGGCACAACTCATCCCCCGCCCTTACCCCCACCCACAACAGGAGCTGATGATCTAGAGTCTTCTGCCTCTCTGAGTTTCGGTTGCGTCATTTTTAACTAAGGGCCAGTGACACCTTCCCAGAAGGCACGTTGTGGGTGGGCTCACAATGAGCTAATGGAAAGTGAAAGTGCATTGTTCACCCTCCAGTCCGGAGTGTCAGTCTTCGTCGTGAATATTAGGTTTCTTCGCATGGCGGCGAGAGCGTTTGTTCCCTTCGCCCACCTGCACCCTGCCCCAGGGTCCACCCCGGGGGGGCGGGACCCGGCAAAGGGGAAAGACCCTCCCCGGGAGCTCTGCCCACCGCCACCATCTCTGTGTGTGCTGGACAGATCCCTGGCACCACCTCGGCCCTGGTGAGGAACTGGAAGCGGCCCTCAGACCAGTCGGAGGACCAGGGACAGGGCCCCAGCACAGAGCCCCCGCCTCGGGCCCGGGCCTTCCTGGCCGAGGTGAAGCAGGTGCGAGCTCGCAGGAAGACGGCCAAGATGCTGATGGTGGTGCTGTTGGTGTTTGCCCTCTGCTACCTGCCCATCAGTGTCCTCAATGTCCTCAAGAGGTGAGAGCACAAGGGGGGGGTGGGTGTGGTCCCGGAGGAAGGGGCTCTCTCTGCTTTGCAGGAAGACCGGCTCGGGCACTCACCCACGGTGTGGCCTTGGGGTGGGTCATCTCTCTTCTCCAAGCCTCCGAACCTCAAGTTCTCATCTATATAACGTGAATAATAACAGTCCTGGCCTGCCAGGGCTATTGTGAAGATTCTTCCGTCTAGTTACCCAGCCATCTGATCGCAGGGGCTGGGAACAGTGACCACAGGACAAAGTCCCTGCCCTCGTGGAGGCTACATCTAGCGGGAGAGAGAAATAAGTCTCTATTGTACTGGCAGGCAGTGAGACTACTATGAAGACAAATAAAATAGGGAAAGAGGATAGCGATGGTGACAGGAGTTGGTGCGGTTGTGTGTGTGTATGTGTTTTAAGATACGATCTTTAAAAAAAAAAAAAAAGCTCATCTGAGGAAATGACATCTGGCAGAGATCTGAAGGAAGGGAGAGACCGAGGGACGAGGCCCCACAGGCGTCTGGAGGGACAGGGCTCGAAGCGGAGGGAAGACGGGGCTTGGCACGTGAGGGGCCGCAGGGTGCAGGGAAGGAGCGCGGGCTGCTCGTCAGGAGCCGATCTCGGTGTGTGTGTGTGCGTGGCGGCTTCCGGGCTGTGTGACCTTGGGCAAATCACTTTCCCTTTCTGAGCCTTGGTTTTCCTGTCTTTTAGATGAGGGTAGCGACTCCTGCCCCACCTGCACACATGCACACACATCTACCCCATTTCTGACTGTGGTCCCCTCGGCCCTAGGGTGTTTGGGATGTTCCGCCAAGCCAGTGACCGAGAGGCCGTCTACGCCTGCTTCACCTTCTCCCACTGGCTGGTCTATGCCAACAGCGCAGCCAATCCTATCATCTACAACTTCCTCAGTGGTGAGTGGGCTGGGGAGGCGGGGCGACCGAGGGTGGCAGCGGTGCCCAGGACAACAGGCTGCCAACCCCCAATCCAGGCTGAATAAAGGGATGGCCCCTAATCCCTCCTGGGGATCGTCGTGAGCTTGCTCTGGGAACCCGCATCAGGAAAGACTCGGCCCTGCCCAGGAGCCCTGGTCTGAGTGGAAGGCGGGCCTCACTCCCACCGGCGGCCCGGATCCAGTTGTACAGATTATGCAGACCAGTGAGGGGGTGGGAAAGGCAGGGGCTAGGCCAGCTCACCTCCACCCCCGCCTGGTGCCTGCACAGCGGGACCTCCAGTCGGCCGGTCTGGCCAACACAGGCTCCAGAAGGAGCCAGGCCTGTGGGAAGAGGTGCCGGGAGTGCCTGCCTGGGAAGGTGACTGTGTAACTGAGTCATCGGGGGAAGGGAGGGTCACCAGCAGAGACGGCCCAGGGCCAGGAAAGGGTTTCCCTATGCCCAGCTAGACAGGTACAGGCAGAGTGGCCAGAATACAGAGGGGTTTTCCCTGGATCCACCTGCCCCCAAGACCAGCCATCTTGTCCCCTCTCTGGAAGTCCCCGCGTCTCCACTCCCCCAGCCGTACCCCAGGCCACTCCCCTCTGCACCCCTCGCTGGGACCTCTGCACCCCTCGCTGGACCTCCCAGTCCCGGGATGGTAACACCTCCACCCTCGGACCCACCTGGGTTCAGCAGAAGAGTGGCTCACAAGACGTCTGGCCCCAGAACTAGGCATAACAAACTGGTCCAGATGGCTGTTCAAGCCTGGGCACAAGTAATCTTTGAGAAAAGTTGAAAGGCTGAAGAAGGAGGGGCCAGGGGTCTGTACCACAACCCTCATTGAGACTGAAGAAGTATTCCCGGAGCTCAGAGGGGAGAACAGAAGAGATAAGGGCTGCGGCAGAGGCGGCAGCAGACTTCTTGCTGGGCATTTCCTGTCTGGGTTGCATTAACTGAGCACCTACTGTGTGCCCAGCCCTCCACTGGGGCCCCACAGAAGCATGGTCAAGGAGGTTTCTGCTCTGGACATAATCTATTTCCCTGGTGTCCCTTGGCTGACCGAGGTGGCTGTGGTAGTCCCTCCTTCCCTACTCTGTCCTCCCCTTGAAGCGAAGGGCTCTGGAATGAGAACCAGGCCTGAACTCTGGCTGGGTGACCTCGGGCAAGTCTCTGCACCTCTATGCAGCTCCCCTGTGAGGTGAGGATAAAAGCTGCCAGCCTCTCAGGGTGCTGGGATGAGAGGGGGGCGGGGGGGGAGGCAGGGGTGCCTGGCACCGTGCTTTGTGCAGGCTGCTGCTGTTCTTTCCATCACCATGGGGCACAGGTAGGGAAAGCCTAGCCCCGGCTGGGGGGCCTGAGCCCCTCCACCTACTCGCCAAGGAGGGCAGAGGTGGCCCCAGGCCCCTGAGCCAGACACCACGTTTTAAGCCCGGCTCAGAGCCAGAGCGCAGTCAAGGAATCAGATGAAAATTGCATTTCTCCTTGGGAACTGCTCCAGGGCCTCTGTCCTCACTCTCCCTGGCAGTGACGAGGTCGCCTTCGGGCTTTCTCCATCCCAGCTCTGCTCCGCCCTCCCGCCCCCTCACAGGCAGCTTGGCTGGAGCTGCGTGGGTGTCCCTGGGCCCAAGGCCCTTCCTGCTTCGTCCATCTCCTTATGGCTGTGTCTTCTGTCTCCAACCAAGGCAAATTCCGGGAGCAGTTTAAGGCCGCCTTCTCCTGCTGCCTGCCTGGCCTGGGTCCCTGCGGCTCTCCGAAGGCCCCCAGCCCCCGCTCCTCTGCCAGCCACAAGTCCTTTTCCTTGCACAGCCGGTGCTCCGTCTCCAAAGTCCCTGAGCACGTGGTGCTCACCAGTGTCACCACGGTGCTGCCCTGAGCGAGGGCTGCCCTGGTGGCGGCAGGGTGTGCAAGCCTTGGGCTTGCTCCTCTGGCTCCTGGGGGACCCACCTCCTCGTGGAGACTGCTGGATGCAGGGGGGAGGCTGGGGCTCCAGACCTGGTTTTCTGCCTGTTTAACTCTGGGCAAGTGACTTCCCTTCTCTGAGCCCTGTCTCCTAAGCAGGATTGATGGGAGGATTAAGCATGCTCGAGAAAGCGGAAAGCCTTTTGTAGATTGGGAAGTGTCATGGATAGGATTATCATATTCCTCTCGAGTGGCTGTGCCCCACGGTACCATCCATCCCCATCGTCCTTCCGCAGCCTGGCCTTCCTCCCAAAGATCCCCCTCCCACCCAATCACAGGCCTTCCCTGGAGTCTGCTGCAAGGGTCCCGGCAGGTATTCCCATCTGGCCGAGTGGCTCCGGCTAAAGCCCAGTTGTTCTGAGGCCCGGGCGAACTAATCTGGGTCCATCCAGCCTTCTCCCAGCGGGAACAGGCGCCTGGTGCACACACCATAGACTGGACTCTGTTGGCTTTCTGGTGTGATAGAACACTCTCCATGTGGCCATTTGGCATGGAGGCCAGCAGCCTGAAGCAATTGTAATTAAAAGCCTGGCACTGAATGTTCCCTTTCCTTGTCATTGCACAAAATCTGTGCTGCCTAGGTGAGGAGAGAGAAGGTGGGGAAGCTTGGGGGAGGGGAGCAGACAGGCAGCACTGGAATGCTAGTATCTGCTGACCGCTCCCACCCCCCACCCCCAACACACTGGATCCCAGAGGGGCTCCTAGCCAGGATTCAGAGCGCACGCGGTGCCGCCCCCTCAGGCGGTGCCAACCCTCCAATGCCCAGGACCCAGATCCTTGCCACATCTGTCCGCTTCTGGGCCTGGCGGCCTCTGGGAGGTAAGGGAGATGGCGGCAGCAGTGTGCGGGGCGGGGAGCGGTGGGCAGACAGCAGGGTTCACAGACTGATTTACTGTTACCTTCCCCTTCTTGGAAATCGGGCTCGCATTTACTTTCTCTGAACTCACAGGATAAAAAGAGAAAGCCGCAGACATGCTCCGTCTGCCACCAGGATGATTAGAGGGCTGCCAGAGGCCCCGATCCCCGTTGCCAGAGCAGGAAGTGGAGTGCAGTCTGAAGCACCGCTCTGCTGAGAGGGTGGGAGGCATCTGGCAGGGGCCGGCTCGGCCGTGCGCACCACCGGCTCTGCTTAACTTGATTAATGGAGCTTCGGGCTCCCTCTGACCTCACCCGTCCAGAAATGGGGCGAAGGCACGGTCCTGCCAGGGGCCCAGCCCGGGAATGCTTTCACACCCCTCCTCTTAGACATCACGCTTTCCAAGAGCAGGTGGAAGGTACGGCCTAAGTATGTCATCCACCCCTTGGATGACTCACCAACCTGGCGCTCGTGGCCATTTTCACAGATGTGCGGTCATTGCCAGGCGGGACGGGCTGCCCTCTCCTTCCGCACTCCCGCTGGCCTTAGGATCCAAAGCTGTGTGTGGAGTTTCGTGTAGCCAGGCTCGGAGGTCCAGTGGGCAGAGTGAGGTGTGAGGGCTGGACCCGAGCTCGGAACCACTTACCCACAGGGACCAACCCACGGGGACGAACCCAGGCCTGGGGCTCCTCGGCCCTGGCCTAGCACAAGGCTGACACTATGATTGGCACCACTCTAGAGGCAGGTTTCAGTAGACACTTGGCTCAGTGGGAGCAAAGAAACAACAGAAGCTTCCCCTAATGGCCTCATTTCTACTCTACCCTGCTGGCTGAACTTAGTCCCCTGGTGGGCCCGAGGCCTCCTTTTGGGGGGGATTCGGATGAGCTGGAGAAAATTCAGAGGACCAGGATACCCAGGTGAGCAGTGCTCAGGGAAGAGCTGCTGAAGCACCCGGGACCACCCAGCCCAGGGAACGAAGGCCCGGGGGACACATGGTGGCACGTTCCAGGTATCTAGAAGCTTGGCATGCAGAAAGGGGTGATACAGGTTCTGGGTGGCCCAAGACAGAAAACCATAGTCATGGGTGGTGTTTTCAAGGTGGCAGGATTTGGCATCCCATCAGGAAGAAGTGCTGCTTGTCGAAGAGGAAGCTTGTTTCCTGGAAGGGCACTGAGCTGTCCCCGGAGGATGGCAAGCAGAGGCGGGACTCAGGGTGGGGCAAGGGGGAGATCTAGCCCCGGGTGGAGGCTGGTCTGGTGCCAGGATTCTAGCACATGGCAGCCCAGGGGACAACAGGGCTGAACTGGCTGAGCCCGGCAAACCTATTGGGCTCACTGAGCTGCTTCCCCCAAGCACCCAGTGCAGGGACAAGAGCTTTCTTATCTTCATCACCCAAAGCAAAAGGATTATCACACTGGTGCCCATGATAAAGTCCCCCAACAAACCAGAATGTCTGGTGTCTTAGCTTTTGATTGAAATTCTGTCAGATCACTACAGACATTTGGTGTAGACTGGTTATCATGCTGATCTAAGGATCTAGCTGGCAAGCACAGATGTCTGTGCTTAATAAAAATGGGGGGAAAGTTATGACTTAATAAATGCAGTTTGTCTGTAAGATAAAACTAAGGCTTGAGATAATGAAAAAGCCATGCTGTGAAAAGTTTAGGGCGGCTGCCCGTAGCCTACCACGCCAGCCCGAAAACCGTTATCAAACACAGCTGGCTTCTTGAAGTGAACCCGGCCAGTCCCTACATTTCAACTTCACCCTGGCAAATGGCACCAGCCCCACGTGGGCCATGTCCCCCCGAGACACTTCTTTCTGCATGGTGTGGTCTACGCTATGTACTTACATACGCGGTGAACGAGGAAGAGACGAGTGGCCGAATGGGCACGCACACGGGGGTGTGAACTGGAGCCAGGAAGTGTGACGGAAAACGCGGAACTCCAGAGTTCTGTCCTTTTATTGAGCTTACAGTTTCACTGAACTTTTGGCCCCGAAAGAAAAAACACACAACTTAAAAAAACAGCATTGGCAGTGGGAGGTGACAACTGTCCCCTGGGGATTGAAGCCGAGCAGAGAATGGCAGGCAAGTGAGGGGTCCGAGCTGCAGAGGGGTAGCCTGGCCAAGGGTGCCCAGAGAGCAGGCGGTCCAAGCCCCCGAGCAGGGCCAGCAGCCAGGCAGCTACAAGACAACACACGGGGATTTGGGGACACGGGGTGGTGGAATCCAAGCCACTTGGTCCCGCGGACAAACCTCCCTCGTGCTTGGTCAGCTTCCACTTTGGAGAAACTGGGTTCATCTGACAAGACGGTATGGGTGAAGGGACTCAGGTGCTAATGGCATGAGGCTGATGATCACTTACCCCTGGTGTCAGGGTGGAGAAGTGACAGCTAGAGGCTAGAGCCCAGCGGACTGGACACTAACTGGCATCTTCTGCTCCTGGCACGAGGCTGGGCCATTGAAATACTCAGGGCTCCAAGGGCATTCAACGTCCAGTCCTCTCTTTGGCCACCTCTTGTGTGGCCTCAGCCTAGGTCCCCGCTATTTGGTGACTGACACAAGACTCCCAGCCCTCTTCGGGAACAGCGCTGCATCAGGCAAGGGAGAATCTTTTTCTAGGAGGGACAGGAAAAGCGGAGAGGCCCGCACGCCTCTCCCGCTCTAAGGGGCCAGGAAAGGCCCCTGGTACACTCCACTCTACAGATGGGCTGGGTCATAGCATCCGAGAAGCTGTCATGGTGACGAAGTCCTCGAAGCTGAGCCGAATGGTGCCCTGTACAGCTGTGTCCTTCTCCCGGAAAGCCTCGGTCAGCACCTGCAGCTGGGTGCACACCTGGATGAAGCGGTCTAGCTGCATGGTGGGGTTGGCAGAGCGCGGGCAATAGCGGGAGACCAGGAGCTGGGTGAACTGGGGGCTCAGGTTGTAGCCCATTTGGGACAGAGCTGCAGGGGAGGGAGGGGCACAGAGAGCAGACACAAAACCTTACCACGGGCACCACCATCCACCAGCTCCGTGGAGCACGGCAGTGCAGGGGACTTGGAGGAGATGAGCGCCAAAACGGAGAGGACAGAGGTCCCTAGGGTCTGTCCAAGATGGTGGGAGCACAAAAGGGGCTCTAGCTGGATGGTGCCCTTAGCTGGAAAGCTCCCATCCCTTTCTCCAAATCTCCACTACTGCCTGTTCAGTCGGGGCCACGGGGTCCCAGAAGGACACGGGGCTAGCTCTTCTGTGACTCATGTGCATTACAGAAGGAAGCCCGCGCCCCCGGGACCAACCTTCCCGGGGCGGACATCAGAGGCGGTACGACAGAGTAGACATGACAAAGGCCTGCTCCGTAGTCGAGACAGCCCTTCAGCAAGTTGCTTACCCTTGCTAAGCCCCTGTCTTATCATCCCTAAAATGGGAATAATACTTACCTTGTAGGTTCTAGTAAGGATTAAAGGAGGTGATCCTATAAAGCACTTGGCGCAGTGCCTGACACATAACAACACTTTGTTATTTGTTAAAAATAATCAAATCGTCTTCCTCTCCCCAGGCGAGGCTGCTGGGCAGTTCCAAGGTCACGGCCTGAGTGCCGCTCTCTGTCCCTCCACCTGGGAGGCTTCCTTTGTTCCTCTCTGCACATCTACCAGCCCAGGCTAAAAGCTCCCCTTTTGCTACGTGGCCCTTGGGGAAGTTGCCTAAACTAAGCCTCAGTTTTCTCACCTGTAAAGGGGCAATAATAAGAGATCCCTCACCTAAGAGTGGGGAACAGTAAACAGTAGCTATTGCACGGGCAGAACAAGTGATGTAACATATCAGAAGTGCTTCATACAGTGCCTGGCACACAGCAAGCGCTCTGTAAGTACCGATTTTGGTGTAAACGTCACCCTCACCAATATCCGTGACAGGACCCAGCATGATCAGTACAGGTCATCTCTGTTTCCTTCAACCAGGGCACAGACATGGTGAGCTCACCCCCACCCAGAGCTCCTCAGTCTGACTGAAATCCACAGTCAAGCAAGGAAGGGGCCAGGTTCTCAGGAAGCCCTTTCCCCCTCCCAGGTGGCAAAGCTCCCTGTCAGATTCTTATCACCCCACTAACCACCCATCTTGTAGAGTCCGAAATGGAACCAGACCTGGAGCTACGGCCTCAGGCCATCTTACCCGAATGCAACTTTTAGCGTGGTCTGGATCCCAGGGTTGGGAAGGAAACTGCCTTCTAGCAGAGCTGGTAACAAAAACCACCTTTCTGAGTCCTTGTACAGGGCTCTTTCCATTCTGCATGCTAGAAACTAGAGAGGAAAGAGCCACACAGGCCACACACACTGGTCTCAAAGTGCCCTGGGCCGCCGAGCTCCCATCCCCGAGGCTCCCTGCTGGCTGGTCTCTCTCATCTAGTGGTACCAGGAGTCCAGCCCCGATCCCGGAACCAGGTGCCCTCTTGCCCTGGATCTTGGCTCAGTGCCCCAGCCTGATCACAGAAGGGATGGGGAAGGGATCCGTGCTGAGTTTTAGAGTGTAGGTGGACATGTGGGAGTCAGAGGCTAGAGAAAACCCCCTTCCCTGCATAGGGAGTAAATGGAAAAGTCTAGCTCTGCCTGTGCAGAGTCCCCACCGTGGCCCTCACCTTGCTGCAGCTCAGTGTAGCTGATGGAGCCCGAGCGGTCCCGGTCATACTGCTGGAAGAGGTTCTTCCACTGCTGGATGAACTTCCACAGAGCCGAGAAACCATAGATGTCGATGCGGCCTGACTTTGTCTTGTCAAACATGTCTTGGGTGGAGACGGGGTGGAGGGAAGAAAAGCTTCAAGACTGAGGGCCGAGGGTCCGCGGGTACAACCCAGGCCAGAGTAGGAGACTCCACAGAGCCACGGGCCCGAGGCCCAGATGCTTGTACCTGAGACACACTCTCATCAAGTGTTGACCAGCCCCTACCCTTGGCCACCCTCAGCTCTAGCCCTTCCAGAACTGCGTATTCTCTGTACGCTTGGCAGCTGACCACCTCTGTGCCATCTGCTACCAGGGTAGGGGGTCCCACTCTGCAGAACGGAAAACGGCATGTGACTCAGCGGGGTCCGGAACTTGAGAAAAGATCTCAGGGAAGGAGCTCTCAGTCTAGAGGATCTCACCTTGAACCCAACTTCCTGCCTGAAATCCTCCCTGGCAGGAAGATTTCTCTTCAGAATGGCTGCCCAGCCACCATCAGGTCTCAGGTGGCACTGCCCCAGCTCGAGCCCACGGGGAAGGGCTAGGACTCACTTATCATCATGAGGCACGTCTCGTCGTTGAACGAGGACCAGTTGGAGTTGACCAGAGCCTGCTTCAGCTCCTTGATGGAGATGTAGCCACTGTGATCAGAGTCTACGGACTGGAACCAGGAGTAAGCCTCAGGATCCACGTTGGGAGGAACACCACCTGCAGGAAGGGGTGCAAGCCAGAGGAATTAGTCACAGGTCTCAAGGCCAGTGTGAAGAAATACTGGGGAGGGCCGGCCTCGGTGCCTCGCTGGCGATGGGTTTTCCTTACCCACAAAGCCTCACAGGTCCACCGACCCCGTCTCCCCTTAAGCCAACAGCCTTGTTCTCATGGAAGAGGACCTTCGGTGCAGACTCAACGAGTATTTGCAGCCGGCTTCTACTCTGTGAACCTGCTGGGCTTTTCCTACAGTGTTCCAGTCATTTCTCTCTTTGATCTTAAGTTTCTAAGGAACAGGGACTTTCCGGCTGACTGAGAATTCTCTGCAAAGAAGGATTATCTCTTCCCCAAAGACCGGCAACCCAAAAACATTTGCTGAGCAGCTACCAGGCACAGCCCAGGGATGAATATTTTGAGAGTCACAGCAGCAAGGGGCCCTCTGGTGTGGGAATCAGGTCTGATCCAGGTCTGATCTTCCTGGCATGGTGACAGCTGACATATTCTATCAGGAGTCACCAGAGTGTGCGTGGCCACAGAACTCTACCTCTTCTTGTTCCCCATCACCTCCAACGCGAGGACCCATCCCCAAACCTCCCTGGAGACATCTCTGACACCTCCTCACCCCCACACACCCAGAGAGAGCTGCCCGGTTCTGTGAGATCCACACACAGGTGCCTCCTCCCCGTTCCGACGCACCTGCACTGGTTCAGACACCTCTCACGTGGATTGTTGTAACAAACCAAAATGCCTAACCAACCCATCCTTACAGCTACTCTCTGCCACCCTGTCCCTTTAGAGTCATCTCCAAAATTAACTCAGTTCTAACCCATTACCCCTCGCCTCAACTCAAACCTCTTTCAAGGCTCCCCACCGCCTGCAAAATAAAGTCCAGCATCCTTAACACAGCATGCCAGGCCCTCCCGCAATGTGGTCCATTCTTGCCTACCTCTCGCACTCTGTCCCCCTCGCAGCTCTGTTCCAGCCGAGATGGAGCATTATATACTCACTCTTAGCCACCCCTGCTCATTCCCACAGCGGAGGCTTTGCTGCTCCCCGCCGTGTAACCCTTTCTCCCTCATCTCTCTGCATCCATTTCCTGTCTCCCTGCAACACCCAAATGAAATGCCGTTCCTTCCATAAAGCCTTCCCTATTCTTCCATCTCTGGACCGGCTTCCTTCCCCTCTCCTTTGTACTCCTTCTCTCGTTTTTTTTATTAGTTTTTAAAAACTTTATTTTTTTGAGAGACAGAGTGTGCACGAGTGGGAGAGGGACAGAGAGAGAGGGAGACAGAATCCCAAGCAGGCTCCGCACCATCAGCACAGAAGCTTGGATGCATGAACCGTGAGGTCATGACCTGAGCCAAAACCAAGAGTCAGATGCTTAACCGGCTGAGCCACCCAGGCGCCCCTGGATCAGGCTTTAGGAAGCGCTGTTCCAGGGAGTCACTAGCTGCACTGGAAAGGAGACAAAGGTGGCCACACGAGGGGAAGCCGTAGATGGCAAGCAGCGAAAGGTCTGAGGCACATTTCTCCTCTCTCTGCAGCCCTAGAGATGATCTCTGCCCTCAGGTCCTACGGGGATAAGCCTCCCAGAGAGGGGCTCCTTCCCCTGCAGTGACCTCACGTGGGCTCACAGACGAGATTTCAAAAGGACGAGGGACTCCGCCATGAAGCTGCTGGGCTGAAAGCAAACAGCCAGAAGCTCTGAGCTCTGACAAGATAAATGCCACTGCCTCGGTGTTTAGAACCCCCAAGGTGTGAGCATCTCCCTCGAGGCCGCCCGCCTGGGAACGAGCGCGAAGATGCCGCAGCCGCCCAGCGGGGCCGCTCCCTGGAGGCCGTGCAGGTGCGCCAGGGCGGTTCTAGATGCCGTGCTGCTGGCTTGGTCTCCTGGGGGTAAGCGTTCTGTGAAGAGGCTGAGTCCGTGAGGACACAGGGACCCAGGCACTCCCCCTCCCTGACCCCCTGTCTGCAGCCACTTGGAAATTTGCACTGAGCCTGAGGCCGCCCACCAGGATTCTCTGCTTCCACTGGATCTCCAAGCCCCCCTCCCCCCGCCGCCGACCTTGTCCAGTACCTCACCTTCACTATCTTTGATCTTTATTCTCCCTGCGGCATTCTCCTGCCTGTCTCAGTACCTCTCAGTGGTAAGGCCTTCGTCACACGTGCTACCCCATTACATGCGGAACACCTCCTTGCTGAGATGTCCCCAAACGAGTCCTCTTACAGCACAGTGGGTACTAAGGCCTTCCCGCCGTGCCCAGCGTTCACCTGCACCTTCTCATCGAATCCTCATTAATAATCTCATCAGGTCGTGGCATTCACCCATTTTACGCGTGTGGACGATGAGGCACAAACAGGTGAAGTGATCTGGTCAGGTCAGTACGTGGTCTGGTATCAAAAGCCCGGGTTTTCTTTTTTTTTTTTTTTTTTAATTTTTTTTTTTCAACGTTTATTTATTTTTGGGACAGAGAGAGACAGAGCATGAACGGGGGAGGGGCAGAGAGAGAGGGAGACACAGAATCGGAAACAGGTTCCAGGCTCTGAGCCATCAGCCCAGAGCCCGACGCGGGGCTCGAACTCACGGACCACGAGATCGTGACCTGGCTGAAGCCAGACGCTTAACCGACTGCGCCACCCAGGTGCCCCAAAAGCCCGGGTTTTCAACAACTTCACTATCTTGCCTTTCTACACATAAGGGCCAATCTCCCTCCCCCAGAAATGGGTCCTCCCCGAGGTGCACTGCCTCCAGTTGTTTGCCGACTCCCCCGCCCCTCCCCTGTAAGAGTGCCGTACGCCCTCTCCACTGCCCGGTGGCTTGTGGAGCCCCTCCGCAAGAGGACTATCCATTCCCATCCTACTGATGGTAGGTCAGGCTTGACCAGGGGCTGTGATGGGGCCGACAGAACGCGGGTGGAAGAAGATGTAAAGAACTTCAGCGCAGGAACTTTAAGGGGCACTGTGCTTTCCTGCCAGCCCTCCCCATCTTTCCTGCACATTCGCAACGTATCTCAGGGGCTGCTCCTTCAGCCTGGACGTGGAAAGCACAGACATGTGGCTCAGAACCTCGGCAGCCAAATCCTCAGCCGCTGACACGTAAGCAAGAGTAAGTGAGTGCGAGCGAGCGATAGAAATACACGTCTGCTGTTGTAAGCCGAAGTGATTTTGGAGTTGTTGTTACCACAGCAAGTTAACTAACACGTTCCTTGTTCTGCTGTTGCAAGCTGGAGCCAGAAGCAAGATGCTAGGGAGCCAGAGACGAGACTGCCCGCACACCCACAGGAAGGGCAAGGACGGGCCCCAGATAACTCAGAACAAGGTCAGAGGCACCTGGAGTCCAAGATCCCTACTCACCTGGAGGAGGTCCCTGTCCGTAAGGCCCGGGATGCTGGGCACCGTAGGAATTCGGAGGTGGCTGGCCATAGGGACCCCCTGGGGCCGCACTACCATATAGTCCTCCTGGAGTCCCAGGATTGGGGTGTCCATAGGGCCCTCCACCAGCCGGTGGTCCATAAGGCCCCCCGGGGGCAGGACCCCCGCCGTAACTGCCACCAGGGGGTACCCCACCGCCATACTGCCCTCCACCGTGGGGGGGTCCAGGGTAGTAGCTACCCGGAGGGGCTCCGGGCGCTTGTCCTCCAGCTCCTGGGCAGCCCTGTAACAAGAGCAAAATATCCGTCAGAATGATAAGGCTGGAAACCAGCCACAGTCTGGCACTTTACAGTTACAAAGCACTGCCACTGCCACCGCCCTCTTGCAGCTGACCCCATAGGCAGGGCTGGAATTATGATCTCACTGCTAAGACGGGCAACCTGAGGCTTCCAGAGAAGATAAAACTTAGGCAAGATCGTACTGTCAACGACCTGTGAAGTCAGGGCTTGCCCTCCTGGCTCCCCTTCCTCTCACGCCGAGGGGTTCCGTGGGGGCTGGGATCGTGTCTGGTTTGCCACTCGTATCCCCAGCCCCCAGTGCCGAATGGATGGATGCTCGGTAAATATCTACTGAACGAATGAGGAGCTGAATGAATCAAAATCCCAAATCCTCATCCTGTGCTACCTCCAGCCCTGTGTGGCGAATTCACGGCGCAAATGTGATTTGCACCACACACCCCGACCCTCTTCGATCACAGATGCTGTATCGGCAGCATGGCTTCCTTATTCTAGAAGAGCCTGAGACACAAAAGCATCTCACTCGTGACTCTGGGAGACAGGCAGGGGAGACCCTACTCCTTAGGCACCATAGTGCGATCGGTAAGAGGCAAAAAAGACCAGTCTGACTTCAGGCTCTGCCATTTATGAACTGGACTCATGACTTACCCTCTCTAAGCCTCAATATCCTTTGCTCTAAGTGGGAATAAAAACAGCGCCTATCCCAGGTTGGTATGTGAACGAAATGACACCGATCATGTGAAGTGCCCGACCGAGGCCCTGGCACTCAAAACACATTAACTATTAATAACAGCACTGTGCTAGGCAGGAGGAAAGCCAGGTCCAGAAAAATCACGCATAGACCACGTGGAGGGGCTGGGACCAGGACCTGGGTCTCCCAGCTGTTGAGCCCAGGCCACGTATATGGTAGCACACATACAAGGGGGTGCTCCCTCTCTTGTCCACGTCCCCACACCACTAGCCAGGGACCCACAAACTCCGAGTGTTCAGCTACAACTCCCTAAATGACAGAGGGCAGCCCCAGCACATCTGCAGACAGGCTGGGCTCAAAGGCATAGGGAGCAGCTGGGCCCAGCTCTGAGGAGGGTACCATCTGGACGTGTTCTAGATAAACCTGTAACGCACACCAGTGGACTAGCTGCTGAGAGCCTGGACTTCCTCTTTTTATTGTGTTTGGTAGCTTCTGGGGCACCTTTCCTCAAGGCTAAGGCCAAATTCACACTTCATCTAAAGGAGGTCGGCTTGCTCAAGGAAGGGAGGCTTCTTGAGGGAGGGCAGGAAGAGGTCCTTCCACCTTCCCCACTCGGCATCGTGGGGGCTTTTCCACCCTGGAAACTGCCAGAGCTAGCAGCAAGGCTCCTTCACGGTGAAATCACAGACCAATCTCAATTCCAAACTCTGCACTCACCAGCTGAGTTCTCACCGTGGGCCACTGGCTTAATCTCCCAGTGCCTGTTTCCTCACAAGTAAAATATAATAATCTCTCCCTCACTGGAAGGTTCTGCTGATTACAAGAAATACATGCAGCAGAATTTTGTCAGTTTAACTCTTAGCTAAAGACTCTTCTGATAAAATGTAATTTTAACAGATAAAAGCAAGTTGCTTTGGTAGAAGCGAGGTGGGGGTTTTAGAGCCCCGACCATGCTGGCCCCCTCTCTTGTCAGATCCTGAGGGAGCTCTGTAGAAACCTTATGGTGACTCGAAAGACAGTTTGAAAACCACTAAAGTGGGGCGCATAGGTGGCTCAGTCGGTTGAGCGTCCAACTTTGGCTTAGGTCTCACGGTTCATGGGTTCGAGCCCCGCACCAGGCTCTATGCTGACAGCTCAGAGCCTTCGGATTCTGCGTCTCCCTCTCTCTCTGTCCCTCCCCTGCTCTCACTCTGTCTCTCTCTCTCAAAATTAAACATTAAAAAAAAAGAAAAAAGAAAAAAAAGAAAACCACCAATGTGAGAAAAAGAGTTCTCACAATAGTGCCTGGCAAAAGCAAACGATCTATAAATCTTGGCTGTTGTTATTATTATATTAATTATCATCGGCAAAGCCCTGGACCAGATAAATTCTTGGGGGGCGTGTATAAAGAAGCAGAACAGTCTGAAGGAGCAGTTAACTGAACAGTTAACTGAAGAGGCATGGAAACATTCTCCAACATCTAACAAAACAGCAGAAGGAAACGGGTGCTGCGAATGGATGCATAAGCCATGCGTCATGGGACCAGAAAGGAAAGAGGGTGAGATCAGGGGAGTTTCCAGGAGAAAGCCGCATTTGAGCTGGGACAAAAAGAAGGGAGTTGGAGCAGTGTGATGGGAGGGGTGCCAGGAGGTGGTCATCTAACCTAACCCCTTCAGTTTACGGATGGGGTAACTAAGGAGAGGGGAAGGGAACCGCTTGAATCACACAAATCACACAAATCACACAAATCACACGGAGCTGGAGGCAGAGGTGGAGGCAGACCACTCCCCACCACACCCGAGCCCAGTGACTCCCAATGCCTCCTGCTACAGTGCTCTTTCCTTAAACAATAGGGCACAGGATTCCAGCGTAGGATGAGAAAAGGGGTGGGGGCCCTGCAGAGACTGGGCGCACCCAAAGAACAGGCCAGACCAAGGCAGGAAGTAGCTGCTCCGCAACAAGCCCTGTGAGCAAAGCCATAAACTGGACCTGGCCTAGGGCACCTGAGGCACAGGCCTTCCCCCTGGGAAATGCCCCCAGGCCGCCAAAGCAGGTGTCGCCAGGCAGGTCTTCTGACCCTCCTGCTGTCACATTTCAGGGGCCTGCTGGGTCTGGTGCAGTCTGGCAGCAGCTAAACCCTTTCTGGTCTGCCCTGTGTTAGAGCCTTTACCTGTGCAGTTTACAGAGCACTTAGAGAGAGAGAGAGAGAGAGAGAGAGAGAGAGAGAGAGAGAGAGAGACGACTGCTCCTGGAAGAATCCTGCCAACAGTCCTCCAACAGAAAAAGGAAGATTTTTCACACCTGTGAAATGACTTCATTCAGCAAGTATTTATAGAGTGACCACACCGTACTAGGTATGGGGCGGGGCAAAACTAAATAGGGCCTATCCCACTGTGGCCCATAGTGGTTATGATACAGTTTGATCCGTGCCATCAGAAAAGTCTACTTAACTGCTATCAAGGAGACATAAACAGAGTAATTTGTTCTGTTCGTTGAATGACGGATGAGCAATCAAATGAAGAAATGCATGAAGTGGATCAAGGAAGGCTTCCTGGAGGAGGCAGGAGTGATACTGGAGGCGGCCTTGAAGGATGCGCGCGCATTCCCTAAAAGGAAAGCAGGAAAGGACATTCCAGACAGGAGGGAGAAGATTGATGAAGGCACACATCTATGAGTGAGCACAGAGAGGTGGGGGAATGGCCTGAAAAGCAGGGGCGGGGACAAGAATGCAACGTGAACTCAGGAAGGCTGGCTCTTTACACGCTCCTTGACCAAGCTCCCCTCCTGCTGCATTTCTGTTAGCTGGTGAGTTACTGGTGTCTTAAGGTATTTTCTGTCTGTCTCTGCCTCCTCCATGCAACAGTGGGCTCCCCGAGGCCAGACACTGGGCCTCATTCATCATGGTACCCAGGGTCCAGCACAGTGCCTGGCACCTGCAAGCCTCCATAAATATTTGAACAGATGAATACCACTCTAAAGAGTTTGGGCTTTATGCCTGAGGACACAGAGCGCCACAGAAGGGTTTCCAATGGAGGAGGGACGTGATCAGAGCGTTGTTTAGAGAATTAACCAGCAGCGGGGTGGAGGATGAGCTAGCGGGGGAGGCAGCAGCCCAGGTGCTAGGCAGGCAGGGCTTGAACCAGACAGCGGACTTAGACATGGGGCGAGCAGGATGGGTTCTGAAGCTATTTCGGAGATAGGCTAGACATGACTTGACGACTAATTCGATTAGGGAGTAGATGGAGGGGGAAGGAAAGGGAAGTGTTTAGAATGACTCAGGTTTCCAGCGTGTACCCACGAAGAACTGGAGCCTCCAGGCTGCGGAGGAAGTTTGGGGAAGATGGTTTCCAGGGTCATGGAGTTGTTAGCGAAGGTCTGAACCAGACATGAAAACCGGAGTCCCTGACTCCCTGTTCTTTTATGCTACTCCATGCTGCCAACCCTTTTGAGGCTTTTTCCGAGAGCATTTCATGCTGATCAACACAAGACTGTGAAAGAAAGAAAAAGACGGGAGAAGTCCTGCAACCACGGTTCCCAAAGCATCACAGAAAACTATCCCTAGGTCTTTACTAAACGCAAATAAACATTTGACATACTGGGGCAGGGAAGGGGCAATTCACATCGTACTGAGGTTCTGCTAGGTGCTTCCAGTTCAACTGACCCTCACTGATCCTCAGTCCTGTGAGGAAGGGCTATTGCCCCCATTTTACAGATGAGAAAATTAAGGTACAGAGTTTACTAATGTGCCTGGGACAAACAACTAGAACAGAGGAGCTGGGATTCAAAACGGGGCCTCTACTCTACCACCCTCTGCTGTGTTCACTCAATTGTGACTGAACAGGGACTGTCCTCCATGTAACTGTCAAATACGAGGGGTTTCTACAGTGGACAGGGCTGAAGCGGGAAGGTGGACTGGGTGATCTTTCAGACGCTTCAAGCCCGGAAATCAGGACTCAGAAGAATCTTACTCTTTTTCCAGCCCAGCGCCCAGACCTGATTTGAGAAGCACAGGACTGTAAGAGACCCCAAAGGCCCTCCAGTCCAACCTCTCAGTAGGTGATGGAATCTCTGCTGCACCATCTTGAACCTCTGTTTGCATTCACGCAAGTAGTGGGGAGCTCAGCTCCCCCTACAGGACCGACTCAAGAAGCTCTGTGTTTTCCTTCGGCTCTGAGCATTCATTCATTCTTCTACCCCCAAGACCCTCGTGGAGTTCGGAGATATCAAAGGCGGGTGCGTGCCGAGTCCTGAGGGGGTAGGGAGTAGGCAGGCTGCCTTGCAAACGGAGGCCTGTGCTCTGGGGCTGTCCCTCAAGTGTCTGCTGGAGGAGGCGACAGCCCATTCTAAGGGGTTAAACAATCAAGAAGACAGGAGTGGTCTGGGCATTCACCAGCAGAGCCTCCTAAAATATTTAAAAGGCCAGAAACCTGCAGCCAATAGACAGTGGGCCAAGAACTGTCCCAAGACTTCAATTACCGCCTCGGTGCTGACACTCCAAAATCGTCTGTCCAGTTCCATCTCTCCTGAGCTGCAGACCCACATACCCAACAACCTCCTGGATCTTCTCTCCAAATGTATCCCTCCCTCTGTGTCCCCATCTCAGCGAACAGTACCTCCCACCCAGTCACCCAAACCTGAAACCTGAAACCCCAGTGCCCTCCTGGGCACCTCCTCTTTCCTCCCCTCCATCACCCCAATTAGGCACTGAGTTTTCTCAATTCTACCTCCCAAACGCTTCTCAAATCCATTTCCACCAGGTCGCCGTTCTCTGTAATCAAGTTTGCTTCAACCACTTTGAAACTGGTCTCCCTGCCTCGTCTCTCCTACTTCAGTCCATTCTCACAGTGCCCCATGGTGCCAGCTCCAAAGCACAAAGGAGAGACGACTCTTCAACAGCTCCCCTCATTAGTCAGGATGAAGTCCGCACTCCCTTGAAAGGCATACAAAGTCCTTTAGGATCTGGTCCTTGCTTACCTTTCTGGTCTCATTTCTTAGCCGTTCCCCCCTCTTCACTACATATCGATCTCCTGAAATTCCTCCAAGATATCAGGCTCTCTTTTCCCGACCTTTGTGCACGCTAGTCCCTCGTTTTCTTCACTCAACTAATGCCGATTGGGGATTCAGCTTTTGGCTTAAATGTCACCCCCTCTAAGATTTCCTCACCCCCAGACTTAGTTAGATGTCCCTCCTGTGCTGTCCTAGTGCCTTACACTTACTCCCATTTAATACTTATCACGCCGATTCTACAATTTATCCATCTGTATCACTCTTTCCTTGGAGTATTTACTACATGCCAAACACGACGCCAAGCACTTTACGTGGATTATCTCCTTTAATCTCTACAGTAACTCTTGAGGTAGGTTCTCTTATGACCCCATTTTAAAGAAGGGAAAACTGAGCCTTGGACTTTTGCAAGAAACTTCTGCAAGGAAATGGCAGAGCAGGGATGTGCAGCCAAATCTCTCAGCCTCAGAGACCAAGCTCTTACTCACCAAAACCCATCAAGGCTGCCCCCCTCCCACCCAGGACCAAAGAAAGGGTCCTTGAGTTTTATGACTTTGACTCCCAACACCCAGTCCATGCTTGAGGACCCCACGGCTGGAGGCAGTGGCAAATGAGAGGAGTTTTGACTCCCAACAATAGGATGGAATCCTCCAGGGCCACGTACTTACTGGGTGAAGCGGGGCTGGTGTTAACGAAGCCTTTGGATGCTCTAAAACAACCAGGCACTTTCTTGGAATACCCTGGACCAGGAGGGACAGGCAGAGAAGGGTATAATGGGGGGGATAAAAGCATTTCTTCTTCTATTCTAGACACATTTCTCTTCGGGCTCCTCTTCAGTATTTCACTCTGAGCATAAGCCCAAGCAGCATGGTAACAGCAACTGCGGGAGCAAGAGCCATCACCAGGCCCTGCACACCCTTGGTATCAGCAATGTGCCAAGCTCCCTGCAGGCTTCATCGTATTTTGTCTTGATTTCAGCCCTATGAAGGCAGAATCTTCCCTTTTTTTTTTCCAACTTTTTTTTTTTTTTTCAACGTTTATTTATTTTTGGGACAGAGAGAGACAGAGCATGAACGGGGGAGGGGCAGAGAGAGAGGGAGACACAGAATCGGAAACAGGCTCCAGGCTCTGAGCCATCAGCCCAGAGCCTGACGCGGGGCTCGAACCCACGGACCGCGAGATCGTGACCTGGCTGAAGTCGGACGCTTAACCGATTGCGCCACCCAGGCGCCCCAGAATCCTCCCTTTTATCATTCCTCCCTTTCTAAAGGTGAGGAAACTGAGGCTCAGAGCCTGTAGATGGTTTGTCCAAAGGCACATAACTATTAAGTGCTAGAATTAGGATTCTAGCCCAGTTGTATCTAACCTGGAAGTTCAGGCTCTTAATTTCTATGTCATTGCCTCTAGGATGCATACAAATGAACTCCAGATGCTTATTAAGATGTAGATGCTTGGTTCCTTCCTGGGCACAGAATAGGTCTGAGGTGGAACCCAAAGGGGTGCTTTTAAAAATTTTTTTTTTCAACGTTTTTTTATTTATTTATGGGACAGACAGAGACAGAGCATGAACGGGGGAGGGGCAGAGAGAGAGGGAGACACAGAATCGGAAACAGGCTCCAGGCTCCGAGCCATCCGCCCAGAGCCCGACGCAGGGCTCGAACTCACGGACCGTGAGATCGTGACCTGGCTGAAGTCGGACGCTTAACCGACTGCGCCACCCAGGTGCCCCAAAAGGGGTGCTTTTTAAATTTTTTTTTTTCAACGTTTATTTATTTTTGGGACAGAGAGAGACAGAGCATGAATGGGGGAGGGGCAGAGAGAGAGGGAGACACAGAATCGGAAACAGGCTCCAGGCTCTGAGCCATCAGCCCAGAGCCCGACGCGGGGCTCGAACTCACGGACCGCGAGATCGTGACCTGGCTGAAGTTGGACGCTTAACCGACTGCGCCACCCAGGCGCCCCAAGGGGTGCTTTTTAAACAAGCTCCTAGGTGATCGTGACCCAAACCATCCACCGAGAAACAAGGCGTGATGGCAATGTTTTCTCAAACTGTGTTTCTCCAGAATACTAGTGTTACCAAAAAAAAAAAAAAAAAATGACCAGACATTAAAAAAGCGGCCAGTTGAGGTGGGGGTGGGTGGGTGGCAGGGAGCTCCATGGTTAAGTAAGTTTAAGAAATACTGCATATTCAGGGGCGCCTGGGTGGCTCAGCTGTGTCGAGCGTCTGACTTCAGCTCAGGTCATGATCTCACAGCTTGTGAGTTCGAGCCCCGCATCGGGCTCTGTGCTAACCGCTCAGAGCCTGGGTCTCCCTCTCTCTCTACCCTTCCTCCACTCATGCTTTGTCTCTGTCTCAAAAATAAATACATTAAAAAAAAAAAAAAAATACTGCATATCCCAGTCCTCTCTGGCAGATTTACAAAGCATATTAACAAATTAAGAATTCAGAGATGCCCCATGTTGAATAAACTTATTCAGTAGTATTTAACAGACTATTTCCTAAACCTACCTAAACCACAGAATCTTCCTCTATTAGCAATGCCTATTAACATTTCATAAGATCCAACAAATGGAATGGAACTTCAGAAACCCTGCTAGGTTATGCTTCCTCCTGACCTCAGCCCATGGCAGCCTTTTTTTTTTTTTTTTCCCTACCTCTGTTAGATACGCAATGAAAGGAGTTCTAAGTTCTAGCCCTCACTTGCTACATGTGACCTTGAGCAAGCCACTTAACTTCTTTGGGCTCCTTCCTCAGCTATAAATTGGGGATAATAATCTCTGCCAGAGATTCGGCCTACAGGACCTTCATCGCTGAGATAATAAAGGTCCAAATACTGTGTACAAAAGCCACAGAGTGCCGCACTTCCTCGCCACTCTTTTGGCACGTGACTATACTCAGCGGGGCGCTAATATCCCATATATTTGTTTTCCAACTTTCCCTGCATGGGTTTTGTCTCCTAAATTAGTATGACCTTGGGCAACTCGAGAGCCCTCCCTGGGCTTCGGTTTCTTAAAATGAAGGTATTTGAGGAACCCCACCCCACCACTGGCTTTCTAGGAGTGTAGAAAAAAATCAAAATAGTTACACTTTTAGAAGTACCAAGTGCTTTACAAGCATGACTTCATTACTCTTCCTAGCAGCTCTATGAAGTAGACCCTATTACTGGGCCCTATTTTACTAAGGGGGAAACAGGCTCACAAAGGCAATACACCCTTGCCTAGCTGCTCAAAACTATTTAAGTGATAGAGCCAAGGTGTGAGCTTTCCTCTGACTCCAAGCTGAACTTTAACCACTCTACCAATCTGTCGTCCAACAAAGGATTCTGGCGACAGAATCCCCTTGCTGTGATGTTCTTGGCTGGATCAAAATGGGCTGGAGGTGGGCAAGGGCATGTTGCTGAGGCTTCCGGGTTCTGCTGCCTGCCTAGAGACTTCAGATGAGTTCTGCCTTCTCTGGGATTCACTTTTCCTACGCGTGAAACGGAAGTGTGAGACTAAGTAAGCAAGGTCACTCATGGAACCCGCGAAAACCACAGATTCTCCTGATTGTTCGCATGCAGTATGTCAGGGTGTGTTTTTCTCCGACGCCCCAAACGATGCCGACGAAACCAGTGCTCTCAATGTTCTGTTGGCGTTGGTGAGGCCGCAGGGAGCCCCCGCGGGACTCCTGAGAAGGTGTGGGGCCCAAGCGGAGCCCAGCCTGGTTACGTGGGGTCCAAGGTCCCCAAATCCTCGCCGGCGCGACGTCAGAGGGGGCGCGACGCGACCTCCCAGACCTGTAGCACTGCGTGACGTGAGACGGGCGCGACCGACCAGCCCTTTTGCCTTCTCTCCCGCGCGAGACCTCACTGAAGCCAGCTTCAGCGTGGGAAGGGCGCGGAGAAATCCGGGAGAAAGCAAGGCAGGGCCGGGGCCTGGATTCGGCGAGGCCCCTCCTGGAATCGCCCGCCCCCCACACTCACCTGCCCGTACGGGTAGCTGGCCATGGCGACTCGACGTCACACGCCGGCGGTGGGCGGAGCTTCCCGGTCCTAAACCTGCCCCGCCTGGGCCTGGGGGGCGGGCACGCTTCTAATTGGGTGTCCGTCGCTGTCTATCTTGGGCGCACGGGCCGTCGGGAGTGACGCTACAGGGCGATGGTCGGGTGCCTCGCGGAGAGGCCCGAGGAGCTAAGGGCTGGGTGGAGGTTTCCGGAAATCTTGTTCGCTGTGTTCGCGGTGCTGTTGCTCCCTTTCCTGACCTAGCCTAGGCCCCAGGACTGCTCAGACCCGGGTATTTGGTGAGAAGCTTGGGTCGGTTGTTGCAGTGGTGGCCATGTTTTAACCTGGCAAATGGGACGCGTGATAGTGGTGTAGTTTCAGTTGTCAGTCACTCTTAAGTTTCCGCCCGCCGGAGGAGGGCCCAGGCGGTTGCCGTGACAACGGGAAACAGCCCCAGGCCTCCTGGAAAGGATGGAGGCAACAGCGAAGTACTTCGCTCTAATGTCAGGACACCATGTGCCAATTAGTAGGTTTGGAGTGAGATTTGTGGTCTTTGGAGAGGAAAATCCCCCGCCGTCAGAGGAGGAAAATTAGATCACGTAGGGTCTCTTCTTTCCTAAAATGGGGATCCTAAGGCCCAGAGAGACAGTGACTTGCCCTAGTTCACAGTAGGTTGGGGCAGAGGTGGCCTAGAACTGGTGTCCGTGGATGCCCATTTCTCAGCAGGGAAGCCTTGACTGGTCCACAAAGTCAAATCCTGGTTACTAAGTGACCGCATATAGTCGTACTTACTTGGTCTTGGTGGTTTAGGCTCTACACTTGTTTGCGTGCTTATTTGACTCATTTGTTAAGTTCTTCCATGTGAGCATGGATTGTGTGTGGTTTTGCTTGTCATAGCTCCTGTACCTAGTACAGTGCCTGGCACTGTAGTTTTTAAAAACTCAATAAAGGGGGGCGCCTGGGTGGCGCAGTCGGTTAAGCGTCCGACTTCAGCCAGGTCACGATCTCGCGGTCCGTGAGTTCGAGCCCCGCGTCGGGCTCTGGGCTGATGGCTCGGAGCCTGGAGCCTGTTTCCGATTCTGTGTCTCCCTCTCTCTCTGCCCCTCCCCCGTTCATGCTCTGTCTCTCTCTGTCCCAAAAATAAATAAAAAACGTTGAAAAAAAAATTAAAAAAAAAAAAAAACTCAATAAAGGAAGTGTTACGAAGTGCTATCCATTCCAGCCCATCTATCTAACCATCTAGCCAGGCATTTTCCAAAATCATTGTGCTGATCATGCTATTTGCCCACTGGGCAGCCTACAATGGTTCCTCTTCATCTGCACCTACAAAAAAGCCCCAGCCTCTTCATTCTGGCACCCCAGGCCCTTCACAATGTGACCCAGTCTCATTGGCATTTGGTCCTGTCACTGTGCTGTAGTCCAGCCTGCCTCATGTAAGAGTTCTCTTTGATGTTTTCCCCAAAACTCATTCCTCTCCTTCATCTCAGAAAATTCACCCAGACTCCCAGGCCAGAAACCTAGGATTGTTCTAGGGTGGCCTCTGTTTCTCCACATATTTTCCCATTTCCATTTGCTCTGCTTCCAAAGTAGACCCACATCTACTCTTTTCTCCCTGTTTGCACTATCACTTTAATCCAAGACTCCGTCATCTGTGGCCTACGTCACTGCAGTAGCCTCATGGTCAATGTCCTTGCTTTCACTCTTTCCCCACACTCTATTCTTCGTGGAGCAGCCACAGTGTTTGTCTTATATGTAAATTAGATCGTGTTATTCCTGGGCTTACATTCCTCCAGAGGCTTCCCATACCTCTTAAAATAAAAGCTAAACACAGCCTTATGAACTTCATGGCCCCATGTGACCAACACCTTGCCTGTGTCTCCAGCCTCACTTCCTGCTCCTGCTGTCCCCCTCTGTTCCAGCCATGCTGACCTGGTCTTCACCCATGGAACTGAGCTCATTCCTACCTCCGGATTTTTGGATTAGCTCTTCCCTCTGTCTGGAATGCTCCTGCCTTGACTCTTCACTGGCTGGCCCCTACCTTGCCATCCAGGTTTCGGTTCAAAAATCCCCTTGTGGGGATAGGGACATTCCTTGACACCACATCTAAAGTAGCACTGTTCCCCCACATTCTAGTCATCTATCATCTCACACTGTTTTAGTTTTTCATACTACTTGTCACTGTTTGAATGTCCTATTTAAAGTTTACATGCATATTGCAGGATTGTTCTTTTCTTATTCACTCCTGTATCCCCAGTGCCTAGAATAGTGCCTGGCATGAATTTAATAAATGTTATTAGACATCACCATCATCACCGTCATCCTGTATTGAATGCTAACTATGTGCCCATTGTTGTGCTAAGTACAATGTGTTGTTTTATTTCCACTACGGCACTTTGAGATAGATATTTCTGCTCGTTTATCATGAGGAACTGAGGCTGAAAAGAGGCTACGTGACTTCCTTACTATCAGAAAGATAAATGGAGAGGTCAGGATTTAAACCCAGGTGCACATCTTTTGACTACTCAGTAGTCTTGTCTTAACTTTGTAAACTGCCTCCCTTTCACCCAGTCCCCCCAAAAATGGGTAGAATGGAATTGCAAAATCTCAGAAAGGCAGAAGTCCTGCAGTGTGGGCTGAAGGTCAAGGGGTATTTGCTGGGAGAGAAAATAGCTGATACCTGGGCGGCAAGATGCACACTCATTTCATTCCACAAAAATATTAAACCTATTGCATTCCCACCCCTTGCCAGGCTCTGTTCTAGGTGCTGAGGATTAAATGTCTATGAAAATCTCAAACCCCTAACCCCCTCTGCCCAGCAAAGTGTTCCTAGGAGAACGTTCTGTTGGATGTCTGTGCTTTTTTAGGGGCAAGATTGTCCAAGTCCTCTCTCAGGTACTGAGACCAGCCAACGCCAACATCCAGGGCTGTGCCTCGGAGGACGTGGGGCAGGCCCAGGTGTGTTTATTTTGGAGCACGCTGGATAAAAGGGGGATCAGGATCTTCCAAAGACCGAAAAACAATCAGCTCACTTCCAAAACCTCAACTACCTGAGGCAGACAGAGGTGGGTGGGGAAGTTCCTGTTATTGTTTCAGCTTCAGCCAAAGGGGAACACTTGGATTCCAGTCCTTTTGTAAAGCACAGAGCACTTTGCTGAGTTCGTGGGAGCTCTGTGGTTGACCAGTTAGAGGTGAGGCAGAGCTTGGTAATGGAAGGGCCATCCACTGGAAAATATCACCTCCCCTAGGGACACATCATCCGCCCCCCACCACTGCCCCCTGGCATCCTGGCTCAGCTCCAAGCTCCAGTATTGCTTACTGAGAAGGAATACCAACGGTCACCTAATTATTGTGGAATTAATTCTCTTTGATTCCAACTAGAGCCAGTCCTGAAATTTAAATTGCAGTCGGATGCTGTGGAGGAGAGGTTGATATGCAGCTTTCCGCAGAACCAACAGAAAAATGAGAACAGCAGACGTGGCATTTTGGCCACACTTCTTTTCCATTATGGGATCATATAGAGACTACATTGATATATTCTCTTCCCATAAATTATTCAGGACAACAACAAAAAAGCTAGTCTCGTAATGGGGCTCACAGACCACATGTGAAGAAAGCGTCTAGATTCTGTTGAATTCTGGTGACAGGGGAAACTATTAATGACAAAAAAGGAAGGTTTGAATTCCAGAAGGCATCAAATTGGGGATTTTTCTCTGCGGAAAGAGTGTGCAGCAGCCTTTTCTCCCTCTCGCAGAGCAGAGCGTTTCTCACATTCTCACTTTTCAATTTGCTGCCAGTGAAGTCCCCAGCAGGCAAACCTGACCCAGCGGCCCCCTGCATAAAACCCTTGTCTCCCGCTGCCTGTGCTGCCCACCATCCACATTCCAACCACAAGACACGGTCCCCCTGTCACTCAGCACGCTGTGCTTAGCCACCTCTGGACCTTGGCACATGGTGTTCCCTCTGCTTGAGGTCCCTCAGCCCTGCGCTCCCCTGGCGCCTGGTACTGCCCCTCTCTTCCACTTTGTTGTAATTGCTTGTTTTCCGTGGGTGCGGGGGCCACATCTCTCCTGTTTGCCCCGGACTCCCTGTGACAGTTCCTGGCACAGAGTAGTGAGAGAAAACAGGCTCACCAAGTTAGATGTTACCAGTTTGAATGATCTGTATGCTGCCTTTATTTTTTTTTTTAAGTTTATTTATTTTGAGAGAGAGAGAGAGAGAGAGAGAGTGCATGTGAGCGGGGGCGTGGCAGAGAGAGGGGGAGGGAGAGAATCCCAAGCAGGGTCCCTGCCGTCGGTGCAGAGTCTGACATGGGGCTGGATCCTACGAACCCGTGAGATCATGACCTGAGCCAAAATCAAAAGTCAGACACTTTACCCACTGAGCCACCCAGGCGTCTCTGTATGCTGCCTTTAAAGCCTGGAATATACTGAGAAATGAAGACCAAAGAATAACAGGGCAGGAATGCGAGAGAGCCGCCTAAAAGGAGTGGAAATCTTACGCCCCTCCTTCTTTCTCTTCAGCTTACCCAGCTCCCAAACTTATGAGCAAAATCCATGGATTTTTTTTTTTTTTTTTTTTTTTGCTGACCACAGTAACAGAAGAGACTATAAAATCCAGCTTTCCATCTGGTTCTTCACGGTCCAAGAAAATAGAGCAATTCCAAACTCCAGGGAGACAAGCACTCAAATCACGACAGCTTAAACCAGCCTGTTATGCACTCCCCTAAAGAGTAGCATGAATTTGACTCTGGAAGAAAAGGAAAGAAAGCCTCATTTACTATGTAAGGATGGATTCCTTGGGGGCCCTCAAAGGGGGATGCGTGTGACGTTTCCCCATAGTAACATTCCCCTCTGGCCTTCAAAGCCAATGCGCTCAACCCAACAGCTGGTCCTGCTTTTCTCTCTCTACTCACGCCAATGTCCTTATCACGAGGCCAGTCATCAGTTAGCGCTTCGCAGACTGGGCCGAAAGTGGAAGCGGGCCTTCCAATGGGAACGCTTTAACATCTGTCCTCATCCACTGTCCAGTGCTGGCTGCTACTTCAATGCAAATATGATGCGTTTGCTTTTTCATGTTTTATGTTAGAACCAGGGTTAGCTGAGAATTGCTGATGAGGGACGAAATAAGAATCGGCACCTCGTTAATCTAAAAGCATCATGGGAGACACCGAGGCGTGCTCCAGAGCCTGCCTGATATCATTCCCCTGGCCACGGGCACACCTCTGCTCCTGGCAGGAGGAAAATAGGGCAAAGGTTCAGAAAAGCCATCAGTGGGCTGGTCTCCCGGCATTTGGGGCCCTACTGGAGGAGGGAGTTTTCAGAACTATGCTGGACATGCCAGCTCCGGAGAGATGACAGCCAGTTTGAGGGCTTCAGGCAGTTTGGATAAGCATCTAGACTCTGGGTACATTTCTGAGCCTGCTCTGTGATCCCTTTGAAGTTTATCCAACTTAAATAAACCCTCCAGAAAGCTGGGACCAGTAAAAAGGCTTTCTTTAGAAGTCCCTCTGGACGTGCCCTGTTGCTTTCTCACAGGGCAGTCAGCCCATCAGCACAAGAGATGTGAAAAAGACAGAAGGAAGAGGCTTGAGATGGAATGTTTCCATAATATTCAACTTGCTCTCTCTCTCGCTCTCTTTTTTTTTTTTTTTGTCTTCTTTTCTTCCTGGCCTTTTTATATATTGAGAAGGAGACGGCAGATAGATCACCAAATTCCCAGCGGACTTTGAAGACCCTGTGCTTAGATCTGATCATGGCTTGCCCATGACCCCTGTGCCCTTTCCGCCGATGCAACCTGTTTCTGAAGGCCTCGGCTGAGACGTGTGGGAAAAGCACCACACGCGTTGGATGAACAAGGTTTAACAAAAGATGCCATTTGGGGTCCAGGAGAGCTGGTGACAGGGCCACGCACCGGTACAGGCAGAAGGTTCCATTTCATTTCCCGGAGAAGCGGTCCCTGGTTGCCTAGGCCGGGGGCTGAAGCCTAGCTTTCCGTGCTGGGTGGCATTTCCCCAGGGGCAACGTGGATTGGCTCTGGGCCGCGCTCAAGAAGTCAGAAGGGTGGGCAGAGGGTGGGTGGGGAACTGAGCACTGGTTTCTCTCAGAAGCAAACAGGGAGGGGCCTTTATGAGCCATAAGTTGGGACTTCATACCTGCTTTTGGCTCATTGGTGAGAACAGGCTGAGTGATGCCCCCACTCTGACTTTGAGAGGCGCGCCACGAAGGGCAGGACCCGAAGTCCACAGAGGACCGAAGCATGACTCGAAGCATCTAGAGAGGAGAGCTGAGCTGGGGGCACCCTATACAGCAGCATCCCACAACTCCACGACTCCACTGGTTGGCCACAGACACGTGGGAAATGCCCCTTTTTGACCCTGGGACCACACGACAGAAGGGGGATGACAGAGAGGCAGGGGCAGCACCAGAGAACCCCACTGGAAGTGGGGTTGCATGTAGTTTTATTTATTTATTGGTAAAAAAATATTAATAGCAATTAAGAAACACAAAACATTCACAACCCATCACAGAGTCCTGTACGTGTCGGCCATTTATTCCCAATGGAATCCTTCATCTGACGGAGGCCGTGATTTCAGCCGAAAGGCCCCTTCATGTTTTTCATGGGCGGGTACTGCTGCTCCATCGGCATGGCCCCAAAGCAGTCAGAGGGGTTACAGTGGCCAGCCTTGCCTGGCTGGCCCATGGGACCCGGAGGGCCAGGGATGCCCGGAATGCCTTGCTGGCCCATGGGTCCGGTCGCGCCCATCTTACCATACCCTGGAGGGCCTTGAGGACCTAGGGAGGGAAGAGTCAGAGAGGGGAGGTCAGGAGACCCAGGCGACAAAGAAGAAATCATGGTCACGGTACCTAACACCTTACGTTTGATAAATATTTGTCAGGCTGTAACAGGTTTTCACGGACACCTGATCTGATCCTTCCGTTAATTTAACAGTAACAACATTACTGGCTGGTTTTATTGGGAGCTTCCACGTGCCAGGCACCAGGCGAGTGCTTCTGATGCATAATTCGATGAATCTTCACGACCATTCCGTGAGAAAGAAACGATTACCTCATTTTGTAGATGAGGACACAGGCTCAGAGAGATTGCACACTTGGGAGTTCGAGTGTTCAGGGAGGCCGGGTCTCAGAGCCAGGCCGTCGGGCTTTGGTCACTTCTCTTTTAGGCTATGCAGCCTGACTTAGCGACCTTCTCAAGGTTCGACAGCCAGCGTGGCGCCGAGCAGGACATGAACTCTCATTCGCTGGCCCCACCATATCTGGCTGTCTTCCCCTGTGTCCTGCTAGCCCAGTTTAGGACCTGGGGACGGGCCCTGGGCCTCCTGCTCCCCTCCCCCCCGCCCCCGGCACACACTGGCATTACCATGATAGACCTGTAGTTATTTGAGGTTCTACACAACTATATTGTGCTGTAGAAGGAACATAAGGAAAGCAGATACCAGCTGCTTGAGATTCATGCTCTCAGATTCTGGCTCTTCCTACCTGGGGGGCCGGGGAGACCATTTTCGCCAGCCATGCCAATACCAATGTCCCCCTTTTCACCTTTGGTACCGGGCAATCCTGAGACAAAAGGAATAAAATGAGTCCTATTCCTGAGCGGAGAAATGACACCCCAGTGGGATTATTTGAAACACACACACACACACACACACACAAATATCATATTCGCAATGGACCTCATGCAATGCTCTTGTCTGCCCCAAAGAGTCACATGTGCACCTCGGGGGCACCGGAGGGCAGAGCTACCTCTCATTCCTGGCACACCCTGGCGTCCTTCTCTGCCGATCTGACCAGGAAGTCCTGGTGATCCCGGAGCACCTGGCCGGCCCGGAGCCCCATCCTTTCCTGGGGGTCCTGGTCGTCCCGGAGCGGCGGCCATCTCCATGGGGAACTGCATCCGGGAGGTGTAATAAGCCATCCTCTCTGTAAGAAAGCACAGGGACAGGTCCCAGGGTGTCCCAGGGACTCAGACGGATGCAGACGGGCCACCAGCATGGAGTCCAAAGCCGCCTTTCTTCAAAGGGCAGTCAGAGCAAGGAACACACCTCCCGTGCCCTCGCCTTCACTATCCTTTGCACGGTGGTCTTTCGACAGCACAGACCTGATCAGGGCCTCCCTCTTCTCCAACACCCTCATTAGTCTACCGCTGGCTTCACAAGAAGGTCCGGACTCCTTGCTTTGCATTCAAGGTCTGCTTCCCAAGCAAGATGGCTAGCACCATCAGGACAGGGGCCACGTTCTCCCCAGGCCCTAGCACGGCCATGCCGGATGAACAAGTGCACGGGAAAAAAGCTTAGAAGCGAAACCACACCAGCTAGCCTATGGCTGCTGCTTGCCCCTCTATTTAGAGCTCGCTTCATGCAGACTCGTTTGATTTCAGCTTTCCTGTCTGTCTCCTCTGCTGCAGTGGGGGCTCGGGGAGGGCAGGGAGATTCATTGTATCTCAGGGCAGAGCAGGTGATAAGGAAGGTCTGAAGTCTGATTGAACATATGCCTGTAAGTGGGCGAGGAGGGGTCTGGGGCGGAGGATTGGGCTCTAAAGGAAAAGGAGGCCAAGGCAGGGCAGAGAAACAGTGGGGAAAAGCCAGCAGCACCCACCGCCGCCCAGCCAGCTGCCAATTACCATCAAACATTTTAATGATCTCTTGTCTGATGAACCTCTTGATTTCATCATAATTCACCATGTCTCCCTGAGGAAAAAAAAAAAAAAGAAAAGAAAAGAAAACCTGCCTCAATTATCCTTCCAAGCCTGATACTCTCCCCCTGGGAATAGACTTTGTGGAAAGAAAGCTTCTAGGAGCGTCCCACAGGTACTTAATCCAAGGTCCTAACCCCCCCACCCGCCCCGAATTGGTGCATAACATTTTGTGGATCAGTGCATTTTCCTGGGGAGAGGGTTCCCACGCCTCCCAGCTCTCCCAAGCAAGGTTAAGAACCACCTATGTGGGAGTCATGCTCTTTCCCTCGGGGGCTTCTACAATGGTCTCTGCTCCACCCTGGATGCCTGCTCTGTGCGGCGGGGCCCCTGGCTGCCAGCCGTTCCCCTTACCATGGAGCCAGGCACCCCGGGCAATCCAGGGCTCCCCGCAGGCCCCGGAGATCCAGGGTGGCCTCTCTCTCCTGCAGGACCCGGTGGCCCAACGGGCCCCATGGAGCCACTCTTGCCGGGCCCACCAGGCATGCCAGCTCTTCCCTTCTCTCCTGCCTGGCCCTTCTGTCCTGAAGGTCCCGGATCACCCTACAAGGACAGGAAGCCATAACCAGCATTGCCAAGGACTGTCAAGTCCACCTCTTTTTATGTCTCAGCAATCAGCCTCTCTCTCTGTCTCTCACCCTCTCTCTCTCTCCCCATCCCCCCAACCGGCCCCTGGCATCTTCTTCTGACTGTGATCACAGCATCCTACAAGCTTGCCTGGCCTCACAGCTCCCAGAGCAGTCCGGGTCCTTCGAAAAGACAGTTCTTCATGCTGTTACTCCGTGTTTAGAAATTCTGATGCCTCCCAGCTGCCCTCAGGCTAAAGAGTTGATTCCTTGGCCAGGCACTCAAGATCATTCATGATGTGGTTCCCATCACCTCTTTTCCAGGTTCATCTCCCTGCCCTCGAACCTACAGCCATGCCTCACTGCTTATGTCTCTGCTTCAGCCACGCTGTCTTAGCCTTCCTTGCGTGGAATGCCCTCTCCCTCCTTCTACCCGGCTCACTCCTCCTGCTCAGCTGAAATGTTCCTGTCCTATGCACAGCCTCCCTGACTCCCCGGGCTGACTTGGGTGCTATGTCTAATCTTATGTAAAGCTTGCCATGCCCTAGCATAAGTGTGGCTGGACGAAGTGAGTGGCTACTGTTCAGAGACCTCTGTTTAGCCAAAGCTGGGACAGAGGACCTGGAACATGAGAGGGAGCAGGTGCCAGCAGCATGAATGAGTCAATCAACTGATCAATGAGTGAATGAACTTGAGATTTCCACCCTCCCAATCGTAGCTAAGAAATAGGCCCCCGTGAGAAACTTTCAGAGATGAGGTTGCTGCAAATTCTGAGTTCTGCTCACTTTTTTCTTCCTGCCCACTGGCCTTCCTGCATCTCCTCTCCATGGCTAAAGTCATAGCTTGGAGCTGGCCTTAATCACTCGTGAGTTCTTCATCTCAAAACCAGCCAGTGCCCACTCACCTTTGGACCGGGGGGTCCATAAAGTCCCTGTTTTCCAGGGGGTCCCTAGAGAAAAGCAAAAGTCAGGGGTCAAATCTAGGCAGCATCTCTGAGCCGTCCTGGGGAGGCAGGTGTCATGAAAGGACCATCTGCCACAACCCTAGGGCCCGGGCTGTGTCCAGCTGAGCTCTGGGTGAGGAAGGGTGACAGCCTCCCTTCTGTTGGCTGACAGCTAGAAGGTAGAATGATGTCCCCTAGGGCATCATCGTGTTGGTTGGGTCCCTTGTCACAGACAAAAAGAGGTGAGAAGTCAGAATGAAAGGGCCAGCGCATGGCATATTGGAAGGCGTTCAGGGAGTGATTACTGAGCGAAGGAAGCAGGGTGGGGGCAAGGTGAGGGGCAAGCAGCAGCATCCCCAAGGGAAGGAGAAACCCAACACAACAGTACCTCTTTGCCAGCTGCACCGTCCGCACCAGGCTCACCCTGTGGAGTAGAGAGTGGTAAAAAGCCATCAGCACCACCCCAGCATGGCATCTGGCTGCCCTTACCCGCTACGCATGCCCAGCCCCTGTGCCACGAAGGAACCATGATCCTCTAGCCCTCACCCTCAGCCGCTCTGGACACAGGCCATGGAAACTTAGAACCCCACCCCACACTCCAGCCTGTCCTGGAGCCCCACGCTGGCAGCCTGGGCCGCCTCCCTGACTGCGCTATGCAAGGGACAAGCAGACTGCGCCTGCCTGGCTCCTGGCTTGAGGTCCCAGAATCTCGCGGGATCCCTAGCTGTGAGTTTCTGTTACACGTTTGCCAAACAAAGGCGGTAATTGTGAACCTCTGTCCTCAGTGAGGTCCCGGAGACAGGCCAGGGTGGCCTGAGCCTGCTCCCTCCCCAGGATAGGACAGGCCACACACCCTGGGCCCAGCCTGCTTCTGGTATGATTGTGGGGAAGAGGAATCTGGGATTGCAAGGCAACTGGCAGATTCAGCTAGGGACCCTGGAGGCTCCTGAGCCTACAGGCAGGGAGGGACAGAGGTTTGGAGGGACCCGCCTGCCCCGGGGCCCTGGCGAGAATCCGAGTGAGTAGGTGAGACTCGACCCTCTTGGCGGATGCACCAACCATCACCCCTGCACGGGCAGGAGTCGTCCACCCCATTGAGGCCACCAGCTCCAGGGTCATGGCCACTGCTCCCAGAAGAAAATCCCCCGACCCGGGGGCTAGGAGACCTGAGCTCCTGCCTCAATTTCCCCAGGAGAGTTCATCCCTGAGACTGGCAATCCATCCACCTGATGTGGGTCAACTGTCTGGAACCTTGGAAAGAGGGAGTATTGTAGAGTGGCTAAGGACGATGCAAGTTCAGGAATCCGGCAGGCTTTTCCACTCGCTAGCTATGTGACGGTGGGCAACCTATTTAACCTTGCTGAGCTTTGCTTTTCTCATCTGTAAAATGGGAACAATCAGACCTACTAAACGGGATTGCGGTACGGATTAAATGACCAAATGTCAAGCACTTGGCTCACCATTCAGTGCATTGTCGGTGACCAACATGTCATAGGTCTTAGTACTAAACACTAGCTGAGACCAAGGACCGGTTTGTGAGTTGCCGAGAGGGCTGTGATAACGGCTCTGCATTTCTGGCTCCTGACATGCACAGATTCTCTGTGGTTACCGGAGAGCTCCCCCAGGGAGGGGGCAGGGCAGGGGCAGAACAGGCGCCAAGTCTCCCCGGCCTGACCCCTAGGGTGGTGCACGGTCAGAGGCAGCGGCCTGGGGTGCGCTTGGCAAGCGCTGGCTTGCAGAACTTGTCCTTTCTTCCGGATGTGATATGATCTCGTCGGGCTGCCATCTTCCCTGCTAACTGCCTCTCCTCCCCTGGAGACCCCAGATGCGTGGGGCTGTGCTCGACTGACAAAGCCAAATGTCCCTTTCCCTCAGGGCTGTGCAGTAAGATGTGGGGTCTTACCGGGGGGCCAGGGTGTCCGGGGGTCCCAGGCTGGCCTGGAAGGCCTAGCATCCCCCTTTCTCCAGGGGCTCCCCGGTCTCCTTTTAGGCCCTGGAAGAGAAGGGAGGTGGGTGGTGAGAGGGGACGGGAGAGACGGCAGTGAACCCCACAGAGCAGAGAGGCAGGCGTGATTGTATGCCAGGGACCATGCACCCACCCCCCCAGGCCCTGTGGGGCAGGGTGGCGTGGCCTGAACCTGAGGCCGGGGCCTGTGATGGCCTCCAGCCCTCTCCAAAGGCCTTTACTGAATGCCATCTGGGGAGACCCAGGAGGTGGGAGAGGCTGAAGGCAGGGAAGGAGGGGGACAGGCACAAATTGTTCTCACCACCCCCCTCTGTGAAAGAAGCCCCAGCCAGAGTCCTGGGAAGGAGGGAGGGACGAGGGGAGTAGATCACTCACCACTGCAGAGATCCCAGCTGGGCCCGGCTGGCCTGGAGGTCCCGGTGGCCCCTAAAGAAACATTAGGACAGCGGGATGGAAAGAGTCTCTGATAATAAGGCCCCCCCAGGAGGCAGCGAGGGACCAAAGGCAGGAACAGGCCCAGAACTTCAGCAACTCCATCCCTCTTCCCTCAACCCTCCTTCCCTTCCGGTCTTGCACTTGAGCTTCTCCCAAAAAACTTGTGCCAGAGCTGACACCCGGGGTGGGGTGGGGGGGGGGGGGTCCCCGAGCTCAAAGGACCTTCACGCCTGCCGCGCACTGAGTGGTTCATCTTGGGCTGTGCCAAAGGGATGATCTGGAAACCACAGCCAGAGCCGAGGGCAGGGGGCAAAGGCCTGAAGGTTAACTATGTGGGCCTGAGGTCTTCTGAGGCCCTCCTAGCTCCTCTCCTCCTGTTCTGTGGGAGAAGCAGGGGCTCAACTCGAACCCCAGAGACCCAGTGGGTAAGCCTGGCCTCAGGCCTTGGGTCTCCCACTCTGCTGTCCCTGGAGAGCAGTGGGACTCAACACACAGAGTGCTGTCACCCTGCTGGGCTGGGGCGGGGCTGGAATGCCAACCCCATCTCTGAGTCAAGTTCAAGTTCAAGTCAAGTTGAGCTCTGAGTCAGCTCAAGTGCCAGCTCCCTGGCCAGAGCTACCCCTCTGAAGCCCAGGGCACACAGGTCTCTCTCCCAGCATGTCCCTCCACACTCCCAGATGGAAAGTTCTGGAGGCACGGACTCTGTTCCGCTCATCACAAGTCTTCTGGGGGCGGGAATGCCCGGCACTGGGACCGGCACGGAGCAGGGGCTGAAGCTGGGCAGACGGAGGTGAGAGGAGGAAACTTGTGCCCCCTCTCCCCAGCCCCCCGATGAGTCTTCAATGGGATCACAAATCAGTGTGTGGCTCCTTTCATCTGCAGTGTGAACAGGGACTAGGCTGGACGTGGGGTCCCTAATCCGGGGCCGCTAGACCCCTTGAGATCCATACACGCACTGATGAGGACCCGAGAGTTCCTCTTTTTGATCATGAGCTATTTTTAACACTTCCAGAAGCCTCCTGGAAACTGTACATCTGCCACAACAGGGCTGCAATCAAACGCCAGAGTGTTTCCTTTGCTCAGGAACCCCATCAGCTCTAGCTGTCACACTGATCAAAGGCGCCCATAGGCAGCCATCTATGTTACTGAGGAGTAAATTCAGATGGGAAACTCATTATTGCTTAATAACTGTCCTCTCCAAGTCGTCTTACCTTTGTAAGTGCACCACCCATGCCCCCAGCCGCCCACCCACGCGCAGGAGTCATCCCTGGCTCCTCTCCCTCCACCGCTCCCCGCCCCTCCCCCATCCAAGTCGGCAGCAAGTACTCCAAACACAGCCCATCTGCCACCCCAGCTCCACCCGACCATCCACCACCCAGGGACACCTCGGCTGCCACCCGTGCCCCTCTCCTCCTGAGGTCCTCCAAGGTCCGAGGTCGTCACCAGGTCCTCTGGAAGCATAGCTTTCTGGCTCCCACTCATGCCTTTCTCAAACTCCATTCCAGCCACGCTGACCTTGGAGCTCCCCGGACACACCGGGCCCCTCCCTGCCTCGGGCTCCTTGCATCAGCTGCCCTCCCCCGCCCCCGCCCCCCGACTCCTGCCTGGACGTTCTCCCCCCAGACTGCTGGACAGATGGCTCCTTCTTGTCATTCAGGCCTCGGCTCAAATGCCACTTCTGCAGTAAAGGTTCCTCTAAAGGCGCCTCCCAGGCCCTCCCGGTGACATCACATAGCTGCCTGAAGCTTTCGCATTAATTTGTTTGTTTGTTGGGCCTGCGTGGAAGCTCTGGGATCAGGGGACCTTGTGTGTCTCGCTCCCTGCCACAGCCCAATGCTTGGAACAGTGCCTGGCATGGAGCAGGTGCTCAATTATTGTTTGTCGAATAACTGAATGATCTTTGTTTGATCAGTAAACTCAAATGTGCCCAGAAAATAAGAAAATGGCAGAAAGCCTGGGGACCACTGGATTAGGTGAGCCCAAGGCCCCTTACTGCTCTGTAGGGCTGCCCCTGTGGTCAGTTCTTTCAGGCCATCACCGGCTTGCCCACCCCAGCCCCAAGAGGATCCTAACTCTAATAGAGGCAGAGGCAAAAATGGTTTAACTCACAATATGGCCAGGGGGGCCGGGTCTTCCCTGAGGTCCCATGGCACCAGGCTCACCCTATAGGAGCCAGAAAAAAAAAAAAAGAAAGCAATACAGAAACAGACTTACACACACGGGGTTGTTATTGGGAAGGAGGCTGAGCAGAGCAGGTAGGACACCGATAGAGGAGCTGAGCTGGGTCCTGGCCTCCAGGCCCACGCTTTCTGGGGCCCGAGGGCCAGCCCTGCCCACGATTATTGTTGGAGACAGATGTCAGAGCCCCCAGCCTGAGAAGGCCAGGCCTTGCTTTTTAGGTGAGTGATCCAACAGCCTGCAGGGAGGGGAACCAGTTGCAGGAGGAAGGAGGAGGCGAAGGCGTGTATCTTGGGGCAAAACCTCCCCCAGAAGGCCCAGGAGGGAAGGCAGCCCCTTGGCCAGTAAGTCTTGGACTCAGCAGAGCCCCAAAGGCTGCCCGAAGGCAGCACGTATGGACCTCAGCCCTTACCTCTGCTCCTGGCCGGCCACTGCTGCCTGGGGGCCCTGGTTTCCCACAGTCACCCTGCAAGAGAGAGGGCCAGCTGGAACTCGACAGACCTCTACTTGGCTCCCCCAGCCCCAAGGCGACCCCACATCCGAGGAGTCCTGCCCCCTGCCCAGACTCTGGCCAGCAGCCCTCGGATGCTCTCGGGCTGGTGGACGGCAGAGCCTGACCCGATCCTCTAGGCCCCCGTGGTCTCAGGAGGCTTGGATGCTGGGATGGCGTCTCAGCCCACTGGTGCCAGGCTGCCATGTCTGCCTGGGGTCAGGCCTTGGGTATGGCCGTGAACACCTGCTTGGCAGAAGTCTCCAGGCCCTTCCTTACCTTCGGTCCTGGGAGGCCAGGGTGTCCCGTTTTTCCCTTGAAGCCCTGGAAGGAAAAGTGGGAGGCTGCCACGGCCCTCGCCTCAAGCAGAGGCGACTTCCCTTGCCTCCTCCCGCAGGTTGAAGGAATCAGACCCACCCAAAGTCACAACCTGGTCCCCAGCGGATCTGGATTCGGGCTGCCCACCCTCTAAGGCAGAGCCCGCACCCGTCAGCTTTGGGACCTCCCCGCTCCCAACTCCTTCCTGCAGCTCAACTTACCGGGGGTCCCATGAGTCCGGGAGGGCCAGTGGGGCCAGGGTCCCCCTGTGGAAGAGACCAGGGGCATTGAGACAGGACGAGCACACATTTCCCACTGTCTTCCCTCTCGGCAGCCCCTCCCCCGGCTATCCCAGGGTGGAGGGAATGTCATGGGAGGCAGAGGGAAGAATCCAAGCTGGGCTTGGTCTCTGACTGGCTGTGGACCCTGAGTGAATCCCAGCCCTCTCTGAGCCCCGATTTTCCTTCTTTAGGGTACAGAAGGGGGTTGACTCTGATGCTCTGCCCTTTGCCATGTCGCATCCCTTTCACATTCCCCAGCAGCACCAGACCCAGGGATCCAGGGCTGCTCAGGTCCTGCCAGGTCTGCGGCCTGTTTTTCTGACACCCGGCTTGGTATCTTTAGTATCCTGAATTTCTGGATATAAACCCACCCCCCTCACTGCCTGCCTTTGGTGAGACCCGGCTCATCCAACCTGGTTAAGGCTACCAGAAGAACCAAGGAACCAAGGCCTCCGGTGCCATCAGAGAAGGGGGGTGTGGCCAGGAGCAGGTGGAGGGAAGGCAGGGGTGTGGGGGGAGGGGATTCCGTTTCCTTCATCGGGGTTCCATTGACTTTGGCTCTTGGAGGAGGAAAGAGAAGGGAAAGGGTGCCCATCCTCTCACCCTCAAGCCAGGCTTGCCATCCTTCCCATCCAGACCATCCAGGCCGGCAGGGCCCTAAAAACAGGAAAAAGGAATGTGTGGAGGCCTGCCAGAGCCCCAGGAGGTAAGATACCTGACCCAGCCCCTCCACCCTGTCCACCGCTCACCCAGCTCCCACCCGGATTAGACACACACACATGCAGGCACGCATACACACGCATGCACGCCGCACGTACCTGGCAGGCCACGGGGACACACACTCACCTGGATCCCAGGCGATCCTGGTGGCCCAGGGGGACCAGGCATGCCTGGTGGGCCTCGGATGCCTTCACTGCCCTGGAAAGGAGCCGACCCCCACAACACAGTCAGCAGGGCCTTGCCCACCACCACCCCCCACCAAGCCCCCACCCCCGGGGGATGAGGCCCTAGGCGCCGGGTTCTGATGATTACTGAAAGTCAAGACCGCTGGTTTCCAGCCCCAGTTCTGCTGGATGTATTCCACACCACTCCCCCGGAAGGATCTGTCTTTGTCTGCAAAGCATCCCTCTTTCTGTACTGTGATATGAGGAAGGGACAGAGCCTTTTCGGTCTAGCACCTTCCTCAGGGTTGACCCAGGGACTGGCACAGTGGGTGTGCAGGAACGTGTACTGACTGAAGGCATACATTCAGCGCGCGACGGTCCCCACAAAGTGCCAAGCACTATATAGCCTCTGATTCTTCCCTGTCCTCAAGGAGCTCACGGTCCAGCTCGGAAGAGGGGGCCGCTCACTCTGGCCAGGGGTCAGGGAGAGTGTCACAGAAGCGTCACCAGATGCTAGACTCTGAAGGATAGGTGGGATTCGGGCAAGTGGACAAGTAGAAAAGAGCCTGCCGGAGGGAACTTCAGAGAACGATGCAGATTTGGAAGTGGTCACATGCCTGGCCTGGCCAGGATGTCTGGGGAGCCAGTGTGACAGGAGGGGTGGGAGGCAAGCCTGGAGGCTCTAGGGAGAGCCTGACGGGGGGTGTGCCCGGAACACCGTGCCAGAGTCTATCCGACAGACCAGTGCTTTTCACACTGTACTCCTCAGAGCCCTGGGGGTTCCTGGAGGAGCGTCAGAGATGGGGGCACAAAGCGGGAGCCCAGAGGGTGGGACCCAAGACCCTTGCTCCCGCCTCAGTCAGAGCAGCTCCACTCATATCTGATTGAGAGTTCACGGGAGCTTCTGTGTGATGACAGGGCTCAGGAACTTCAACATAAAGTCTGGGAACCACTGCGACAGGCACTGGGGAGCCACTGATGGTTCAAAGCAGGGGAGTGATAAGAACCAAGGTGTGAGCTAGAATGTTCACGGGAGAAGGGAGGAGGCAAGCAGCTTGGTGTGGAGGGCTGCTGGGTACCCCAGGGGAGAGAGGGTAGCTGCCCTGGAGCAGTGGCTGTGGAACTGGCCAAGGGGAAATGATCTAGCTAGAGACACCCCTCACCCTCCCATGGGGGGGGGGGGGGGAGGAAAGCCCCCCGTGGCATTGCAATGCCATCGGCTACCAGGAGGGGTCAGCACAGCCCCAGAAAATGTCAGTCCCACAGGGAGTCGGGACAGAGAACCACTGGCCAGAGGTTTGGGATTCTCTGCAGTGACCAGCCTAAGGAGAGCAAGCAGTGCTGGGGGTACAGAGCCAGCATGGAGGGCTCTGGCAGGGGCTCCCACTGAGAAGGGAGGTGACACCCACCACCGCCTCTAACGCGGCTGATAGGCACGCTGGCTCTGGGGAGGCGGGGAGGCGCCTGGGGGCTCACCTGGGCTGGGAGAGAAGTCTCAGCTCTGTTGCTATTTTGCTGTGTGCCCCTGGGGCGCCCCTAACCTCTCTGAGCCTCGTTTCCTCACCGGGACAGTGAGAAGTTAGACCAAGGTGGCCCTTTCAGCGGTCCCTTCTAGCTCTGAGAGCTGTGCGGTGTGTTTTCAGAGGAAAGAGGCTCTGTCTGAGGTTGTAGGCCTCTTGCCTCTCCCTTTGGGTCATAAACGCCCCACCCCACCCCAAGCTTAGAAGTCAGTTTGGGGCCTCATAACACTACCCAGCCATCACATTTGGGGAGCCCAAGGGTTGGGCGGAGACAGGAGTGCCAGCCCCCAGGCCACGGCAGAGCTAGTCTCCAAACCCAGGGCAGCCAGTGCAGGGGCTTCCCAGGCTGCTGTCCTTCTGACCCTTGTCATCAGCTCATAGGCCATGCCTGGCCCCCCTGGGCCCCTGGGGACAATCTGAGCATGCTTCCTTCCTGCTGTTGTCAGACCCAGAAGGCAAATGGCCAAGCTGCTCTGGCTTCAGGACTGTGGGGTTTCCAGTCTGGATGTGCTCCCCTCCTTCGCTCAGCTCCTCCCCCTCCCCCTTGAGTCCCCGCCTCTGACTACACCCCCTGCCTCATCCCCACCAGGCAGGGACTCTGGCAGCACAAAGGCCAGCGGGTATCCTGGGCTTGGGGGCCACTGGTCTGTTGCCCAGAGGCAGCTGATGAGCCGAGGCTGGAGATCTCTCTCCCCACCCTTGACGTAACTGAGCCACTCCTTGAATTTCCAGAGGGCCGGTAGTGGGGGTGGATCGGGGTGTGGGAACTGCATGGCTCAGATCTGCGGCGGCGGCCACCTCACCTTGGGGTCCTGCTCACCTTCTCCGCTTGTGGGCCGGGGGGGCCAGGTGCTCCAGCTTTGCCCGGGAATCCAGGAGGACCCTGTATCAACAAAGGAGCAGGCGAGGATGAGAGTGGGGCTTGGGGCGGGGGGAGATCTCCTTCCTTCTTCCACCTGGGTCTGCTTCACTGTGGTTAATGCGATGCATTCTGACTTCCTAGAAACACCACCCAGGAGCAGTACTGCTGGCTGGCCTGCTGGTCCTGGGCCCACCCAGGAGGCTCTGCCCTCCAGGTCCCGGCTCCTGGAATCAGGCCTGGCCACCCAGGCCGTTCCTCCCGTGCCTCTTCCCTCTCCTCCCCAGGCCCATCCTCGCCCAGCCTGGCCTGGTCAGGCCTACCCCTCCCAAACAGGATCACATCAGACAGAACTGGCTTTGTGTCTCCACTCACCGGTGGGCCGGGAAAGCCTGGCTGGCCTTGAAATCCCTAGAGGAAGAAGCGAGGGACAGTTTGCTGAGCCGCCCACTCCCTCCCGCCTGGCTGCCCAAATGGAAAGAGTGACAGGGTGAGGCTGCCTCGAGCCATGGGGCCTTGCCCTCCTCTCTGCCCAAGATGACCGGCAGGTGAAACTCGAGCCATGAGCTGGGAGGTTGCAATACAAGGGCGGGTGAGGGCTGGAGGCTAGAGCTGGTCACCCCTCCACACGTGAGGGTGGCCATCAGGGAGAGGACCCAGCCTCTGGGACCCCTTCCCTGTGCCCACCCCCACCCCCCAAGCCATCCCTCATGGTCAGGACAGCCAGCCAGGTCCTGTGGTCACTCACCTGGTCGCCCTTCTCTCCCGAATTCCCTTGGGGTCCTCGCTCTCCTCGGGGACCCTGTCGCCACAGAGAACAATGAAGCTAGGACCCAGTCTTTCTGCCCTTAGACCCCAGGGCTGGACCAGGACCAGGGGGCCCCATGTCCACTCTCCCGTCTCCTCCTTTACTCACTGCTGGGCCTGGGGGACCTGGGAGGCCTTCAGATCCTGGTGGGCCCTGGGGACACAAAGGAGCGGAATCAGTCACTCTGACTAGGGTAAGTGGGAGATCAAGGGGACGGGGCAGGGGACAGGGCAGAGAGTAGATGCAGGGGATGTGGTGGGAGGTCCCTCCAAGCTGTCGGGACACTTCCCCCTGGTTCGCCCCGACTTCCTTTCTCTTGCCTGACCTATCGAACCAGTCTTCTAACTAGTCCTGCCACCTCCTGGCTCATGTCAATCCAGCCAGCAACTGGCTGCCATCTTTTCTTCTCCAACATAGTTCCGATTATAACACTCTTCTTGCTCCAAAACCTTCCATGGCTCCCCTCTGTCCCACTGAATGAAGTGCCCAATTTCCACCAGTGCTGGGTTTTGAGGCATCCTGTGATCTGGCACCAACCACCCTTTCCTGCTTCACTTCCCTCTCCCTGTCTTATTTTCTGCCTTGCTTGGTCAGACCGCTGTTCTCTAAACATACTCTATACATTCATACCCCTGGGCCTTTGCACAGCTGTCTCCTCTACCTAGAATGCCTGCCATTACCCCCATCCTTTCCAGGGCCCTTAAAACCTTACCCAGGGATTAGATGGCTCCAATCTGTTTCCGACGTGCCCCCACCCAGGGCCTCCCACTGTGGGATTCTCCGGGACAGATAGCCACGTGTCTTCCCCGCCCTCAACTCTATTCAGGGCTCCGCTCAAACACCACCTCCTCAGACAGATCTCCCAATCCTCTGCCTACTGGCACCCCATACACCAGTCCAGCCCCTTGCCCTGCTCTATCTTCTCTATTGCTTTCTCATCACTTATGTGTATTGGCTTATTCATCGGTTATCTGCCTCCCTCGCTGGAATGTGAGCTCCCTGCGGTGAAGGGACACAAGTGCCTGTTTTGTTCACGGCGACACCCTCACGGCAGAGCCTAGCACCCAGAAGGCCCATGAGAAATGTCCGTTATTGCATAAATGCACGTGGGGTTTGCTGTATCCCACCGGGGCCCGATGTGTGAACAGAAGATAAGACTAAGGTTTGGCAGGTTGGCCACAAACAGACTTGGGTTCCAGTCCAGGCTCTGCCCTAACTCGCTAACTGGCTGCAGCATGCTGGGTGAGCCATGCCACTTCCTGAGCCTCAGGGATAACCTCACGGATGTGATGTCCTCGCCTGATAACAGCCCCAGCTCCTGCCCTCACCCAGTCTGGGAAGGGTCGCTCAGGGCTTGCGGGGTCAGGCTAGGCTCCACGCTGGATCTAGGGTTCCAGGCCTGCCTCTCCCCAGGCTGTCCTGCCCGCCTGCCTGCCTTTGTGGGGTGGGGCGGGGTGGGGGGGAAGGAGATTCTCCTGCCCACCGACTCCAGGCTCCCTGCCCCTTGGCAGCCGTGGCCAGCCAGCCCCCAGCCCGTCTCCGCGAAACCTGCTGGGATCCTCCTTCCAGCCTCCCCTCCGCCTCCGCAGCAACCAGCCTGCGCTGCCTGCTTGAGCTGCAGCTGGAGGGACTCAGGGGGGCAGGGAAGCAGGGGTCCTGTCTCCCCCTTCACAGGCTGCTGGGAAAGTCTCCTCGGGTGGAGGTGGAGGCGGGGCAGGGACTGCTCCCTTCAGACCCCTTCCTCCTGCCCTGAGCTGAGACTCACCGATTCTCCTTTCTCTCCCGGGGGCCCGACGTAGCCCCGCTCCCCCTTGATGCCCTGACAAGCAAGCAGAGAGAGAGCTGAATTAGCCCCGTGGCCTGCCCGTCATGGCGCTAATGCGAGGGGTGGAGACTGCAGCTGGCACAGGCTGGCACTTACAGGCAGGTGGCACCAATGACGACGGCAGGGGGAGGAGGAGGGGGGCTGCTTCCCACCCGCCGCTGTGGCCCCCAGTGGAAAGCGGGACCCGCCCACCCAGCAGCCTCCTGCATGGGTTTGGCCTCCCCAGCTCTCCTGCCCACCCCCCCACTCCCCCAGGGGCAGATCTCAGGGCTGGGGTCTGTGTGCTCTGAGAATCTGGCCTTCTGTGTGCAGCGGCTGCAGCAGACTCGCAAAGTGGAGGGGCAGGGCCAAGCTGCACTACCAAAGGGACTTTGGGGACCTCTCCAGGGACAGCCTGGCAGAGGGACAGGCTGGTATGCTTGGAAGGGAGGGAGCTGCTGGGGGATGCCCCAGCCTGGTCCTGTCCTGACCACCATCCCCAGGCTCTGCTACCTCCAGAGCCAGCATCCCCTTACTCACAGGCAGTCCTGGGGGGCCCATGGCACCTGGGTAACCAGGTTGCCCTGGAGGACCCTACAAAGAAAGGTAGACATTATGAACCCCTCCCCGGGCAAAAAGCGTAGCCGTAGCCAGGATGCCTGAGCTGCCAATTCGGGAGGCACACACACCCACCCCAGGACAGCCACCACCTCGGACCAGTTCCCAAAGGCCCAGGTTTCTTTGGTCGAGACCGCCACTGCAAGGCTGGGGCTGGATGACAGGTGCCAGCCTGGCCAGGACCCTGGGAGCTGAGGCAGAGGAAAATGCCCAGAGCAGGGAGGATGAGGACGGGGGGGGGGGGGGGGGGGGGGGGGGAGTAGGGTATGGAAGGAACAGCTAAATGCTGCAGGAGGAGGGAGGGAGAAGAGCCCCCAGGATGCTGCTAGAAGCCAGGGGGCAAGTCTGTTTGCCCCTTCCGGGGGGAGTCAAGATACAAGGAGATCAGCCTCCTTTGATCCCCGGGTGGGGGGTGTGAAAACCCCCCAATCTGAGGGATCAGGGGCAGAGAGTTTCAAAAGGAGTCCCCCTCCCATCTTCCACTCATCCCTGGGGGCCCAACTTCTGTCTCCCCAGGGTTCCTGATCCGTCTCCTTCCCCTGTCAGCCCCCTCTTACCGGTTCCCCCTTCTCTCCTGTCAGGCCCCTGAGGCCTCGCTCTCCTTGAAGACCCTTGGGGAGAAAAATCATGAGAACCTACAGGGGAGGGCAGTCCCCACCCAGCCCCCGACTCCTTCTCCTTGCCCTGCAGCCTTCTGTCCCCGGTCCGGGCAGAGTTGGGCTTTCCTGATGCCCTTCCTAGGGTCCCTGGCAAGGTGACCGTGGGGTGTACCCCGGAAGGGTAATTGTGAGAGGTATAAACTCCCTCCTACGGGTGCCTCTCAAGAGCATACCCCCAAGACAGGTAACTACAGAGATATGCACCCCCCCCCCAGGTAGGTGACCCTCAGAGGGTACCTGTCAGGCAGGTGACTGTCATCGGTGTGCCCTATTTTGGTAACTGGCTGGGGTGTACCTTTAGGAGGCTGACACGTGTGTGCTCCCCGTGAGGGGCAGCTGTCGGGAGTGGCGTCCCTACAGTGACGTTCCTCTGCCAAAATGTATCACCGGATACCCAACACTTACCTGTGCGCCCCCCAGCCCCAGCCCCAAATCACCTTCTTTGAGGGGTACAGGGGAGAGGCACGGGAAGGCCCCCCGAGCACACTGCTCCCTCCAGAGCAGTCCCTGTCACTTTTTAGGGTGGAAAGGGATGTCACTTTCAGTCAAAGCCAGAGCCCCCACCCCGACCCTTGTGGGTTCGCCACAGCCTTAAGGGGCTGCGTCTGCCCCTTGTCCCTCACGCCCTCGAGAGACGGTGCCCACACCTTTCCACAACACAAGACAGATGGCTAGACGGACAGATGGCCCCTTCACCCAAGCAAGCAGAAACAGACAAGGTCCGGCCAGGATGAGGACATGGGGACAGATGGAGCTGTGACAGGAGGGGCCCCGCTCCCTGAGCCTCCATCACCAGGCCCGGGAGGAGAGGAGCCAGGCCCCGGGAACACCAAATCTGACAAACAGGAGGTTAGTTTCCGTGACCCAGGAGGGAGCAACAGTGACGATGGGGACGATTTAAACACACTCGTGACGATGACGGAGGCAGGGCAATTAACGACACCTGGCGGGAGGGGCAGGCCAACGCACCGAGCACAGAGGGGCAGGGCCCCACGACACCCAGAAACCCAACCGGCTGGCGTCACCTGCCCAGCCTTGGAGCAGACCGGGCCCGGAGCCAAGGGAGAGGAAAGGAAGAGGAGGAAGCTGAGAGTTTCCTCTAGGACGCTGGGCGAGGTGCGAGCGTGGCTGCCTTCGGATCCCCGGGGCGCCTCTGGACGGCCCTGCCAAGCAGCGGGGTGGCAACCTGTGCCAGCCTGCGATGTGAAGCCCTAAAGCTTTGGCATCTCTGCCGGGCTCTGTGCCAGGCGCCTGGCAGGGCCCCAAGAACTACTTCCAGCAAATCTTCAGCCAACAGCAAAGGTGGGAGAAGCAGGAGGCAGAAGTGGGAAGGGAGGCGTAAAGAGGCCCCTGGAGGCACCGGCTTCAAATAAGAAGGTAAAGCAGGCCTGGGGGTGGGGGGTGGGGGGGCAGTGACGTGGGACTAGGGGAGAGAAAACGGAGACTGCAGGGGAGGCAGGTGGAAGAGAGAAGATGAAAGAAAGCAGGAGCAGGGGGAGAAGGGAAGAGGGAAAGGAGGCAGAGACTTGGGAGGATGTCCAAGCCGCTGGGACCTCAGGGGGAACCTGTGTCGTTACGTGCCTGCAGGGGACGGAGACAAACATGGAGGAGGGGCCAGGCCTCAACAGGAGGGGACACAAGCAAAAGCCACAGAGACCTGGCTGGCGGGGGAAGGGGAGGTCGAGCAGCGCTAGGTTCTTACAGGCAATCCGGGGGAGCCAACAGCACCAGGAAAACCTGGGGGGCCCTGGTGGGAGAAACAGGCAGGTCACAACTCACAAGCACAGTAACCCTGGACATAGTCGGGGGCAGGGGGTCATGGGGAGAGGAGGTCACAGGAATATTTCCAAGGCAGCTGGAAAAGAGACTCAGTGAAGGCAGCCGCTCCTCCCCTCGGCTCCAGGAAGAATGGCTCCGCCGTCGGCAGAGATGAGAAACAGCCCCCAGAGTCCCCCCGAGTCTAGCTGGACACCTTGCTGGAGAGCAAGCCCATCATGCCTGCCACCTGACCTCCATAGGCCCCCGGCCGGGTGGCTCCCTGGTTCTAAGGTGGCTCCCACCAGCCACTTGTTCTCCAAAGAAAGCATTTTCGGTTCTTCCAGACTTTTCCTGGTCACTTCTATTTTCCTGCCATAGCCACACCAGACATCCCTGGTCTGGCCTTCGTAGACCTGTCCTAGAGATGGCCCCACAGAGCAATGCAGCGATGCTGGCCCCTGTAGTGACTGGTGTCACGGAGGCATGAAGAGATCCGGCCAGGTTGCCATACACTTCCCTGGCAGCCGAGACCATGAGCCAGAAGCCTAGGCCTTCCCGCCAGGGCAGCCTGGGTCCGTGGTGCAGGACACTGCGGGGACGGGGACAGGGAGACACGAGTGTGCCCTTGAGGGCCTCCCCTAAGCAGGACCACAGGCAAAGTGGGACGGAGCAGGCCAGTTCCAGGGGATTCGATGGTGGGGGGGCCACAGTCCCCACAGATGCTCTGATGAGGGAAAGGAGTGGGCAGCAGAATTCCCCCTCTTTCTGCCCTGCCCAGTTTCCCGGATACAAGGCAGTAGAATGGTGTCTGGGCGTGGTGACCCCTTTGAGAGCTTCTCAAGTGGGCCAGGAAACCACGGATACTTACAATAGGGCCTGGAGGACCCGGGGAGCCCCTCATGCCAGGCGGACCCTGCAAAGGAAGCCAAGGGAAATGGATGGAGAGGCCCAGGCCCCACCACAGAGCCCCAGGGTCTCTGCAGCCTTCCTCCCAGCTCACCACGGCCAGAGTCAACAGAGGCTGGTAGATTTCAAAGCAGGGCCATTCAGCTGACGTTAAACCTTTCGTTCAGTTCATTCAATCATCCAAAACACACTTACTGAGCAGCTATTATGTCCCAGGCACTAGTCCAGGTGCTGGGGACACAGCAATAAAAGGAACATAAAAATCCCTGCCTTGTGGCACTGACAACTCTAGGGGAGAGGTAGGCAAGAACAAATAGAACAGGGGCTGACTCGTGCTCAGTGGATGTGTGTGGACTGTTCCTAAACGAATGAAGTACACGGTATTCCGAGGGTGACACGTGCACTGCATGAAGGGGACTGGGGTTTCTAGGGACGGTGTGGGGCATGGTCAGCTTTTTGAGAGGGTGGTCAGGGAAGGTCTCCCTGCGAAAGGGATAGTTGAGCAGAGGGGGTCGGGGGGGGGGGGGAGGGACGAGCCCTGGAGAAGAGCTGTGGGCAGAGGAAGCGGCTGGCAGGGGCGGAAGGGTGTCCTACGGGCCAAGAGCAGCCAGCGTGCCACCAGGGCCAGGGGCTCAGAGCCGCAAGAGGCACCGGATGACCCGACGCTCGGAGACCCCTGAAGGAGCCACCGGAGGGCCCAGGAGGACATCTGGCAGGAATGAAACTGCCCCTAGGAAGTGAGGGCCACTTACATGGAGACGCCAGCCCCCTTGGGGCCCTGCCCAGATGAGGGCCTGGTCCTACCTCTTCTCCTCTCTGGCCGGGCAGTCCTGGAGGACCGGGCAGGCCAGGACTTCCAGCACAGCCAGGATCCCCCTCGCCGTTGTCTCCCTGGAGTGGGATGGGGACGGTGAGCTGAGCGGCCAGGGCCCTCCCTGTGGGGCCCGGGGCACGGGCAGGAAGCGGGCACGGGTGCACTCACCCGGGCCTCCTCGGCTCTGGGGCGCTCCCGCTCTATGAAGCACTGAGGACAACAGGAAACCCTCCGTCAGGTGAGGTGGCCGGGTGCTCTCCCCTCACCAGGCCGCCCCTGAACCCGGCCTCCTACCCGGGCACAGCTGTCCAGGCCTGGCACGCCGGGAATGCCCTGGTCTCCCTTCTCCCCTTTTTCCAGGAGCGCCACCGGGTGGGCCGTCCGCCCCTGGACACAGTCCCCGCAGAGGCTCTGACAAGAGAGAGGAGAGGGCAGTGGGGCGTGGGTCCCAGAAGGCCAGGGCGGGCCGAACGGGGGAACCCCACCCTGAACTCAGCCAAGGCGCCCTGCCCGGCAGTCTTCCCCTCCCCCCCCACCCCCCGCCCACACTCTCTCTTTCCCCAGCCACATCCCTGTGGCGGCTCTGTTCCATCCTCAGGGGACCCAATCCCAACACTGGCTTTGAGTTTTCTCCAGGAAGCAGCTCTGTGGGGCCAAGCCAAAGCCACTTTCCAGACAGGCGTGTGGGAGGAGGCGGAGGGGCCCGCAGAGGGACCATCTGTCCCGGCTGTTCCTGCAACCTGCACCCACTGTGAGGACACACCGTGAGGATTCAGGCTGAAAAGGCCGGCCCCAAACACCAGCCTCTCTGCCCAAGGGAGCAAAGGAGCGGCTGCAGGAGCCAGGCCCTCTGCAGACGCCCCGCGGGATGGGGTCTGCCCTCCTGCCCCAGCAGATCCCGACTGGCATGGGCTCCCCGGTTCGCCCACCCCTGGCGGGGGTTGTCCCTGGACCCGTCGTCAGGAGCCCCCCGCTCCACCTTCACTGTTCGCTGCAAAGTCCGGGGATGATGGTTGTCACTGACTCAGCGCCCGTGATGCCAGCCATCAGAATAGGCCTGTGCACATTATCACATTCAACCCTGACAGTGCAATGAGGCAGGTAATCTTATAAGCATTCCGGAGATGAGAAAGCCGATGCTCAAAGAGACAGTGTGACTTGTCTCAGGTAAGTGGGAGCCTGTACTGGGTGCTGCTGTGCTGAGGCCAGAGCTGGCACTCTGTCCACGGGCCCGGGTTTCCTCCGGGGTGGCATCTGAGCCCTTCTCCAGACCACACACGGTTCCGGTTTGGGGTCCTCCACAGAGCACGTTGACTAAGAAGCCGTCAGGTGACATGTTACACAGAGTCGTGCAATCACTTGCCCGGGGGCAGGACTTGGGGGAACCCTGGGCTTGCCGGGAGCCTAAGGGAGAAGAACTGGGGTTTCGCTGCCACACTCCCCTGTGATCAACCTATAGCTGCTGTCAGGAGGTTAACCTGAGTTAACCTCTCAGGAGGTTAACTGCAAGCCGCTTCTGGAGACATCTGCTGTCCAGAGCAAGGGCCGGCCAGGCAGTCCTCATGCTGTGGTCTGACCAGGACCCACGGGGGGAAGTGGGAGGTCCAGGGCACTGGGTAGTCAGTGCTAGAAGGGAGGGGCCCCGGAAGTTGCTGGGCTGGAGGAGAAAAGAGACCAGCCCTCATCTCCACAGGTGACTGAGCGAGGGAGGCCCGCGTCACCCTCGGTCCAGCCCAGCTTGGGAGGCCCGGCCAGAGCCCCCAGTGAGATCCTGATGTCCTGGCACAGGCCAACCCTGCCGGGACCCCAAGTCCCCTCTCTTGTGCCACTGGAATTGTTCCTGAAATCCCATCACCTCCCTGAATTCTTTCTGCATTGACCAGAGGACAGCTGAAGCCTTCTTCCAGGCCCTCAACCCAGTCCCGTCCAAACATATGCGACCTTTGCAGCTCGCTGCCTGATGACCCTTATAACTGCACTTGCACCCCCCTGCTGTGCTCTAGAAGCTGCTGGACCCTGCCCCGGTATGACCAGGGTGGCACAGGGCCTCACTGGTGGCTCCTGTGGGCAGGCTTTGGGGCAGGAACTACCCACAACATCCATCACGTGGGTACCTTCGCGGGATTCCTTCACGCACTCATCCAGCAAGTAAAATGGAGGGTCTGGCAGCAGCCAGGCGCCGTGCTAGGCCCTCGGAGATGGGTGCTTGGAATGCACATTCCCCACAAACAGCTCCGTCTGTAGCTCCCCTGTGCTGTGCTGAGACTTCCTACGATAATCCCCTCAGGAGACTTCCCTGCCAATTCCTACCCCTCCCCGCCTACCCTCTTACCTTAAGGAGGTGCTGTTCAATTGGTAAGGATCCCTGCAAGAGAGGAGACAGGAGGGCTCCAGGGCTCAGGCAGGTGTGGGGAAGGGGGATGGAGACTTATGGGATCAGGTAGAACCTTGGGAAGCCCCGTGCCACCCCGGCTTCCCCCTGCCTTGCACAAGGGAGAGAAGAGGGTCCCCCTGCATCTAAGGGAGCTGGCATGACAAGTCAGCCCCGGGAGGGGCAGGGAAGGGCAGGGAGGGGGCTGCCCAGTGACGCCTGGCTGGGACCTACCAGTTCGGCCGTTAGCCCAGGCTGTCCGGGCAAACCGGTGTTTCCAGGCACTCCCTGCAGCCAAGAAGAGACACGAGTGAGCGGGCTCTTCTTTTGAGCCCGAAGGCCACCCTGCTTCGTGCCCGCCACCCCCACTGCCTCTTCTCTTCCTGCAGAACCGGGGGCCTGGCTGGCATAAGGCTGGCACCCATTCTTAGCTCAAAACCTCCAGACTGTTTGCAGGGAGAGCCGAGGAGGCCCAGAAGGCTGACCCCCAAAACCAGTCCGATGGGAGTTTTTCCTACATGTTAGAGGGACATCAGAAATCAGGCAAAGGGGCTTCTGCACAGTAAGTAACGGCGTTTCTTTCTTGCACACGTGTCCTCTGTATTGTCCTTAATCACGGACTTCCTGGCCAGCTAGGTGCTATCACCTCCAACTTGAAACCAGAGCAACGAATTCAGAGAGGGCAAGTAACTTGCCAAAGGCCACAAGACGAGCAAAATGCAGAGGTGAGGCTCAGAGTCAGGACCACTGCCCTCAACCCCTCCCTTAAGCGTGATTCCAGCACCTTCCTCAAAAGACATTCCCTGGAACACAGCAAGGTGGAGGCTCGGGAGCCAGTTGGTGTGAACCCCAACCACCTGGGTAATTTCTGGAGGGCTACTTGGAAAAAAGAAATCTCTGTGCCTCAGTTTCCTTATCTGTGACACAGGGACAGTTAGTTTATGGTGAGGCATAAAGGAGCTCACACGAGAGCTTTGCCGCCCAGACTCCCTGTCGCCCCTGCAGGCTCGCGGTGCACATTTGCATATTAAATACCCCGTGGAGGCCAGGAGAATGTTCCCTTTTCAATCCCCAGTGCCCGGCACAGAGGAGGCATGCATTAAATACGTGTCAGAGTGAACGCACTGCTGCTCGCCCTGCTCTCCCCGCACCGGGATTTCCTTGGCCCGTCCTGAGAGCTGGCCTGCCTTCAAGTCCCGGCTTCCGGTGACAGAATGCACCGCCTTCCCCGGCGAGCCCGCCCTATTTCAGCCCAGGCTCTAGCGAGGCCCGAGGCAGACTGGGGTCGGCCTACCTCCGGCAACCCCTGTGCCACTCCTTCTGCGTCCTGAGTGAGTTACCAGGGTCATGTGCTAAGGACAGGGCCTGGCGCGGGGAAAACACCTCGAACCCATTCGTGATCATTATGCACCTAAATCATTCACCCCTGCTCCCCTCCCCACTGCCTGTGTGTTACTTCAAGCCGGATACTTGGTGATTTTCTTTCCTTGCCCTCCTGGAACCAGACGTCCCACCTGTTGTCCTACTGTTAGAAGCCAGAAGCTACGCACTCACTAGCTACTAACTGTATGGCCTCGGGCACATTGCTTGACCTCCCTGCCTCAGTTTCCCCCGCTGGGAAACGGATGGGGATTACGTGGGATTACATTACTTGGGCAAATACATGCTGTCTATCTCTGGGCCTGCTTCTGAGCCTGAAGACAGGAGCTGCCGGGCGTCCCTTCCCTGAAAGGGCTGCAGGGCCAACCTGGCCAGGAAGACTTGCACCTTGCCTGGCACGGGGCAGGTGCCTATTAGTGGCAGCTTGGCTTGGTTTACGGCACTGGCACCAGACGAGGACTCCGGTGCCTGGGACCAGACTCTGCAGTCACTCTTTCTGCCTTGTTCCCCCAGCGTGGCTTGGCAGGGTTCACACTCCATCAGTGTGTTAATGGGTCACTTTGAAATGACTCTCATGCTTCCCCAAGCAAACTGCAAAAGACCCCTGCAGACAGATTCCTGTTTCCTGGTGGTGCGGCAGGATGCAGGGACACTTGGCAAATGTGTGGCTGGCCCGTGGGGGACTGAGAGTTGGCTCTGGTGCTGAGCTCTTGATGAGACAGAGAAAATTGGATCCCGGCAGAGACTCCCATCAGCCATGGGGACTCACCAGAACAGATTCTCACCCCAGGGTGGCAGCGGGGGATGTATAAAATCTCCAGGGCAGGGGGAGTCGTTTGTAAGAAGCTTCCATGGGATTCTGCTCTGCTTCCTCAGGAGCTGGGGGCCAGACCTGCAGAAGCCTAGGACCTTCAGGAAATGTGACCTGGTGTGCAAACCCTTGGGGAACCGTCCTGCGGGGCAGCGGCAGGAGGAAGCAAATGTTCTGTCCTGGGAAGCCCTGTCCAGCGCGGCCGGTTCCTAGCTGGGTGACCTCAGACAAGATATTTCACCTCTTGGAGCCTGTTTGCCTCGCTGTGACTTGGGGATAACACCACCTGCCTGTTGGAGTTGATGTAAGACTCAAACGAACGAGAGTACGGGCGTAAGATAATAATAGAAGTCATGGTCCTAATGATGGCTAATGCCTTCTAAGCATTTACTATGTGCTAGGACATATGGTCCCACACATTTCGCGTGCATTAACTTGCTTCACGTTCACAAAAGCCCCATGAGGTACTTGCTGTAATTATCTCCACTTAACAGATGAAGGAACTGAGACACAGAGAGGGTAAGGAATTTGCCCAGCATCACACCACAACTAGCACAGAGCAGGGCTGGCTTTCAAGGTCAGGTTCATTGGCTCTGGAATGCACACTCTCATCACAGTGCCACACGGATCTCCCCTCCCACTGCTCTCCCCTCACTGTCACTGGCCTCCACGCGATTGTCAGGCACAGTCCCGCCTCCGAGCCTTTGCACCTGCTGCTCTCCGCTGTCAGGAACACTCTCCCTCGCTCATTTCCGCTCAGTCTGGATGCCTTCCAACACGCCTCTCCAACATCTTCCTTGCCCTCCTCCCATTTTCTGACCCCACTCCCTGCTTTATCTTTCTCCTTAGCACATACCGCTCTTTTAACATGCTATGTTGTGTTTTATTTTTATCTTGCTTATTGTCTGTGTCTCTTACTAGAATGCACACTCTAAAAGGGGAGGGGTTTTTATTTTTGCCCACTGCTATAGCACCAGCACCTAAAATAGTGTCTGGAAAACAGCAGAGGTGCAAAAAGATTTGTTGCATGAATGAATGTTGGACACCGTTCCAAAACAGGGGAGCTTCACACGGTATATGGAACTATTTGACCCGGATCCTGGGTTCCTGACAGCTGACCAAGGCCTGAGGTTGGCCCGGGTGTCCATAGGGTGTCTGGGCCAGCGCAGAGCAGGGTATTCCCTGCTCAAGAAAGGTCCAGGACTGCCCACCGCCCGTGCTAAGGGCTCAGAGCCTCGCCCCCCACCCCATGCCGCACTGGGGAGCAGGAACACACAGGAGTGAGGATGGCACGCGTCGGTGTCGGGCGGAGATGCGGCCCACTCAGGGGCCCACACAGACCCCGAGCCCTGCCACCCTGCCACCGCGCCTCCTTTACCTGCAGCCCCGGCATTCCAGGGGGTCCAGGGGGTCCAGGAACACCCGGGGGACCCTGAGGGAGAGGAGAAGCAATCAGACCCAAAAGAAAGCTCTGCCCCACCGCTGGGGGCAGCGGCATCACGGTGGGCAAGCCACAGGGCGCTGGCGGACAAGTGGAGACACAGAGGAGACAAGCGACACACACCTGCGGGCCCGGCTGCCAGGAGCTGCCCATCCAAAGTCCCGGAGCACCCTGGGTGGGAGTGGGGGTCGCAAAAGAAGGGAGAGGTTATAGGCAACGTTCACACCAAGCGCAGGGCTGCGTGGGGAGGCAGCTGGCTGGGGCGCAAAGCCCTGCGGGGCCCTCGCATGTTGAGCCAACACAGGAAGCCAGGCCTCTCCCCCCCGGCCGGGGGGAGAGCTCTCAGCATCACTTACCGGCATGCCAGAGAAGATGGGGTCCCCTCGAGAAGGGCAGGAGCACTCCCCTGGCTCGCCCTGAAAAGATAAGAGCCTTTGTCAAAGGGGGGCAAGGATGGGGGACCTTTTGGAAACCAACATCCGGGAGGCAGCACAGGCTCTAAGATGGAGAGGCCAGCGTTTAAATCCAGAATCCGCCTCTTACGACTGTGCCCTTGGGCACCCTGTTCAACCTCTCAAGCCTCAGTCTCTTCATCTGTAAAATGGGCAGCAGAGCACTAAACGCATAGGCCATCAGGAGGATGGAATGGATGAACGCATACAGAGTTCCTGCCCCACGGAAAGCACTCAGCCCTCAAGTTCTAAGCGCTACTGTTAGTCCTGTCGGAATAGTAGCAAGGAGACCAAAATGACTCCTCAGCTCCTGTCTTGGAGTCCACCACCGTGGGCATACATTCCCCCGGGGGTGGGGTGGGGGGCTCTAGGGGTTGTTAATTTCTCCACGGTATTGGCCACAGGGCCTGGGGACTTACCTTCTCTCCCTGAGGTCCCTTTTCACCCTGCAGGGAAGAAACACAGTGAGGTGAGTAGATAGGGGTGTGGAGGCGAGACCTGCTGGGGCTTCCTGCCGCCCTGAGGCACTGTACTCACTGGAATCCCTCTGGCTCCTGGAAGTCCTTGCTGCCCATCAGGGCCCTGAGGGGAGAGAGCCCATGGTCAGTGGTGAGCCAGGACAGTAGCCAGCCATGTGGCCCACCGGCAGGGGAGGGCAATGGGACAAGCAGAAGCCTGCACCCCAGTGCCTGTGTCCTAGAGGAGGGGACTCTGGCGTAGGAGACAAGGAGAGAAAGAAGGAGAAAGACTGGCATTTCCTGAGCACCTTCGGGGGGTCAGACACGGGGCCCAGCACCTGTCGGAGAACAGAGTGGGATCCCCACTCCCATCCCTGCAGGACGGTCCCGTTCTGTTTTCCAGGTGAGAAAACTGAGGTTTAAAGAAACTCTGTGGGGCGCCTGGGTGGCGCAGTCGGTTAAGCGTCCGACTTCAGCCAGGTCACGATCTCGCGGTCCAGGAGTTCGAGCCCCGCGTCAGGCTCTGGGCTGATGGCTCGGAGCCTGGAGCCTGTTTCCGATTCTGTGTCTCCCTCTCTCTCTGCCCCTCCCCCGTTCATGCTCTGTCTCTCTCTGTCCCAAAAATAAATAAACGTTGAAAAAAAATATATAAAGAAACTTTGTAATAGACCCACCAGAATCACTGCACCCAGCTATATGCGGCCCAAAGTCCCTGTTCGCGCCCTCTCTCTCCCCCTTTAGTGCTCGCCACACGTTCCATCACAAAGGTCATCTCAGATGACTTAGCAGGAGGTGGGAATTTCTGCCCTTAGTTTATCACCAAGGATTTGAAGACTCTGAAAGGCCGTCACTGGCCTAAGGTCACACAACTTGCACGGTGTGTGGGGCTGGGACTGGGGGGGGGGGGGCCTCCCGGCTGGGGTTCAGCCTGAGGGAAGAAGATCTGGAGAAGTCTGCCTGGCTGTTCAGGGGCATTCTGATGGCTGCCTTCCTGTGGGACATGCCACCTTCACACACGGGACTCGCAACTCCACGAGAATCGGGACTGTCTTCACTTTTACCTCCGCCTTTACCCAGAGGCTCCCTGGAACAGCCAGGGACCCTGTGTCTGGGCGACACAGACTGGTTGCATGGATGTGGGCGAGTCCCTGGCCCCTCTGGGCTTCAGGGCACCCTCAAGGGGACCCCATCAGTGATATTGCCAAACCGGAACTGGAATTTCTCTAGGGACCCATAAACACAGAAAAGATATCTTTCACTGGGCTGTTTTCAACATTCCCAGAAACCCAAGAGAAATTACACACTTGCCCATGACCTGGCATGGCACAGCCTGGCTGCAAGGTAGCACTGCTTTGATTTAGGCTAGAATTATACCATCTCGTAAAATTCTAGTGGGTTCATGTGGAGTAGACGCTGACTATTATACAGGTATTTGATGAATGAAAATAAGGAAAGGCATTTATTATTACTTAATCTATGCAATTTGTTCAATAGGCACATCTTTTAAAACATGGGAATGAGGGGCGCCTGGGTGGCTCAGTCAGTTCAGCGTCTGACTTCGGCTCAGGTCGTGATCTCATGGTTCGTGAGTTCGAGCCCCGCGTCGGGCTCTGGGCTGACAGCTCAGAGCCTGGATCCTGCCTCGAATTCTGTGTCTCCCTCTTTCTCTGCCCCTCCCCTGCTCACACTCTGTCTCTCTCTCTCTCTCTCTCTCTCAGAAATAAATAAGCATAAAAAAAATAAATAAATAAAACATGGGAATCGTGGGTGGGACAGGAATAAAGAGAGGTCTTTGAGGGTAATGAGGTTGGTCTAGATAGATCTGTGCTGGCCAGTATGGTAGCCAATAGTCGCATGTGCTTATTTAAAATTTAAATGAATTGAAATGAAATGAAATGTAAAATTTAACTCCTCGGTCACACTAGCCACATTTCGAGGGCTTGAAAACCACGTGGCTACCGGCTACCCTCTCGGGCAGAGCAGAATAGAACATTTCTATCATTGTGGACAGCTCTATGGGGCAGCACCCATTTAGATGAGCCCCCAAGGACCAGGCTTTGAAGTGGGGTGGGTGAGTTAACATATGGGCTTTGAGTCAGACAGACCTGGGTTCAAGTCCTGACTCTGCCTGCTCATTCTCTGGCCTTCCGGGGGACAATGATAGCCAGTCCCTTATAGGGCTGTTGTGAGGTTTAAGTGAATCTCTGTTGCTTTAGAGCTCAGCACAAGGCCTCAGCGCAGTCACTGCTCCAGAAATGGTGGTGATCAGTGATGTCATTCAGGTGCCCTCCCCTCCAGACAGTGTGGCTTTCCTTCTCGGAGGCTGAGCCTCTCTCCTCCCCTTCCCCACGCTGTGGGGCCCGGTCAGTCAGCCCTGTGCCCTCTTCCCAGCAGCACCAGCCCGGCCCCAACAGGGCCTCCAGCACAGAGCACAGACAGGACCCTTACCGGAGGCCCAGAGACACTGGCACCAGGGGGCCCCATCGGCCCGGCAGCTCCTTTCAGCCCCGGAGACCCCTGCAGAAGAGAGAGCACAGAGGCTAACGGCGTCAATCGGGCAGGTGAGACCCCTCAGACCAGGTGTTGGGTGGCCCACCGTTGGGCATCACTCACTCCCATGTCCCTGTCCCCCCTGCCACGGCACTCAGAAGCACCGCAGGTCTAGCGCCCTACGAAGCAGAGGCTCACCTTGGCACCTTTCTCTCCGGTGGGGCCAGGTGGTCCCCGAGGTCCCGGAAGCCCCTGCAGACAGAAGGAAGCACAGTTAAGGAACTGGCCCGAAGTGGCCCCTTCCCCCGCCAGACTCCTCTAGGCCAAAAGCAGACGTACCTGAATGCCAGGCAAACCCTGGACTCCAGGTTCCCCCTGCAATTTAGAAAAGACAGACTGGGCCACAGGCCCTGCCCCACTGGCAGACCTGGTCTGGGGTGGGGTATCTGCCAGCCCAAATTCAAGAGAGCTCCCCGGCAAGACCGTGAGGGTCAGAGAGGTGGGGTTCAAAGCCAAGGTCCCCCCCCAGGAGTGATGACAGGCCAGGGCTACAGCCCAGTTCTTCTTCCCAAAGCTGTGCCCTTGAGCACTGGAGGCCAGGCAGAGCCCCATAGTTTTGGGGACAGATAGGAGTGGGCAGATGGTTAATAGAAGTATTGGGAGGCTGGGGGCAGGCAGGCCAAGGGAAGGCTAGAGACTCACCTGCGGCCCCTGGATTCCCCTTCCCGGAGGTCCAGGCTCTCCCTGAAGAGACAGAAGGACAAACCTTGGCTTGGGATTCCCCACTCACCCAATAGCCTCTTCCCCAGCCTCTTCTCCTTTACCCCCGCACCTCCACCTTCTCCCTTCTCTGGGGCTGATCTTCCCCACTCCAGGCCCATGCCCCCCACCGCCAACCCTCACCACACATACCTGCAGCCCAAGCTCCCCGTACACACACCTACCTGGGTGCCCTTCAGTCCTGGGGGCCCTTGAACTCCAGGTAGACCAGGCTGGCCCTAAAAGATACAGGTGGCCCATGGGTCCCACAGGGAAAAGGGTGCAGGTGGGAGAGAAGGCAAAGCTCAGGCAGGGAGAGACCAGAGGGCTGGTAGCGGGAACTCACCGGTTTCCCAGGCCGGCCCACACCTTCTGGGCCCGGCTCTCCTTTGGGGCCCTGCTTCCCAGGCAGTGCTGCTGTGCTCGGCACTGCCCCCTGCAGGCTGGGGCAGGCAGTGCAGTCATCACCCTGGTCAGAGAGAGGCGCAGCCAGCTTTCCTTGAGCCAGGGCTGACAGGCGGGCCAGGAAGAGGCACCGGAAAGAGGGGGGGTCCCTGCGCCCCTCTGAGAGCTCTGCCCCTCCACTGTCCCCACCTCGGTCTGGGAAATCAAAACACGCCCCCGACCCTCCCTGCTCTTCCCCTCCCTGCCTTGCAGAAGAGCTGAGGCATCACCCAGCGATTCCGGTATCCCGCGAGGCTCGCAACCTGACTCCGCAGTCCTTCACCTCATTAGCTCTCAGCCCCATTTCTTTTTGTCCGGGCAACAAAGTGCCCCCTACCCGACTGACCTTTTCTCCTTTCGGGCCCATGGGGCCCCGCACGCCAGGTTCTCCCGACAGTCCCGGCCGCCCCGTGGTGCCTGGCACTCCAGGATCTCCAGGGTTCCCAGCATCACCCTGTAAGGAGCAGGCTTCAAGGAGGGCAGAGGTGGCCCAGCTGGGGGCAGACTGCCTCTTGGGAGCTAAAGGCACTCAGAGCCCTTTGCTGGGGCCTGGGGGCTGCCCAGGGAGTGGAGAGCGGGCACAGGGCGATCAGGAAAAGGAAGTGGAAGGCGCCTCAGAGAGGCGGTGCCCACCCGTGCCCACGAGGCTCTCTCACCTTGTTCCCCTTCGGTCCACGCTCTCCAGCCTTGCCCTGGGGAGAAAGCATTTCTAGTACCCACTCACTCATAGCGGACACCCCTAAGCGTCTGGCACCGTGTTAGACCCAGGGAACTCAACAGGGCACAAAACAGTCCAAAATCTCTTCTCTCGTCCTAGCGAAGCAATGCCGGATGGATTAAGAGAGGAGCCGAGCCAGAGTCCTGTCTGGGTGACCCCCGGCAAGCTGCCTAACCTCTCTGTGACTCGGTTTCCTTACCTGTCAATGGGAATGCTAAGAATGGCGTTGGCTTCTACCCTGCAGTCCTTGTGACATTAGACGAGCTAACGTGTGTGAAGCAGTGTGTGGCACCCAGCATACGCTATGGCAGTGCTCGCTGTGACCAGTAGAGCGAGGACAATAATAATCAGTCCCGTGGTAACCACGGGTCATCCTGAACACCTATCGTATGCCGCGAGGTGCTTCACACACGCGATTCCCAGGCCCTAGGTGTTGGTGATTGCAACACCACCACGCAGAGGAAACAGAGGCACAGAGAGGAGAACAGTAACTTGTTCAAGTCAAAGCGTGAGTGAAAGGCAGAGCTAGAATCTGAACCCAGGCCCGCCTGGTCCCGAGTTGGTGCTCTTTCTTTCGTAGGCCCTGCCAGGCCGGGTCCCAGGATGAAGGGCTGAGGCATCCTCTGGGGACAGAAGCACTGACCCTTCCATCGACTCCCACCTACTCCCCACCATCCAGGGAGCCAAAAGACCCGGGCAGGGTTCGTCCCTTCCTTTGCGCCTCTCCTGCAGCAACCTGGGAGCTCACCTGTTTCCCTGGCAAGCCAAAGCCCGGGGGCCCAGGCTCTCCCTTCTCTCCAGGAGGGCCAGGCAAGGCCACCGCGTAGCTGTCCCCATCCTGAGGCTCGGACAGGGCTGGGCATGGCTCACAAGGCTCCCCCTGCCAAGTGAGGACACAGGGTTGGGGGATACCAGGCCGGGCCTGGAATCGGGGGCTGGGGAACGGAGCCGGGCCTGACACAGCGTCCCTGCTGGGCGAGGGATATCTCAGGAGAGATCGCGGGAGGACAGGCAAGAAATGAAGGTGGGGGCCAAGTCATCAAGGGTCTTGAATGCCATGCTAAGGAATAAGATGTTACCCTCAGGCAGTGGGGAGCCTTGTGGGGATTGAATTAGAGCAAGATAAGTGTGTGTTTAGGAAGTTCACCCTGGCTGCAGAGGGGAGAGTGTCGCCAGACTCACCTTCTCCCCTTTGATGCCTGTGGATCCCACTGGCCCTGGTGGACCCTGTGTGATTAAAAAAAAAAAAAAAGAGGCCACGTGTGAGGCCCAGCACCTGCTTGGGCTATGCTGGGGCACAGTCCAGATCTGTCGTCCCCCCCCCCCCAGTAGTAGGTAGCACCTCCCGTCTTCCCCTTTTCCCAAGAGCTGTTGTTTCTAGAGCACTTACCGGCCGGCCAGCTGGCCCTGCCTCCCCAAAATTACCCTGTGCAAAGCAGAGAGCAAAGGGTCAAAGAGAGGGTGCTGGGTCAGTCCCCAGCCACAAACCACAAAAGTTGCTTCTTAGGATGTCTAGACTACCCCTCTCATCTCCTGGCTAGGGAAACTGAGGCCAGGGATTTCCCCAAGGTCCCCAGGAGAGTCTGTGGCATGTTCCCCAGGCTCACTTCACAGAATCCTAGCCCCGCACGCAGCCCTCACCCAGCACACGAAGATCATTAGCTCATTCATTTGTTCACTGGATGCCTACACGGCTGTGCCCCGGGCAAGGTGCTGGTGGGTCGCAGTGAACAGCACGCCCGAACACCTTGTGCAATTTACACACGTGTGGGGGACAAGAAGTAGTTTTTAAGTCACAGTAAGTGTAAACAGCCAGGAGGGCTATGAAGGGCACAGACACAAGGGAGGCCATTTTGGACAGGGTGGTCGGAGAAGTGTTGACCACAATTATTATCAGAAAGACGAGAAGAAGGCCATCCAGCGAAAGAATAGGGGGAGGGGGGAAGAGAGGGAGAACGTACGAGATGGTGGGAGCCACGAGTACAGAATCTAAGAGGTGGGGACATTCCTGGTTCCAGAGCGGAAGGAGGCCAGCACATCCACAGCCCCGGAAACGGAAAGGGAAACGGAGGAGAGCGGAAGAACCGGAAAGGCAGGCAGGGTCCGGCCAGGGTCTTGTTAAGCATAGCAGGACTTTGCTACAGAGTCAATCATGAAGGATTTTAAGCAGGGAAATAATGAAACCCGAGTTCTTTTTGCGAGGGCACGTTATGTTAGCTGCTGGGTGGCAAACGGGCTGTGGATGAGCTACGGTGGCCACAGGCAGGCCAGACAGGGGGGCTGCCACCAGAGTCCAGGTGAGACTGGTCGGGACTCAGATGGCGGTGGCGCTCACAGAGGTGGAGAGGAGTGGGGGGGAAGCTGACAGAGATGCCTGTTGACAGGACTGGGGGAGATGACGTGGGGGAAGGCAGGGATCCAGGCTGCGGCAGGTTTGGGATCTGAGGAGCCAGGGACGTGCCATTTACTGGGACAGAGAAATCTAGAAGAGGAGGCAGCTGTGAAGTGAGGGTACAGGGGCCCCGTCTTGAGAAATGACGGGTGTGGTTTGCCTGACAGAGCAGAGTCCGAACATATATTTTGGTATTTCTCACGCTTGGACACGCATCCACCCGTGGAAGCCCTCATTTGGGTAACACCGCATTATAAGTTCAACGCTGTCATTTGTCCCCAACGCAATCATAACTACAAATGTGAACACGGGCACTGAAATCGAGTAACCCAGCCGAGCAGCGAAGATTACAGACTCTGGAGCCAGATTCCTAGGCTCGGATCCCAGTTCTACACCCGAACACCCATGTGACCTTGGGTAACTGACTTGGCCTTCTATGCCTCTGATTCTTCATCCGTAAAATGACAATAATGGAGTAGCTCCCCCAAAAGGTTTTAGGGGGATGAAACAAGTTAATACGTGCCTAAGCACTTGGAACGGTGCCCGGCACATCGTAAGTGGTAAAGGAGAGGCAAATATTGTTATTTTATTAAAAGGTGGTCTTAAACGTGCTTAATTGTTTTAGATTATCAATAAAATAAACACACAGCACTAAGGAGTTCTCTTGGAGAAGGCAAGGGTCTTCCAAATAAGCTCATTGACTCCAGTCTGCAAAGCACGGATGAATTTATTTCACTGTGGATTTACAGTTTGATCTCTCGTCTGTATCGTCCCTATTCCCTGCCTCCCTGCCAAGAAACCGTGGCGTCACTGACAGCTAACCCAGAGCTCACCTTCTCTCCTTTCAGCCCTGTTGGCCCTGGAGCCCCAACTTTCCCCTGAAAAACAACCAAATCACAGTTAGAGCACCTTCCCACTCCCACCCCTGCAAAACTCCATGGTTCCAGTGTCCCCCCAGAAAGAGAAAGGCCAGCTTGGAATTACGAATGCCACAACTCCAGCGGTAGCTGGGCAGTTACTTCTTTTATGCAGCCGGGCATTTGGAGATTCTAAGAGGGAACTCCGGGGCAAGCAACCCGGGGGGGCGTAGGGGTGGAGGGAGAGACCAGGCTGCAGGCCTGGGACACCTGCCTCAGGGCCTCCTTCCTGGTCTCTGCCTTGAGACTCGGGGGCTGTGGGGCCAGGGAAGCCACCAGTGTGGCAAAGATGGGCTGGTCACTCACCGGAAGGCCGGGCAAACCGAAGCCAGGGAGGCCCATGTCTCCTTTGGCCCCTGTAGAGGGCCCAAGATGCTGGGCCCCTACCGCTAAGCTGCAGGACAAGCAGGAGTCCCCCTGGGGAAGGAAGTGAAAGAATTGGAAAGGTTCCCAGGAGTCAGAGGGGGGCAGCCAGGGGACCAGTGTTGCCTTACCTTCTCTCCTTTGGGACCTTGGATGCCAGGGTCTCCCTGCAGGGGAAAAAGGTTTATTGGCTGAGACTGGGCACGTCGGGGCACCCCAAACTTCCTAGCCATATGCGAGGACAGCAATGGTACATACCACAAACCCTTCAAATACCCAAGGGTCCTGTGGGGTTCAAGATTAGCACCCAGAGCCGGGGCTCATCAACCCATGTAATAGATGGAGGAAATCAGGCCAGGCTAAGCTACCTCACTGGAAAGTTCCTGTACCTACCCTATCACCTTTCCATCCAGCAGATCTCAGGCCCTCCTGAAAGAAAGTGTCAGTGAGGGAGTGGGGTGGGGAGTCAAGGCCAGGACCCGAACCCGCCCCAGCCCACTCCCTTCCTCCACCCCCAACCAATCTCCAATCGCCAGGAGGAGGGCCAGCCTCACTCACTATAAGGGTGGGCTCCACCCCAGCTTGCCCAAAGGGCATCTTAGAGCCTCCTCAAGAACCCCAGGAGGTAGCTGTGGAGACGTGGGTGACCTTCTAGCCCAGTCCTAAACTCTATGGTTCAGCCCCCCTCCCCTCAAGCTAAGAGCAGGGACCCTCTGCCCACAATCTCTCTATGGCCAAGAGATGTACCCAGTCCCTCTGCCAAGTACCCAACTCCTCTTCACAACCACGCCTGCAGGTTGTTGTGGTGCCCCTCAATGGCGCCCCTCCTTGGGCACTCACCTTGGCTGGTGCAGGATCACCTGGTTCCCCCTTGGGCCCTGGTTTTCCAGGGAGCCCTACGAAACTCTGGAACCCTTCAGGCAGCGTTGGGCACACTTCACAGGGGTCACCCTAACAGAAGGGAGAGACCGTGAGCAGACAAGTTGAGGCCGAGACCCCGAGGAAGACAAGGAGCCCTAGACATTGGATGTGCCGGCACCCTACCCCCAACATCAAGGTGGACAGTGGGATCACTGGAGGGGCCTTCTGTTCAACTGACTCATTCACTCCACTTACGGTTCCTGGACATCACAAAACGATATCCTTACAATAAGCCACGAGAAGCCACTGTGTCCCATTTACAGATGTGGAAACTTAGGCGCAGAGGAGCTAATTGACTTGCCACATTCATAAACCATGTGAGCGGCCGAGGCAGGATTCAAACCCTGCTGTCTAACTCCCAAGCCAGGCTCTTGATTTAGTAATTATGCACACACCGTAGGAACAAAGATGGGGTTTGCTAGAGAAGGTCCAGTACCGCTGATGCTCAGAGTGTCGCCTTCAGAGAGGAGATCCCACTCCCACCATGCCCTGGTGCAACCCGGCCTGGGACTCACCTTCTCTCCCTTCAGCCCCGGCACCCCTGGCTTCCCCTGTTGGAGAAGAAGCAGTGAACATCAGTGCCGGGCAGAGGGACTGATAGGCCAAGAGAGGGCCCAAGGACCTAGCCCCCCTCTCTCTGGAGGCCTTGGTAGAGCAGCCCTGGGCATGGTGGGCAACAGCACCCCTTCCCCACCGGACTGGGCTTACTTACAGGTTTCCCACCGGGACCTTCCTTTCCTGGCACTCCCGCGCTGCCCTGCGGTCAGAAGAAGTATTAAGGGGGAGGCTCCTGGCCATGACCTCAGCCCATTCACCCCTCCCCCACTTAGTCCTTTCTCAGACTCCCTCTGTATACCCCTGTATACCCCTTCCCTGGTACAGCAGGTCAAGAGGAATCTAGGTGACGCCAGAGGAACCATAGCAGACAAGACGGTCAGACGTTTCCAGGGCACAAGATCCTAAAATAAGCCCGGGCCCTCTAGTTAAGGCCTCTCTGGTCATTACTAGACTTAGGCCTATCTGTCCCCATGTCTGGAACCCAGGCCAGGGCTCCCATGTCAGCAAGCACTGGGATGGGGACACTCCCCACCGAGGGGCCTGGGATGGGGACACTCCCCACGGAGGGGCCTGGCTGAGTTGAGCCAGCCTCAGCTGAACGCCTGGCTCCTGCCCCCCATGGATGCCTGCTGCCCCTGGACTGCTCTCCTCTCTCCTTCCATCATGCAGCGAGCTCCCCCAAGCGCCCCTGACCCTGCGTGTGCTTACCTTGTCTCCCTTAGGGCCTGGCAGGCCACCCGGGTCCCCCTGAGGGCAGAAAGAGCATCAGCCAGAGGCTTCCTAGGGAGCCCCCACATCACAGTAAGACCAACTCTAGCCCCCTCCTTTCAACCAGGACCCCCAGACCGAGCCTCATCTCCCCAGCCCTGGCCAGGCAGCAGAAGGGTCTCCGAGGAAAGAATAGCAGAAGGGGCAGGAAGTACTCACCGGGGTCCCAGGAAGTCCTATCCCAGGGGCCCCAGGGAGGCCAGGGGGCCCAGGCTCTCCTGCCAGTCCCTCAGGCCCAACAAAGCCAGGGTCTCCCTGGCACAGACAAGGCAGGTATGAGAGAGCCGCCGCCCCAGCCCCACCTCCCACTCTGCATCCCACAGATACCCACAACTCACCTTCTGCCCTTTGGGTCCCATGACGCAGATCTCCCCTGGCCGGCCCTGTGGGGTCGGGGAAGGTGGAAGAAAAGCCTGAGGCCCTGAGGCAGCAGCCCTGCTGAGAAGAGGCCACACCTACCTGCCCACCCTCAGTGCCCCTCTCCAAAGCCAGACTCCATCCCTGTGTCCCAAGGTCATCAGAGGTCAACCTCTGGGCATTAGAGATCAGGGGCTGTTAGGCTGGGAGCCAGGGCTCCTGGGTTCAGGTCCTTTTCTGTCCCCTCTTTGCTCTGCCTCCTGGGGCACAGCCTCCCCCTTTCTGGGGAGCAAGGCTAGCAGGCTGGGTTCTGATGGCAAAATCCAGCATTTCACTGAGAGACACGGGGTTGTGGTGAGGAAGGGTCCCCAGCATCGTACGTCTCGGCCTGGCTTTCCCGGCGAGCCCTTAACGCCTCCATCTCCCTTCTCGCCTTTCTGGCCCTAGGGAAGGAAAAGGCCAAGTGACTGGGGTTGAAAGAAGGGGCCAGAAGAACCAGAGCAGCTCTAGCTGGAGGAAGGACAGTTGCCTTCTGGACCCCTGGTCTCTGCCTCCCCTGAGACGGAATGGCTTCAGTCACTACAGGAAAGTAGACGACAGAAAGAACTTTCGAACCAGCCAGGCCACTCTCGGGGAGTCTATGGCATTGCCCTCTGGGTCTGGTGGGAACTTGGACAGGACAGGGTGACTGGGAGGGAGAGTGAGTAGTGCCAGCTCTGTGCCTTTCATAGGGTTGGTGGCCTCCTTCCTCTGGGAAGATTCCAGACATCTCTTTCTTCAAGTCTACAAGGCCCACGCACCTCCCTGCCACCCACCCCTCCAAATCCACGCCTATTACCTTCTGGCCTGTAGAGCCCGGAAGTCCTGAGGGTCCCTGAGGTAAGGCGGGGACACAAAAGAACAGGTGAGGGAAGGCGGGCGAGGCTGGGCCAGAACCCCCCTGCCCTGCCCTATCCCTGGTCCCACACTCACCAAGGCTCCTGACTCTCCCTTCTCTCCCTTCGGGCCTTCTGCACACTGAGCAGGGAGATAAGGCGTTGAGAGGGTCCCGGGGTCACCCTGTGGCCTTCCCCGGGGGCTGACCCCATAGTGGTCTTGAAGTAGGCCTTGCCTCCAGGTCTTACCTGAAGCGGGGCATCCGGGGAGATCCGGACACAGTCACTGCCCTGTGGGTAGGGAACAAGGGATCAGGGGTGGGACCCTGTTCTGAGAAGGTTGGGCTCAAGAATCCCGCAGTCCCAGCAGTCATTTTCTAAGGACCCCTAAAAACTAGACATTTCCCCATACTAACTCCTAGAAAGACCCTACCCCTCCGCCCCCGTGTGGGCTGGGCTGCAGGGTTTTTTGGCTGAGCCGTCGGGGGACAGTTCACACGCCAGGCCAGCCTCAAGGCACGGCCGGGGAGGGCCCCCCCGCGGTGGGCCCGGCTGGGGCACTTACCCGGGCTCCCTTCTCTCCCTTGGGGCCTGACGGGCCAGGAAGGCCTCGCTCACCTCTCCCTCCCTGTGGACGAGATCAAATCGGGGGCTGGGACCAGAGGGACCACATGGGAGACTTGAGGAAGCTCTCCCAGTCTGAATTCTCTACACATCGACCACACAAGGGTGTTTAAGTGAGCACACTACCCCCCAACCCCCAACCGTGCACGCAGCATATGGATTCCATATGCATTCGTCCATATGGCCCTCCCACCCCAAGAGGCTATATTTGGCAAATGTAGAGTCTCACACAGAGGGTACTCCCCCCACGCCCCTACTCAAGCACGCAAGCTCGCACGCAGCCCGCCCGGGGCCACATGGACGCATGTGCGTGGACACGCACACGTAGAATGACAGAGCCGGTGATGGCGAGAGTCAGGCCCCCTCGGTTCAAATCCTGCCCCCGCCACCTACTGGCACGTGACTCAGGGCAAGTCGCAAGTCACCTCTCTGAGCCTTAGGGTCTTTAACGACAAAAAGGGATTCCGGGGGCCGTGGCAAGGACGGAATACGACACCACAGGCCAGGTGCTCAGCGCGGGGCCTGGCACTCACTGGGCCCTCACACGAAGGCGGCCCCCGGAAGTTGTGCTACATACTCTCCGGCTCGCACCAGCACGCTGTCGCACCTTCACGCGTGCACGGCCTGTCCCGTCGCTCACAAGCCGCACGGGGCTGTCGGGCCTACGGGCACACGGGCTCGCTCTCCCCGTCACAGCGGGCCACGCACAGGAGAACATGTGTCCCAGGAAGCACGTCGCCAGACCCCCACACGATCACTCTGACACCCCCAGTCCCACACAGGGGCACAGCTGGGTCTCACTCAGTGTTTTCTGAAGCAAAATGATAGGACCTGTCCCCACTGGATGCTTGAGGAGGCAGGAAGGCAAGTGTGCACAAGTGAGGCCCAGAGCCCGATGCCAGGAGGAGCCAGAAAAGGGGAGCTCATCACATCCTTACACACGTGCACAACCTCCTACTCTCTCCAACACACACACACACACACACACCCACACACACACACACTCACCTCCCACACACATAGGGTTGGGTAGCCCTAATATAAACACACAGCCACGGGGTCACATGCTGTGAGACAGGCTGGGACTGCCAAAGAGGGCAAGAGTGTCCTGTTCTCCATCTTGGACTCACCTTGGGTCCAGAAGGACCAGTTGTGACCTGGATGGGGGGTGGGGAGGCAAAGAGAACATTATACCGAAGCGATGGAAAGAAGACCGAGGGCACAGAGAAGGCAGGCCATTAAGCCAGGGCCACACAGCATTGTGGCTGCACCAACAACAGCCTGAATTCCAGCCCCTGCTCTGCTTCCCAGGCCAAGCACCACGCCGACTTTATATCCCAAGGCTGTCAGACTTGCAGAGGGGTCTAACCTACCTTCTCTAAACTGCCTGACTTTGGCTAGCTCCACCCCCTAGTTGTTAGGATTGCACAGCTGCGCGGTTGCCATGGTAACTCCTGCATACCTGGGGACCATCAGCCTCACCGGATTCGGTGGGGGGGGGGGGGGGCTAGATGGAAAGAAGGCCAGGCAGCAGAGGGGGTACTTCCTGATGTCCCCCGAGATCAGGGGGCTTGGAGCCAAGGGCAGCCGGGATTATGCCATTCGTGGACCAACGTGGTACGTCAATTCAGGATGTCAGGCCGTGGGAAAGTAATGACTCACGCTACCCACAGAGGAAGCACAGTTGGGTACCAGCTGTGCTCTCACTGAGCCCCTCTCCCTTGTCTTTCTAGACCCCCAGAGGGAGGCTGGACCAGAGCCAGCTGGAGAGGGATAGGAGGGGGGTCCGGAGTCAACATGTGTTTGGGCACCAGTGCCGGGCTGTGTCACCCTGAGTCAGCCTTCCCCTACTCGAGGCCTCCAAGGTGACGTAGGAAGCCTTCAAGCAGAACGGCCCTGAGTCCTCGTGGGGGAACGGAAAGCTGGGATCATCAACCAAGGTCCTAATCCCACCAGTCACCACCCTGTCCCCAGTGCATTGCCCAGATCACAAGCCGTGAGGCTTCCTTCCGTGCAGCCCTTGGTGGGGCTGGGGTGGGCGTCAAGGCCAGCTCTGGGGGATGGGCAGGGAGGCGGTGTGATAAGAGCACAAAGACCCCCTTGTGCTTAACCAGGAAGCTACCAGGCCAACCTCTAACCCACTCCCAGCCCCCGCCCACCCCACCCTGCACACGCTCTATTCACTCACATTGCTCTCCCGGGTACCATGGACACAGGGTGGGCACTGCAAGGGAAGAATGGGCCAGGAGGTCAGTTCTGAGAGCCTGGGACCAGCCCTCACCACCCCATTCCCCCGCTTACACACAGCGAGCACACAGAACATCACGTGTGTCCTGTGTGAAGTCCAAGGGAGCAGGAAGATGGGAATCCTACCAAACAAGCCTCATCTCCCAACTCCCAGCAACCCAGAGCCATTTCTCACTGTAGCCCAGAGAGGAAGAGCAGTGCGATCTGGGTCACACCGCATGCGGGGGGCAGGGTGAGGCCCAGGATCTGGGGTCCCGCAGCCAAGGCCCGGACTCTTCCCGCGATGTGTATGGCCGCTTGCTGCCCACACAGCAGGAGTGTCCAGGACTAAGCCCAACCCTCCCCCCCACCCACCCACCCAAGGAGAGAGGCAGCAGGCGGACAGGGCCCAGCGTTGAGCCCCGAAGGAATGCTGGGAGCTATGTAGTCCTCCCAACCCCCTACGCCCAGCCTCCAGTGCCCCAGAGCCTTGTCCAAAGGGTTCATGCTGGCACCTCCTCTTTGCCAGTCTAGATGGGAGGCTTACCTCATCGGCCGCTGTCTCCTGACGGGCCTGGGAAGAGGGAGGGCATGGTAATGGGCAGGAAGCAGAGGGTACGAAGCACTGCTTCCAACACTCCTACCCAAGAACTGCCGGGAGCGGGTGCCCTACACAGTGCCAGTTACTGTCTGTCTCGCCCCCAGTCATCTTTCCTTCCCAGAGCTGGCTCCTATACATCCTAAGCTCTGTCCAGGAGTGGGGGCAGGTGGAAAGAATGTGGGAGTAGAGTGGCTTAGTCAAGGGGTTTACAGAGGGCGCGGAGAGCAGACCGAGGACACCGTGAACTCCTCCCCCTATACCCACTGTCTCTACCTTTGTTCCCCTTTCTGCCTTCTGGCTGATGCTTCCTGTCAGCTGGGCATCCACCTGGGCAGAGAGAGCAAATAGGAACTGTTGAAGAGGGGGCAGCGCAGGGGCCCATGCTGGAAAGGGGCACCCAGGTAGGGGCATGGACCCCAGGTACCCCCTCAGCGGGCACGTCCCAAGGCATCAAGAGCCTGCTCAGGCCCCTGGCACTCCCACAGGCCCCCCCCCTCCTTTTCCCCCCACCCACGTGATGTCGGAGAAAACAAGACCATGAATCAATGGGATCCTGTGTTCCTGCAGCCAAAGGCTGGGCACGATGCCCAGCGGGCAGGGAGGCTGCCCAGCCTGGGGGTGGGGCTAAGGGAGGAACTGGGCTTCCCTGCCACCCTAAAGAACCTGAGAGTGGTAGGGCAGCTGGCCATGGTGCTGGGGTGTAGAACCAGCCTGGCAGTGGCTGGGGCTGGGCCCAGGACAGCGAGCAAGCCCCGAGGGAAGCAGTATGGCCGGGCCTCTGATCCCGGGTACCCTTGTCCCGGAGAAACTGCCCCTCGGTGCAAGCCTGGTCCTGACCTCACCAGGAGGGTCTGGGGTGGCATCAGTGAGGGGTTGGGTAGTGGCAGAGCTAGATGGATACATCCCTCAGTGCCAAAAGGCAGGTAGGCACAAGTTCACGCAGTGGGCTCTCTGCTTCCTTGAATCCTATAGGGGTAGTTCATAGATAGGCGGGACTTCCGGTGCCCTCCCTACCCTGGGAACAACTGAACCCAGTGCTGGACCTCAGTCAGGTCAGGGGAGGAGAGTCCCACTTGTACCTACCTGTGGTAGGTGCCACAGGTACCTGTCTACCTACCTTGCTGTTTTGAGGCTCCTCCAGGCAGAAGCAGCGAGTGTAGACCTTGCCTTCGGTCTGTGGATTGATCTCAATGAGCTCATTGCTCTGGGTATCCCGGCGGGCCTTGGAGGTCTCTGGGGGACACTGTCCAGCACAGGGGAAGGGCTGGGGTCAGTACAGAAGTCAGATTGCCCCTCCCCCTCTCATCCCAAGATTTCAACGCATCCCCTCTCTGGTTCCCCATCTGTAGCACACTAGCCCCTGGGAAGTGCCCCAAACCCTCCCAGCTGGGCTGGAGCTGGGCCACTCACCCCTCCGGGTAAAATCTCACAGCATCCCTCCTCCAGCACAAGCTCTGGGTCGCAGTAGATGTGTGCCTGCTGAAGGTCAAACTGCAGGGGACACACAAGTCAGTTTCACTTCATTTTACCAAATAGCTCAGTGTCCTGGCTGCCAGGGAGGCACAGAGATGGCTCCACCCCAGGATTAGCCCTCAGAGACCTTCCGGTCTCTCCTGGGGAGACCATCAAGAATATGGTGGTCACCAAAAGCAAAACGGAACCGCACACGCAGGAAAGAGGGAGAGGAAGGAGGAAAGTTCACTTTGGCCCAGAGGAACAAGGCGGAGGAGGTTCCATTTAAGCTGGGCCTTGGGGCGCCTGGGTGGCTCAGTCGGTTGGGCGTCCGACTTCGGCTCAGGTCACGATCTCGCGGTCCGTGAGTTCGAGCCCCACGTCGGGCTCTGGGCTGACAGCTCAGAGCCTGGAGCCTGTTTCAGATTCTGTGTCTCCCTCTCTCTCTGCCCCTCCCCCGTTCATGCTCTGTCTCTCTCTGTCTCAAAAATAAATAAACGTTAAAAAAAAAAAAATTTAAGCTGGGCCTTGAAGGACCAGTAGATATTCCGCAGATGGGTCTGCACGGAAAAGCATTCCAGGGGGAGGTGACAGCAAAGACAAAGATGTGGGGGTGGGGAAGTAATAGGTGAGATGTCCAGCTAGGAAGGAACTGACCAGAGCAAACAGTATGGAGAGATGTAAAGGAAGGTAATACCATAGACATTTCTAGGGACCAGATCATGAAGGGCCTTGCATGCGAGGTTAATATGTTTAGGCTGCATCTGGAGGGCAGTGGGGAACCACGAGAGGATTCTGAGCAAAGGAAGGACCTGGTCAGATGCAGATTCCCGGGAGCTCACTCAGGCTCCCAGAAGGCGGGAGCAGAGGCCAGAGCCCGACCTCGCACTCACCGAAACGGGTTTCCCCTGCTCGGCATCCAAGCCCAGAAAGACATGGCCCACAGGCCGCATGGGTCGCCGGGGCCCCAGAGGCCGAGAGGAGGCTGAGGTGCAGTCCACGTGCACGGAGGCCACGCGTCCAGCCACACTCAGCACCAGCTTGTGCCAGCGCAGGTCAAAGAGCTGGGGCACCGGGAAGATGCAGGACACAAAGTCACCATCTTGGCCGCGGGCCCGGAGCTCCAGGCTCCGCTCTTGGCTGTTGACTTCCAGGGAAATCTGTGTGGAATTGAACAAGGAAAGGACAGAGAATCAGAGCCCCAGGGCCCCCAGTATGGCAAAGTTCGGGGCCCTCGAGGTCATTTCACAGGAGGGGAAACTGAAGCCCAGAGAGAGAAGGAAGCTGGTGGGGGTCACAGAGCAGTTCGCCCTGAAAGAAAGGCATAGGTGTCGCTGGGGCAGGGCTAGCCTGGAGGGTGGGCGCCGGGATGGAGCAGAGAGGCCCCAGAATTCACAAGCTGGGTCAGAGGCTGGGCCGGACTGGCATGCTAGATGCCCCAAGATCCATGGGGGGGCGGGGTAGGGGGTCCGGCTCACCTGTGGGTACCCGTCTCCATCGGTCACTTGAAATAAATACCACGTGTTCTGGCGGGTGTGTTTCTTCAGCAATAGTGTCAGCACCAGGGCAAACTCATCAGGGAGGCCCTGAGGGAATACTCGTCTGGGGGTAGAGCAGGGAGGGGACCCTGAGGCTCAGGTGAGAGGCCAGCTGCCGCCCACCCTGGGCCCTCGGGACCGCCGAACCTGCGTGGGACACGCACCGGCCCCCTCCTCCAAACCGACACAGCCATGGGCATGTCACTCTACCGACAGTTATTGGGTGCCTGCTATGTGCCAGGTGGGTCTGGCTGCCGGGGATAACAGTGGTGAAAACACAGAGAGGGTGCCTGCCCTCGAGGAGGCTTCAAGTCTGATGACGGGTTGGGGAGAGGTAGGGCCCTAAACACAGACTCCCCAGGATGGCCACGTCACCATTTCATTACAGTTGTACTTAAGTTCTTCCAAAGAATCCAGGATGCCCTGGAATCCAGAATAACCGGGGCTGGCCTAGGAGAAGAGGTTTTGGAGAAAGCTAAAGAGCATGCAGCCCGACGAGAGCAGGAAGAAAGAAAGAGGGCCATTTTGGAAGATAAGGCTGGAGAGGGAAGGAGGGGCCAGACCTCCCTGAGACTTGTAGGAATTTGAACTTCACATGTGGGCACATGTAGGTGTGTGTGGGCACACACACACACACACACACACACAGCTCTTGCCAGGTTCCCACACACATCCTGGAGTCCTCACAGTGCCCTTAGGGTACAGACCTGTCCCCCGACTGCTAGCCAGAAAGAGGGGAGGGACAGAGGAGAGGGTGGGCCTGCCAGGCATCTCCTCTGTGCCTATCCTGTAAGCCCCCAGGGGGTGGAGACCAGGTCGACCCTTGGCAAAGGGTGGGATAAAATGACCCACAGGGGCCTCTGGGTTCAGGCCCCCACGTCCAGAGTTGCTGGGGAGCATTGATTCCCAGTGGTCACACTGGGGCCTTTACCGCATGGGCTGGGTGAGGGGGGCTGCCCCCAGTCGCAGGATGAGGGGCCCCTTGGGGTTGCGGATCTTCTTGATGGCAGATGTTTTCATGAGGTTGAGTCGGCGGATGAGATTAAAGCCTTTGGGGGGAGACACCAGATGAAGAGCTCAGCTGGGCAGGTGAGGGAAGGGGTAACAGCCACTCCAGGAAGACGTAGAGGAGGGACGGCTGAACGAGATGGGCACTCACCAGTCACGTTAGTCGATACATGGCTTCTGTGTTCTAACCTGAGTCCTTCCTGGTGTGAAGGTGGGCATTGCTCACCTGGAAGAGAGTTGGCAGTGGGGCACTCAGTAAGCTCTGGCTGAGGTGGCTGTACAGCCAGGCCCTTGGGAAAGCTGGAGAGAAGCAAGTTTTTATTCCCCATTCTGGACCTTTAACCAGGCGCTGCCTTGGGGCTGTTTTTACCTCTTGCCTTCTGACCCTGGCTATCCCGGGAGCCAGGAGGACCCCCAGTATACAGATGGGAAGACCGAGGCCCAGAGATTGAGGCTGCGCTCAGGGCCACTGATTTCACAGCAGAGCAGGACGAGAACTCCCGGAACCCAAACCCCCGAGATTTCAGGAGGCAGGTCAGCAAGAGAGAGAGCAAAAGAAACTCGGGGCAGCCCTAGAACTCAGACGGAATGGGGGCTGGATATATACATGTGCTCTCTCCTTGATATACCCTAGTCGGTGTGCGTGGGGAGGGGGGGGGGTGCAGAGAAACACTTCGGAGGTAAAGAAAGCTCACATTATGCATGCCTGTGTTATATACAAGTACATTTGCATGTCTGCACACGTGTGACTTGGGGATACCCGTGCCACCAGAGATGCCACGTGCAGCTGGTACACGTGTTCTCAGCAATGGCTGGGGTTTGCTTCCTACATCTAAAGCAGAAAGGCAGGCCAGACAGAAGACTTGAGTCAACAGAATGACTTTTCACCTAGATAATAACTACCTTATGAAACAGTAAGAAGAGACTGAGGGCCTCAAGAGACCACAAGCTAAAGGGAACCTCTAGGACCTTGGGGGTCCAGACGGGGTATGGTAAGTGGGTAGAGGCTCCTAGAGAAGGAGATAGCTTAATTAGGGTCTTCAGAACCCTGAAGGGACAGATGGGCAACGATGGGGCTGCCTCCTCTCCAGGCTGACTGAGCAAAATGTTAAGAAAGGTGCTATAACAGGAGTTAGAGGTGAGAGACTCCAAAAGGCCTTCCCATCAGTGCAGTTGCGGTAGCTGGGACAGGATAATGAGGACAACTCCTAGAAGCTGGGCACTGGACTCCCTGGCTGCCTAACTGAGGAAGGAATCCTGGATCTCTAGGCCCAGTGACCCCACTGGAGTCTCCCTCCCCCAGGTCTGGCCAGAAAGACTATCACTGTCTTCAGCATCGGCAGCAGCAATGGGTGACTCACCCTTGGCCATGGGCCCAGATTCCTTACAGATGTTGAAACTCTCTGCCCCATCCCCCAGGCGACCCGGTAAGGGAGAGAGCAAGGCACTCGCGCATACATGCAGAAACACACATGTACGCACACAGCCCTGCAGGCAGTCACGTGCACCCTGGGGGCACACCCCTCTCACATCTGCACCTTGGTTTTTGTGCCGCCCTCAGCTAGATGAGGGTTCTAGGAGTTCTATTTCTGCTCAGCGAGGCAGCTAAGCTACGAAGCCCAGAGGGCACCCAGCAGGGCAGGGCAAGTTGCCCGGTCAACTTCCTCTGGCTTTGGGCCCTGGAAAGCTGCACCCTCTGTCCCATCCAGCGTCTGGGCCTCGAGGCGGGCTCTTTATCCAGGATCCAGGGCCAGCCGTGTGGAGGAGGAACACGTGGGCTGGAGGACGGATTCTCCTCCATGAAAGGCACTGGAAGGGCTTGGGCCTCTCTCAAGATGCAGCTTCCTTCTGCAGGAACCTCACCGGCCCTGCCAACACTCTGTGCACACGGTGAGTTTACGTGCCGGGAGGAGAGTTGTTCTCTCGTACACGGAGACAGAGGGATATGTACAGATGCACAGAGAGACTCTGCGATGCTCAGAGATACACAAACATGCAGACAGAAACACACATACATACACTCTAGCTCACACTGCACAGGCTCACGGGTGCAAACACCTCAGACCACCCTGAGCCCAGCCTGGGACTCTTACAAATGCCCACGTGATCGAGGCACGGGGTCACATATGTACACAGGGCTCCTGTATCTCAAGGAGCCGGTCAGAGGCCTATGGCACCCTGAGCCTCCTGTGTCATCTCACCTGTATCTGCCCCATGGCTGCAGGCGGCCCAGAGACTGAGCAGCCACAAGCCAGAAACCCAAGGTGCCCACATCCTGATCCAGAGAGGTCGGCCACAGCTGCAGCACCTGAAAACCACAGAGACTGTGAACACGGATTCCTGAGTTCACGCAGCATCATACATAGGCGAGTAGCAGCCGGCCCATGGGGCCCAGGCCCTAGTACTGGGGTGGCAGAGGTCTGGCCAGGCACCCGTCCCTCTCAGAGGCCCGACCATAGGCCTTGGGCTAGGCTTTTCGCCAGGGTGATATTCAAAATATTTAACCACCGGTATGGCACGGACACCGACCAGCCAGAGCAGAATGCTGGCCGGAGCATTGAGACTGGGTCCAGGCGGTATCTGATGGCGCCAGTGGATAGTTGCTGCGTGAAGGAGAAATCTAGAGGGTCCTAGAAGGCCAGGTGAGTTGGGATAGGGAGGGGCCTCGAGACAGAGACTATTTGCCAAGCCACTCGGAAGTATTTCAAGATCTTAACCGCCTGTGCATATACTAGCCTGGTACCTGGCTAGCTGCACCCAGCTCAGCCAGGCAGCCCTGCCAGGCACCCACAAGGTCAGAGGCCAAGTCTCCTGGAAGGTATCACAGAGTTGTGTGCGGGCCAAGGAAGCTTCCCCCCTGGGTACAGTGGGTGGGAGAGCAGGTCGCCGGGCTCAGGACCTTGTTGCCAACCTCCCCTGCTGATGGATGCTCGTCTCTTAGTTTTATTAAACCCTGATGGATGGGCCCAGATAAATCAATGCAGGCTCAGCGAGCGGCCAGGAGAGCCATACATCATCCGGCCTCCCCCGAGACAGGCAGCTCGCGCGGGCACACCCGGAGTCATTCGTGTGTCAGCATGACACATGCCGGCACACGGGCACATACACACACACACACACACACACACACACACACACACACACACATCTGTGCCAGTGCATGCATGCATCCAAACCTACCTGCACACCGGCATCCTCCCCGAGACACACGTTCACGGATACACCCTGACATACGCACGTGCCCATAGCCAGCCTGTGACCGTCCCTCCGGTCGGCCCTCCTGCCGGGAAGTTCTTGTGCAAGTCTGACCTCGTTCCTCCCCCCCCCCCCCCCCAGCTGTTACGGAATACTATCACCCTTCCTGAATAGGGAGTGAGCACAGGAAGAACCCCTCACCTCAATACTTTTGGAGATAGGACCCCAGACCCCTTGTTCCTGGGGCAGAACTGTTTCTCCATCCTACTCATCCTTCCTCCTAGTGGGGTGCACATCCCATCCCTGAACCCCGTTCCGGCCTCCTAGTCTCGCCAGTGAGTGGAAGAGCTACCAACCGCGGGAGGCATGTGGACGCATGTGGAGGCGGGGGGAATATCAGTGTGCCTGTGTCCCCTTCCGACTCCTCCTCTCTAGCCTCCACTCCCCTGGGCCCCAGCCACGGCAGGGGCTGCGGGGACAGGAGAGAAGCTTCCTGAGGATGTGATCCCATCCCAATACAGAGGCGCAGGTTTGGGGGCAGGGAGCGAGCAAGCGAGCGCAGACCTGGGATGGAGTTTAGAGCTCCCCTACAGAGAAGGCGACTGAGGTCCAGAGAGGGGATGCCATTCGGCCCAGGTCACACAGCACGTTGGGGGCCGCCGAGTCCCCAGCCCCCCACCGGAGGCAGCCCACTCCACCCCCACTTACCGTGGCTGGGGATCCCCCACCTCACTGAGTAATGCAGGCAGCCCAGGGCAGCCAGCCAGGGGAAAAAGGGCCTGGGATCCTCAGGCCCGCTGCGAGGGTCCTCGGTCACTTCTGGCGGCGCGGGGCCCCGGCTTCCCAGGTCGCAAGCTCTTGGGGCTGAAGGCTGCCCCGCGAGCCAGCGCGCGCCTGTCTGCCGGGGACCGCCGGCCACTCCGGGTGGGGGAAGAGGGGCGGTTCCAGGGGGCTGGGGACTTGCCAGGGCCGCTAATGGAACACAGCTGGACCCGCCCGCCGCGCCGGAGGCGGGAGGGAGGGCCGGGAGGGGGCTCCGGCGGTGGCAGAGGCGGCCGGCGGGACGCAGAGCCCCGCTCCCGGCCTGGCCCCGCGCCCAGGCCCGCCCCGCCCGCCTCCCCGCCAGGTGAGCGAGCGAGCGAGCGAGCGGGGCGGGGACCCTGCGTGCCCGGAGCTGCCCGGCGAGGGGGACTCCGCAGCTGGCGGGGGCTGGCGGGTGGGCGGGGAGTCCGGCCCTTTAAGGGCCCGGCTGGACGTGAAGGTCCTCCCCGGTGCCACCCCCTTCGCCTCTCCTGGCCGGGCCTTCAGAAGGCTGGGGCGGGCGGGGGGAAGGAGTGTTGCGGGAGGGGGGGGGCGGGGGGGGGGGTGTTGGAGACCCTCCTCCCCAGTTCCGTGGCAGCGGTGACGTGGCTGCTGCCCATGCCTCCTCGGTCAGCTTTTTCTAGCTTCTCAGCCTCACAGTCCCAGTTAGTCGGTTTCTCTCGGTTGGAACTGGGGGGAGGGCCCCTTCGGGTGTGGGAGTGGGCGCTTCATTAACCCCTTCTGCTCTAGCCTCGTCCCCATCCCCGGGGAAGTGGAACCCAGCCAGCTCCCTTATTCTTCCTGACTCCGTGAGGTTAGAAGGGCTCCAGTCTCTGTCCTCGGCTCTAGCTTTGTGGCTTGGAACTTACTATTTGACTCCCTTTTTTCATCTGTATGATGAGATAATGACCTGTATACCGTTAGTCTGTGAAAGTGCTTATACAGGGTCTGGCACAAAAGAGCCCAGTATAGGGCGCCTGGCTGGCTGCGTCGCTGGAGCATGGGACTGTTGATCTTGGGGTGGTGAGTTCGAGCCCCACCTTGGGGGTAGAGTTTACTTAAAAATAATAAAAAAATAAACAAACATGCAAGAATAGCTATAACCACCCCCCAAAAAGAAGAGCTGTAAGAAACTAGGTTTGTCAGCTAATAAAAATGGTATCATACAAAAAAAAAAAAAAGAACTCAATAAATAATTCACTGTTATTATGACTGTGAACACCAGCCAGGGGTGGGGATAGCGGGAGGGAAGGAGGTGGGGATTCAAACATCTACACAAGCGATGGGACTTCTGAGCAGAAAGGAGCAGGTACAGTGTCCCCTTCCATCCAGAGGCAGGGATGATCAAACCCTCCCAAGGGTCCCCTGCCCAAGGCAGCAACCAAATTTCTGGGCACCAAGGCTGAGGAACTACCCAGAATTGGGTTCAAAAGACTCATGAGTGGGGCGCCTGGGTGGCTCAGTTGGGTTATGCGGCCAACTCTTGATTTTGGCTCAAGTCATGATCTCACGGTTTGTAAGGTCGAGCCCCCGCATCGGGCTCTTGGGCTCTGTGCTGACAGTGCAAAGCCTGCTTGGGATTCTGTCTCCCCCTCTCTCTGCCCCTCCCCAGCTTGCCCTCTCAAATAAATAAATAAATCGGTTCCCAAGTCCTAGGAATGGATATGGGGGGAGGAGGGAGCAACTGGGGTGTCCTGACCAGGGGAGACTTCCTGTAGACACAACATGGTTGAATGGTAGCCCTGTGGCCCCATCTAACCCGGGAGAGCGGGGAGCAGGCCTGGGATTTCCCGCCTTAAGAGCCAGAGGCGCTGAGTCAGCGGAAACCCCAACCAAGGCCACAAGAGGAGCCCCACTGTCGTCCCAGCCCAGGGAGCCGTCCCAGATGTGGCTACGACAGTGGTGGGGCCTGGGAAATGCTGAGCTCAGCAGGCGGGAAGTGGAGGGGTGGGGCTTTCTGGGCACTCCCTGCCTGAGGGGTGGGTAAGCTCTGGCTCTGCCTCGGGGTAGGGTGCTGTCCCAGAGGGGGGCACTTGGGAACTAACAGGCAACACAAATAGGTCAGGGTCTGTGCCAACTGAACTTCACAGAGGCTAACTCCTTGACTCCTCACAACCACCCCAGGAGGGAGAATTCTATTCTTGTTTTTCTTTTTTTTAAATGTTTTCAAGTTTATTTATGGGGCGCCTGGGTGGCTCAGTCGGTTGAGTGTCCGACTTCAGCCTAGGTCATGATCTCGCCGTTCCCGAGTTCCAGCCCCGCACTGGGCTCTGTGCTGACAGCTCAGAGCCCGGAGCCTGTTTCGGGTTCTGTCTTGCTCTCTCTCCCTGCCCCTTCTCCACTCACGCTCTGTCTCTCTCAAAAATAAACATTAAAAATAAATAAATAAATAAATAAATAAATAAATAAATAAAGTTTATTTATCATGAGAGAGGGAGGTAGGGGAGAGGCAGAGAAAGAGAAAGAAAGAGAGAGAGAGAGAGAGCAAGTCCCAAGCAGGCTCCGGAGCGGCCAGCGCAGAGCCTGACATGGGGCTTGACCTCACGAAACCGTGAGATCATGACCTGAGCCTAAATGAAGGGGCGGGTGCCTAACTGACTGAGCCCGCAGGTGCCCGGGGAGAATTCTATTCTTATCCCCATGTTACGGATGGGGAAACCTGGAGCATAGGAACAGCACAACTTGCCCAAGATCACAGGGCTAGTAGGTGGTGGAACGGGGACCCACACCCAGCTAGTCTGGACTCCCAGCACACGTTCTTAACTACTGTGCCATCCCGGGCAACTCCCCCACCTTTCCCCCCTTCAGAGTCGACTCTCCCAGGCAGGAAGGGAGGGCTGGACCCAGATCAGCCAGAGCCGGAGGGACCAGAGAAGGTGGAATGCAGATAACCCCTCGTGGCACCCCAAGGCACTCGCAAGAACAGCCAAGCCTGGAGATACTACAGGCACAGTCTGGAAACGTACCTATGCCTCTCCCTCCCTCTGACGCGTACGTGCACATATCCAGGAACATACAGATAACGCTGTCTCACAACACACGTGTAGACGTCGCACGCAGATGTGGGCACTTATGCTTACACAGCCACATGCACACACATACTCCACATAAACAGACACACAGAGACGCGTACATGAGCACGTACGAACCCACAGAAATGTATCCCTGGACATGCGCACGGCCCTGTGTGTACTTGAACGTACAGATACATGCAGGTACGCACAGATATGTATGCACATACACAGGGAAACACAAACCCGTGCCCACAGGTAGCGTATGCTACGACTCACGTATGCAAGCAGAGAAGCCCGAGGATCTACGGGGCGCACACACATGTGCACACAGACACGGGCAGCTCCCACAGAAACCCCCCACTCACACACGGACACATGTACACACATACAGGCACACAAGCGTTGCTGACACATTTATATGCTTCAGCCCCAGAAAGCTCTACACGCCAGCAAGCAGGGTATCCTGTGGGGCTGGGCTCAGTGCCCTCACCCCAGATGGCATCGCCACGAGATAATCAACGCTGCTAATCGCCACCAGCTGCCCTGGAGCCTGCCTGCCGCTGCCGGGTGGGGCTACCAAGGCCTCCTGGGCCCCGGGTAGGATGCCCAGATGTCAGCTTCTGCCCAAGGGCCACCCATCCCACTGTCCCAGCTGGCCGTTGGGGAATCTCCATCTGGCAGGGGCAGTACATGAAGCCGGAGGAAAGTGAGAAGCCAAGATGGGGCCTGGTCCCAGGACAGGCCCCAGCGGCTCCCACAGCCAAGCAGAGGTGGTCTGAGCTCCACATGCACAGGTGCACACACATGCGCGCACACATGGCCACAACAGACCAAGCCACGCGCTCTTCTGCCTGGACTGTTGCGGGAGACTCCCAACCCCTACTTCCCACCCAGCAGCCATCCAGGCCGTTCCAGATCCGTACCTGTTGGGTTGACGCTCCGGCTCCAATTTTCTGGTTCTCATTTCACCTAGAGTGAAACCCCAGATCTTTTCCTTAGCCTCACCCCAGAAGCTGTGGACCCCACTGGCTTCCGTTCTCAGTCTTGAATTCGCCAGGTTGATTTTCCCTTGTACCAACCCCTCCCTCTGCCAGGGTTTGCCCCTGATCTTTAACTGGGCTGGCTCTTTGACAGGCCTCACCTCGAAGTCACCTCCTAGAATGGCCTTCCCCGTCCACCAGATCCAGAGGAATCCCCAGTCGCTCCTAATCCTGAGTCTGTTTCAAATCTCTGCGTAGCTGCGGTATTTGTATGTGTGTGTGTGTGCATGTGTGTGTACCGTCTTTCTCTACTAATAAGCAAGAAGCTCCACGAGGGGTCATATCCACTGGTACCCTTCACCGACAGCTGAGCCTGGCACCCAGAGGCATCCACTGGGGAAGTAGCGGGTAAATGCACACGGGCACCCTCCAGGCACTCAGACACAGACGCGCGCCCACAGGAGGTATCCCCCACAAGCGTAGGCATGCAGGTACACGTGTGCAGAAATACCCACACGCACGCAGCTTCTGGGCCGTAGAGGAGAAACTGAGACCAGAGCGCCAAGGCCACTCTCTGCCTCCCTTGGCTTCTCCGGGTGTCTCTGTCCCATCTCCTTATGACCCTGGCTGTCTCCCCCTCTCTCTGTCCTCTTTTCTCTGTGTCTCTGTCAACCTCTGGTTCTCTAGCCCGCCTTCTTCCCCGTGACTCGGGCCCTTCTGTGGCTCTCTGGCTCTCTCTTCTTGCCTTTGCCTCGCTGCTTCTAACTGTCCTGTGTCCCTCTGTTTGGGGAGCTGCCTCCCTAACTCCGAATCTCCGTCTCTCTGTGTCTCTGGTCTCTGTCCTTTTCCTTACACTTTCTGTATCTTTATGTCCCTCTCTCCTCTCTTTATCTCAGAGTTGCCCTGTTCTCTGCTTCTCTTCACCCGGCCGCTGTCTCTGTCTCTCCCTGTCTCTATCTACCTGCGTCTCTGTTTCTGGCTCTGTATCTCTGACTCTCTGACTCTGGTTTTCGTTCTCCCTCCCTCCGTCTTAAATCAGCCCTGCCTCCACATCTCCACGGCTGTCCACATCCCTGTGGCAGAGAGACCCATCTTTCACCTCTGGTGGCAGCTTTATGGCCCCAGCGGCTGGGCCAGTGCTCTACTCTGCCGATGCCCACCTCCCCTGCAGGGCCTCGGCAACCTCCACACAGACAGCCCTGGCCCTGGCAGCATTTACAGATGCCCAACCAGGGGGCCTTATTTCAACAGCGCATAGCACCAGGCACCTGCTTGGTCTGACCACCCTGGAGCTTCTGGAGAAGTACCTGTACCTGTACCTGGAGAAGTACCTGTTACACAGGTGCTGACGGGCACTGATGCAGATGTGGCAACGGCCAGACAGGTGGACACCTGAGGGAGGAAGGGAGAACATGCCAGGCAGTCCTGGGCCCCAACTCGGTTGTCCCCTGGGCTCAGCGCACCTGTTCCGAGGGATCTTTGGGGAGGTAACAGGCACACAAGAGCCCTGGATTCCGGTCCTACCTTTACCCAGACCCTAGGCTCCTGCCTCCCCAGCGTAGCACTGTAGGATCCCCCATCAACCCACCTAACCTGGTGTGCGACAGCACCTCAAAGCACCTCGCCTGACTACTCTACCTCAGTCGTTCTCTACCGAGCCAGTTTTGCTCCCCAATTTCGCCATGTCTGGAGACGTTTTTGATGGTCACAACTTGGGGCCGTAGAGGCCAGGGATGCCGCAGAACATCCTACAAACACGCAGGGCGGTCCCTTCGTAATAAGAGACTTATCCGGCCAGAATGTCAGCAGTGCCGAGGTGGAGGACCTCTGCTCTACGCCACGGGGAAAATTCTGCTTCTCAGAATTCCCGCGCTCTCTGACCGCCCGCGAACTCTTCGTGTTCTGACCAGGGGTGGGGGCCGTGAGAAGACACCAGCGTTGATTCCCGGCTCGGCCTTTAGTGGCGGCAGCTAAGATTTATTGAGCCTTTCTAAAGCACTGGGTGGCACCAAACGTAGAGAAACTCATCTCAGTCTCACAATCATCCACAGGAGGCCCCGGGTACTGTTGCGCTGCCCGTTCTAAGTGTGGGGACGCAGGCAGAGAGCAGTGCGTCATCAGCTCAAGGTCACATAGCTGGCAAGGGTAGAGATGGATTCGAACTGGTCATTTGGGGACAGACCCACAGGACAGAGCCCTCGCTGGGAACACTCCTGGGCAAGTCCTTTTCCATCTCTGAGCCTCCCCTCCCTTCTTTTTCCACCTAGCACGTGGGATCTCACTTAACCCAGCCAGCAGCCGTTGCAGGAGGTAAGGCACCGTCCTTACCTCTTCGTGGGCTAGAAAGCCAAGGGTTCGAGATTGAAGTCTCAAGGTCCTAGGGCTGGGAAGTGGTGGAGCAGAGATTTGAACTCAGCTCTGCCCGACCCCAGGGCTCCCGATCCTAATCAGTCACCTGCAATCGCCCCAGGGCTACAAAGCGGGAGGGCAGAGGTCCTCCAGCTTGGAGGACTCTTCAAAGACAGCAGTCCCCCAGGGTTTCTGATTCAGTGGAGTTTGCTTTTTGAGTAAGTTCCCAGGCCATGCAGATGCTGCTGGCCCAGAAACCGTATAGAGAACTCCTGCAGGAGAGCCTGGGATTAGATCTCCTGTCCCTGGGTTCAAATCCTGGCTCTGGCTGTTGCTTGCTTCATAACCAGGGGATGTCGCCTAACCTCTTCCTCTGCAAAGCAGAGATAAAGGCAATATCTATCACTTAGAGTTTGCTGAAAGGATTAAGGGAGATAATGACAAAGAGAAAGGCACTTTTATGGTGCCAGCTATCTAGTAAATGCTCATAGATATTCACTGGTAAAAGGATCCCCAAGCCAGGCAACTCCCCGCCTCCCCAGACAGACTGGAAGCTCCCGGAAGGTGAAGGACACTTCTTCTCCTGACTACCAGCCACGGCCCCAGGCCTGCGTGGAGGGGACATTTCAGAACAAGCACCGAAGGGGCGGTAGACGTAGCTTTCATTGATCAAGGCACCCCAGGGGCACCCGGGTGGCTCAGTTGGTTAAGCGTCCGATGTCGACTCAGGTCGTGATCTCGCGGCTTGAGACGCGAGTTCGAGCCCCACGTCGAGCCCCACGTCGAGCTCTGTGCTGACAGCTCAGAGCCTGGAGCCTGCTTTCCGATTCTGTGTCTCCCTCTCTCTCTCTCTCTCTGCCCCTCCCCCACTCGTGCTCTGTCTGCCTCTCGCAAAAATAAACAAACATTAAAAAAAATTTTTTTTAAACAAAGAAAAGGCACCCCAAAGGGCCTCTACCCCACAGCACAGGGCCTCCAGGAACATGGTGAGGATAGGGCACAGGCAGCATTGAGGACCCCCAGGCCCACCTGGCCCCCAGCCTTCCTCCGAGCTCTGCCCCACCCCCAGTAATCCCTTTCATGGAGGGTGGGAGGGGAGAGCGTTGGCCTCCCAAGACCCTGGTGGGAGACAGTTTGGACCAGTACCCGGGCCTCCCTTTGGCCACCAACCAAGGCAAGTCAATCGTGCTGTGCTGTGTGACTCTTAGCCAATCCCTAGTCCCCTCTGGATCTTAGTTTCTTCACTTAAAAATCAAACAAGAACTCAGCATAGTAGGTGAGGATGGGGTCTCCAGCCCCAGAATAATTGGGCTCAAACCCCACCTCACCACTTACCAGCTTTGTGACTTGTGGCAAATCACCCCACCCCTTGCGGGGAGCTTCGGTTTCCTTGTCGGTAAAACAGAATTGTTGGCAGCTCACAAGGGGGCACTGAAGGCTACGTGAGACGCCACGTCGAAAGTGCCGAGCTCGGTTCCCGGACCTCCGTAGATGGCAGCTATTCCGTACACACGATGAGAAAGGGTAACCCTCACCACCACGACACGCGCGAGCTCTTGGCAGGCTCTCCCCCCACCCCGCCCCCCAGCCCTCTACACTCTTCTTGAGACTGTCTTCACCTTCTTGCCCACTCTGGGGTGGGGGCCCGTCTTTCAGAAGAGGCACATCTCAACAGAAGCTTGGAAGAGGGAGCGGTGTCATCAGTTATCCGCCACCGATTTATCTGAGTGTCTTTGTGCCCTTCGAGACTATAAGCCATACAAAGAGCTGCTTTGCTACCATTTTATCCCCCAGAGCCTATGACAGACTAAGCCGCCTTATAAATATTTGCCGCATGAATGAAAGAAGGGGCCCAGCCCCTCTAAAGGACAAACTCCCCGCCCTGGAGGGCAGGCCAAGGAGTCTCCTGGGGGCGGTGCGGTGAGGAGGAGAGCATCCAGGGACTCCCAGATTCTTCCTTTCCATGCAAAAGCCTCAGACATTTGGACTCGTAAATTTCTTGAATCCTGGAATCTCTGGGTGGAGAGAAGCTTTGTTGTTTTCCAGCCCCACCTCCTTCCAGTGGTGCCCAGGGCTGGGCTGGGGGGGGGGGGGGGGGCCGGGAGGGGGGCGGTGCCTGTCAACCTTGGCAACTGGGCCAGGAAGGGAACCTAAGGGATTGGGCAGGGGAAGGGGAAGTTCAGGGTGAAAATTCAACTTTTTCATCAAGGCAGAAAATAAAATCAAAGGTTGGAGAGGGTTTGATCCTGACTCTGCTACTTCCTGGCTTTGTTCTCTTAGGCAAATTCCTTCACTTCTCTGAGCCCTTGGTTTCCATATTTATGAAATGGGGTTTTAATGATAACCCTAACCACATGGAATTGGGGGGCGGATTAAATTCGCGCATGTGAAACTAAGCCAAGCCCATAGTAAACACTCACAAATGTTCATTGTTAACATTATTATTATTGGGGAGTGTTAATAATTCATTCCTGCCCTGTAGCTCACATCCATGTTCATATCTGACCCCCACCCTGGCCCCTTCACTATTTACATAGCTGATTTCATGTCATCTTGAGAGGTCAGTGACATTTCTGACCGATATAAGTCAGGTTCCCCCCGCCCCCGCCCCCTCTCCCCCGCCGCCTCGAAGCGGCCTAAATAACAAGTAATATATAAAGAAATAAAACCGACTGGAGGGCTGTCAGCCTTGACCATTCAGAGAAGGCCTGACAAAGAGGACAGGTGGCTGGAAGTAGGTGGATTCTTCCAGAGACCTTAAGATTGTGGACCAGGGTTCAAGGCCAGGGCTTCCTCAATGCGGGGGGGGGGGGGGGGGGTGCGGGGCGGGGGAGGTGTCCCTACCCTTTGGCAACGAGGTAAAACTGAACTTGGGAACTCTTGAGCCCATTCATGCCCCCAAGTCTGCAGGTTTTAAACCTGGATTGACCCACATATTCCCCCTCGTGAGATCTGGAAACAGGGTCGGGTGAGCCAGACCTGTGCAAAGCCCAAGATGCAATGCCGCCTCCCCTTCCCCCTTCCCCACTCAGAGCCAAGTTTTGCACGTCCATCCCAGCGTCCCTGTGACCATGCCCACACCACCTTAGCTGAGTGGCTCCAAGGAGGGGAGATCACCCACTCATCCGCCTCTGCACATCCAGAGGGGAGAAATATAGGTGCCAGTGATGGCAATGAACTTGCTGGGCTGGGGTTGAACCCAAGTGAAACTCCCAATACGCCTTGGCTGCTTTCTAAAAAGTAATTTTAATCATCAGGACAATCCTACATATCTATCATCTATTCATCCTCAGCCTGAGCACTTTACAGTAAGGAAACAGTGGCTTGCTAAGAGGCAGAACTGGATTTGAATCCAGGGCTCTTACAGTACAGTCTGCTCTGTGATAGACTCCTTCCTCTCTTTGGGACTCAGTTTCCTCATCTGTAGAATGGGGTGGTAGCTCCAGAATCTATAAGATCCACATTGAGACTTTTTGCAGCTCTGAGCTCAGGTCCCCACCCAGAAGCCTAGAACAGCCCAGAGGGCCTGGGCGGGAGAGAAGGGCAGGTGTAGACCTGACTGTCCCGCCAGGGAGGTGGGGGAGCACCGTCGCCAGACGCACAAAAACAACTAAATAAATCAGGGCCGAGAACTTCTAATCCTTCCCGGCTGTGGCTGCTACCGCTACGCCCAGCCTGGCCTGCCATCGCCTGGCCGGTTCCCGGGGCCCGGGAGGAGGACAAGGCACAGCCAAGAGCCCAGAGTGCAGCCAACAGAGTCGGAGTGATGCCCGGCCATCGAGTTGGCCTCGGCTCCCAGAGATGAGGGGAGGCCCTGCCGGCAGGGTGACTCAGGCATCCCAGACCCCCTCCTGGGTGGGCACGTTAGGCGCCTAGGTCTATTTTTAGAGCCGGCTCCAGGCCTGAGCTCGGAGGGGCAGGAAAGGGGGGCCTCGTAGGGGCGCAGGGGCCTGACCAACTCCTCCCCGCTCCCGGCTCAAGCCCCCAGGCCCTCCAGCGGCCTATCTAGAAAAGAATGGAAACACGGCGTGGGGGGAAGTTGCAGGGATTTCGGCGCAGGCCCGAGAATGCAATCCCCCGTCCACCCTCCTCCCTGCAAGGCCTGGCAGCTCCAGGGAGCTGGGCGCGGCCTCCCGACAAATGACCTCTGCTAAGCAGGGCCAGGAGCCTCCCGACGGCGGGTCTGTCTGGCTATTGGACTGGGGGCCAGGGCGGGCGGGGCTCCCGGGCGAGCCAAGAGGCTAGGGAAAGAGAGGAAGAAGCTTCCAAGTTCGGGGGATCCCGAACACACCCCCACTCCCGCCCGCCGCGCCTCCGGACCACTCAGGCCACGCCCCTCAGGCCGCACCCACGGTCGACTCCACCCTAGGCCCCGCCTCCTATTTGGCTCTGCCTGGCCCTGGCCAACCTTGCATCACGTCTGCAAGGTCCAGAAAGGCCCAGATGCCGGACATCTGACGGCCTGGGACTGGACGGAGGCCTGCCTCTGGGGGGCCGGGACGTAAGTGAGAGGAACGGGTGCCTCCTCCCTCAGCGTGGGGTCGGGGAGAAGGAGAGCGTCGCGGGGTGGGGGTCAACCACGGCGCCCTTGCCAGGAAGGTCTCTAAGCTGAGGGCGTATCTGTGGGAGCCCGCCGGTTTTTGAGGCCCCTCGGAACACGGAAACACTGCTGTATTCGCGGGCACACGGCGGTATGCCGAGGAGGCTGAGGCAGAGGTCACTGGGCTGATACCCCCACTACTGGACCGTAGAGGTTGAGGCCACGGTCCTGGGGAGCGGGGGCAGCTGAGGGCCCCAAATACTTGAGCTCTCGTGGCGAGTTCAGGGACGCGGGGTTTGAGGAGGCCCAAGTGAAGGCCCATCCCTCCCAGGGTGAGGTGCAGAGGATGGGGGGGGAGCCGGTCTCTTAGCACCAGTCCTCCATCTAGCGGGAAGTTTGGGAATCGCAGGGGGGATGCCGAGGTGGGGTGGGGGGAGGGGTCCACGGCACCCCAAATCCTTCTTCTCCCTGGGTGTCCTGCTGGCACCTACATCCCAACCCAATCTGCTCCATCTCAGGGACTGGCCCCAGATAGTCATTCGAAGGCCTGTCCTCCCCTAATCCCAACCCCCAGCCCCAGGTCCTGCCCCTTCGTAATGATCTGTGGCTGGTGTCTTCTTCCGCCGTCCCTCAAGGCCACTGCCCCAGGTTCAGGCAGCCACTGTCCTTGGATCTCTGCAGCTCCTGCCAACCGCCGCCCCTGCCTCCAATTTTACCCCTTCCCCCATCCATTCTTTACTGCCAGCAACGTGGTGTTTTGTATCAGAAATCCGGTCTTGTCACTCCCTTGGTAAATATCTTTCAAAGGCTTTTTATGGTCAAGAACTCCAAACCTCGGCTTTTCACCACCTAGCCCCACCTCCTTCACGAAGGCCAACGGTCAGTTCTTCACACACCCCCGCTGGCTCTCACCAAGAGGCCTTCCCACCTGCTGTTCCTTTCTCCTGCAACACTTTTCCTCACCATCTTCAGGGCTCAGTCTGGCAGAAACTCTGCTCCTTGGGAGGAGACCCCCTAGGAATGAGTCCGGTGCCCCTTGTCTGAGCTCCCTCCTGTCCCTGGTGTGTCCCTTCAGTCTCGGAGCTGTCTCAGAGCGCCATTGCTAGGGTCACTAACCCACTCCCGCGACAGAGGATAATGTATTGATATGTTGTTTTGCTCCCCTCCCCGTTCCAAGCTGGTAGCCCAGCCCTTTGGTTTTCCTAGCCCCAGGGAACAGTGTGGGGCTGCTCACAAAAGCTGTTTGAAGTCTGATGGCTCATCCTGACTTTGGAAAAAGCTAACCTTCTGAAAGTGACTGTGCTAGGTGTTCCCACCTAGAGGGTGGGAGCCGACGGGGGAGGGGAAGGGGGGGGAGAGAATGGAGACAGAGCAGCTAGCTGCAGAGTGGGCAGAAGGGGGGGTCCTGGGAGTGGTGGGGACATGTGTCCAGCAGCCCCACCCCTGACTGGTGGTGGGAGTTGTGGAAGATGGTGCACCTGGGGAGGCTGGAGTCCAGGTGGGGGAGGGGGGAAGGCCTAGCCTCAGTAACAGAGGAACAGCTAAATAGCCGGAAACTTCAGCGACCACGTAAACTAAGACAATGGGCATCTCTGTGTGATCAAAGACAGGTGACCCCTCCTCCATGCTTAGGCCCAAGTGAGACAGCAGGTCCTTGCACGAGACTCTGGAGAAGGTGGCAGGGGACCCCGGTGATGGTTGAGATTGCATTTTCTGCCAACTCGTAGGAAAGGGCTTAGCGTGAGTCAGACTGGAGCTGACTTAACAAGAATAGAGAATTGGAGTATTTCTGGAGTTTGTGCACCAGGATCTCTACCTGCCACACCTGTCTGTTGTCGCACCGCGGGGCCGGGACTGGGCGCCTCACTCCAAATTGAATCATCAGGACCTAGCGGGGTGCCTGGCACATAGTAAGTGCTCAAAATGCGTACATCGAATTCGCTTTTCCTCTGTAGCTACAGAAATCTTTCCAAAACCCAGGTCTGCTTCCGTGATTCCCCCAGCAACCCTCAGAATAAAATCCAAACCCCTAACGTGGCCCTTCGAGGCCCACTGTGATCAGAACCTGCCTCCCTCCTGGCCTCATGTCTGCAGCGCAACCCCCTCCTCTCCTCTCCTCTCCTCTCCCCTCCCCTCACCCCCTCCTCTCCTCCCCTCCCTTCCCCTCCCCTCCAGCCAAACCACATGATTCACAGGGTTTCCCAGACTTGCCAGGTTGTTTCATGCCTCCATGCTTCCTTTGCTTACATGGCACCCTCCTCCTGGAGTGCCCCTTCCCCTTTCTCTGCCTGCTGAGCTTTCAGTTTGTCTTCAAAGCTCAGCACATGTGCTTCCTTTCTTTAAGAAGCCTTCCTGGATACCCTCCCCACAAAGGCAGAGGAGATCTCTCCCGCTCTGGAGCCTATTGCTTACGTCCATGTCTGACTCCCTCTTCCCCTAGCCCCAGCTCCCAAATTGCGGCTTCTCTAGCGTGGGGAGTCCCCAGTGTCCCGCACAACACCAGGTATACCAGAGGTTTTCCATAAATGCTCGCTATTCACTCAACATTAGCCCTGACCCTCCATGGACTCATGATGTGACCTCAAGCAACCTCTCGCCCCTCTGTGGGCCTTGTCCTCTCTGCACAATGCAGGGGAGGGGGGAGGGAGTGGAACGCAATGGTCTCTAAGGGCCCTTCCTTCTCTCGGTTGAGCTTGGAAGGGATGACATGTAAAACGCCACCCACCTGTGTGCACCGCAGGCCAGCTAAGGGCAGGGCATGCTGGGATACGCAGCTGCACACGTAGCACCCATACATGGCCACCTGGGAACGAGCCCCGGCCTATATTGCCACAGGTGACACCCTCGCCCCAAGGTGTATGTGGTCTTCTGGACATCCATACTCTGTCCTCCCAAACCCCACCCCCAATCAACCCCGGCCCTGACCGTGAAAAGCTCAGCAGGAGCCAGAGCCGCCCTCCGGCAGCAAGTTAATATGCAAGGAAGGAGCCTCTTGCAATATGCATGCCCTGAGGCTGGTGTCCTGTGGGGCTTTCTCCTTTCCAGGCTTGCGCATACAATACCCTCCCCCCACCCCCAGGTCCAGACACAGACACAGTCAGCCTGTGGCAGAGCAGGAAGGGCCAGAGCTTTAGCTCCAGGTCCCCCACTTCTTGCTGTCCTATGGGAACCTTCAATTCCACATCCATTCAGCAATATCTATTAAGTTCACATCATGTGCCAGGCAATGGTATGTATGTCAGTGAATCTCACCCTGTGCTGTGCTCTGAGGTTCACAGTCTAGTTGCGGGGTGGGGGGGGGGGGGGAGGGGTGGAGACACACAATAAGCAGGTGCTGTAATTTCGTATGGGGGGGGAGGGGGAAGCAGTGCTATGGAAGGATTAGGCTGTAATATAAAATGTCATACAAAACGTGATGTGATACAAAGGGACTCGGAGGGGCGAAGGGTATGGAAGGAAGGCCTTTCTGAGGAGATGGCTTCAATCAGAAAATGAGGAGCCAGCAAAGCAAATCACTGGGAAAGAGCCTTTCAAGTAGAGGGTGTAGCACGCGCAAAGGCCCTCGTCTAGGAGAGAGCATGAAATGTGTTTGAGGAGCAGAAAGGAGGCCACATAGCTGGAGCTCCGTTAGTGAGGAGAGAGTGGCAGGGGACACATTAGAGCTGCGGACAGGGACCAGATCAGTCCCCACCTCTCGGGCCACAGTGGGAAGGCTTAGCTTTATTCTGAGAGCAAAAGAAGGCCCCTCGGAGGTTTTGGGCAGAGGAAACAAAATCCGTCCTGCTTCCCTCCTCCTTGGTATCCTTCCTAGGGACGTTGTCTTCCTCATCTTCGCACTGTCAATGCCCAGCTTGGGCCTGGCATGAGCTGGCAGTGGACAACGTTTACTGACTATGTGAACGACCACTTCAGGCTCTCCTGACTCCAGGCTTGACTGAGCGGCTCAGAGTGGATGAACTGGGCCACTGAGGCGTCCTAGGACAGCTCCGGATGGGAGTCACCTGGGCCAGATTAAGATATTCAAGTGTCCTGCCCACTGAGAAGAGTCTGGCATTTTTCATACATAACTCGTAATAGAAATAATGCTATTCTGTGAAGCATAATACGCATATGCTGAAACGGAAACAACTTCTTTTCCAATTTTTCAACTGCGAGATTCTGGATAAGCTTATTGAAGCAGAATTTCTTTCTGAACGTGTGTGTATGTGTGTGCGTATGTGTCTTGCTGTCACCTTCTGGTGCCCCAAGCCGGACCGTTCGGTCAACCAGTGCTAGAAGGCAGGCCTGGCCCAACTATCCCCTCAGCGATGTGGTCTCAGCTTGCGGGCTCTGGCTAATGAGGAGTGCCAAGGTACCACGGTGGCCCAGGCCTAACTGATAGCAAGTGGCCTGTGGCAGCATTTGCTGGCAGCTTCTCAAGGCTGCACCAGAGTTGGCAGGTGTGTAGCGCGAGAAGGCTGGTAACGCCCCCTGGGCCACTGCGGCTTGCCCCTGCCCATTTCTGACCCTCTGAAAACTGTACAGTGACCAAGGCCCTAAGAGACTTCTCAGAGGAAGAATCTAGGGCTCAGAAAGTTTACTTAACTTGCCCGAGCCCACTGGGCAAGTATCAAGCTGCAATTTAAGCATGAGCCTGGCCCCCAAGCCAACTCCATTCCCCTCCTGAGGGTGGGTAGGCCAGGCTGGGCAAGAGTGCCAAGGGGCACAGCCCATCTGCCTGGATCTGGATCCCCAGAGGTGACAAGAACAAACTGTGGAGCAAAGCCCAGCACAGCCTTGAGGTGAGCTTTGCCCTCCCCTCGGCCTCTTTTGCTGCCCAGCTGAGCTCTAAGCTCAAAGCACTCCCAAGCCTCTCCTTGGGCCTAGAGCTGGATCCTCGTCTCAAGGTCTCCATGTGGGTCCCACAGCATTATACAGGCACAGTGCTAGGCACCCAGAGGGGTTCCAGAAGCTTGAATGGAATAGCCCTTGGGCCCTGGGTCCTAGGATTCCCTTCTCACTTCTCTCCCACAGTGGTGTGCTTCGCAGGTTCTATCTACCATTCAATTCCAACCACATCCGCTCTGCTTGTGGACCCTACAGGGAATTAGACACAGTCCCCACCAGGGAGGAAGGTCGACTTCTCTCTTCCCCACCTCAGTGCACTCCCTGGGGCCAGGGCTCAGGAAACTCAAACAAAGCAGATCAGAGATTCTCAGGCAGAACGGGAAGCAAGGTGGCTCAGGGCAGCACCCTCATGTGCAAGCCAGTTTTCTCAAGCCAACCTCAGAGTGAGCTCTGCCTCTTCTGCGCTCCAGCACACTCCACCCCCGCAGCCCCCAGTAGGTGGGAAGTGACAAATGAGCCTGAGGAAGCGGAGAAGGGGAGGCAGCAATCGATAGCATTAACATGATGCCCAAATTAAATATTGACTTTCTTGGTGGACTCTAGGGAGGCCTGGATTGATGGCTGGGGCTGTGCCATGCACCACAGGGGATGGGGACATACCAGCCTGGAGCAGGCCCAGTGGGGAGGATTGTGGGGAGGGCTTGCCCCTGCTCCTGCCTGGTCAGGAGCAGCAGGGGCAACAACTGCCGAGAGCCCAGGGCACGTGCCTTTATCTTGTACCCTGGAAACTTCCCCAGGGAGTCCAAAGCTTCCTCCTCCCAGAGGTCCTAGAGCTGAGGTCTTGTTGCGAGCCCACCTCTACCTTCCATCCCCTCTTCAGGAAGTGTGGCTGGCCTGCAGCCCAGCAGATGAGCAGAATCAATCTCCGTGATGATATTCATTTTTCCAGGTCCTAGGACCCTGCCTCCCAGAATGGCAGAGCTGGTTATTTTTGGTCTGTCGTTATGTAGGATCTTGAGGAGGGGGATAGGATGACCTCTTCCTTGCTGGAAACATTCCATCAATCATCCTTGCCGGCTAATTCACCTTTAGAGCCTACAGTGGGCCCTGAACTTCTTCTCCCTTTTCATAGCCCCACTGCAAGAATTGCCTGTACTGTCTTCATTTCATCACCTCCTGCTCACTCTACGAGCAGGCCCACTCCAATACGGCCTCCTGCCACACCAATGACTCTGACCCAGCTTTGTGTTCCAGTCCTGTGCACCTAACCACCTACTTCCTATGTGAAATTCCCCTTTGACCATCTCCAAGGTATTTCCAGGTTAACACACTCAAAGCCAAAGTCATAATCATGTTCCCCAAAGCTGGTTCTCTTCCAGTGCCCCAAATCTAATGGCACAGTCATCCACTGAGGTGCATAAGACGGAAGGCCATGAATCATCCTTGGCTTCTTTCCATACTGTCCATATCAGGGGCTGACAACTCCACCCACTACACACATATAAATTCCATGCCCCTTTCCACTAAAAGTTCCCTTCATGGATGGTCTCTTCACTGGTCTCTCTGTATCCACCCTTACTCTTCATTAATTATCCGCCCCCATCCATTTCCCTCCACCCAGAGCAATCCTGTTAATATATAATCTGATCACACCAGTCCTCTGTTTGACACCCTTCCTGACTTTCCACTGGCCTGAAATGCCAAAGCCCTATTGGAGGCTCCTCTGTCCTGACATTTAACATGTATGTTGAGGGCCTAAGAGGGTAGGGGTCTTCCTGGGGTTGGTGGCCTTGGAGAAGTGCAGGGAGGAATAATGGAGGCTGCTGGGGACTGCCCCTAAAAAGCCCCAACTGTGGGACCCCATGAACTTCCAGGGTGGGCAAGAAGCCTTGAGGGAAGTAAGTCCAGAGAGGCAGAAGTTGGCAGTATCCTGCACCCAAGGTCTCCCTCAGGCCTCCTTGGTCACCTAATTTCCTTTTAATTGGTGCCTAATGGAAGTGAATTGTTGAGTTTTAATGTGTCTGTTCAAGTGCCAGTCTTAACCTGCCTCCCTTTTCCCAGGAGTCCGTGGCTGCAGGTGGAAAGAAGGAAGACAGGCTGTTGAGGGTGGGGAGGAGTGTGCACCCTTCCCCCAGCCCTGCTGAGGTAGGCCTGATAGTCCACAGGTCTCCCTGGGACCTTCTCTACTTCCCCAACACCCCCTCCCTGTCCACCTGCATCCCCTGAATACCTAGGTTCCAGTATCACTGACTTAGGACCTACTTTGTGCTGGCACTGTGCTGAGAATTTTCCCTGCATCACTTTCTTGAACCCCCATCAGAACCCAGTGAGGCAAGTAGTACTTGTACCCCCTTTCCACAAATGACTCTGAACTGACATGTCCAAGGCCACTGCCTTTATTCTATCTAGAGCTGTGCTCTAGATATGGTAGTCTCTAGCCACACTTGACTACTGAGCACTTAGAATGTCACCAGGCTGAACTGAGATGTGCTGTATGTGTAAAACAAACACTAGACTTCAAGACTTAGTAAGAAAAGAGAATGTTGGTAATTTCCTTTACTGATTATGTGTTGAAGTGATTTTTTGATATATTGGGTTAAATATATTATTAAAATAAATCTCACCTATTTTTCTTTTTATTGTTTTTAAAGTTTATTTGTTTATTTTGAGAGAGAGCATGTGAGCAGGGGAGAGGCAGAGAGAGAGAGGGAGAGAGAATCCCAAACAGGCTCCATGCCATCAGCACAAAGCCTGACACAGGGCTTGAACCCACAAACTGTGAGATCATGACCTGAGCCAAAATCAAGAGTTGGACGCGTAACTGACTGAGCTACCTAGGCACCCTTATTTCCTTTTTAAAAATGGCTACTAGAGAATTTGACATTTAAAATTACATATGTAGTTTTCGGTTTTTTGTTGGGCATTTTCCCAGGGTCTGGTCTTACACACATAGGGCTGGTCTGCTCACCCATGACCCTGCCATGGCCTGGAAGGCAGGGGAAGCTGCAACCAAGCTTGGGTGAGTCCCGAAGGCTGTCTCACCTCTTGGGAGGGCTGCGGGTCCCTTTCAGCACCCTGGACAGCATCCAGGGCTGTCTTCACCTTGGGTCCTTGGATCGCGCCAAGGCCCAGGAAGGAATAACCGAGACAGGGGCAGGTATCACCTGCAAAATGCTCCCCATGAATAATAATATCAGTGAGGAGGGCTGGGTAAGAATTATCCATATCCCCATTCTGCAGATGAGGAAACCAATGTTGTTTTGTGCATTCCGTCTGTCCACTCAATAAAGATCCACTGATGCCTGCTCTGTGTGGAGCCAACTGAACATACAAACCTGACCAGATCAACATAAATGACAACAATTCTGTGAGAAGTTTGACAGTGAAAGTGTGTGCCAGGACTTTGGGAGCCCAGTGGGTGCCAACTCCTGAGACAGGGAGTTCAGGAATGACTTCACAGAGGGGCCACTTGGGCTAGATCTAGAAGGATGAAGGGGGTTGCCAGGAGGGAGTCCCAAACAGAAGAAATGACATGTGCCTAGGGACAGAGAGCAGAGAGACAGGCCAGGAGAGTTAGGCAACGGACACATCACCAAGGGCCTAGATTCTAGGCTACTTCTAGGATCCTTAGGAGGCTTCTGAGCAGGGCAGTGGCCAGGCCACGTCTGCATTTTGAAAAGATCACACTTGGGCCAGGTGGACCAAGAACTGGAGATAGGAGGCAGAGAGAATAAGGAAGACAACAAGGTGAGAAATTCAAGTCCAGGAAAGAAATGACGAGTTAGCTATTAGCCCTAATGGAAGAGCTCTCAGGCCTACAGATAAGGAAACCCAAGCCAAGGGCCCAGCAGCCTGTCCAAAGTCACACCCCAAGTCAGGGCTTGGGGGAGTGAGGACTGAGGGGCAGAGGGATGGGGCCCTGAACCCAGGAAAGCTCTGCCACAGAAGCGGCGAGCCTCCAGCCTGTTTGAGCAGAACCAACAAGGTGAATATTAAACTGCCCCAAACCAGATGCACAGCAAGAAACCACAAGAGGGGAGGGGAAAGCACATGGCAGCTCAGCCCCAGAGATCCCAGCGGTGGCCAGTGGAGCCCAGGGCCAGGAAGAAAGGAGACAGGAATACAGCAAAGGCACGGAGACGGCTTTAGGTGGTAGCTCAGAGAAAAGCCTGGCCTGCACCATGGTGGGGGCCCAAGGTCAGGGCCAGAGGCTTTTTTTTGTGCCAATAATGTCCATCACAGCACCCGAACCTCCTCTCTGGGGGCAAAGCAAGTGCTGGGCGCTGAGAGAAGGAAACCCAGTGCGGGGGGTGAGGAAGCTTGCCTGGAAGAATGAAGCTGACACAGAGCAGCTGTGAGGAGCAGAACGCCCAGTGGCACTCTGACCCTGGGTCCCCTCACCCAAGGCCAGCCACACATGCCCACCACTGTCCTTGCTGCAGCTTGCAACTCCTGAGTGAACAAAGTTCCCTTTTACCTGGGCTGGCTGGTATCGAGATCCTGCCATTCACAGCCCCAAGTCCCAGTAAAGCCACTGACAAGGTGTGTGAGTTTGGGAAAGTCATGTCCCCTCTCTGAGCCCTGACTTTCTCATCTGTAAAGTGGGGGAGTCACAATACCTACCTTGAAGACTCAAATGAAGTCGTGCCTGAGAGAGCACCGTGCGCAGTAAGTGCCTGGGGTGCCCAAGGGAAGGCGGCCTGGAAGGTTCAAAGGAACTGAGGGGGCCTGGAAAAGCCCAGGGCCTAGGGGCACAGGCCTGAGGACTCTGCTCCCACTCCCCTGACCAGGCCCACAGCAGGCAGAATTCAGAGAAGACTGAGGGAGCCTGTACCTCCATGGCCATCCCTCTTCCAGCTCCTTCAGGAGGCTGTTAGCTGTCACCCCTGCTGCAGCAGCCAGTCCCTTCCCCCACTCTCTCATCCAGGCTCCCACAGCACCTAACCCCTCCCTCTGATGTGTCAGCCATCCCCGGAGACTGAGTCCCTGGGGAGTGGCCCAGGGGTGCCCACGCTGCTGAATGGCCAGGCCAGCAGCTGCACCTGTGGCCCCCGCTCCCAATGCTGCCTGACCACAGAAGCACACTACTGCACAGACTGCAAGCTATTTTTACATGCTGAGCCTGTGCCCCCTTTTCCTGGGTGCCTGGGAACTGAGCAAGGGTCCATCCACTCAGGCATGTGAAGCATACACCCCAGCAATGAGCCTCCCATCCCGGCCCTCTGGCACCAAGGCAGCCTGGTCCCCCCCACTCCACACCCGCACTAAGCCCTGAACCCCGAGGCTCCACTGCCACCCAGCACCCTGTCGCTCCCCTGCAGCCATGAAGCTCAGGTGCCGAGAGGTGAGTTGAAGCTTCCTGTCCTATCAGGGGGAGGCTGATAAAAGGTGTACGAGGGTGGGCTCCACTGTCCACCAAGCCTGGGTTTGAAATCCCAGCTCTGACTCTGACAATGGCCTTGAGCAAGTCACTTCCCATTTCCGGCGTTGTGTTCCTATCCACAAGCCTAAAACCTTCCAGCAAGGTTATTCTGAGGCATCAGTGGTTGTGTGTGCAAAGCTCCTAGCACAGAGCGCAGCATGAGACCAAGTGCCAAGTGATGATAGCTAAGACTTGAGAAGCGGCTTCTGTGCCAGGCACTCGCTAAGCCCTTTGCATATATTAATGTCTCATCCTCTTAGCCACCCTATGAGGTAGGTACTATCACCAGCCCTATTTCACAGAAACTGAGGTCACTAAGCACTGCCTTGGCTCCAGCCTAGGCAGCCTGGCCTCTGAGTCCCAGTGAACAGCAGCCATGACCATCATAGCCACGGGGGAAGGCCAGCTGCAAGGGGTCCCATACCACACGCCCAGTCTGCTTACCCACCCAGGCCCTGACAGGAGACAGGATGCGTCCGAGGTCATCCAGGAAATCGGGGGCAAAGATGGAGTCAGAGCCCAGGTGTCCCCTCCCAGTCAGGGCTGGCCTGACCCCATTATGCAATTTGCTGAGACCAAGTGAGGTGAACCAAGGAGACGGGGGAACAAAGCTGGGGTCCCAGGGCTGGGCCTTCACCTGGGGGAAGCAAACAGCTCAGCAGCAAAATCCACAGAGTGAAGTTTATTCCCGACAAAGTTCCCCTCCCCCCTCCCCAGCCCAGGACAGGGACAGACAGCCTGGGGTGAAGATGGGGGGGCCTCTGAGAAACAGGGAAGGGCCCTGGCCCCCCAGGCCATGCCGTGTCTGGCTTCCCCAGCCCGGCCGAGTCCACTGCGCCTCCCTGCCCAGCCCTCGGGAAAGGGGAGGGGGCGCCGGCTCCTGGGTGGTTCCAAAGTGGAGTGTGAAAATAGAGAGATATATATATTTATACGCAGTGGGCAGTCCGGTGTGGCACTCACACCTCTGTCTGGAAGTCGCCATCAGGTGGTTCTGTGGGCTCCCAGGCTGCTGCTCGGTGCAGGGCCAGCCGTTCTCGGGGCTTGGGGGGCAGCGAGCCCAATGTCATAGACTTGAAGGTGCTCCAGCTCTGATGTCTCCGCTGTTGGGACAAGCCGGGGTGCTCCCCAGGGCTGGGCTTCTCCTGTGGGGGCAGTGGGAAGGAACCCGTGGAGATGGGCCAATACCCTCTCACTCGTTGTACAGGACAAACCGAGGAGGCCCAGAGAGGGCTGGTGAAGCCCAAAGTCACCCAGCAACCAGGTGCCTGAGCAGAACTGAAACCCAGATCCGCCTGGTTCCGTAGTTGGGTTCCTGAGCCCGATGCTCTGAGAGGCCCCTGGGATCATGTCTTCTGTGTGCCCCCCCCCCCTCTTCAAGACCCTGCTGGAGTCTCTGGCAATGCTCCCCATCCCCAGAGCAGCCTCATAACAGTCACTTATGCCATGGGTGGACCCTCAGTGAGCTAGGCTGAGGTTGCCCAGGAAGGGGAGGAGGGCTGGGAGGGAATGAGCCCCTCGGAGCCCACCTGACCCCAACCCAGCTCAGGGGCACTTACGCCGGTCACGCTCCGTTCGGCCGTCCCACCCGAGGACACACTCCACCGCTTCTCCCTCTGCAACGGGGGCCACGGGTCAGGGTCCGACCCCAGGGGGCCCTGTGTCAGGTTGGGCCCCGAGCTTTGGGCAGGGAAAACCGCGGGAGTAGCCCTCACCTTGGCTGCGGACTGGCTGCGGTAGCGGTCGAAAGTGTGGAATTTCTGGTTGAGCTCGTGGTAGAGTTCCGAGTGCCGTTTCCGGGTGTGCATCACCTTCTGGGAGCCACAGGGTGTGAGAGGAGGTGCTCCGCACTGGGGTGGCACTGTGAGCCACCCCCCACCCCTGTCCCCTGGCTCCCCACATCCCTGCCTGCTGTTGGCCCTCTGGGACAAGGCCTGGGTCTCCCTCTACCCCGGAGTGATGCTTGGGCTGGGATCGGGGGATGGTGGGAAGCCCCCATGGAAACCACGGGTTCAGGGTCCTTGGGTCAGACTCTGCAATGGGGCTTTGGCTAATTTTAGGAGTGGGCCCTCCAGGGACAGACACCGCCCACGGATGCCCCCCAACACACATGCGCATACGTGCACATATGCGTGTACACACACACACACACACACACACACACACACACACACACCCCACTTACCTCAAAGTCCAGGTCTGAATATCGTAACTTCTTTCGCTGGGAGGGAGCACCAAGGAAACAGTGAAGGAGAAGAAAGCTTTTTACCACATGCAGTGGCTTTAGAGACAAGAGACCTGGCACCCAACATCTGCACCTACCCCTGTAACCTTCCTACAGCACAGGCCCAGGAGCTAGGAATACTTCAGGGCAGCCCTTGGGGTTGTGGGAACAGGACGGAGGTCTGGGGGATGAGGAGCTGAGGCATGACCCGGCCACAGGGCTGCAGCTCAGGCCCCAGGCCCACACCCCTGCTGCTCCCACACATGACTGAGCCTGCAGGCAGACGCTCACAGGGAGACCGCACACACAGACACACCACAGACGTGCGACCACACACAGACATGGGTTCCCACATGGGATCACAGAGCAGACACTCCTTCCTCTGTGCCCCGGACTCTACCCCTCTGCCCCATCTCGCCCTACTCTCTCTGCCAGCTACAAGCTCCCCTCTCCTTGGAGCTCTCCACTTGTCCTACAAACACGAGGACTCAGGTTTTCAAGTCCTTCCTTTGACCCTGCCTTGCCCCTTTCCCTGGTCTCTGCACCGCTCCAGGCCCTTTCCAGCCCCTCACTTGCCCAAGAGCATTCAAGGCCCCGGTGACCTACGCAGCATCCATAACTATTCGAGGAGGAGGCCTTAGAATCTTAGAACGTTGGCACCAGAAGCACTCATGAGACCAAAGTCAACTGTCCCAGGTTACACTGGGGAAACTGAGGTCCAGAGAGGAGAAGGGACTTACCCCAAGGCCCTCAGGGATGATGCTAAGACTGCCATCTAAGATTTCCCAAGTCCCAGGCCCAGCAGACATGGTCATCACCACTGGCCTCTATGACACCACTCTCTCCTGGTCCTTCCGCCTCTCTGCCTGCCCCTTCTCCACCGTCCACCCTGGCTTCCCCAACACTGGGCCCTCCGCGCTGTGCCCTGGACCTTCTCCTGCCCTTCTCTATGCACATGGGTGACACATGGGTGTCCTCTCTGTTCTGGCCACCTCTCTCTTTCTGGAGGCAGTGGGACATCTCTTCCTGTCCCCAGGCACCACACACACAGCTGTGCCCAACTAAAAAAACTCAGAATTCCCCGCCCCAAACCCGCTCCTCCGCCTCCACTCCATTGCGGTTGCCTGCACCAGAATTCTGGACGTCATCCTTGACCCCTCAAGATACTGCCACATTTATTGCTACCTCCCACACAAGGAGCCTGAAACTGGCCCCGCCTCAGTGGCCCAACCCTGGGCAGGTGTCCACAGAACAAAACCTGCCATGATGCTGAATGCACTCCTCCCCAGTGCCGGTGTCGTTTTGTCTTTGTTATGCCTTCCGGTTTTTGCCATCTGCAGCGGGAGCAGGCACCAAATGTTCAAGAAACATTTTGGGAGAGAAACTCAACTTGCAAACCTCTAGCTGCTAACTTAATTTCCTTTGTGCGGAGGATGGGGAGAGGTTTCTGAGGCCAAACATGAGCAGCCAACAGTGTCTGAGCCGTGACTCCTGCTCCTGTCCTTATCCACATTTCCATCATTACTCCCAGAGTTCCAGAATGTTCTGGAGTTCTACAGTGGACCACTATCACCTGCTTGTTCTCAGCAATTCCCTGACATGGCCAGAGGGAGGGTGGAGCCTCCACAGAAAACACACAGGTAGGGAGAGAAAGGGGTTTGTGTTTTCTCAGGAAAAGAGGGCCAATGACCACAGGCCCATGGGCAGTGTCTGAGGCTGATTCCAGGGATGTTAACAGCAGCAACTCCCAATTATCTAGCACTTACTACCTGTTCCACACAGACACCAGCGTTTTATACCACTCAATTCGTCCTCGGAACAACTCTACAAAGAGTCTCCCCACTTTACAAGTGAGGAAACTGAGGCTCAGAGAGAGATTCGCTCAAGATCTCACAGCTGATCAGTAGCGCCCAAATCCAAACTCAGACCTGCCAGACTCAAGAGACCCAGGCTCCCAGGGCCTGGTGTGGCTTCCCTAACAACACAACATTTAGCCTGAGCCACAGGCCCCTCAAAGGAAGACCCATCCTAACCAGTTACCTCAAAGAGACACTGAAACAAGCAGGAATGCACCGAGAAGTGTGCTCTCAGCACACCGAGTCCAAGCCCATTTCAGGGGTTCAGAGAAGCCAGGGTTCCCTTGTGTCCGTAAGCACAGACGGAGGAAGAAATACACAATGTCCACGCTCCCAGCCACTTTATACAAAGGTGCCGCCCTGGGGAGGGGGGAGGTGCACTGCTGGCTGTCCCTTCCCTGCGGCTGCCCGTGACTCAGACACCGTCTCGGGCACACAGGGGCAGGCCTCCCACGCCCACCCCACGCCCTCTAGCCTCTCACCTCCAGGGAGCCCAGCTTCATGGTGGAGCCCGGCACAGTGCGGGGCATGGTCCGGCTGCGCTCCCCCGGCTCAGATACTTGGCGGGCGCTGGGTGTCGGTGGTGGTGGCTGGAAGGTCATCCCATAGGGGTTCTGCAGAGACCCATAGGCGGGGCCCAGCCCCAGGCCCGAGTGGTCCACAGACAGGAAGCTGGGGTAGCCTTCGGCAGCATGGGGCACTGTCTTGGCAGCCCGTCTAGGGGTGCCCTCGGGCCGGGCCCTCGGGGGATCTTCACCACCTCCGCCCCCGCTGCCAGGCTGCAGGCTCAGAGTCCGCCGGGGCAGCACCATGTAGTCCCCCTCGGAGCCCGGCTCGGGTCGCAGCCATGTGAGGTCCAGCTGCCGCAGGCCGCCTTCCCCACACACGTACACGGGGTTGGCCTCCTGGGGGGGCGGTGGCTCCCCCAGGCCTGGCGAGGCTGCCATGGGCACCAGGATATTCCCAGGCAGCGGTGAGAAGCTGAGGCCGCCCTCGGGACCCACGAGGCAGGACTTGGGCTCCTCGTCCTCATCCAGGGACAGGCGGGACAGTGTGCCCGTGATGGTAGACGGGTTGCAAGTGTTGACCTCCTTGAACAGAACTGGGGGCGGGAGTGGGAGAGAGGTAAGTCCTGGGGAGGAGGAGGCCCTGATGCCCTTGCCCAGGCTGGGGAGGTATACCAAGCCCCTGGGCTTGGATGGAGGAGGAAACTGAGTCTTGGAGAGGTGGCTACGGGGTAGATACTCTCTCACACACCGGGCATGTTAAGAAGAGTGTTCAGACTGGCCCAGAGGCCCACAGCAAGGCAGGGCAAGGCAGGAGCTCCCATAGGTCAGTTCCCGGTGCAGGTCCTGAGCTCTGACCCCCCACAGCTACGAGGCTGTCAAAATGGCCTTGCTCCTCCCCATTCCCTGGCAGCTCCTCCCCAGGAGCCAGAACTGGAGATTCTGGCAAGAGGCATGGAAATCATATAATAAGGTAACGGCCACTAGATGCCCTGCACCCTGCTAAGCATTTGACGTTCCCTCATTTATTTAAGGCTCAGAGAACTAAGCTGTTCGCCCAAAGTCACACATGAAGTGGTGTTCACAACCTTGACTCCAACTTAGGGCTGTCTGACTCTACAGCTAAACAGCACGACCAGACCACTAGCAGGGCCTCCCACGATGGGGCCGGAGGCCCTCCCTTCTTACCCACCCCTGGGGGCCGTTCTCGGCTCCGCACCCGCAGACTCACCTGTCTGACAAGCCAGATCCACATCCTTTTCAAAGTCTGACTATAGGCAGAGAGGGACAGAGCAGATGGGCAGAGAGAGGATCCATGTATCAGGGTGGGGGGACGGGGCTCAGGCCCCTCCCTAGCCACCCAGAGGGGCTGCCCTTGGCACACTGCCCAACAGAGCCCAGAAGAGCCTGAGACATGGTCTTCTCCAGCCTCGCCAGATAGGTGGGAAAACCGAAAGGGGAAAAGACTTGCCCAATGCCACCAAGCCGTCAGTGGCTGGGCCTGAATCAAACCCAATCTCGGTCCCCTCCCTGTCTCCCATCCCCTCCACGGATGGGGAAGATGAACGTGGGGCAGGGGGACGGGGGAGGGGTGGGGAGCACACTCAGAACCCACCCTCACCCTGCCTAGGCCACCTCACTCACCAGGATCTGCAGCTGTCCATTCTTACATGAGTCGGGCGAGTCTTCACTCTCATCGGCCCGGCACACACCCATCTGGCACTTCACCACGTCCTGGACCTGGGGGCAGCGGGTGTCTGCTGGGCCTGAGGCCACCACAGGGCCCCCGGCCACAGCTGGCTGTGCCTCCCACCCCAGGCGCCCAGGCGGGTATGGAAGGAAAGAGGCGCATCCAGTGTAGGGGAAGGTCAGAGGGGAGAAGGAGCCCTGGGAGGCCAGGAGTCCAAGGACAAGGCTGTCCCAGGCTACCAGCTTCTAATACCAAGGGCTGCCCAGCTGGGGGCCCGGTTGGGGCTTGGATCCTCCCAGTCTGCACAGGTGAGGTGGATGGGAGGGGGCAGGAGACGCCCAGCCCCACCTCTCGGCGCAGGAAGCAGTGCACAGCAGTGATGACAAAGCCCTGCGCCGAGTTGAAGACAGCGAAGAGAGCCTGGAAGAGGACTGAGCGGCGGTCTGTCATGGCCAGGACGGCTGACATCCAGGTGAGCGCCAGCAGGGGCAGCACCACGCAGGAGCTCCAGAGCGAGGCCCTGAGGACAGCAGCAGAGGGTCCATCAGGGTGACGCTCCAGGGGCGGTGTGGGGGGCTGAGTCCAGGCCTCCACTCGGCCTGGGGTCCTTAAGCTGCCCAAGACTGGCAGGGCCCCAAACTCTAAGACCTCAGCGATGTCCCCAAGCAGACAGAGGCTGAGGAGCCCGAGGCAGAGAAACAGAGAACAGAGACAGAGGCAGAGAATGGTGGGGGCCAGAGCAGGGACCAGGAGAGGTGGAAGGGGCTGACACAGTGGACCTGAGCCACAGTCAGAGGTAGCATCAGGGGACAGAGACGGGGAAGGTGGAAAGAGCCGGTGGGAGAGAAAAGGAAGAGGGAGGCGGAGGCAGACGCAGACGCTGTGAGTTTCAGCCCCAGTCTGCACGGAATCACGGGCCTGGGCTGCACCCCCCAGAGATTCCAGGAGAGGAGGCAGGAGGCTGGACGAGGAGAGACAGCGGCCAGGGAGAGAGAGCGTGGAATAAGCAGACACACAGAAAGATTCAACAGCGCGAGCGCATGGAGGACGTCAGAGCGCAGATCTTTGGGGATGGGGTCCGGCCCAGTGAAGCACAGGCTCTTCCCTCTCAGGTCCCCAAGGAGGCGGTGCCAGGCTCCCAGAGGCTGCTCAGAGCCCTGGGCAGAAAGATTACAGCTGGGGCTGGCCGTACAAGCTGGGGTCATGACCAAACCCACACATCCACCACCTCCTTGTCCAGGGTGGGAAAAGGCAGATGGGGTCCTGGCATCCAGGCACAGGAGCCAGCCCGCCCTCCCTGGCTACTGCCCACATGGGCACAGTGGGGCAGGCTTGCCACGCCCAGCCTACTCTGCCTCGTGAACACCTGGGTTGGAGAGTCAGGCAGCGGTGGGAACAGCTCTGCACCAGGCAGAAAGATGGGCAGGGGGCCAAGACCTGTCCTAGGAAGAGAAGTTCAGGGCTATTCAGCCTGGCAGGGGGCGGGCCCAGTGGTCTCCACAGCCCCCGGAGGCAGAGCCAAGACTCCGAAAGGGCCTAATCACAGTCATAAGAGCTACCATTGATTAGCCACCAATCCTCTGCCAGGCCCTACACTGAACAATTTACATACATTAGTTCGCACTGTGATCAAAACAACTCCAATAAACAGGCATGGGGATTATTATCCCAATTTACAGATGAGGAAACTGGAGTGTGCCCAACTAGGAGAGAGAGACAGAGCTGGGATGCAAACCCAGCTTGGCTGCCTCTAGAGCCCCAGCTTTTAACCGCTAGTTCTGAGAGACTGGGTCAGAGAGGCAGATGGCAGCCTGAGCGAGAGGGAGCTTTCTACGATGCACAGCTTCCCAGAGATGGTGCCAGCCGCCTCCAGAGGCGGTGAGCCTCCTGACCCTAGAGGTGTGTAAGATAAAGCTGGACCCCCACTGGTCAGGGAGGCTCAGATGGATTTCTGGCCCTGGGTGGGAGGCTGGGCCCCAGGCTCCTATGGATTCATTCATTCATCCTACTCGCGCATGGCTGCGATTTTAAGATTGTCACCTTCCAGAGGTATCTCCTCGAAATAATTCTCTAAGATTCTCTGCCCCCCAATTGATTGTGAGATTCAATGCCTCTGAAATTCTAAATCTCAGATTCTATGACAAATGATAAGACTATGATTCACTCATTCTAACATTCTTAGCTTGTGATTGTCTTATTCTAAGATTCTATCGCTCTAAGGTTCTATGGGCTCACAAATTCTAAAGGCCTCACATTCTAAGAGCCTCTGTAGGTTGGGAGTGTAAGGAGGGCTCCGCAGCTGTGCCTGGATAAAACATAAGCTGGGAGTGGGGGCAGGGGTGGGAGCAAGGGGTGGGCACAGGAACCCAGCATTTTCCCAGAGGCACAGACATTCACTCCCCGTTGCCCTTTGCCAACGTCGATGCCAAGCCCTTGAGAGTGTGTGGAAGTCGGCAGGGCAGGGCAAGCTTTCCAGGGCGCTGGGCTGATTCCCTCCTCCCCCCAACCATGGGCACTGCCCCCCATTCTTTTGCCCCCGCCCGCCCCCACCCCGCCCCCCGGGGGGCACAACTAACATGGCGTTCCTGGCCGAGGCTGAGCTGAGCAGGGGGCTGGGGACCGCTCCACACGCTGAGCAGGGGAGGAGCAGGCTGGCCCAGGGGCACCGCTCCGACCTCGGGGGCGGCACAGACACGGGAGAGGGGGGGAGACACATGGGAAGCGGGAGGAGACGGGGCAGCATGAGCCCCAAGTGGGGTGGGAGGGGGAGGGCAGACGAGAGAGAAAGAGGTGGGTTAGGGTGGGCGAGGGGCTGCAGCAGAGCACTCCGGGTGCCCACCTTGCCTGCACCCTTGATGCACCAAGGTCAGGGAGCCCCGGTTGGCATCGTCAAGCCCTGAGTCTCCAAGAGGCCCGGCCCTCCCTCCCTGTACCTCTTCCTACAAGGCCAAGTCACAGCCCCCTTACCCGGCCCTCTGCTTCTTGGACTTGTCCGAGATGCCATCACGTGCCATGAGCTTGTTGAAGACGATGATCCCAATGAGCATATTCACCTGGGGGCCCAGCGGGCAGGGGGACACAGGATCAACAGGCGCCCGCCTGGCAGGGAAACCCCCAACTGGGAGCTAGGGTACAGGGAGATGGTAGAGCCCCTGTGGCCACATCCCTCCCAGGATGCTAAAGGGGCACATACCAGGACAATGACGGCTGCGGGGCCCACAAAGGCATAGAGCAGGCCGCCCTCCAGGGAGAGCCAGCAGCTGGGGTGGAGGGAAAAGAGGGGACATCAGACACCGGGAGGCCTGCCCCTTGAACACCACCGCTCGGTGTCCCCTGGACTGCCGATGGGGCAGGGCCTCCAGCTGGGTTACAGTGAGCCCTGGGCTCCTGCTCAGCTTCAGTTTCCCCTCTAACAAAGACCCGGCCCCAGCCCACCGTGGGGATCAAAGGCTGATCCGTGAGCTAAATAGTTTTTAGAGATTACCTCCAATCCCAGCACGTGCTTTTACGGTCAGGGAAACAGAGGCTTGGAGACAGGGAAGAATTTGCCCAAAGCACTACAGGCATGGGCCTGAGAAGGCCCAATGGCCAGTCTGATGCCCTAACAGGTCCAGTAACCCCTGCTGCCCACCAAGGGAGGCCAACGTACTAGCTGGATGTACCGTATCCTTTGGTGCGAGTAAAGCCGACAGACACAGCCACCACCAGGGCTGGCAGACCTGGAGGAGGTTGGGGGGGGGGGGTGGCCACAGTGAGACGGCTGTCAGTCCTCAATGTCCCCTCTCCTCCCAGACCCAGCGCGGCTGGCCCCTGGCCCAGACAGTGGGGCCAGGGCCAAAGCTGACCCTATCCTCCTTCCCCTGCCCCCAAGGCCCAGTGACAGAGTCCGGCACGGGCCCTGCTCACCCCAGCCCAGGCAGAGGAAGCGTTTGCGAACGAGGCGGGTCCGCATCCGTCCGATGACAGCCAGGTAGGACTGCCAGGCCTCAGTGAGCACCCAGCAAAAGGAAGAGAGGAAGAAAAAGTGCAAGAAGGCGGCAGTCATGGTGCATACACCCTGCAGAGAGAGGGATGGGAGGGAGTGGCCCTGAGCAGGCACCGGGGTGGGTGGGGCCAGGCTTCCCACACCCGCTGCTGGGCGCGGCCATGGCCGCCCACCCGAGCTCGGCCCCCCACAGAGCCCTGTCAGGCACCCCCACCTTTATGCACCCACACACGGCACGACACAGGCCCAGTGACACGCACGCAGAACTCGACATCCGGGAGGCGGGCAGGCAGGCCACCCACGTGCAGACGGGGCTGGCGGGGGTGGGGGCTGGGGGAAAGACAGGAGCACCTGCCACATCATGGTCCGGCGGGCCCCACGCCTGGCACTCGCGGTGCTGGCACCACAGAGAAGGCCAAGGGGGCCTAAAGGACAGCCGGCATGGGTCATCCGTAGGCAGGTGGCACAAGAGGCCTCACTTGGGCTCTCACAGACACGGGGAGGCCCAGGCTCCACAGATGCCACCTGCCTGACACGTGTGCCCAGCTCACGTACGTGTTCACAGATGCACCCGTTCACCACTCGAGTGCACACACACCCCTCTCCAACGCCGTCACGTCCACTCCACTCACACACGCTACTTCCCCCCCCCCCACATACACACCCCCAACGCATGGCTCTGAGGGATACGAACACCCGTCACTTGGGCAGGTATGTGTAAACACGCGCGCTGGCACCTGCAAACGCTCGCTCACTCCACTCTCACCCTGGCGCCCGCCACCTGCACCTGCCTTGCTCAGCACCCGTGACTGGCCCACGAGGATCAGGACATTGGACGCCAGGATGGACAGGCAGAAGTTCAACAAGATGATGGAGCGCTCGGATTTTATGAACCTGAGAGGGCACGGCGGGCGGGAACAGAGGCGCTAGCTGGCCCAACCCAACCCGGGGTGGCCGGCCACCTCCCGCCCCAGCCTGCCCGGCGTCCCACCTACCTCCAGAAGGCCGCGTAGATGGCAAGAAGGGTGAGCAGCGCCATGCAGGACACAGCACAGCCGATCACGAGGGGGACCGAGGGGGAGCCTGCCAGCTCCAGGGTCTAGGGAAGATGAGCCGGTGGTGTACCGGGTCACCAGGAGAGGCAGCTGCGGGGGGGGGCCCCCCTCCCCTCCCCACTCCCTGTCTAGCCCAGACTGGCACCTGCACCTTCCTCACACTCACAGGGAAGGAACTCGCTGCTGTATCCACGTGTGCACAGGGCAGACCCAGTCACACACGTGGGTGTGTATTTATGCTCAGTCACCCACGCTTCTCTACACACAACCACACACGCACGTGTGTGTACACGCACATGACTGCCACCGCCACACATCCCCAGGTACGTCATCCCCGCGAGCACCATCCCAGAGGCACAGACTTCCATGGCGCGATCCCACAAGTGCACCTGCTCAGATGCACGTACGGGATCACCCAGGTCTCTGCCAACACCATCACAGATGGCCACTGGCAACCCGGGAGCAGCCCTCCCTCCCCAGGCCCAGGTGCTTCCCTCCCGCTCACCAGGTCCTTGGGCGGCTGGGCCAGCACAGCAAACGTGGACAGATGCTGGCACTGGCAGCGGGTGTGGGCTGCCTGGGTCTCCAGGGTCTGGCAGCTCTCAGTGTCCCAGTCCCCTGAGCTGGCATCTCTTGGGTGAGGGAAGAGGTGGAGTGATACCCAGCCCAACTCCGTGGCCCCACTCCCAGCGCTGGCCACTGCCCCAGGACGAGTGAAATCAGAGCAAGACCACACCCGAGAGGCAAGTGGCTAGGGCGCCCCGGGATGTGCCCTTGACACCTCGAGCCCGAGGATGGCCCTGAGGAATGTTTTGGCCTTCCAGGTTAAGACAGCCCTCCTGACAGAGAAGTGCTAGGGCTGTACCCCCACCACACTGCGCCCCTGCCCCACTCACGCTCTGGAGTAGTCCCAACTGGCGCAGTGGGGGTCCGTGGTGCCCTGGGGAACAGAAGTCATGAGTGTGGTGTGGGGTGGGGAGGTCACCACCAGGACAGCTACCCATCCTGCCGTGGCAGGCCCCACACGGGACCCACTATCGGGGCAGACCGCCTCCCCATCAGACAAGCCTTTGGTTGCTCACGATGGGGTATCCCCAGGGTTCCTGTCTGGGCCCCAACTCACGTTGATGATGTAGGAGAGCTCCACTGTGATAAGGGGCTCAGCTGGTGGCTGGGTGGGGGGCCGCACAGTCACTGTCATCACCCTGGATGTGACGGCCAGCGGGGGCCTGGGGACGGGTACTGAGGTCAGCTCCTACCACCGCTGCCCAGACCCAGTCTGGGACCTCAAAGGTGCTCTGGATCCGTGGTAGGGGGCTACCAGGGAGCCAAGACCAATTAAAGGCCAAGAGTTCCATGGGGCCCAGGACTTCAGGTGAGGTCCGCAGCTTAGCCTCTGGGAGCCGCACAGACATCTTTGAGAGGCACCTATGTCCAGGGTCAGACAAGGGTGCCCAAGGCCGCAGGAGGCTGCAGAGGGAGCTCCCTGTGACCAGCACAGCCTCAGTCCTCTTGGTCTCACCTGGGCGGCCCCACGCACCCCTCCTGGGGACTCACCTGGGAGGTGGCAGGATGAGGCCGAGCGTGCGGTAGAGCACAGCACCGATCACAAAGTAGGAGGAGGACTCCTCAGGGTCTGCCGGCAGGAGGCGCTGGTGGGAGTGGCCTGGGCCAGGGGGCACGGTTCCCGGGCCCCTCCCCTTGCCAGGGTTGCCCGAGGTGCCAGATGCCCCTGGCTTCCCCGGGGAGGAGAGGCTGAGCACCTCCTTGGGTAGGAAGAGGCGGTCCTCTGAATGTCGCACCCAGTCCTTCATGCCCCTGCGGCCGCGCATGGGGAATGTGATGTCACTGGACACGGCGGAGACTGGTTCCCGCTGAATGCTGATCACTGCAACCCGTGCCCGAGCCAGAGGGACAGAGGCAGAGGGGAGAGTCACAGGGGAAGAAGCCGATACGGGAGAGACAGACACCAGGACGCAGATATCGAGGTTGGTACAAACACACGGGTGGGGCACACATACACACAGAAACAACACAGAGGTGGAGGAGGAGAAGACAGAGAGAGAGATACAAAGAAGGGGTTAAACGAGGGAACTACAGGCCCCAGAGAGAGAGAAAAATAGGAGGAGCCCTCAGAAACCACCCCACTCCCACAGCAGCCTGGGTTCTGCCATGTCCAGCCCCGCCTCCCTAGCCTGCCTCCTGTACCCAGGTTGTCTGTGACAATCAGAGAGCTCTGGAAGGCCTTGAGGGCATCGCCCACCAGGTGAATGAAGTCCTCCACGACACGAAGCAGGTGCACAGAGCCAGGGGACACCTGGAGACAGAGAGTGTATAAGGGTCCGAGGCAGGGGTCGGTCATGGGGGGCAAAGCCTGGAAGCCCAGCCCCTCACCTGCTGAGCATCATCCCACTTGTCCTTGTTCTCCGCATCCACCATGAAGCTCACCACCTGGAAGAAGCGCTGGGGCAAGAGCAGTGGGTGTCAGGAGGTTCCAGCCCCAGGGACGGAAGCTTCCCCATCAGAGCCACAGGTGCTACCCCCAGCAGACTCTGCCACAGGGGCCCAACCTCCTGCTTCAGTCTAGGGTGCCCTCCTTCCTTCTGGCGGGGCAGGGCAGTACCTGCACATCATCAGCCGAGGGCACGTAGGTGGCCCTCTTGAAGGTGTCAGTGACATTCCTCAGAATGTCCACGGAGAAGAGCAGGTCCCCACTGTAGTAAGTGCGCCGGGCCAGCAGCTCCTGCAGGCTGCGCACGACCTGTGACATGCCCTCGCCCGCCAGCATGCGCTGCCCCTTGGCCAGGTGCTCCCGAAGCTGCAGGGGACAGGCAGGCTGCTGTCACCAGAGTGTCAGGAGCTGGGACCGGCCGCTGGCCCATCCCACTCCAGTCCACCCTCTGCTTGCATCCAGAGGGAGAGGGAGGGTGAAAAGGTCAGAGAGAGATGCTCAAAGGGGCTCATAGGAGACAGAGTCCAAGAAAAAGACCTAAAGATACTTTAAAAAGACTGAAATAGAAACAGCTAGAGGAGGAAGGTGCTCAGATGTACATATAAAAGATGACAAGCACGGCACAGGGACAAGGCACCTCCCCATCCCAGAGGGGTCATGCCCACTCTGGAGCGTAACGCACTCTCTCACTCTTCCTTCCAAATACAAGCTCCAAGTGCAAACACGCAAGTACCAATTACAGCCAGATGAACACAGGCCACGTTCACTGCCAACATTCTTACCCCATGACAGGCCCTGGGTGGGGCACTGGGGTCACAGAAATCAATTCGACTTTGTCCCTGCCTTTAAGGAGCTCATAGTCTTAACAGGACACAGACATCTCGATGAGCATCCACAACACCTAATGACTTTGGGAAGCTCAGGGGACAAGAGGAGCACAGAAATAGGCACCAGGAATAAGGAGAGACACTCGAGAGTCAGGTCTTGAGGTATGAATAGGAGCTTGCCAGACAAAGAGAGGCGCGGCCAGGCAGAAGTGGGCACAGCAGACGTATGCCAAGGCACATGGGCAAGAGCAAGAAACGAGCTCCCCCCACCCCCTCCCAGAGTCTGGGACAGATCCTGGGTCGCCCCAGCCCAGCGGGGCACACTCACTGACAGGTACAGGTAGCGGTACTCGTGGGAGATGCAGCGGGCGAAGCTGGGCAGACCCCAGTATGCCACGCCCTGGGCACTGAGGAGACAGCGGCGGCTGGCAGACCCTGCAGGCAGACAGGACACGGGGCTGGGTGTGGGGCCCGGCTCTCATCCACTTCACTCCGCGCCTCAGGCTGGAGGCTCCCACGGGCTGGGGGCCCGGAACGGAGACGGCAAGAATGGCAGGGGTGGGGCCCGAGGGGAGAGCCACCTCCCCCCCTCACCTGAGGCGTTGGGGGGGCACTTGTTGTAGATGATCTCGCCAGCGGCCGCCTTCTTCCACGTCATCAGCATCACGTACTCGTCTCTGCACATCTCATGGAAGGCTGCGGGGGGACAGTGGAGGGGCTCAGCCAGTCCCCACGGGCGTGTCCCTCAACCCCCGGGGTCCTGCCGCCGATACCTGGACACCTCTTCTCGCTGCAAGGCTTCACCTCCTCTCCAGTGCCCTCGCAGGGGTAGCCCTGCGCACCCGTGGCCTGGCACATGCGGAAGCGGCGCTGCCAGCCCGTGTCACACGTCTTGGAGCACAGGCTCCACGCGTTCCACGGCCCCCACTTGCCATCTGAGGCTGCAGGAGAAGCGGGGCGTGAGCGGCCCCGAGTGCCCCCAGGGCCAGGGCTGCCACCTGCCACCCGTGTGCCGAGCACTCACCCGGGCACTCAAGGTTGCTGCACTCGCGGGTGTCCGTGAGGGCACCCGTACACGTGGCCCAGGCCGGCCCCGCCACACTGCACTTCCGGCTGCGCTGCTGGGTCCCGTTGGCACAGGATGTGGAGCACGGGCCCCAGGGACCCCATTCTAGCCACTGGCCTTCCACTGCATGGGAGACACAAGCAGGGGTGGCCATTGAGCAAGAGGTGTGAGGTCTCGTGGGGGCAGAGCACCGCAGGGAGATGGCAGAGCCTGCCAGGCATTCAGACTTGAGCCAGGCCAGACCCACTGGAGAGGGGTGGATGAAGGGGGGGCTGTAGCGAGCAGGTGGTGCCTGGGCCTGGGCCTGCCTGCCTGCCACCAGCTCCAGGAACACAGGATACCTCTCCACACTCAGCCCCGAGGTGGCACATGCTCTCTTTGGGTTAGGGAAATGGGCCCTAGGGGCACCTTTGGATTTTTGCCCACGCTTAGGCCCAGATCTATGTCCCCTCACAACCCAGTTGCCATGAGCACCCAAGGGCAATGGACGGCAAGGGTATCCCAGGGCTTAGGGGAAGGGGCAGTCTTCTTTTGATGGACCTGCAGTGTGCCAACTCCAAGTCTGGGCGGGGCCACATCACCTCCCACGCCGGCAGGTACACTTCGCCAGTCCCCCCACCCCCCACACTTGGTTAAAGTTCGTGGGCCCCCAGGGTCAAGGCACTGGACCTGACTACCTCCCCTGGGTCTCCCAACCCCCACCCGGCTGGGCAGCGCCCGCCTGGAAGCCCACGGGCGCTACTGACCCGGGCAGGCCGCCATACTGCAGAGCTTAGTCTGCAGCTCGGGACCCTCGCAGGCTTTGCCGCCGTGCTGGGGGGGCACGCAGGTCCGCATCCGGCTCCGGGACCCCCGCCCGCAGCTGCGGGAGCACAGGCTCCAGGACCCCCACTCCTCCCACACGCCGTGCACTGCAAGGAAGCACGTGGCCGGTGGCAGGGCGGCACCCTGGCCCCGCCCACTGCCCATCCGCCCACCAATCAGGAGCTCCGGCAGCTCTGCTACCGCTCCTCATTGGCTCTGCACTGGGCCCCAGGACTCCACCCCTTGGGGGAAGACACAGGAGTCTAGTCCCAACTGGCACAGGATGCCTCCTGTGGCCACCAGGATAGGGAGACTAGGACCCACCCGGGAGGGGAGCCAGGGCTCCTCCTCTCCTGGGAGCACAGGGAAAGCCCAGGAAAGGACTCAAGATTTGCCCCAGCCCATCCCCCCTCCCTTCAGCCCTCCCCATCCCCAGACCCGAAGCAAGAATCCAACATGGCAGACCTGGGGCAGGAGAAGCGCCCCTCCCCACCCCAAGCGCATGGACACACAAAGAGACACGAACCTCTACATGGACACTGACACAGAGAGCTCACACTCTGGAACACAGCTTTGCCCCAGCCCTGTGCAAGCTCTTGCCACACCCCCAGGTACCAAGACCCCTTCCCATGTAGCCTTGCTCTAAATCCACAGCCAGGAGCTGGTTATGGCCTAGGCACCACTTCACTCTCTCAGGGCACGAGGAGCAGGCCTGGCTGAAGCTGGCCCCCCACCATGGTGGACCACCTGTCCCAGGCAGGCACATGCACATTCTCAACACTCCATGCTGGACTGAGGAGGCTCTTTGGGGACTGGGATGGGGAGTCAGAGGAGGGAGGGGACGGTCAGGCAAGGTTTCATTTAAAAAAGGAAAAAAAAAAAAAAGTGGCATTGGCATTGGTCTTAGACCTTGAAGGTCAGACTGAATTGTAACAGCCAAGGTGGAGGGGCGGGGGGTGGACAGGATAAGAATAAGCAAATGCAGGGAGGTGGGAAACTGCTAGAGGCGCTGGTATGGCCAGAGCAAAGGGAATACGGAGGGCGGTGAGGGTAAAAAGACGAGCCTTGATTACCAGGACGTAGGCAACAGGGGAGTGGTGGGCCCAGAACCGAGCCCGCTGATGTGGGCCCTGGTCTGATTCATCTGTGTCCCCAATGCCCTGTGTGGGGCTAGGCACAGTGTGGGGGACAGTCAAGTTTGATGAATGAAAAAAGGAGGCAACCAACCATCTTTGGAAACTGAACCTGCCCGAGTCCCAGGCAGGACCTAACCCTGCAGGCAGACCAGGCGGGAGGGTGGGCATACCTGGGCAGGTGGCTGAATTGTTGCAGGGCCGGGTCTCCCGCAGGGGCCCGCTGCACAGGGTCCCATAGGGGGAGGACACACAGGAGCGGGTCCGCACCTGCAGACCCTGCCCACACGTCAGGGAACACACGCTCCACGGGGACCACTCCTCAGCCGCCGGGTCGCCTACGAGAGAGGGACAGCGTCGGCGGCAGGGGGCACCTCCCAAGCACTCAGCCTCATAGGGATCCTCCTACCCTGACCCCAAGTGACAGGCTCTTATTAAGGAGGCCACCCAGCCCTGCCCACAGGCCTCACGTGGCAGAGATGTGACTGAGCTCTAGGACATAGACACAGACGGGCACACGCCAAGCACACATGCCACCAGACGCCACACAGTCGGGCCCCCGCCACAGAGGAAGGGAGGCGGGCCCGGGTTACCTGTCTGCGCCATGTATAGCCCAGGCTCATCTGCAGACCTTGGCCACTGGGTTTTCACCTTCGGTTCCTCTTCCGGCTCCTCACCTGGAACACGGAGGTGGTGGCAGGGGCTCAGCCAAGGCCAGCTCTGTCCTGCCAGAGTGGCGCAGAGAGGGCAGCCTTGCTCGCCCTCAGCCTGAGGGCCTGGAACCAGCTGCAGGCAATGCTGAGTGAGGCTCAAGTCCTTGCCCCTGCCCCACCACCATTTCACAGATAAGGAAACTGAGGCTCAGGAGGCCACACAGGACTTGCCCCCGGCCTCACAACCGTCTTTTCCTTTTCCTCCTCTTGCCTCAGCCAGCCTGGGGGAGACCGAAGAAGAGTGGCCGCTCACATCAACGAGCTCCGGGAGGCTTCTGTGCCCACGTGCTCTCCATACCTATCTCCTTTAATCCTCCTCTGGGAGGTAGGGACCAACGTCTCTGTTTAAAGATGAAGACACTGGGGCGTCTGGGTGGCGCAGTCAGTTAAGCGTCCGACTTCAGCCGGGTCATGATCTCACGGTCCGTGGGTTCGAGCCCCGCGTCGGGCTCTGGGCAGATGGCTCAGAGCCTGGAGCCTGTTTCCGATTCTGTGTCTCCCTCTCTCTCTGCCCCTCCCCCGTTCATGCTCTGTCTCTCTCTGTCCCCAAAATAAATAAACGTTGAAAAAAAAAATTTAAAAAAAATAAAAAAATAAAAAAAAAAAATAAAGATGAAAACACTGAGGACCAGAGAGGAAAAGTGACTTGTCCAAGGCCACACAGCTTGGTGAGCCTGAAGCCCAGGCTCTTTGCCTTCACAGGACGGACTCCTAAGGCTGATGAACAGACCACCCCCCAGGCCTGCCTCTGGGACACGATTCATGCCAAGCCAGGGGCTGAGTCTCAGGTCCAGAAATCTGCTCCCCATGCAGCACTAGACTGTGGCCTGGAGGTCAGAATGAGGTGCCTCTGAGACCCAGGGGCCTAGGGTGGGTGCCTACAACCTGCAGACCCTCGTCTCCGCTGCCCCTGCGGCTGGGAGAGCAGCTGATGCTCCCAGAGGCCGCTGCTGCTGCGGCCCCAGCCCCACCGGGCTCTCGGCTCATCACTCTGATTTATGTGTCTGGTCTAGGCCTTGGAAGCACCACCCGTGCTGGAGGAGGGGTGGGGAACGCCCATTCTCCAAAGCTGCTCAGACATGAGCTCAGCCAGGCCCTCTCCCACAGGCTGGGTAGCCTAGATGGGGGCTGACACGAGTGTGAGGGGAAAGACCCAGCCCGTGGAGAGACTGCTGGGCAGGTGGGAATAGCCTCTGGGACAGGGCTCAGCCCATGCTGTCCCCGGACTAGAAGGGACTGCTCTCCCCCACGCCCACCCCCCACCCCAGGCCCTCTTCTATTTCTGATAAGCCAGGTCAGCACCTAGCAGGCACTCTGGGTTTGAAGGAACCGGAGAGGACTGTGCTCTTCCTGCCCCCTGCTGCCCAGTCCGGTCTCTGCGTCCGTCCAAGAGAAAGCTCTTTCCGACCAGGCATGAAGACGGCCACCTGGAGCAAACCCGCCGGACAGGGGGCCCCGAAGTGCCACTCAGCCTAGCTTATGGTCTCATCAACTCCGGGGCCCTTCCCTCCACTGCGGCCACTGGTCCCAGAGCTCAATCTATGTTCTCCCCCAAACTTCTCCACCGTCTCGCAAACCTGGATCCCCAGGAGAGCGTTGGAGTCCAACAATCCTGGATCCCAACTGGGACACTGACCAGCTGTGTGACCTTGGGCAAGTGTCTTTGCCTCTCTGCCCGTTTTCACCTCTGTAGAACAAGACTCGAACACCCCCTACCTTGAGGGCTGACTCTCGGACTCCCCGACAGGAGGCCATGAAGCCCTTGGCACCCTGCTTGGCATGTGGTGAGTGCTCAGAAGGCAGGAACTGTGGGTTTACTTTTACCATGCCCCCTCCCCTCATAACCTGCACCTCTTCCCCACCCTCCCCTGCCACCCTTCAGGCCCCTGGGCCTCCCTTCAAATAGCATCTGCCTCTGTCAGGTCCCTGACTCTATCGGGACCGCAGAGAAGGTGCTGGTGCCGTGCCTGCCGACTCCCGAATCCCCTCACCCAGCCCTCCACCCCACCCGCTCAGCCAGTCCCCAGCCCCGGAGCCTTGTGACAAGCCGCCTTCTCCACGCCCACCCCCAGGCTGCTGAAGAAATCCACAGCTGTGCCAACTGGCACCACTACAGACTCAGGGCTGCGTATCCGCTGGGCGCCCGGGGCTTCTCGGCAGCACTCCCCGGCTCCCCACCTTCCCCACTCCCCACCTTGGCTGGCTGTGCCAGACCTTGACCTCTCTCCTTGAGCTCATCTCTGCCCCCCCCCCCCTGCAATGAGCTCCTCTATAAAGAAAGCAGCGTAGGATCCCCCACACACACACACACTTCTTGCCCCACCCCTCCAACTCCCAAATTCCCTGCATCTACTCGCAGGCCCAGCCCTGCATCTACTCCCCCCTGCCCCCTGCCACTTCCAGGAGGGCTCCATTTGAGCCATCCGTTAACCCTCTGGCTCAGCATTTGGTCGGCACAGGTCCCAAGAATGGACCTCCATTCTGGGGGGAGCCCCTCTTTGAACCTCCTTCCTCCTCCAGCCACTGCCCTCAGCCTCCTCCTCCCCAGCACTAAGTGGTCCACAGCTGGCACTCTAGTTTCTCACCTGCCACTCACATCCTGGCTCAAATGTCACCTCGCCTGGTAATCCACTGCAGTCTGGCTTCTGACCACATCTTACTGCTGAAACCGTTCTTGACAAAGTCATCAACGCCCTCCTTATCACTAAATCCTACGGACACTCTGCAGCTTTGTCCCACTTGACCCCTGGGTAGCACGGGGCCCTGCTGACTGTTCCTGCCTTGAAACACTCCCCTCCCTGGCTCTCCAGGTTTCCTCCTACCTGTCTGGCTCCTCTGTCCCAGTCTCCTTGACTGGTCTGTCTTCCTGCCCCTTCCCCTATCGGGCCTCCACGCTTCGCTCCACACTCCCCTCCCCAAGGTTCAAGTAGCCCCTCTGTGGCTGCTCCAGAGTCATTACCCCCAGCGCCCCACTCGGGGCTTCACTCCTGGGTGGCCTCCTGCCTTCTGGACAGGTCTACTGACGAGGGGCCCTCAAATTCAGCACGCCTAAGACAAGATTACCCCTTCTTCTCGAATCTCCACCTGCTCGTTCATCACCTCCTTCACCTGGGAAACTCCTACCTGATTTTCAAAATCCACCTCACATGGCTTCTCATTTGGGGGGGTCTTCCTCATCCCCCACTCCTCAGGCAGAAGTGGCTGTCCCCTCCTCTGTGTGCCCTGTCGTCCCAGAGGATGCCATCTTCCGACCATCTGAACCTCCTCGCGCCCATTGGCCCTTTGAAGGCAGGCTGTGCACGCCATCTCCCCGACCCCAGTGAACACCGGCCCAGAGGAACACCAGCAAACAGCAATGAACACACTGCTCCTAGCTTTCCCTGCCACCCCACGGGGGTCACTGGGAATTAGCACTTGTCATCCTGAGTAGCGACTTTGCCCAGCAGCCCTCCACCTACAGCAGCCCCGGGCCTGACACCCATTTCTTAATAAACATTCTGCAGATGCTGTTCGACCTATCACAAATCCAGCTGAGGATCCCGTCATCCGGTTCCTGCTTTGGCGTCTTGACCATCATCGTGTCTGTGGCATCCACCAGCCTGGCGTCCGGTAAGGTCAGGAAACACGGACATGCGAGACAGCAGTCTGACCCCCTCGCTGCTTCCCGTGGTCCCCACATCCTCTACAAACCGTGCACCAGCACTTTGCGGGCCAGCCCCCACGACACAACCAGAGGTGATGGAGGTGGTTTCTAGGATCCACCCTATTTGAAAATCAGAACGTGTCCCAGGCCCAGCTCTTGAGTCCCTCTCCCGGCCTCCCAGGCTGGGCCAGAGAGGGGAGGGAACAAGCCCGAGGCTACCCAGCAGGGGCCTGCACTGACTGCCCTCCCTTGTACCCCCTCAGAAGGGGGGCTGGCAGTCTATTTCCCCCACGTGTGAAAGCTAGTTCTACCCGAAAGGGAGGAACACCAGGGGGGTCACCCACTCAAACAATGTTTCAGCTCAGCATATGCCATGAGGCAGGCCACAGCCAGCTCTGGGCCCACAGCTGGGGGAGTCTAAGAGGCAGCCGAGCCAACAGGACAAGAAGGGGTCCAGGAAAAGGCAGCTTGTAGGACCCGGATCCTCACAAGTTCTGCAATCTATAGGCCTTCCCACCTGCGAGCCCGCCCTGGTGTGGACGGACCCGCTTCCCCGGGACACGCTACCCTGCTCTACCCCTGAGGACCTCCTCCCTGTTCCGTTTTGTTTTGAATGAGGTAACACTCACTACACAACCCGCTATTGCCAGTCACCGTGCACCTCGTTTAATCCCAAGGAGGATGGGTTCTCCCATGTTACTGATGAGGAAGGAGGCTCCAGGGTCGCACGCTGGAGACAGGCTGCGTGGCATTCGAAGCCAGGCTTGCCTGACTCCTCTGGAGCCGTGCTCTTTCTACTGAGCTGCGCTGGCTCTAACAAAATGCAGTTGGAGCCTCCTGAGAGATGGCTTTCTTAATTCCCATAGGACCCTGAGTCACTCCCTCATCCCGCCAAAGCCCCTCACACTTGCTACCGTTATCCTGTTTCCACGCCACCTTCTTATTGTTCCTTTGCACATCCACTCCCCCACTGCCCCCCTCCCCCAGGTGAGCCTGATTCTCTTCTGCAGCCTCCAAAGTGATCCCCTGGGAGCCCAGCGCAAAGCGCACGAACTCCCCTGCTGAGGAGCCTTCAGTGGCTCCCCACTGCTACCAGTGTAAGCCTCTGAGCCTGGCATGTGCCGGCCTCTGATGCCCTGTCCAGTCCTGTTTTCCTCTCCCCACCGGGCAGCCAAGCACACTGCAAGGTCATGTGGACCAGTGGGAAGGACATGGATTAGAGAACCAGAGACAGAAGCAGATTTGATTCTCAATTCTGCCAGTCTTGCTGTGTGCCCTTGGGCAAGTCGCCTCACCTCTCTGAGCTTAAAAAATCTTCAACTGAAAATAAAGAGGACACGTCCTACCACAGGTTCAGAATTAAATGAAACAAGAGATATGGACCGCCTGGAATACAATAAGCTCTCTGTGCAAAGGGACTGCCCCCTCTCTTGTTATCCACCTGCTTTCCTCCCTGAGATTGGTGTTCCCTCCCCCTTGCAATGCCCTCCTCTACCTCCATCTGCCAAAATCTTCTACGTGTCAAATACTGCCTCCTCCAGGAAGCCTTCCCAGGCTGACCACACAGGGGTTCTGGTATGCTGGCCCCTTCTCCTGTGGCTGAGACCCTAGATTGTCTTCCACTGCGGCTGAGAGTAACCTAGGCTCATCCCTCTTGTGGGCACTAAGGGAGGGTATCAATCTCCCTCACTCCTCTTGCACAGAGGGCCCAGCTCTGAGCAGCCAGACACAAGACAGGCATTCAGCAGACATGGGCCAGATATCCCTGAGGGTTCCTCCACCCCAATCACCCAGGGGCCACTCTTGTTCCCCCCTTGCACCGGCAGGCTGGGTGGGCACAGGGGCTCTCTGCCATCTGAGCAGGACGGTAGGCACCTGCTCCACCATGCTCTGCAGACCCTGCCCCCCAGACTCCACACAGTCCAGCCCCCTCAGCCTCCTTTGTCATGAATATGTTAAAAATAACCACGATAATCATCACTTCCACGGGGAGAGCAGTGCAGATTTACAAAGCAGCCAGCCCTCCCAGGGCTCTCTACATCCTCCCTGAAGCTGGCCCTGGAGCCCTGAGTAGGCACCAACAGATCCCCTTGAAACATGGTTCTGTCATGTCCCTCCATGGCTTCCCACCCCCAGCAGTGCTTCGTGAACCCTACAGTGCCTTAAAAAAAAAAAAAAAAAAACCGGGGTGGGGGGAGAGGGAGGGCAGGGGCAGAGAGAGAGATGGCTTTTGAAAATTCCAAGCTCTACCTCTGCAGTCCAATGCAACTGGGTATCCCTGTGAGACCAGATACTCAGCCAGAATGCCAGTTCCCCCCCCCCAATGACTCCCTCCCCCGAGCTGCTGGCCTCTCTGCCCGGCCTCTCGACAGAGCTAGCTGGGTCCCTGCCACCTCCCCCCACACAGCCAGGAGCTCCTCGAGAGCGGGGACCACAACTGACTCATCCCACCTCCCCCACGATACCCAACTTCTTGCTGGCTTGAGGCCTTTGGTCAATGGAGGCGGGGGTCCCAGTGTCTGGGGATGGCAGTCAGAACCTTGGGCCCATCTCCCACCACCGGGGCTCACACTTCCATGTCCTTGCACAGGCTGCTTCCTCCTGCCAGGTTTCCCAAAGCGTGCAGCAGGAAATGAGTTGGGGTGGCTCACCAATGTGCCCTTAAAAAACCCTGCATCATGGACTGGGGCAGCTACCCCTTCTAGGTCTCTTTTAATTAGGGTGACTTCCTGCCAATATGCCTGGGGTCACCGGGTTTGTGCCTGCTGCCATGACATAATTAATAGGACCCCTTCCCCTGCTTTAAAAACCTCAAAAATGTCCCAGTTTAGATGATAAATTATATGGTTGCCTTACTCTTAATCCTTGCAAATGCATGCAAGATAAAGTCTCCGTGTAGTCTGAGACTTTCACACACCGCCGGCATGTGCTCATTTCTCTAACAAATCGACAAGAAGGACGAACGTCTAGCTAGAATTTGCTAACATCGCTTTGTTTTCACTGGGGCTGTTTCTTCTGTTATCTTTTGCTTCAGATAAGTGATACTCTTTTTCCAGGTAAGATGGGAAATTTCTTCCTAACGTATTAAATTTTAGAAGTGATTCAATGTAAAGAAAAATTCCATGGGTAGTGAATTCCTATTCACTCCTCAAAACCCAACTCAGAATCACCTTCTTTAGACTGCCTTCCCACCCCTCTGTGGTTGAACCCCGCACTCTTCCTCCTCCCTTGACATCTGGCCCAGGTACATCAAACCTATGGCACTAAATTATGACAACACGCAGCTATTTATTAGGGATTTACCATGTGCCAGGCACTGTACTAAGCACTGACCTATATTCTCTTGTTTCATCTTTATCATCACTCTGTGAATAGCCCAACTATCCCGACTTTACAGGTAATGAAATGGCAGGTGAGGGGCGCCTGGGTGGTGCAGTCGGTTAAGCGTCCGACTTCAGCCAGGTCACGATCTCGCGGTCCGTGAGTTCGAGCCCCGCGTCAGGCTCTGGGCTGATGGCTCGGAGCCTGGAGCCTGTTTCCGATTCTGTGTCTCCCTCTCTCTCTGCCCCTCCCCCGTTCATGCTCTGTCTCTCTCTGTCCCAAAAATAAATAAACGTTGAAAAAAAAAATTTTTGGAAAAAAAAAAGAAATGGCAGGTGAAGAAACCTGCCCACGGTCGCAGAGCTTAGTCAGTGGTGGGGCTGGGAATTGAATCCAGGGCCAGGAAACTTCAGCCTGTGGCTTTGACCACCACTGTATACCTAGTGGTCGCTCTCCCCGATCAGAGGGCAGGAGGTACATCTGGTGCACCTGGGATCTCATTCACCCAGAGCCAACCCAAGGCCCGGCACAAACTCCGCTCCAATAAAGACACAGAGATGTGTGTGATGGGTGGGTGGGGACTCAGTCCCTGCTGAGATATCTGGGGGAAACTGGGTCCCACTCCCCATCCTGTGACAGAGCACACAGAGCTCCAGAAGCACAGATCTCGGCCGGAAGGACCTTCTAGGAAATGTACTGAATGTGTGAGGTGCCCCCTCCTCCCACCATGAGAGAGGCCTGGCCTCCCCGGTGTCTGAGCACCAAACAGGCAGGTAAGGCTGCACTTCCCACCAGCGGACCAGGCTGGCCAAAAGAGGACAGCAGGGCCTGAGCACCGGGAGGAGAAAGACCAATCTAGGACTAGGTTGGGCAGGTCCAAGGAGCTTCCTAGAGGAAACGGGTTGAGCAGCCCTGGGAAAAATGGGAAGTTGTGGAAAACCAAGGCCAAAGGGCATTCCAGGTGAGGGAAAGGCCCAAGCAAAAGCAGGGAGTCCAGAAAGCAGGGGCTCAGGGGCCAGTGAGAAGCCCTGGTCAAGGGTAGGACGGAACTAGAGGGAAGGCTGAATAGCAGGTGGCAGCTGGGTCTGGGGTGGGGCTGGAATGCCAGGCTGAAGAGTCTGTGCCACGATGGAGAGTATGGGGGCTGGATCTGGGAAGTGATGCACAGATTACTGGAGGCCCCGAGGCCCCCGTGGGGCAGCCCATCGTCCAAGTCACCCAGCAGCAGTGGCAGAGTGGGGATTTGAACTCTGGCCTCCGGAATGGGGCCTGGGTGATGGGGAGGTGGGTTAGCAGCAGCCAGCCAGCCAAGGATGGGACAGCACCTCTGAGGAAGGCAGGGAGTGCGGGAGAGGAGAGAGGAGGTTCCCCCAGGTGTCAGTCTGCACAGCCATCCCCACTGGCCAGTGTCTCGTCAGGACCGGGGAGGGGTCAGCAGGCAGGAAACGCAGGGTGGCAGCACCACGTCTTCACCGCGATTCCTGCTCCCTGCCCCCCACCCCGGCCTCAGCCAGCATCCGCTGGGCTCCTTCCTGCCTGCCTTCCCTTTCTTCCTCTCTCCCCACTTAACAGATTGCGGCAGCAAGATGGCACAAATTTATGGCTCAACTCACCAAAAATAACAAGAGATCTATCAAAGGCAGTTTGCGTGAAATTAACAGGCGCCTGTACCCTCTTGTCAAACGCACTGGGCTCTGAGGCGGGCCCAGGCACTCCACCCAGGCACTGTCCCCCAGTGCCACTCTTCCAGCATGGACCCAGTCCCACTCCACCTGGCCTTGCCTTCGACTGATTCTATGCAGAGTGTCCCAGAGAAGGGGAACACAGCTCCCCTGCCACAGGGCCTGGCAGAGGGGCTAGGACGAGGGTCTTACTCTTCCTGTTCACCGCCTTGCCCACCAATCTCGTTCTCAATCTGGCAGTTCCACATGTGAGCCGGTCCTCCCACAGCTGGTACACGTGTCCAGCTGGCCCAGTGGGGAGGAGGGGGTCCTGCCAACCAGACACAAAGGGCCCTGAGTCCTGACAGTGCCCTGTCCCTCAGATGCCCACTGCCACATGGAACAAATCGAGACATACGCCCACTGTCTCTTGCCCCTAAGAGACTGGGCAGAAGGAAGGAGATGGCAGAGAGGAAAAGTAAAAGCCTCTTGCCTGCCAGGGGAGAGGAAGGGGCTCTGGGCACCAGTGTGCTGGACAAGATCACTTAGGAGGACCAATGCCACATCACCCCCTGTAACTCCCCACGAGGGCCCTCCCTGCAGGCAACCCCATGGAGCAGCCTGAAAACATGCCAAGCAGGACAAGGAGCATGAGCAGAGGTCAGGTGTGGAACAGCTGGGAGCCTGGGACTCCCAGCTCAGAGATAATACTAGGCCTCATGCCCAGGGACAGTCAGCACCCAATCTCCACCCATGCTCAGTCCCAGAGGCCCCCAGCAGAGGCTGTGATGATGGGGACAATGGTGGCCTTCCCATCACCAGCCCTCTCTGACCCCCAAAGTCACTCCGACTACCAACCAACTCCTGTTTCCGGCTTCACCAAGCCCAGCTGGCTGCTCCTGGCTCTGTGCTCCACATGGCAGCCTGCCCAGATGGTGCCCGCCCATGAGGGCAGAGCCTTGCTCCGTCCACTGGAGACCACTGGGCCAATGGACCGCAGGGAAAGCCAGACAAAAGAGCCTGCCCTCTGCTGAGCGCGATGGGGGAGGCCCCCACAGAGTGACGGGCAGTGGCCGCCAGGCAGGAAGAGTCATAAACCTCCTGATATACGCCTGGCACTCTCCGCCAATGTTCGACAAAGAAGCGAAATTCAATTTCTTCCTGCAGGCACTAAATCCCAGGCCAGCCTCCAGGGCCTGTAACCTGCCCACGGCCTGGCTGTCACTCGGACGGCTTCATCGACCGATGTTAGAGGCCAAGCTGGCCAGGGGGAGAGGCCAGAGCAAGGCCACTGGGCACTTGCCACGGATAGGCATGGTGCCAGATGTCTCACAGGGGAGGTTGAGAAGTGCCTCCCCACTGCATTGGGAGAGGCCACTGTCATGATAACTGGCCCTCTAATTAACTCAGAGACAGCTCCCCATTTTACAGATGAAGAAACTGACGCCAAAAAGATGGGATCCACTCAAGGTGATAATAGTCAAAGGCAGTGCTCAACTCCCGGGCACTGGCCTTCAAAGCAGGGGTGGGGACGGATCATACTCCTCCAATACTCCTAGCAGCCCTCACACAAGACCCCCTGTGTCCCTGTAAATCCTCTCAGGCCGATCTCCATGGCTCTTCTGACTTCCATCCCTGCGTGACATCCTCATGATGGGAGGCCAGCACCTGTTATCCCAAATGGGGAAACTGAGGCCAGGAGAGGGAAGGGAACTCCCTTTTAGTCCCAGAGCTGGGGACCAGATCCCAGCTCTGCCTCCCTCCCACCCCCACCCCCTGGCCAGTCACTGGCCCGGCACTGTTTGGCGGGCACACAGGATCCAGGTGAGGGCCTGGGGGCTTTGTAGCTGCAGGAAGGAGGGTCGGCAGAAAGTGGCTGTGGTGAGGGAGCCGGGGTGGGAGCGGGAGCAGGCAGGGCTCAAGGGCTCGCAGAGCTTTTGCCCAGTCAGCAGGAAGCTCTAGCAGCTGTGGCAGCCTCGGTCCCAGAAGACATGGGCCCAGAGGGGGAGACAGGGGATGCTGGGAGCGGAGCCAGCCCAGCCCTCCAGGGCAGCCTCGAAGCCCAGTCCTCTTCACCCAGGCACATTCTTCTGCACCTCCCTCTGCCCTGACCCTGGGGCCACTGCCAAAAAGCACCGACCCGTGTGGGCAGGAACATGTCCCTGCTCCCTGCCTACTCTCCAGCCTCCAGGCAAACTTGTCGACTTGGCACGCACTGCTCCCTCTGCCCGGAGCGCCCTCACCATTTCTTTGGCTTGGCTGGCTTCCACGTGTCCTTCAGATCTCTGCTTGCGCCTGTATCACTTCCTTCAGGAAGCCTTCCTTGATTGCCTAGTGGGAGGGTCCTCTCCCTGGGTTCACCACACTGCATTGTCTCATCTCTGCCCCCCATTCACCTACCCAGACTACAAACAAGAGTTTGGGGTTAGTGGGGTCTAACCCCAATCCATTTCGGGGACCCCAGCACCCGGAGAAGGCTGGACACAGAGGGGACAGGGGCGAAGAACTACGCAAATGGCCTGAGGATCTGCCAAGACGGGGACCAGAGCGTACCCTCAGCCCTGGGCACGCCCACCCCACCGGGGCCCTGCTCTGACTCACCATATCTCATCTCGGTTGTGAACAGGTCATTGCTGCTCCCTGAATGCAAATCGGCCTCAGCAGGTGGGGCCGGGCCCCCAGGCACCAGGGCATTGGACAGGGTGTGGGCAGCAGGCGGGCCCGGAGGCGCGGTGGTGGCCGAACCAGCCCCCGCCTCCCCGGGGCAGCTGCAGCCTGGCTGGGCGAAGCCACAGGCCCTGCCAGCAGTGCGGCCGCACTCCTCACTCCAGCGGCACAGCACGCCACAGGTGAACTGGCTGGAGTTGTTGTTGTTGATGAGCAAGACCTCGACGAAGCGGAAGGCCAGGGCAGCGGGCGCCAGCAGGCGCGGGGCCTCCGAGGGCTCTGCCGACAGGCACAGCTGCACGAAGTTCTTGTCGAAGTGCAGGAAGGTAAAGGGGCCCGAGCCGCCACACAGTTCCAGCCCCGCTGCCTCCTCCTCCTCTTCTGGCCGCCCCGCCTCTGCCTCCGCCTGGGCCACGGCTTCCTCTCGGCTAGGCCGCAGGCAGGTAAAGTTGACCAGGTAGTGGTCCAGGGGCAGCAGACGGGGGGCAAAGTGGGCGCACACCTGCTCCTGGCGGTTGAAGCGCAGGTAGAGGGAGTACTTGGTGGGGTCAGGGTTCTCCAGGGTCCAGGAGCAGCCTGAGGCGATGGTAGGAAAGAGGTCCTGCAGTGAGAAGGCCCCGTAGAGCACGCCCGAGGCCAGGGCGGAGCAGGCGCTGGGGGCAGGGTCGAAGGCGGCGGCCAGGCGCAGGGACAGAATCACAGATAGTAAGAGGGGACAGGCTGGGGTCATCCTATGTCCCTTGCCCTGTGGAGAGAGACAGTGGTCAGCAGCCCCAGGAGCTGCCAGCGTGGGCTCTGAGTCTCCTGTGGAGAGGGCCTGGCGGCTAAGGCTCTGGAGTCGCCCAAGTCCACCTGTGTGATCTTAGACAAGGGACGTGACTTCTCGGAGCCTCAGTCGCCTTACCTGTAAAATGAAGGCACGTGGGAGAGTGTCTGGAAGTCTGTAAGCCCTTAAGAAACATCAGTTGTTGCCTCTGTTATCCTATGATTCCTCAGTCAATCTCATCGGCCACCGGCATCTTGGCCTGACACTTGGATCCCGCCTCATCCCCACCACCCAACTTAAATTCTCCAGAACTGTTGCTCTCAGTCGCAGCGTATCGTGGTCAGTTGTGAGCCATGTCACGCATAATCCAGCGGTAATTGTCAAAGGAGCAGTGTTTGACAACGATTTGCTTTTTTATAAATCAGAGCAATTCAAGGTTATTCCCAGAACAATGTCGTTCTCACTCACTTGCTTTGCTGAGTGGGAGAGAAAGGGGAGGAGTTACCACTGGGGTGCCAGGGACTGCGCACAACCCAAGCCATGCCCATGGAGGGCATCACAAGTATGAGCGTCATGAGTATCACTGCTGTGGACTTCCTGGTGGAAACAAGGGGAGAGGTATCTGCAAAATGGGTGCAGTATTCCCCTTAACCCCTTTTCCCTTCCTGCCATGGGTTATCCTCCAAGGCCTGGCTCAGGGTCTGCTACCTGGCCCCCCCCCCACCCCACCTCCGGAGGCCACCAAGCCATCGCCCAGCTCTCAGCTCCCACAGCCCTTTCCTGAAAGCCCATGCCCCCCAATCATCACCTCTATTCCCTGCTGTCTCCCCAGGGCTATCTCACTCATCTCAGGAGTGGAGACCAGAGTTCACTGATTTCTCCCTCCCCGCAAAGCGCTACATACACTAAACCAAACTCCCAGAAGGCTGCAAAATTCAGCAGGTATGAATGTACTCTCCATGCGTGGGCAGGCAACCAGGACCCAGGCCATGCCCCGACAGACACTCAGGACGGTCAGGGCCGAGTGGACAGAAGCTGGCGGGCAGGGCACCTGCAGGTGCCTTCCCACCCACCAAGCCAGGACACAGCCACTGCCCACAGCCTGTCCACACTGCCCACAGCCTGTCCACAGCGCTGTCCGGAAACCAGAGCCTGGCACCTGGGCTGGCTCAACCCTGCTCCCGGCCCTGCCCCCTAAGTGATCCATGCTGCCTCCCTCCTCCATGCCGGCAGCATAGCTCACAGCACTGGATGGGCCCCTAGAGCCTGGTTGCTCCACATTAAAGGACAAAGGATGAGGCTCCAAGAAGGGAGGCAACCTGCTCAAGATCACACAGAGTGGTCCAGCTGGGACTGGAGCCCGGGACCTGAGGCCCCAGCCTGGGGTTCCCTCTCATCCACCAATAGCCTCTTGCTCTGTCCCCTTCCTTGCTCAGGCTGCACGCCCAATGGAGAAGCCATTGGCTCTGGGAACTGAATCACAAACATAGGATAACTCACAGGTGTGGCTAGGTTTTCCCAAGACGTAGCTGCTCCCCAGGCACAGATTTCCCCTTAGCTTTTTAGGAGCCTCAATAGTGGTTGGAGGTGGGGGTGGTGAGAGAGCAGGAATTAGAACCCCAGAATTCCAGCCTCTGTGCAGCAACCATGGAACTCCTCACTCCCCCAGATCCCGCACTTGCCCCTCCCCAGCCATAGGGGGAAGGAGGGGTGGGGGCTCAAGCTCCAGGCAGGCTCATTTATTGGGGAGGAGCGGCCCCACCCTCCCCCAAAGACCCGCCTGGAGTTATCCAACAAAAGTCAGGACAGGCTGTGTCTCCACTGCTCCTGCCAGAACTGCAAAAGGGACACAAGACCCCTGGCCTCCCCCGCCCCCACATCATGCCTGTCCTAAACTGTTCAGCCAGCCCAGCCTGCTGCGGCACCAGCGAAGCCAGTGGCTGATGATGACTGACATCCAATCCCCCCGCTGCCCCCAATTATTTTTAAGCAGGCTGCAAAATTCAGGCCATAGCTGTAGCTCAGCAGAGGGGAGGTGGGGGCTCATTATAACTGGCCTCGCCTCCCCCACTTAGAGCAAGGTGAGGAACACACACACACACACACACACACACACACACACACAGGCTTGAACATTGCTGTGCCATGCGACGTGCACACAAAAGCATGTATGCACAGATGCATGTATAGACAGGTGTTCACAGGCATTCAGCATGCACACAGATCAGTGAAGCCACAGATGAGTGAATTCACGTGCACACTAGGGTACAGGCACTCACGTGTACAAGGTATAAAAGAGCCAGACACTCGTACACATGGAGAGAGATGGAAATATACTCTCTAGTGTGAATATACACAGGCATTTGGTTCTTTGAGGCTTAGCATATGACAGCTAAGTGGCAGGTGGGGTCTGACTTGCTGTTCCCTCCTTTGTGTATTCCTGAAGCTGGGGGCTCAGACCACCCCCCCCAACCCCACCTCCTGGGCCTCAGCTCCTCCCTCCTCCATAGCACCAATCCATCAAGAAGCACTAGGTCCACATCCTCAGAGCCACAGCCTGGCTTCTCCAGAATTGAGCCGCCTCTAAACCCTGACCAAGCCCCCTCCTCCAGACAGCCCCTTCACACCAACTTGGGAATTTCACCCTGGGTATGTATTACCCTCGTGGTTCCTGCTATGACATAAGACCTTTGGGGGCCCTTTTTAAATCTCACTCCACATCCACAAAATAAGGCAAAAAGCCCAATTCCAAGTCAGAGAAACCCTCTCGTGGGAGGGGACCTGGAAGGATCCTTGCCTCCCAGGCAGCCGAAGCGGTTATTAGCCATGTTCAACCTCCCTGAACGGAGGCAAGTTCCCCACTCTGTGGAATGGAGACCATGATCCCTGCCCCCAGGATTACACACACTTTCTTGTTCAGCGTCCCAGTGAGTTCCCAGCACAGAGCCTGGCACAGACAGGGTATGCACACCTTCCCTTCCCCCCTCCCACGGAACCTCACAAACTCTCCCGGCTTTCCTGCTGAGCTCCACCGCTATCTCTGGGAAGGCCCTTTGGGTTGAGCCATGTGAATGGCTTGGCCACCTCCAAACCCAAACAGCAAGATCACATACACGCACAAGAGCTAGAGACGATAGGTATGGAGCTCAGCTCTGAGGAAGAACTTCCCGCGTCAGGAGGTTAATGGAGAGGATAATCTAAAAGCCTCCTCCCTCAGGACCTCACTGGGCTGAGATGGGTGAGTTGCCCATTGGCATAATCTCAGTCTTAGGGACCCCCTCCTCCAGCTACCTCCACCGCATGCCTGCCGCCCGCCAGCAAACTTGAGAATGCCACCCACCCTGTGTCCTAGCACACTGAGGCCCCCTTCCTCCCAGACCCCGCAGGCCTGCTCAGCCTCGGGCTTCCCTTCTGCACTAATGAGGGAATAGGAGGCTTTCGCAGCAGCTGTAAGGGAAAAGACTGGGGCTGAGGGGGAGGGGGGCGGGGGGCACCTCAGGGCAAGGCCTGGGTCTCGGGGATCCCGGGGATCGACCCCCTTGCGCCCTGCCGGCTGGGAGCAGCGCGGCGCTGGGTGACCGGGCGCTCGGAGCCCAGGGCCGCGGTCGGGGGAGGGGCGGCGGGTGGGGGAGGGGGCGCAGCAGTGCGCACGTCGGTCGCGTTTATCCACCTGGCAGCTCCAATTCGCCCGCCCGTCACTCACCCTCCGCCTCCCGGGCGCTCGCTGCCGGGCCGAGCCCAGGCCGACACGCGGGCGGGGACCCCCCACTCGGGGCCTTCGGGTCCCCTGCCCCTGCACTGGCCGGCTGGCAGGGTCCCCAAGGACCCCTCTCCCGGAGCTCTGGTACCCAGGAGGGCGCACATTTCCATCCAGCCTCTGGAGCTGGCGGGCAGGACCGAGGGGAGGGGGGTTCCCCCCCCCCACCCCAGTGCGGCCCCGCCTTCTCCACCTGGCGGAGCCAGCCACTCCTCCTCTTTCTCAAGGGCCTTTCGGTCTGGGGAGGGGGCCTTCGGCCCACCAAGAGAAGGGAGACCGGGGTGGGGGGTGGGGGCGGTGCCTCGAGGGCGGCGGGGGAGGGGGCGGTGACTCAGCCGCCCTCCGCCCGCCTCCCCGGAACTTTGCAGCAGCTGGAGCCGCCGTTGCTACAGGAACCGAAAGCTTTTGTTCCCCAATGTCAGGGCTACCCGGGCAGACTGGAGGCTGAGAGGCTGCCACTCCCCGGTGGGACCCAGGCCCAGCCACACTGCCCAGAGGACTTCCGGCCCACAGAACGCCGTGGATTCAAGCCCTCTCTCTTCTCTCCCTCTTATCTGCCCTTCACCAAGCCACACACGCCAAAGCCAGGTTTCTTCAAACTCTTGGGCCCTGAGCCTGGGTCGCCCCCTAACTCTAATCTGAAGCACTAACTGTCCTGGAAAGTTCCCGATGGCGTCTGACCTCCTGGGGAGAGGTAAGAGGCTCCTCTGTGCACCATGTTCTCCTCTGTGGCTGATTTCCCACGTGCCCTCCCCCCCCATTAGGCAAGCCTGCCTTTGGGGACCTTGACCTGGGTTTCTTCCCTGCATTTTTCCTACCTCCCCAGTCTCCACACTGGAGCCAGGACCTCAGAGACCTTGGCCTGGCTTTTACTGATGCCCCTCTGGCCAGAGCTGATCCCAGAGCAGTCCAGTGGGATGGTGAAAGATGGGTGAGGGAGGGAAGAGACTGATAGTCACAGGCTCCCTGGACCCACTCTGGGGAGCTAAAGGTGTTTTCTGGCTTTATTATCCTGGGGGATAGAGTGAAGTCACTAGAACCTGTTCTGCACTTCTCCTCTGGGAATAGTAGAGTGGCAAGGGGCCTGACCTTGGCCTTGAAGACGAACGCCCAATAAGCCAATCATTGTTGAGCACCACTAGATGCCAGACACTCTATACAATCTAATTTCATTCTCCCAGAAACTATATGAGGCATTTATCACTGACCCATTTTATAGAGGGCCAACTGAGGATCAGAAGGGTTATGTAGCCTGCCCAGGTCATACATCTTTTGAACCCAGGTCATCTGACCAAAAGCTGAGTTACTAACTACTTACTCAGCTCCATTACCTGGGGGTTGGGAGGGAGAGAAGAGGGCAGAGACCAGCTGGAACCTTATTTGGGGACACAGAAATGCCTACCACACACAGCCACCCCAGGCAAGACCTATCCCTTTCTGAAGAGTGATGGGGGAAGGGAGAAGAGAAGAGAAGAGAAGAGAAGAGAAGAGAAGAGAAGAGAAGAGAAGAGAAGAGAAGAGAAGAGAAGAGAAGAGAAAATCTGTCAATCTTGATCCAGGGAAGACCCTCCCTCAAGCCTCACCACCACCACCATCAGGGCATACCCAGTACAGAATCCATACTGACCCCTGTGGCAGCGAGGGAGACACTCCCCAGGTGCCTGTTCTGCCCCAGGGCCAGGTGGACTCTCCCCCACGTCTACACCATGCCCAAAGTAGACCAAGCCCACCTTTGCCCCCACCCTTCACCTAGTGGAGACTGCCATGGGGTACACAGAGGCTCTCTGGGGACACCCGCCCTAGCCCAAACAAACCCATCCAGACCATCTCAAATCCAGGGGCTAGTCTTCCTAGTCTGTCCCTGATAGATCAAAGGGCTCCGGAATTACCGCTGGGATGAGCCCTCCACCCCACCCCACCCTACCCCACCCCACCCCACCCCCAGAGCATATGGCCTGACAACCAGGACTGTTCCCGCAAGGCTAGCACGAGGGGGCACCCGGCCTCACCCGCCAACCTCCTCTTCCCCAGGGACTTCCCACTGCCAGTCCCGCAGCCACCGCTGCTGCTCCGGCTGCGGAAACCTGGGGTTACCCGCGGGAGGAAAAGGAGCGGCGGGTCCAGGGCTGCGGGCAGGGGGCGCCAGAGGACGCCCAGGGGCCCGGCCGGCAGCTGGCGAGGCGGGCAGGCGGGCAGTATCTCTGGCCCGGGAGCCCCTCCCCCCGCGGGCACCAGACCCTTCGCCCGCTCTGCACCCGCCGCGGCGCAGAGGACTTCCCTCGGACCGAGCTGACTGCGGGAGTGGCCGCCAACTTCACAACCTACAACCCGCCCCCCCCCCCACCGCCGCCCCAACACGCCAGCCCCCAGGGCTGCAGGAGGGTGCGTGTGGTGCCCGGCTCTATGCCCCAGGGGTGGGAAGAGAGGGATGGGGGATGGACAGACTCTGACCAAAGATGGACACGGGAGTCAGGGATGCAGGGCCAGCCGAGATCCCGGCCGGAGAGGAGGGGGCTCAGATCAGACACGGGGGACACGGCCCCAAGTCCTGGGTGAGGGGGAGGAGACTTGCAGCAGAGATTGGCGAGGGATAGAGAGACTCCGGGCAGATATGGGGGAGGAGGCAATCGGGACAGAAATAAGAAGGGAAGCATGGTCGGGGTACTGGCGCGGGGAAAGGCAGTAACTGTGGGCAGACAGGGATAGGGACGGGTAGGACTCTGGGCAGAAATGAAGTGAGTGGAGGAGCAGGGTCCGGCATCCAGCCGAGGTGGGGGGGGGGGTGGATTAAGGTGGAAGACAGTCGAGCTGCAGGTTGGAGAAAGGGGCTCTAATCAAGGTGGGGGGCGCACTGCCAGGATCCAGGCTAAGATACGGAGAGACTCGAGACAGCAATGGGGGTAAGGTCTGGGTCAGGATTGTGGGGGAGGGCTTTAGCAGAAATGGGGAAGGGGATGGGGGTGGAAAAGGGACTCACCAGCGATGAAGGGGGCCTCGGCCCCAGGCTTCGAAGTTCCCAAAGAGACAGGAATGGATAGATGCTGAACGAACACAGTTCGGGAGGGGGAAGATTCGACCGAGATGAGCTAGGGGAGCGCCCCGAGTCCGGACCGGTGCGGAAACTCGGGACCGCGCCGGGAGGTTCTCGGTGCGGGGCCGGGTCAGGGTCTGGGACCGAACACTCACCTGGGCGCCGTCAGCAGCAGGAGCGGGGGCCGGCGCTGGCGGAGGCAGCCACGGGGCGCAAGTTTGCCATCCCTAAGGCGGGGGCCTGGCCGGGCGCGGGGCAGCTCGCGGCAGCGGCGCGGAGGGCCGAGGCTCCCGCTCCGCGGAGCCGCGGGTGCAGAAAAGGCGCCGCGGAGCAGCGCGGGGCGGGCGGGCGCCGGGCCGGGCGCGGGCTCCTGCCGCCGCCTCCTCGCCGCGCCGCCCCCCCCCCCCCCGCTACCCGCTCCCCCGCCCCGAGCACCGCCCGCGCCGCGCGCCGCCTCCTATTCGCGGGTGGCGGCCGCAGCCCCGGGCTCCAAAAGCCGGCGCCGCATCCTCGGTCTCAGAGCGCCGCCGCCGCCGTCACTGCCGCCGCCGCCGCCGCCGAACCCGGTTCCTCCGGCCGTTCCGGCCGCTGCCCGCAGAGCGCGCCGGGCCGAGTGACGGCCGAGGCGGGACGCGGCGCCTGCGCGGGCTGGGCCCGGGAGGGGGCGCGCGCCAGGCCGGGCGCGAGGAGCCGCGGGAGAAGGGGCGGGGGGCGGGGGCGACGCGCGCCGCCTCCTGTTAAAGGGGGAGCAGCGCCAGCCGAGCCGAGCGCACCCTCCTCCTCCCTGCCCTGGGCCCCAGGCGCCGGCGCGGGAGAAGCCCCGGGTAAGCCCCCGCCCCGCCCGCGGCCTCCTGGACCGCAGGATGCGGCGATCCGCGACGCCCCTCCAGAGATCCCCCGGGCCGGAGGCAGCTCTCGCAGCCGGGGTCTCTGGGGCCCTGGGGGCTGAAACATTTGCCCCACCCTCCCCCGTATGCATTGCAAATCGCATATCCCTGTGCATGCAGGTGCCACTCCTGTGCGCTGAACTTTGCATATGCTTATGCACACAGGTGCCCTACGTGTGCACTGCAATGTTGCCTGGCTCCGTGCATGCAGTCGCTACACACACACTCAGCGTGTTAACATGTGTTCAGGTCTTGAATGCATGTTGCTTGTTCCTGTGTGTAGAGATGCTGTATGTGTGCAAGCTTATAAGTGCCACATATGTGCTGAGTGCTGTGGGTCACCTGTATGTAGGAGCCACACATGTACGCTGCAGTGTGGCATGTTTGGTGCATACTCTAGTGTGAACTGCAATGTTGCATGTCCCTAGGCACGGGGATGCTACACGTGTGCAGTGTGTTACATGTTTTCCTGAGCGCCTGTCTATTCCCACAAGTGCCTTTTCCTGTGCCAGGGGCGCCCCCATGTTGCATCTGTTTGTGTAGAAGCAGCCGGAATGTACAGACCTGCCCCCTCCCCATCCTGGCACTGTGCAGTTGGGTGGGGCCAGAGCCCACATGGTGAAGGTGGTTCCCAGGGAGATGCCCATGGCTCAGGGCCCTGGTCTGGTGGTTTTGTGGCCTGGGCATGTTGCCACCAAGAAGGTGGGCAGACCGGGGACACGCCACTTCGGCCAGAGACAAGTAGGTTAATCAGATGGCTCTGGTCAGAGGAGGAGCCAGCAGGGGGCAGCTTTGCAGGGAGCATTTGGATGGTTTCAGGAACCCTACTTTTTAAAGGTGCCCTGGCCAGGAGGGGGCTGAGCCTGGGAGGCAAGGAAGTCCCCAGTCCGTCCAACCCCAACCCCACCTCTCCACTGAAGCCCCTTGAGTTGTGTCACCCTGAGGACTAGGACAAGAAGACGCCTCGTCCCCCAGGAACGTCCTGCCAGGAAGAGGCAGAGAGAAAAGCCCCTGATCTCTCCCTCCGTCTCTCTCTCCCCCCTCCAGCAGTCTCGATGACATTTGTTGTGAGTGATTGTGAGAGATTATCGACTTTAATGGAAGGAGGTAATAAGGGGCGATGAAGGAATCTCACCCGTCACCTTAAGGGAATTTATGAGGCTGTGTGAGACAGGGAGGAGGCTGGCACCTTTCCTTTCCCAGCGGGAGCCCAGGGAGGCCTATGCCTTACACTTAGCACTGGCAGGCAGGGCTCCTGGGTTCTTGCCGGGCACTCTCAAACACCCAAGGTCTCTGGGTTTGGAGACTCAGCCGCTACTGTGAAGGCCAAGCCAGGCAGAACTTGCCATCTACAGAGCGTGTCAAGAGCCACCCCAAGGGCAGCGGGAGATCCCAGGTCTCCCTACGTGGGGCATTTCGAAGGGCAATGGCGTGGCCAAAGTGGATGCCTTAAGGAGGTGGGCAAAGGTGGAGAGAGTGAGTGAGTGGTCGGATATGAGGTATGCACAAAGGTATAAGGACAGGTCCTCAGAAGCTCCCAGGACCCTGTACTCCAGGGCTCCAGCCCCTTCCACTCCCACAGGGAGCCTGCCTCCCTCTTTATGAATATTCACTGAATTAGCATACTAGAGACCCAGAGCCCAAAGAAACACAGGCAGGTCTCTTGCAGATGTAACGCAGCTGGATCCCTGAGGCCCTCCCTTTCCCCCCCACCCAGGATCCAGCTGGGTACAGGGTAATGGGAGGGGCTGGAGAGACAGCAGCATTTTGTCTGTTTCGTGTTCCTTGGTAGCCCTCTGACTTCTCAACCCCGTTCTTTCAGGGTGGAAAGTCTTTCAGACTGAGGGAGAGACTGACAGTGATGGTACCCCATACCTGGGGGCTCGAGGCGCAGGGTGGCGAGGTCAGCAAGGCAGCAAGGGCTGTGGGAGCTGGGTGGAGAGAACAGACCTCCCAGGGGGTGTGCGGAAGCAGGCTAGATTAGGGCCAGCCTCCCGAAGGCTCTCCCGGAGGTGCCTCCCGGCTTCTTCGGGGCTTCCCCACCTCCTTTCCCAGGAGCCCCTGCCCTTCCAGACTCACTCTGGTGATAATGCCGCCCGGGAGGACTTGGAGTAATTACAAATCGTTTCCATATTCAAATCCAGCTGGTTGAAGAGAAATTACTTCTCTGACAGCCCAGGCGGGGGTGGGAAGAACAAGTCTAAGCCCCAGGAGGGGCCTCTGGGGAGCCTAGGGCAGAGACTGGGCAAGGGAAGGGGCACCAGTCAGAGCTTGAGCACAGAGGGTTTAAGCAGAAGAAATGGATACTTCCCACCTACCCCTCTCCCCAAAACAAAAACTGGGCAACAGACAATGACCCCAGTCCTTTGGAGCTCCCCCTGGAATCTCTGATGGCATGGAGAGGACCAATCCTACAAGGACAACTAGAAGTCAGGCTCTCTACCAGGCTCTCATCCTGCCTCCCTAGGCGACCTTGAGAAAGTCCCTCCAGCTTTCTGAGCCTCTGTGTCCTTACCTGTGAAATGGTATAAATGATGGCACCCAGCTCCAATGAGATAAAAGATGTGCATTATAGCAAGAGCTAGGCTCCTGAAAGGGGCCTTTTAAAATAATTGTCTTATTACCAATTAATTCATCTTTTGGTTAACAATAACAACCACCAGTGGCCCATTCCGGAAGCAGCACAGCCCTCAGTGGGGCAGCTTAGGAGAGGATGGTGGGTGATGAGGGCACACATAACCCTGGCCTCACGGGCCTGGCCTCACCCGCCTGGCCTCAGCCCTGCCTCCCACTGGGCCAGCCACTGCTATGCTTCGTTGCCCTTTAAACAGATGAGAGAATGCTCTTCTTCTCTTCCCAATGATTTATTTGGCCCAGAGCCTGGTCAGGTTTCCTTCTAGCTGGTGGGACCTAAGAGTGCCCCTCCCTCAGCCCCTACCCTCCACTGACACTCAGCCAGGCGCCCACAGCAGCCCAAAGCTCTGAGTACCAAGGTCCCCCTTGAGTCCCCCAACCCCACCCCAGATACCTATCAGGAGCTCCTAACATGTTCCCAAAGACACCCAAATCCATGTGACAGTCTTCTATCAGGGTCTGTCCCAGAGCTCATGGGATACATACCTCATTGCTCTGGATGTCATGGATTCAGGAGGGGTATCCTGGAAAAGGTGGACTGACCCTCTCTGTCTGTGGGAAGTCCTGCATGTCTAATTTCCATCCTTCCTGCTGCAGATGCCAAATGGGTTAGGAACCTGGGGCAACCCAGGTCGGGTGTGTGTCATTTTCTCGGTGCTATAGATCAAGGAGAGGAGGGAGGATTAGCAGCATTGGAGCCAAATCCTCCCAGAAGGTCAGTGCCGGGTTTGCGTGCACCCCTCTGGGCAGTGCCTGCATTCTCTGACCCCTGGGGCAGTGGGTGGAGAAGACCTTTAGGATCTTGGGTGATCTTCACACAAGTCTTACACTGGAGGATGCGCACAAGAGCCTGGCACCGAGAAGGTGCCTTTGCTCACCCATTCAACGAATCTTTATTGAGTGTTTACTATGTTCTAGGCGCTGGGATCCAGGCCATCAGCAAGTTCCGTTGCTTCTACCTTCCAAAACATCCCAAATCGATTCCCTCCTGACATCCCCACTGCCAACACCAGAATCCAAGCCACCATCATCCAGTGCCTGGACCTCCCTTATTTGACCTCCATGCTCCCACATCTACCTCACCCTCCTCCACTCCATTCTCCCGGAGCCCACTGAGTCATCTCTCTAACTTGTAAATCAGAGCACCTCTTCTTAAACCCTCCCATGGTTTCCTACTGCACTTAGCACCATGACCTTCCAAGCCCTGCATGACCCGGCACTTACCAACCTCTCCAGAACCATCTCTCCTACCCCCCACCTTCGCCCCATCCCAACACAGTGGGGGACTTTGACAAAGTCCAAATCCTTCTTCCACTAGTACTTGCCGTGGCTGACTCCACTTGCCAGGAAGGTCTGAGTACCAACATCACCTCCTCTAGGAGGCCTCCCCTGATTACGCTTCTAAAGCAGCCCTACCCACCCATCCCCGATTGTTCCATCCCGTGGCTTTGCACTTCCTTCACAGCATCATTACCTGAAAATATGTTATCTATTTACACACAAGTCATCAGTTTCCCTCACTGGCCTAGGAATTCTGTAAAGGCAGAGACCTTGTCCATCTGTTCATGTTTGTAACCCTGGCACAAAGCACCATGCCAGGCATGTGATAGGTGCTTGTCAAGGGAAGGAATGGCGAAAGGGCAAGTAAAGACCCTGCCCTCCCAGAGCTTCCAGTGTGTGGTCCTTGATCAATGTCCAATAAAACACTGTTCAACCGTTTCCCACGTGATGGACTAGAAAGGACTTCTGCCTCTGTCCCTCACTGGCTGTGTGACCTGGGACAGGTCATGCATGCTGTCCAGGCCTTGGTTTTCTCTTCTGTAAAATGGAAACAACCTAGCAGAACTGATGTGAGTCCCCATGAGATGACAAAGATGAAGCGCCCCACACAGTGCCAGACCCAGGGAGGTGTCATCTGCATGAATATGGCCCTCTTTCAGACTTATTCAGGGCTGCAGCTGTTCTGCATTCTGAAGACATGGAGAAGACTCAGAATGGGGCCCTGACCTTGAGGCCTTCCCGGTGCCCCCTCCCTCCCACCTAGGGAGAGAGGAGTTCTTATCTGCTGAGATCCTTGCTGTGAAAGAGGCCACCTGTGTAATCAGGACGGTCGCACCGGTGAGTGGGTGATCACTGCAGAGAAACTGAGTCTGGATCCACTTCGCGGTACCTCCTCTCCTTATGTCGCAGCCCCTCTTCGTTTTCCGCCTTCCTTGTCTGTGTAAACACATGCACACACACACGGATGCATGTACAGACAAACCCATATCCACACACTTACACAATCACCGGCCAGCAGACATATACCCTTGACTAGGAAACACAGGTGTATACATAACCACACACACACAACCCCTCTCCACTTTTCTGGCCCAGTGGGGACCTGTCAGACTCATCTATCAGTCCTGTTGCCTCCTGCTCTAGGCTGGGGTTAGGCACAACCCCTGCAGGTTAACAGGAGGCAGCGTGGGGACTCCCCTTGGTAAGTTCTCCTTGAGGTCTAATCCCACTCTCGCCTGCTGCAGACCTTAAGGACTGGGAACCCTGGCAACCACTCCGGACACCCAGAAATGACAGCGCCATCCCTTGTGCCCACACCCACAGGCTGGGGGACATGTAGAGGGTGGAGGTGCCTGAGAAGAGCTGCTCCCAGCTTCCTGCCCCGGGGCGGGGGGGAAAGGGAAGGGGAATCCCTCAAGGAGGGTCTGGGGCACTTGGCAGGCATGGGGCACACCAGCAGTGGGGGGCCAGTGTGTTCCCACCATCTGGGATGCCCCATGTTCTCTCCCCCGGGCTCTTTGCCACCTGGATCCAGCTGGACTGGGCTTGTGCCAAGCAGGACACATTGAGCATAGCAGGCAGGGGTGGGGGTGACCTAGAGGTCTAGAGGGACCAGCTCATCCTGTCGAGCCCCTCTGTGGGCCTAACACTGTGCCTCCTGCTTTTAACTTATTGTCACAACAAACCCTTACCCCAGCAAGGTCACCCCCATTTCCCAGATGAGGAACATGGCTTAGAGGGAGGCAGAGAGAAAACCAGAGCCCTCCCCCCGCCACTTCATTCAGTAGGGCCCTGCCTAGTCTCACCTCTCCTTGTCCTCCTTGCCACCCTCCAAAGGACAGACCAAGCGCCAACTGTGGAAAACAACTTCTTTCAGGATTGGAGCTGATCTTCCAGAGAGAACTAGCTCTCTCAGGGTGAGAGATGTGAAGGGACCTGACACCCAGGGCCTGGCCCGTAAGAGGCTGAAGCCGGACACCCAGATTTGGGGGAGGCAAACAGAGTGGCTGAGGGTGCTGGGAAGGACCTCTCACAGGATCTGCTGAGACGGACGCACCTTGCTGGCAGGCACAGCCACACTCCTCGCTGACACACCCCAGGAGGACAACCCTCTTGCCGGAACACACACTGCCTCGTGCTGTAAAGCAGTAAAGCAGTCACTGCCGAGTGAGCGAGAGGGTGGGCCTTCCATCTCATTCAAACCTGGCACAACTCTGACCTCTCTGGGTCCCAGGCTTGGGGGCCGGGGGCCCGCGGGGGAGAAGGCTCTGAGTGTCTTGGTTGGAGAGGAGGAGCCCCGGGGTGCATCGCCAGCCAGCGTTCTGCATGTCAGAGTGGGAGTGAGTGGGGCTGAGCTCGGGTACACGTGTGGGTGGCTGTGTGCGTCAATGCGTGGGGGGAGAGTCTGTGTGTGTGTATATGATGTGCCTGTGCGCAGGTTTTGTGTGTGTCTGCCTAGGCCTTGTACGTCAGAAGCCCGGGCCTGGCTCCGGGATCTCTCCTGGGTGTGCGTGCGTGTGTGTGTGTCTTTGTATGCAGGCTGTGTGGTGTTTCTCGTGCGTTTATTTTTCTGTTTGTGTACATGTGTGGCGTATAATGCACACAAGTGCCTGACGCTGGGGTTTGTGTCTCCACTCAGTGTCTAGGTGAATGTGGGGCGTGTTGACAGGGCTGGGTTTACTGCTGGAGTCTGTGTGCCACCAGTGTGTGGGGTTTCTTTGTAGTTTGTGCCCGAGCCTGTGCGTGTGCGCGCGCGCACGTGTGTGTGTGTGTGTGTGTGTGTGTAGGGGAAGTGTTTCCAGGCCTGTGTCTGCGCCTTTCGGTTCAGTGTGAGTCAGGGCATATGGCATGTGCAGGCCTGTATGTGACTGTGTCTGTGTCAGTGTTTGGTAGGTGTCCGTGCCAGCCTGTCATGTGTTTCCCTGTGTGTACTTGGGGGTTGTGGGCAGGCCTTCAATTCGGGGGGTGGGGGGGTGGGCATTGTGTGTAATACTATTTGGTGTGTGACTCTCAGTGGTTGTGACCCTGGATGTCCTATACGTGTGTCTAGATGTGGGGTGTGGATTATTGTGTAGTGTGTATCCGCAGAGCTGTAGGTGTGACATTTGTTATTCTTGTCTTTGGGGACTTTTCAAGCTAATGCTTCCCAGGAAGTCTCCTCCTCCCCCAAAGGCTGAGATCTCGGCCATGCTCTGCGCTCCCAGGCATCTTGGCCGGCTCTGTGTTTGCCTTGGGGGGGGGGTAGGCGGGGTGTGCTAAGAGAACCCTGAAACTGCCGGCCAAGGGTCAAGGTCGCATGTCAGGAAGCACAGGGCTCTTTCTCCTAGGGCGCCCCAGGACCCCCTCCTTTCCCCTCCTCACTCACAAAGGGCCCTACGGGTGAGGCCACCGCATGCCCGCCCCCCCTCCCGCCCTGCCCAGGTCTCCCCTGAAATGAATTTTAATTTCCGCTCTGGGCAGGCGGCCGTAATGAGGCTTGAACCAGCAGGGCGGCGGCGGAGGTGCGGGGGCTCGGGTTGCCAGCTGAGGAAGGGAGGCGCGGATTTGAATTTCAAAGGCAGCTGGGGCCCAAGTGCGTCTGCGTCGTGCGATTGTGTGTGTGTGGCGCTGGTGGGTCCGCCAAGGCGCGCCTGCGTGTGCGGCGTGTGTCTGGGTGAGCGTGTTTAGTGAGTGTGCCTCTGAAAGGCGTGTTCGAGGCCCCGCGTGGTCTGCGAGCGCGAGTGCCTGAGCCTCCGGGGGTCTCTGCCACCGTGAGAACGGCCACGGCAGCGTGTCCGCGTGTCTGCGCGTGTGCTTGTGGGCAGATGCTTGCATCTGGGAGTGTGTATTTTTAGGACGGGTCGGCACCACCGTGTGTGCGTGTGTGTCCGTGCTCCGGGCCCTGCGTGTGGCTGCGAGGGTGGCCGCAGTTTTGGGCCCTGGTGCCTGTGTCACCGCGTGAACGTCCGCAGGGGTGTGAGGGTGTGTCCGTGTGTCTGTGCCACGTGTGAACGCGCGTTTGCACCTGTGAGTCCGTGTGGGCATCTGTCTATAGGAACGCGTGTCTGAGAGTCCCCGCGTCCCAGCGTTGAGTCTGCGAGTGTGCCCGTGCTTCTGCGCGCCGGGGGTCTGTGTCACCGTGCGTCTGCAAGCGCTGGCGCCGGCGAGAGTGGGTGTCTGCGCGAGCACGCAGCGGGGCCGGCGCCGGGGTGGGGGAAGCGGGGAAGGGGAGCCCGGGGAGAGCGGGGCGCCCCTTCCCCCGCCAGCGCGCCGCCCCCCGCCGCGCCCCCACAGCGGGAAGGGGGGAAGGGGGACCCGCTCACCGACCCGCGGGTACTTAACGGGCTCTCCGGAGGCAATGGCCGGAGAGGATGGGCCATTAGCCGGAGGGGCGGAGCTGCACCCGTTTCACGCTCGCTCTTCCGAGGGCCAGGGCGTGGGGGCAGCTCATCTGTCTCAGGGAAACGGGCGTGCGCCGCGGAGAGATCGCCACCGCCTGCGGCTGCACTGGGGACTCAAGCTACAGAGCAGGAAGGGCCGCCGGGGCCCCAACAAGGTACCATCTCCTAAGAGGCAGCCATGGACACTAACTCAGATACACCGGGGCACATTCCCAGGCACACCTGACACACACAAGAGCGTGGGCCAGGCTGCTGTCACCCAGCTCAGGGGTCAGGCCCACTGGTGCGCACCCGGGAATGCATGCATGTGAACTGAGCATGTGCGCATGCACACACGCGCGCGCGCGCACACACACACACACACATCCAGAGACACAGGTAAGTTCTCACACTCACTGGAACAAACTCACCCCTCCCTGGGTTTTGGGCCCTGTGGGGCAAAGAGGGCTAAAGCTCAGAAGTCCTAGAGAAAAGGGGTAGCCTGAGTCACTTCATGTTGCCTTTACTCTGTCAGGCCCTGGGTTGGACCCTGACAGGGATGCCTCACCCTGCATCATATCTCCCAGAAGCTGGGGCGGAGGTGGGGGCACAAAGACCCCAAATACAGTTATTCCTGGTCATTGCTGTAAGGTGCCCACAGCCAGAGGCAGGTGAGAGCCCGGGGCTGCCTTCTCATGGGAGGTCCCCTAGGGTCCTGGCTGGAACAGGCAGGCGCTGTCAGGATACCCAGAGGACAACAAATTAGGAACTAGGGATGGGATGATGGTTTCAGTCCTCCTTCTCCGCAAGAATGACAGCATTTTTTTTTTAATTTTTTTTTTCAATGTTTATTTATTTTTGGGACAGAGAGAGACAGAGCATGAACGGGGGAGGGGCAGAGAGAGAGGGAGACACAGAATCGGAAACAGGCTCCAGGCTCCGAGCCATCAGCCCAGAGCCTGACGCGGGGCTCGAACTCCCGGACCGCGAGATCATGACCTGGCTGAAGTCGGACGCTCAACCGACTGCGCCACCCAGGCGCCCCAAGAATGACAGCATTTTGAGAAGGGGTAGGGACTGACTCCTCTCAGGAAGGCTCAGCCGGGGGCCTGGCACCAAGGGCCTACTCCAAAAACACTATTGACTGAATAAAGAAAAGAAATAAATGAGTTAGAGAATGTAGAGGACCACCTAAGGGCTGAGGGAGCAGCATACAGAGGCAGAAATAGTATATCTGCATGGCTCTCTGCATGGCCGTGTGTGTGTGTGTGTGTGTGTGTGTGTGTGTGTGTGTGTGTGTTTCAGGGGAGAATATGGGAAGCTGGAGGTTAGGCTGGAAAGACATCACCGTGGGCCTGGTAAGCTAAACCAGACGTAGATTTTATTCTCAAAACAACAGAGTCCTATGGAGGGTTTTGGACGGGAAAGAATCACGGTCAAATTTGTTTGGGAGAAATAGCTGGGCCACTGGAAGGTGGATTTGAGGAAGCCAGGACTGGAGAAGGGGGCTAAGCTCATTCACTTGTTCATTTATTCATTCAACAAGTATTTACTGAGAGCTTACTATAAGGGTCTAGCCATGGGGTGCCCAGGTGGCTGTGTCGGTCGAGCCTGCGACTCGATCTCAGGGCCATGACTTCAGGCCCCACGTTGGTGGTGGAGCCTACTTAAAAATAAATACATAAAAGTGTGTGGCGCTGAGGGAGTGAAACGGATACAATCTAGGACCTCAAGGAATTTCTAGAACCTGACCACATACCTGCTGAGCTTATGGTGAGTTTACCTTCTAGTGGGGGAGGGGAGGCAGACACAAAAGCATAAATATGTGGAATGTTAGTGTTGGGGAGTCCAAAGAAGGAAAATAGTGTTGGGTAAGGAGGCAGGAGTAGTAGAGGAGAACAGGGGGCGATTTTAGGAAAACGCTTCTCTGAGACGGTAGCATCCGAGCAGAGACCTGAAGGAGGGGAGGAATGCGTGGAGAAGAGCAGCCCGAATGGGGGGAAGTGTAAGTGCAAAAGGTCCTGAGGGGGCGTGTGCCATTTACTCAGATGGGGAAAGACTTGTGGGAAAGTGGATGATTTCTATTTTGGACGTGCTGCATTGAGGTGCCTTCAGGACATCCAGGGACAGTGACCAGGAAACAGGAGAGATGTGGGTAAAGATCGAGACTGGAGAGAAGGCAAGCTTGGGTGCTGCTGCAGTAGGAGAGATTAAGTGTAGCCGGCAGGGAGGAGAATGGGGAGGCAGCCCAAGGTGTGAGAGTCCGTTCTGGGGAGAATGGCTGCTAGGGTGGGGAGCAGGGATGTGGAGCATGTGACCAAAACGGCACCCCTAGAATGGTCCTGGTCCTAGCTTCCCCTCCTTCCCATCCCCCTGGGGCCACAGCCTCTCCGCCCTTGCCGGTCTACCCTGCTGCCTGGGAGAGAGCCAGGGTAACAGGCTAGGTTGCAGACAGGAGCCCCTTTCTACAAGGAAGTCCCCTGAGCAGCCTCTGCCCCTGTCCTGGCCATCAGAGCCAACCTGTCCCCCTTTAGTGCTTCTTTCCTCTCACTTGAGGATGAATCCTCAAGTAACTCTGCAGCCCCCAGAGCAGGAATTACTCCTGAGGAACAGGGGAATCTGGACTGAGAGTCTGGAGGACCACAGACTTCCTAGATGGCCTCTGAGCTTCCATTTCCCCCTGCGTGGGATCTGGAGGGACAACATCCTAGCAGGACCTTTCCAGCCCTAACAGGATCAGAATTTCTGAGGCTCTTTCATCACGTTTCCGATGATGTTGTTCGTGTGTTATTAACTGTTTCACAGCTGGCTCTGGGGAGGAAGTGGGGAGGCATAGCCTTGATCTGTAGCAGTTGCCAATTTCGCTGGCGTAAATCCTCCCGCGATGGCCAATTTAGACAACCAACGTGAAGTCAATTGGCTGGCAGATTCCTGAACATGTAACAATCGGCTCTCATAAACTGGTATGAACTGGTTCCAGCACCTTTGCCAGACACTTTCTGGAGAGATGGAAAAGAGGCACAAAGTCTGGGAGAACTTTGGGGGGGGATCTGCTAGTAGGAGACAAGTCAGGATTTCTAGCCACCCCCATCTTTCCTCTCAACACCCAGGTCATTCCCCAGGGAGGGGCCAGAGCCTCTTGTCTGCCATTGCTCCTCCGACTTTAACCACGTGACATCCTTCCTAGGCCTCTACTCATTGGGTTTCCTACTCAAAAGGTAGACCTGTATCCACAGCCTCACTCACTTTCCACCCCCACCCCCCGCAAAGGGGCACTTTTTTTTTTTTTTTTTTTTTTTGAAATAGAGGCCAGACAGCATGGGCAATGCCATCCTGACCCACAGCCAGGCTACAGCTGTGGTCAATGTAGACAGGTGACCTGGATATCTGGTCCAGCTCTGCCACCAGCTCCCAGGAGTTTCCTCTCCCAACCTGTCCTCAGTTTCCCCATCTGTAAGATAGGCAGCAAGTCCTGGCCTCTCCAAAGGCCCTTTCAACGGTGAGATCCTGCGATTTCTATCAGTCCTATCTCAGCCCTGGTGGCAACCCAGGGCCTCCTCTCTCAGAACATTTCCCCAGCCTCCTAGACCCCCCTGGCTCCAGCGGCCCCCCACCGCCGCTGGCTCCCCAGGCTCCCCGATAAGGGGCCCAGCTAATTACATTAGGATTTCATGCCAATTAGCAAACAATTACACGGGCAAATTGGTGCCTAATTTGGAGCAATAACGACAGCTCCGTTGGCCGAGGCAAGATAGCTGCAGACGAGACCGTTCACCGGGCCTGGTCCTGTCGGAGCCCCTAGAGGATGGGAGCCGCCAGCTCTCTGCCCTGACCCGGCGAAGTCTGCAGTTCTCTAATTTAAGGATCTTTAAGCGCTGTTTAGCTGTTTGTGCTGATGACATGGTCCGTCCAGGCCTTTAAACGAAGGATATAGAGGAAGAGGAGGAAAGGTGGATAGTGGGGACAGGGGAGCTGAGGCAGGTGGGGCCGCCTTCACTGAAGAGGTGGGAGGATTGGGGGACAGTAATTAACCGTCTAAAGGCTTGGATGTTTGAGTGGTTCATGTGAGCTCAGGACCAACGGAGACACCAGTTAGGCTAGAGCACAGGCGCACGTAGGGGGGTAGGAGGGCTGAGGCCATAGAGGTGGGTAAGGCCAGGCAGAGAGCACCATTACAGCAAACTGAGGCGTGCTCCCGGAGGCCTGGGAGCCCCTGGGGGTTCAGGGTGGGAGGAGGAGACTGTGCCTGGACTCATCCTGGGTCCTGACCTTGGGTCACCAGCAACCACCCGTCCCACCTACAGCCGCCCCCGTGAGGTCGCCTCCAGTCTCCCCTCTGAACATGGCTAGAAGCCACTGCCCTTGTCCGGGACCACAGAGCTGCCAGCTCTGCCCCTCATCCCCTGTCCATACTTTCCCCAAGTGAGCATTCTAACGAGCAAAGCAAACCAGATTCCTCATTTGTTTAAACCCTCAATGGTTCCCCAGTGTTCTCGGGATAAGATCAAGCACTCTGCATGCCCTGCCTGTTACCATCTGGCCACTGTGGACCTCCCAGGTTTCCCTCCCTTTCCGCCTGCACAGCCACCCAGCGTTCTGGGAACTAGACCCCGGTTCCTGATTGTGCCAGCCTCTCTCCCACCTCCCGGCCTTTGGCTATGCTGTTCCCTCTGCCTGGATTGCTGTCCCAACACCCCTTCCTTGTTACCCAGGAAGGTCCTTCCAGGGCCCCCTCCTCTGCCTCCCAGATTCCTCCAGGAAGCCCCAATTCTTCTCTCTCCTCTGAGCTCCCTTTGTCACCTTCTTCCATGGCACTGTTCACTCCACACTGGAGCTGGTGGTATCAGTGCCTGCCTGCTGCTCATGGGCAGGGCCCGGAGCTGATTTACTCTGTGTCATCTTCGTCCGGCATAGAAAGCACATGAATAGAGAAGACAAAGGGAGGAGATTAAAAAAAAAAAAAAAAAAAATCCCCTGAGGATGGTGGAGAAACTGAGGCAGAGACCCAGAGAAATATTTATGAATCTGGTGGATGCTTCACTTATGGAAGGAAAGCTGGGTCAGATTTCAGCCCTCTGTTCACTGGAGCCACGCCCTGACCCCATCCCTCCAGGTTTTCTTCCTGAACACCTTCACAAAGCTCGGAGGACCCCCTCCAACCCGTTCTTACCCAGCTGTTTTCAGCTCTGCTTTCAACAAATGAGATACAGAAATCCCCGCTAAGCTAAGGATGCCCCTCCCCAATAAAGGCAGCTCTCACGAAGGCGATGGCACAGCAAATGGAACTGCAACACGAAGGACGATGGGCAGACTCAAGGAGGAACCTCCTGACCACCAGGGCTCAGCCCCATCCCTAAAGGAATGGGCAACGGGGAGGGGGGAGGGGGCCTTGGCCTACCTAAAGGAGACTGAGCAGAGGCCAAGGGTGGAATGCAGACCTTCCTGGAGGCAGGGGGAAGACCCAGCTGACTTCCCTGAGAGCTTGGTTCTCCCTTGGGGGGCTGCCACTCCATCTCAAGGCCCATCACTCATGTTAATTACCAAGAAAAAGCCGATTTCTCCTCATTTCCAGACTCCGAATGACAGTATCATTAGGCTTGTAATGTGCAGAGAAATTGTGCGTGTCTGTCTTGGAACATGTCCTGAGCCAGAGTGGGTGAGGGCGCCCCCAGCTAGGGTTTGTCTCCAAGACATTCCCTACGGCAGAGGGCCAATCTCACGAAGCGATGCTGTGTCACCAGGACAAAGGCACTCTCCCTCTCTGTTTAGGGGGCACTAGTGGTGGTGATTACACATACTGGGCAATGGCGTGGGTCACAACACACAACACACAACACACAACACACAAACCCTGCCAGATGCAAACAAAGCCAGCAGTTCCCTTCTCAGAATTAGACAAGGGCGCAACCCCCCTTGTCCCAATCGAACTTGAACTTAGGCCTGCCTGCTGTCATAGCCCATCCCAATCTTGCCCAGAACCTTTACTCGGACCCATCTCTGGACCACCAGGGCATCTGGGTACCATCTCATCTCTGGGAGTGGGGAGTTGACTATTCTTGCGCCTTCCTTCCTCTCTCAGCAAAGCCAACATCCTAAACATGAGCAGACCTCAAACAACAGCCACTGCCCACAGCCCTTTACACACCTCTTCACACTCTTCACTGTGTTTCATCCTCACTCAAATCCACTTAACATGTGAGGAAACTGAGGCCCACACAAGCAAAGTGATTTGCCCAGGTTCACATCTCAGAGGTAAGCTTGACCCCATGTCTGCCCGATGTCAAAGCTCAGGCTGAAGACAAGGGTCTTCGATCCATCTAGTACTCTGGGAACACGTCCTCAGTTGGTCCCTGCTCCCGATACAGAGAATTGGACCCAAATAGGCTCTGCCCTCAAGAGCTGAGGTTGGTGAAGGAGAGGCAGGATGTAAAAATATAAATATAGCTCAGTGCGTTCTGTGCATGACACGAAAGAGAAAATACAAAAGGTTTATCCTCAACAGTAATCAAAGACATGCAAATTAAGACAACAATATGATGTGGTTTTACCTATTGAAATTAATACAGTTTTTTTTTTTTTTTCTAAAGACAGCGTTGATGTGAACTGAAATCTGGGGCACTCTCAGACTCTGCTGATGGAAGAGTAAATGAGAACAACTTTTCTTACATTTTTTTAAAAGTAGGCTCTACACTCAACGTGGGGCTCGAACTCACAACCCTGAGATCAAGAGTCACCTGCCTTACCAACCGAGCCAGCCAGCCTTCCCCTAGAACAGCGTTTCTAGAAGGCCATTGGGCCATGCTGCCAGGAGTTTTAAAAACACACCCCTTGATCTTGTTAATCTACTTTTAGGAATCCAATCCAAGAAATAACCAGATACTGAAAAAGAACCATGCATCAGGAATGTTTATTGCCATTATCTATAACTGAAAAATCACAACCAACGTAAATGTCTAGCAGTTGAGGGTTGGTTAAATAAGTTACAATACATCCATATATAAGAATATTATGCAACCATTCAAAGTCATGTTCTTGAAGAATTTTTAATAACCTGGGAAAATGCTCACTCTATAATAAGTTAAACAAAACCATACATATAGGATGCTCTTCACTTCATAAAAAAAAAAATTAATCAATTCATTTAAATAAAGTCTGGAAGGAAATAAACCAAGAGTTAATCTGAGAGGGTTTGGGGTGATTTTTTTTTTGTTTCAGTTGGTACTTTTTTGTTTTTTCTAAGTCTCCTCCAAATCTGTGGGAAAAAGTCAAAAAATGCAAGCAATGTAGGGGGGTCGGGTGCAGCCCAGGATGTCATGAGAACACAGAGGTCCCTAATCCTAGTCAGGGAAGGCTTCCTGGTAGAGGTGATGCCTGTACTAACTCTCAGAACACATAACCTTTATTTATCATTCCAAGAGTCAGAAGACTAGTTCTAGGCTAGGAAACCATGTGCAAAGGCATAGAGGCAAGAGAGATCCTGATCTCTTCTGGAAACTCTTAGTTGCTCGTGGGGCTGGGTGAAGGGGCAACAGGTAAACCCCATGCAGTGAGCAGAGACCAGACTGGGGAAAGCCTAGAAGACCGAGCTGAGGAGCTGGTGCTTTGCTCTGAGAACAAAGATCCAAGCAGGGGGTGTAACAGAATCTGAGTTGTGTTTTAAAGGATCGTCATTGTGGCCACTGAATGGAGGAGGGGATAGGGGCACAGGAGAGAGGGCGAGGCTCGACCTGGAGTCTGGAAGGTAGGGAGCGCTGATAGGAGGCTGTTGCATTGCCTGGGTGAGGGAGGGGTCTGGCCCGGGCTGGGTGCGGGTGGCAGAGAGGAAGAGAGGAGGAGCGAGAGCTAGCTAGAGCAGTGATGATGAGATTTGACAGGACTTGGTGATTAATTGGAGAGGGGAGGCCAGGTGGGGGAGGGGAAGCTCTGCCTCTGACAGGGACTACGGCACACACACATACAGGCACACACTCAGAAATTTAGATCACACGGTTTCAGGAGTGAATTGCACCCCCAACCCCCCCCTTAGCCCCCCCCCCCGCCCGGAGGGTCAGATTTGAGCCTTATTTGATATTTACCTGCAGACCCTAGAAGAGGCTGAACCTGGCCCAGTCACCACACTTGACCTCTGGCTCACCCCGGGCACCCATGTGCCTCTGTACTCCCAGCCTGCACCCCCAGAAAGTGGAGGCGGGCAGGGTGAAGGGAAAGCCCACAGGCAGTGGGGGTGGGCACAGGCAGGAGCAGACAGCCAGATCTTCCCTTGGGACATAATACCGTCACACACATAGACCCAGATCCACAGAGAGAGAGCACAGTCACCCACGGGGACTCTGAGAGTCAAGTCACAGGCAGAGATGTACACAGAGACAGCCTGACGCAGGCTGTTAGATGCAGGCCTGTCGCACACACAGTCACACACCCACCATCAGACAAGCCTCCGACACAGCCCCAGACAGGTCTCACACTCAGGCCCTCGGGCTCAGCTAGAGTCCCCAGGTCCTCCGACCGCTCCACCCCCCCCCCCCCCCCGCCCCACAGCCGTCCTCCCTCCCCAGGGGGACAGACAGAGGGCTGGCAGAGGGGCCAGCAGAGGGGACTGGCACAGGGACCAGCAGCCAAACGGGGCAGCCGGGAGGGAGGCCTCTGAGAAGGGGTTGCCAAGGCAACAGACTCCTGTACAACCAACCAGGAGCTTAGATTCTCGGCTCTTATTTTTAGAAGTTGGGCCTGGGCTGGTTGGGCCGGCCAGCGGGCCTGGCTCCCTTGGGCAGGGCCTGAAGATATAGACACCAGCCTCAGCCCCCCCGGGGGTTCTGGTGGGCACTGCCCATGCCAGGCTTCTTCCACACACCCCCAGCCTCCTTCCCCAGGGTCATGCCCTGGATAGGATCTTCTACTCCCTTCTGTCTTCACACAGACCCAGGGTCCCACCTGCTGTACCCTCTAACCTCCAGGGCCCAGGAATGGGGGACACAGCCTACCCTCCCACTGCAGTGTGTTGATGTCTGTGGCTTAATTTACAGTGTGTTGAGGGAAGAAGGAGAGGGTGGAGCTTGGCCAGATTCGTGAGGTGGTATATGGGGTATATGTGTGTGCATCTTAGGGGTAACTCCCAGGTCAACTCTGTGTGCGTGTGTGCGTGTCTGTGTGTGTGTGTGTGTGTGTGTGAGAGAGAGAGAGAGAGAGAGAGAGAGAGAATATTACCCTTTCCACAGAGGGAAAACAGAGTTCTCCCTCTCTCCCAGCCCCACTCACCACCCCTACCCCTAACCTCCACCCATGCCTGGATCTCTTAAAAATGGGGGGAGGACAGAGATCTCAAACTGGAAAGGTGGTAGAGAGTCTATGCCTTGGTGTCCCCCCCTTTTCCAGACCCTCCCTAAGTTTGAGCAGTTAGCTCCTGAGCAGGGCAGGAGAGCGGTGGCAAGGACAGGGAGGGACCAGACAGATCCAGGTGGACAGAGACTGGATAAGGGGGTTTGGGGAAAGCTTGCTCCAGCGAGTTGACTTTTCGGTGACTCCTCCAGCTGCTGGGGATTTCTCTGTTAATCTGGGCCGGCTCTGTTTGCATCTCATTTGCCTATATTTGCATAACAAGGGTCTAGCTGGCACCGGAGATCAAAATTCCTAGCCTGAGTAATTGTGTGAAAAAGCCTCTGGAGAGGGAGCCGGTAATTTGGGGGCCAGGGAAACAGAGGCAGGGAGCTGGGTGCACTGGTGTGGCTGGTCCAGGTCCACATTTAATCTGGGAGCCTCCATATCTTCCTTAATGCCAGGGCCAGAGGGGTGGGGATGTCAGTGGGAGTGCGATTGGAGGGGCAACAAGATTGAGTCAGTCTCAAAGCTGGGCACAGAGCAGTCAGTCCCCTTGGGAGAAATGGCCTGAATTTGGTAAGAGCAGAACTCGGAGTAGGGGTGGGGAAGTTAACACTCAGCTAGTTCTGCCCCTCCTGTCAGCCCCCTGGCCCCTCAGCCCCTACCAGTCTAGTTAAGAGCTGAACTAGCCAGAGTGCCTGGGATGGTACCCTGGACCACCGCTTACCAGCTCCAATACTCTCGGACCTGGGCAATGGAGGCCCCTGCCCTCCCCCTCTACTTCGGACGACCCTCTTCTGCATGGGATGAAGAATTTCAAGGTCCGAAGGCCCACAGGGTTGTCCCCACCTGGTGCTCCAGCCCGCTGCTAGACCATACCCCGACACAGGACCCTAGAATTCCCTGCCCCCGGAGCCCTAAGCCAGCTGCCAAGGCCTGGGTGGCGTCTTCTCCACATCTGTCTCCTCAAGCCCGAAGGGTGGCTATTTACCAGGAACGTGGAACAAGCAGGGACTCTAGTGTTGGGGCATCCGCAGGCCTGCACGCGAAGCCCCTCACACTGCTGCCTGGAGCCCAGAGACGGAAGAGGAGGCGGGTGGGGGTGGAGGTCTAGGGGTCTCCTGTTATACTCTTGCCCTAGGCTTCGTAAACATTCGGGGTGGCTCTGAGAAGCTGTTTGATCTTGGGCAAGTTACTTAACCTCCCTACACTCCCAAGTGGGGTTAATAATAGTACTTGCCTCATGCAGCTGTTAGGAGGAAGAACTGAGTTAATTCATGTAAAGCACTTAGAGCAGCGCCTGGCACAGAGTAAGGGCTTGTAAGTGTTCACTATTATTATCTATATTATCCCGGGATTTGGCTTTTTTCCCTCCAGCTGCAAAAGAAGCACCTTTTCTTTCACTTTGAGAGACTGAGAAAGTAAGGGATGGGGACATCCCTTCCACTCCCCGCCCCCAACCCTCTGAGCCCAGACTCCCCCCTTGTTTCCTTCCCCAGCTACCATACCCCCAGGCCAGAATGCCAGGATGCCAGATGCTAGGAGGACAGCCAGGTCACTGGACTGAATATAATGGTTTGTTTAATGTCCTTATGGGCCGAATGAATGAGTGAACACTGGTTGAGTGAATGAATGAAAAACAAAAATCAAATGACTAATCGTCAAAAGAAGGCTGGATTCACTGACAGAAGGACAGAGCTACAGCAGATGTTTTGGCTTTGGGGGCCCACAGATCCGTTTCTTGTTTGCTTTCATTAGATGGTAGGAGGCAGAGGGGGGCTAGGGGCCTGGCCAGGCTCTCTGCAAAGTCAGCCCTGGCGTTGGTGAGTGGCTGCTGCCTGGGGACGGGGTAGCTGTACCTGTGGGTGCTAGAGGAGGTGCCTGCCTGCGTCTGGGTCCTTCTGTGCCCCGTGGAAGCCTGAGTGTGTGGGAGTGGCTCTGTATGAATCCACGAATCTCTGTGCCTGTGCGTCCCTGCTCAGAAGTTCCTCCCTGCCCAACAACGAAAGGCCCTGGGGCAGGCACCATCCAGGTCTGGGGTGCGGGGTGTGGAGGGTGCTGGCGAGCTTCATTACCTCCTTATTTCCACCCCTGCCCCTCTCTGGCCGGGCCAGGCCTCAGCGCGCCCGCCTGTCAACTGGCGGGTTAGCAGTGATAGAGAGCTCTCCTGGGGCCCCGGCAGCCTCCACCATCTGGCCAGGCTGGTATTGAAGGAGATGGGGGGACCTGTCACAGGATGCCCCCTGGGCCCTCCAGCTTGGCACTGGGCTCATCGCAGAGAGTAATGGGCGTAGGGGCATGTGGGAGTGCAGGTGTGTGTGTGCGTATGTATGTGATTTCCTGTGTGGTGACACTGTCTGTGGGAGGCTAGGTTGACCGTGGGTAGAATTTTACGTTTGCATTCGTGACTGTCTATGTTTGTATGGCCACATGATTGGATCCTTGGGGGCTGGGGTTTCTGTGTATGACGACGTATGTCCCAGAATATGGGCAAAGCGTTTGGGTCTTGGCTCTGTAGGTTTTCCATTGGAAGTTCCCAGGCAGAGATGGGAGAGGGGAGGGTCAGGTCTGGTGGGGACAGGCGCAATGGCCTTGAGAGAAAGGTACCCATTCTTAGCTTTCAGTTCAGAGAAATTAACCTCCAGGTCCATTTCTTTAGAAACGATTCTCATTTCTCTTCCTCGACCTGGGTGGCCCAGTGGTGCTGAATCCCACTAGATGGGCTGGAAGTCCCTCTTGGGAAAACCAAGTGGGCCCTAGGAGTCCTAAACCCCTGTTTCCTAGAGGTGGGCCCCAGTTTCAGGTGCCATCAGAGCTCCCAGGCTCCCTGGGGAGCATCCCATGGGGTCCCCCCTCACCTGCCACAGCACAGAGGCAGGACACACGTAAAGCCACTCTCAAGTAGTGACACATGGCGACCCAGACATGAACACTGGCACAGGGTCACTTGTGAACCAGAAGCCCACATGACAGTCACAGATCCACTGGACACAAGCACATGTACATACACCCACGCGTACATTTTGACACACAAACATTCACACAGGCACACAGATGTAAGGTGCGTGCCTATTTACACACGAGAACATGCCCATGAGTTGCAAGGACACACATGCTTATTACATGCTTGCAGACATGCTTGCATGTGTGTGTGCACACACATTCTGTCCCTTCCCGCCCTTGTTCCATGCTCAGTCCGATTCCCTGCTGCAGCTCTCTTGTAGATGACCCTTTGCAAGGTGGGCATCAAAGGAGGGCCACATGTATAGGGGACTCCATGAGTAGATAGCTGTGTGTATCTACGTGTGCAAATTTGTACACGTGTCACTGTGTGTCTTGTAGTCTATGTGGCTCTAGCTCTGTGCAAAACACGCAAGTGTCCCTTTGCGGGTATTTTTCTGGATCTCTGCGTATTTCTGGCAGAACTTATGTGTACCTCTGTGTACACATTTTTGTGAGTGTGGATGACAGTAGGGGACTTGTGTATCATGTGCCTGCATCTTGTGGACCATCTCTCCACAGATGTATATCTGTATATGTCCGTGTGCGTGTTTGCATATATGTGCATTTCTCGTGTGTATATGGCTCTGGGGTCTGGAGTTCACAGGCTGGCTGGGCTGGCTCCCCTCCCTTCCGAAGCTGTGGCCTGGGGTGGGGCTGGGCAGGACTGCTCTGAATCCCTCAGCCATTGACAGTCGTATTTACAGAGCTCCGAGTAGGACGTAATTGGTTCTATTAATCTTTCTCTGGTTGTTAATTGCTCACTTATCGGGTTGTGTATTATGCCGACTGTTGCTCTTAATTCGCCTCCGTAGCTGCAGGTGTTTACTGCCTTATTAACAGTTAATCGGCACGGCTAGGGATGGAGACTTAATTGGCCCCCAGAGTGGGACACAAGCGGGCCAGCCGGGCACTGCCAGGCTCTTAGCCCGTCCCTGGAACCCTTACCTGTGGAGCGCAGGTGGCTACAAGGGAAGGAGTTGGCCCGCTGCCATCCGCAGGCAGACAGCAGTCTTGTATACAGTGGTCAGAGTGACAACTGTAGGGTATTAGCCCCCATGTAATCCTAACTCCTCCAGGAAGCCAAACAACCAATCAGAATCCAGCTCCTACACTCCCTCTCCAACACCAACAAACTTCATCTACCCAGGAGAGGAGCCAGCCTCATTTATCTTAATTATCCGAACCTAACTGAGAACTAAGAGACCAACACAGAGTGGAACTGGTTCTCCTCCTTTAACACCTCCTCTGCCTCCCCTCTGACCCTGGCAGTCAAGGCTGTTAAGGTCACAGAGACTCTGGGAGAAAGGAAGGCAAGAAGGCCAGAGGAGGAAAGGCTGAATATAGACCCGGGGAGGGCTTTCCAGCTTTCGAAGAGGCTATACAGAGCAACTAGTGTCCAAACGAGAACAAGAAATTCCAGAAGGAGATCTGCTGCTCCCTCCCAGCCATGCTCTCAGTCCTGCTCAGCCCCTGCTTTCAAAGCCCCAACAACAAGGAACTCACTACCTCCATGGCACGACTACACAACTACAGCAGTGAGGGTTCTTCACCCTGAACTGACCTCTGCCTTTTTTTTTTTTTTGCCCCATGTCTCAGCAGAGGAGTCCCAATTGTCCACAGTGGGGACCCTGAGCCCCAGAAAGGGCAAGGGAGTGGCTCCAGGGTTTCCCAGTCCTCCCTTGTAAAGGCTCAGATGTTTGACTCTCCAAAGTTTCTGCCGTCAGCCTCTGGCCAGACCCTGATCCACCCTAGACATCTCAGTCCTGTAAGGGACCTTCTTGGTCACCACCTCCCTAGCTCCGGTTTTTAAGCCTCTCAAACTCAGCTGCCACTGCTGCAGAGGTCCTGGGCTCCAGCACCTTTGAGACAGAAATGCAAGGTGTCTGGAAACAACTGGTCCCTGAGAGGGAAAGGCGTGTAAGGATGTGCATGAGTGTGTGGTGTTGGTGATGGGTGGGGGATAGGGGTCCCATGCTTCACTAACCTGGCCTCCAGCCTCCAAGGACAAACAGGCAAACCAGTAGTCCTCATCCTTTGCCTCGAATCCTGACATCTGGAAGTTCTTCCTGGTGTTTAGTTGTCAAGTCTTGAGCTGCAGAGGATGTTGATTTGCTTTGGTTGGGTCCTGAGAGGAGCTGGGCTCTATGGAAGGAGGGTGGAAACTACCATTAAGGGCTGCTGTGTGCCAGAAGCAGCATAAGTGTATGTGAAAAGTGACATCTCATTGAAGAATCACATCACCTGATAAATTAGGGATTAAGATCCTATTTACAAAGAAAGAAACTGAGCCATAGAGAGGGGAACTAAACTTGCCCAAGGCCACACAGGCAGGAAAGGGCAGACTGGGATTCCAACCAGGGCCTGGCATTGCCTGGGGGTGCTGGTAAAGGTCTTTGGTCAAGAGTACCTGGATGAATTCATACTAATGGTTCGGTAAGGTGACCGGGGGCCAGAACCAGGAGTCAGCATTACAGTTCACCCACCCACCCGGATTCTGGGAACATTAACAAGAAAAACACTCCCGCATGCGCTGCCCACGTGCCCTTCAGGCGGGATGAGAGAGGAAGCAAAGGGAACTGTCCAGGGATAGTTGCCCAAACAAGTTCCGGCCCCGCCTCTATGTTAATGACATGCAGATATATGTAAATTTGTAGACGCTACCGCTCAAACCTTTGGAAGAAATGGGATGACACAGGAGCAGTTGCTATGGAAACCCAAATGCGACCCCCCTCTCCCCCCAACCGCACAAGCGAGCGTACAGACACGTGCACAAAGACCCAGGGTTCCTCGCTCCATAGCCCAGAGGATCACGGAGTCTCGGAGGGTGTGAACCGGAAGGACCCTCAGAAACTGCGTCCAGCCTGAGGGAAGCTGAGACCCGGAGAAAGTCGCGAGAGAGCAGCTTCGTGGGGCGCCCTCCACTGAAGCCGAGGGGAGCTGGGTGGCCATTCCGGTCCCTGAGGACTCCTACTCGGGCCTAGCAACGTGAGCCCCGCCCAGCGTTGCTCAGCAACGTCCCTTGAGCCCAGCAACCGCCGACCACGCCCCCTAGCAACAGCTAGCCTAATCCTTGCTCCTCTCCGCCTCGGCCAAAAGAAAGGCGAGGGAAGGGGCTTGTGGACTAGGGCCAAAACGTGGGTGGAGGTCGTGTTGTCCGGTCCCCGGCCTCAAAGCAGCCTGCAGGATTTCGCTGTCCACCTCTAGCCCTCTTCGCTGGGTGAGGTGCTATAGGGCCGCGTCACCATGCCCATTTGCAGGGGGCGAAACTGACTCTCCGAAAGGAAGTTCCAGCCGACAGTCCAGAGGTTATTCTTCCCTGAGTGACCTGAGAAGGCAGCAAATGCTCTCCTGTCCCCCTGGAAGGAAGCCGTGGGCCTGGGGGGAAGGAGTTCACAGCCATCTTCCCCTTGACCTGCCCCAACTGTGTTAGGAAAATGACCCAAGTTCCCGACTCAGAATCAAGCTGCAGGTTGCATAGTAATTTGTGTCATTTACATATAGCCCGGAGGCTGTGGCGCTCACAAGCCCTTCGGAGCCCGTAAAGTTACCGAAGGAGCCCCGCCCCCTCCCCCGGTTCACAAGTCAGGTCTCCTCTCCTCTCCCCGCCCCCCCCCCCCCCCCCCCGCCCCGCACCCTCTTCCAGTCCCTCCGGCTAAAATTCCATACCTCGCCCCGCCCCCAGCTCGTCCTCCGGTCCGGCTAGCCCCGACCTCCATCCCTAGGCCGAGGGCCCCCTCTGCTGTCGGCCGCGGGTAGGGCAGCAGCGAGCTCATGGGGCCAGAGAAGAGGGGAGCCCCGAACAACCAACGCCCCCATCCTTCCCAGTCCAGCCCGGCCCTGAGCGAGGCTGATGCATGACTAGACTTTCAGAGGGATGGACGGGGTACACCCCTTAAGGACTGGGGAAGGCGTCGAGGAGGACGGAGGGGTCCTCCCAGAAGTTCTCTCCCCAAAGCCAGGCCCTGCCTCTTTGCACTGGGCTAAGCAGCCAGAGGGCAGCTAGTTTCCAGATAGGTCCCCAGACTCCGTTCTCCCAGAGATGCGTTACAATTGTAGCTGCTGTTAGCTCATTCCAGGCCCCAGGCAAAGCAGCACCATCCAGCCCTCACACCAGCTTCCAACCCCACCCTGAATGCCCAACCCCCTCCACTCCCAGGCCAAGACCCTCTTTCTCCTGTACCAGTCTCGGGGGGGTTGGCAAGAGGCACAGAGAAGAGTCATCCTATATGGATCTCCCAACTTACCCAACAGAGACACACAGACATGCAATCAGACATACATACACGCAGGTGCACCCACATGCTCACAGGCACATGCACACATAGAGACACTCACAGCTGCACACAGACACAGACACATGGGGAATATGATGGTACCCGACTATCCAAATGAAAAAAAATCCTGGTAACTGAAAAAAATATATTTTTTTTGGTAACTACAAAATTTACATTGCAACTTGCTCTCCTTTTTCTTCCTATCTCTAAATGCCTATGCCCCTTCAAAAGCCTCATTTCTCTCTCCCCCATCCTAGTCCTGCCTTCTCTCCCATCACTTCTTCCTCCTAGTTCGGAATACTTCCCAGAACCCACCATGGCAACAGCTGTGCCCAGGGGCACAGTGATGGTTCAGGATCTCAAGACAAGCAGCTGACAAGGCTGCCCTCTCCCTCCCCAGCACTTTAGCTCTGCTACATCTGTGTACAGAAACTCAGACACACCTGCCCCGACCCACACCAGGTCAGGCCCAGGGTCCCTCCTGACCAGCCAGAAGATGCAATCTGACCTTTGCCAAACTCTTTATTGAACCAAAAATCAACACCAAGCGGACTGCAGAACAGAAAACTCCAAACAGCTGACCCTCCCTTTCTTCTGCCCCTCTCTCCCTGGAACAGCTCTGGATTCAGCACTGGGGAAGGAATCAAAGACTCTCTTCTGGTGGGTAATGAGGGTCAGGTCTCTCTGGGGAAGGAACACTCAGAGCCATCTCCATCTGTAGGACCCAAAGAGTCAGGAGCTGGGCTTCGGGGCTCTGGAGCTGCAGGGGGCTGACCGAGTAGACCGAGAATTCCAGGGGCTGCAGGGGACAGGGCAGGAGTTGGGGGAAGGATCTCCTGGCCTGGGGACCTCAGTGAGGCTTGGAGCTGACGGCTCATGGACACCAGGGATTCAAGATGTTGGAGCAGGGCCTGGTGGGGACAGGAGGCTCTGTGGAGGCGCCGGCCATGGCCAGATGGTACTGCTGAATAGGGGTGCCTGGATTGGCACCGGCCTGGCTTGGGGGGCCACTGCCCTCGCCCAGGACTCTGCCAGGTCTCAGGCTCTTCCCACAGTCTCCCCCTGCCTCTGGGTGGCCTCTCCCAAGCACAAATTCCCCTTGGAGCCAGGCTGCTATTGCCCTGGTTCTGCTGCAGAGTATCCCTTGGGGGATGGGACCCCTTTGGGGCCACATCGGGACTCCTGTGCTTGGACTGGGAGCATCTCCTCTCCACTTTCCTGCTGAAGGAGACCATCTTTTGAACCTTCTGCCACAGAGGTCTGGACTCTGCTGTGTCTGGAAGCCCTGCCTTGGGGAGCAGCACAGCCAGCACCAGGCTTGAGTGAGCAGCTTCCAGGCCTGGGGAAAGAGGAAGCAGAGAGACTCAAGACCTGGTAGGAGAGAACACACCATCCCTAGAAGCTGCATTGTGAGTGCAGCAGTAGGTCTATGGTTAGGTGCCAGGAAGAGCTTTCCAGCAGCAAGATGGGGGTCCAGTGAGGAGGAGGCTGAGCCCGTCTCAGGAGAGTCACTTTCAGCACGGGAAAGGGCTCACCTGCCTGAGAGTGGGGCAATGAATGGTTTGACCTCAAGACTGTATGGATTCAGAATCTACCACACTGTCACCAGGAAAGGCAGCCCAGAAAGGCCAAGTGCTCTGCCTGGGAATGGGTACAGCGTACCCATTGACACCCCACCCCCACCCGAGGTGCTTTACTGGAGCCATGCCCTGGAGATACCCTCCTGGGCACAAAGGCCAACCTTGGCCTAGGGTAGTGGTGGTGAAAACATCCCTCCTTCCAGTCTTAGGTGATGTTTTGGTGGTGAAAACATCCTTCCTTCCTGTCCTTAGACAATGCTTTCAGTCGATTGTTTGTGGGTCCTGCCTCTGTCCCGCTGTGTCTGCATGAAAGTGGCTGTCCCATGAGTTTCTATTCAGGACGCCTAGTTGAAGGGTCAGTATGCGTTGTGTTCAAGAGCCCTGTTTCTGCAGCCAGGCTGCCTGGGTGTGAAGCCTGGCTCTGCTCCTGACTGGCTGAGTGACTCTGGACAAGTCATTTGCTTTCTCCCTACCTCAGTTTCCTCATGTGTGAAATCAAGAAACTGACAGTTACCGTTCTGATGGGGTTACTTTGGTCCCAGATGAGGGGAGGCAGGGAACGCATGGGCATCAGGGCACTCACCGGGGCCTCCCAGAGGGCGCAGTCTGGTGGGCAGGGGCTGAAAGGCAGGCAAGGGCAGCAGGACCATCCCCACGTGTTCCACGGCTGCCAGGCCATGGCGCTGCTTATTGTTGAGGTAGGAGTAGAGCAGGCGGCAGTTCTGGGTGTCCCGAGCCCCGTGTGGGCACAGCCTGACCACACAGATGTCCTGTAGTTGAAGGAAGGGGAGTAGCTTTTGCAGCTGCCATCTTTTCCCCCTGAGAACACCCCTGGTCTCATCCAAGCCCCTGAGAACCCTGTGAGGATGTGTGTCCCCACTTTCCAGGGGAGGAACCAGAGAGACTTGCCCAGGGTCACAGAGCGTCTACAGTTATAGTGGGAACTAGACCCAGACACCCCGAACCAGGCCCCTGCCCTAGAGGAGGAGAGAGGGGAAGCACAGGGCTAAAGGTCCCGGGCCAGAAGGCAAGGGGGTGCCCAAGGATGGCAGTTACCTTGGCCTCGGCTGGGCAGATGTTGGCCAAAAGATCCCAGACAGTATTGGAGGGAATGCAGCCTGCTGAACGGATCACTTCGGGCAGGGCCTGGGGGCAGGTAGGATGGCCAGTCAGCCCCCTAGCTTCCCACCCACTTAGGGTGCACTCAACACCAGCCACCACGAAGCCACAGCCTTCAGTGAAGAGGACGGACAGGCAGTACACCAGGACCCCAAGAAGGTCAGTGACTGCCCAGGAAGCCCCGATTGCCCCTGGAGGCCTACAGCCTATCCTGGCCAGGCTCCTACAGCTCCTCAGAAGCCCCTTCCTCCCTTCTTGAACCTCCCACCCACATCCAGTGGTTCAGCTGATCATTCAGTCACTCAACAATCACTCCTAAAGCTCTCCCCTGGATCAGGGAGGCACCAGACTGACTCCTCTCCCAGGGCCCTCTTGCATTATGCCTTGGGTTACAGGGAGTCCTTTGACCCATGTGTGTGTGTGCAGGAGTGGGGCTGGCGTCTCATTTGCCCCATGCCTAGTACAGTGCCAGGCACAGAGAGGGTCCCAATGCCTTGTTTTAGAATGAGGGAGAGAAAGAAGAAAGAAAAGGAAAGGAAAGGAAAGGAAAGGAAAGGAAAGGAAAGGAAAGAAAAGAAAAGAAAAGAAAAGAAAAGAAAAGAAAAGAAAAGAAAAGAAAAGAAAAAAGAAAGGGGTTGTGGGTAGCTGACCGGGCTGGCCAGGGTGGGAGGGAGACCCTGGAGAGCAGGGCTGGGGTACCATGAGGAGCCGACAGCTGTTTCCAGAGACCAGCTGGGCCTTGGCCCTGAACCGCTTGATGGAGAACATGTCCAGCGCTCCCTCCCAGGGCGGCTGGCTGGGCAGGGCCTTTGTGGGCCCGGCAGGCATCTGGAGCCTAGAGAGAGGGACAGAGAGACAGGGCCAGGCAGAGCAGGTTATCAGGACCTTCCTCAGCATCTCCCTACTTTTCAGAGAAGGTCCTGTGTTCCCAGTGTGTATGCTGGAACACCAGTCCAAGCACGGCCTGGTGAGGGGGAACCGGCAGACTGCAGCGACTGGTTCCAATGTACCGATGAGGAAACTGAGCCCCACAGCGGAAGCAGGATTTGCCCAAGGCCATAGACAAAGAAAAGTTCACGCCGTGTCTGCCTCCCCAGCAGGTGGCCTCCCCCACTGACCCTCTCCCACCCCCCGCCCCACACCTGTCCTGGAGCTGTGTGGGAGGCTTCTCCCTGGTTTGGGGCATCGCTGGAGAGGACACCAGGGTTGGGCTTGGGGTTCTCTGGAAGACACTGTCCCCTATCCTCCCAGTGGCTTTGAAGGAGGCTGGCAGTTCACACGAGGGCTTCCAGTCTACAAAGAACAGAGGCAGAAGCTGAAACAGGAACAGGCAGCTAGATGAAGCCAGGCCAGGGCTTTAGAACCAGGCTTTGACCCAGGTTCTCTTCGAGGTGACCTGGGACACAGATATGCCCACCCTGCCACCTTCTCCCCAGGCCATGAATCCCTGCTGCTGCTGAGCCCCACACTCAGCCCCAGCCTGCCCACCACCCCTGCACCCATCCCGCGCCCCCGCCCCAACCCATGCAGATGCGGCAGCTGGGGTCCAGGAAATGGTGCTCATGCTGCTCCGTGGTGTCCTCGTACTGCTCCGTGGTGTCCTTTGACGTGGCAGGCAGGGCCAGTGGGCTACTGTCTACGGACACCATGGGTCCCTAGGAGGCACAGCGGGAGAGAAGGGTGGGCTGGGAAGGCGCTAAGGAAGTCAGCAGCTCTCCAGGACCAGGGAGCCTCAGGGATAGGGTTTCATTTTTCCAAATAAGACGTTCTTTTACCATAAAGGTACTAAGAACTTGTTAAAGAAAATATAGAAAATTCGAAAATTACCAAAAAAAATAAAAATCACCTCTTGCCCCACTCGTCAATGACAGTAATTGGTATTCTGGGTATTCCTTGTAACAGTTTTTCTATACCCAGGGCTTTGGGGGTTCTTTGACTAAAATAGCTGGGATCAAATATTCAACCTGTATTCTCACCGTGCCACGAATGATCGCACAGGCGCCTGCCACGCACACACGGACCATACACACCGTGGACCGTCGTGTACACATCTCCTCTATCGCTGGATGGTGGGATCATTCCCAGATCCTCACCATTGCTAACAGTACTGAGGACATCCTTATGCAGAAAGTATTTTCCTAAACTTTCAACCATGTCCTCAGGACAAGGTTTTAGAAGCAGAGGACAGAATCAGGGAGAATAAACATTTTAAAGGGCTTTCGATGCCCACTGCCGAATCACCTTTGTCCCTCATAATAGAAATGGCTTTTTAAAAAAAACATTGCTTTGGGGGCACCTGGGTGGCTCAGTCACTTCAGCGGCCAACTTCAGCTCAGGTCATGATCTCATGGTTGGTGGGTTCGAGCCCCCCATCTGAGCTGTCTGTGCTGACAGCTCAGAGCCTGGAGCCTGCTTCAGATTCTCTCTCTCTCTCTCTCTCTCTCTCTCTCTCTGCCCTCTCCCTGCTCACTCACTGTCTCTCAAAAAAATGAAAACATTAAAAAAAAAATTTTTTAAAGCACAAATATTGCTTTAGGAAGATTTTTAAAGATTTTTTAAAACTCTATTCTTGCCTTATAAACCACCTCCAGAGTTGCACCAAGGCACAGGCTTTGGAGTCGGGCAGCTTCAGATCACAGCCCCCCGTGACCAACTAGAGTGACCCCGTGACCAACTAGAGTGACCCCTTGACCAACTAAGTGACCCTGGGCAAAGGGCTTCAGGGTCCTCATCCAGGAAACTGGCATCACCTACCCTGTGGGTCACTGTGAGATCTGAATGAGGCTCTGTTTGTAAAACGGGCACTTAGCAGGTGCTCGATAAGGAGTAAGATGTGATTCTGTGTTATTCTCCCCACCCCTACTCTGCCTCTGTCTCCCTAGCGAGCACTTCTTTCTGGGTCTTCAGTTCCTACCTCTATGCTTGGGTTCAATTTACTTAGAAAGCACAGGCTGATTTGGGTTGGGGACTCCTTCCTGCACAGGCCGCAGTTCTGGAGGCTGGCCTGGTTATCGGTTTGCAGCGGGTGGGGGAGCGGGAGTTTTCATCTGTCATGTTCACTGCCATTCCCCCCATGAACAAGGCTCAAGGGGCCTGCGCTGTCCATCCTGGACACGTAGCTGATTAGAGTCGGGTGAACATCTGACCCACCGAACACCCAAGCAGAGCCACAGGGGCCTCCCGAGAGTGACTGAACTAAGCCAGGGGGGCGTTCTGATCGTCTGTGGGAGCTAAGCTGATGAGTTCACCGATTTCAGGGCTGCCGAGCCACCATGTCGGGCCCCATGCAAGATGGAGGGGCAGAAGGGAGGAAGGACAGGATGGTCACGAGGACGGAGCGGATCCCCAGTGACAAGAGGGGCTCCAGATGGGTCTCTGCCTGCCCGGAGCACTGCTAAGCCCTGCCACGCCACCGGAGTGAGGAGGGCTCTGTCCTCCGAGAACAGTCCAAGAACAGCCACTGCCTCAGGGCAGCCCTCCTGTTTCCCAACCAGAGACCTGGTGGGAATGGCTGAAGTTGGGAGAAGCTGCAGTGATAAGACTTAACCACCACTCGCGTGGGGCGCCCTGGCATTAGGCCGGAAGGAGGGGACCGGCGCCGAGAAGGCCCGGACAGGCCATGCCAACAGGTCAGTTCCACCCCGCGGAACTGCGGTAGCGACCATTGCCTCGCTCATCAAGCGGACCCTGGGCCTCACGGTCATCAGGTGACTTGCTCAAGGCCACCCAGCTGCTGAGGTGAGCAGTGGGACCCTGGGCACGAGCCCCATCAGTGCCAGGTCAGGCTGTCGCTTACCATCAGATCCTCCAGGGTCAGCGTCTGGTCCCCGTCCCGCGGGATCTCGACTTCACCCTTGTGGGTCAGTTTGAACGCCGGGAGGCTGCACAGCTTCTTCTGTTGCTGCTCAATGATCTCCAGGCCCTGGTGGGGGCCAAGCCGCCCAAACTCAGCCAGGCCAGGAGGTCTCAGGCCCCCAAGATATTCATACTCCTCTCACATGGCCCCTCTTCTGTGGGTCCCCTTCCTCTCCCTCACAGTTCTGCTTCCACTATCCCCCTTCCCTAACAAGCCCTCTACCCTCAGCCCTACTGCTCCCATATTCCACTCAGCCACCCTCCAAACTCAAGCCCTGCCTCCTCCAGCAAGCCTTCCTGAACTTCACCTCCTCCTACAAGTCAGTTCTGCCTCCCACCGGACCCCAGCTTCTGTCCTGGGAAGAATACAGTGCAGTCCAAGAGTGCAGGCTCTGAAGCACCAGCTGGGTCGTTACTAGAAACCCTCAAGGCAATCTGGTGCTGGGCAAGCACTTCACTGCTCTGAGCCTCGACTTCTCTGTTTTCTAGGAATTAAATTAAGAGCATTAGGTTAAACAGTGTATGCAGAATGCTCGGCTGGAGCCAAGCTCACAGTAAATGCTGCCTGTCATTCTTATGGCTGATCAATACCATGCTATCTGAAATGTTTCCTGGAAGCCTGGAGGAGGTCTCATCCTCCCTGGCAGGGCTGGCTTCATGGGCGAGGGCTCCATGCTGTTGCACGCGGTGCTGCACTTCATTGGGGTCCCATATGTCATGCGGCCACCATCTTGAAATTCTTAATAGTTGTTGAGCAAAAGGCCACATGCTTTTGTTTTGGACTGCACCCTATAAGTTACGTAGCTGTTCTGCTCCTGGTCCCCCACAGGCTCCTGCACAAAAGCTCAGCCTACAGTGGACAGAGTCACCTAGTGGATTCTAGGTGAATCTAATCAGCCCAGTGTCTTCCAGAACAGGGGCCTCAGCACCCCACTCCACCCCACTGGCCTACTCCCTAGATCAGCCCCCTCTCTTTCATGGGCCACCAGCAAGCATTGTGCAAACATTCCCCAAAGCCGACTCAGTGCCCACACCTTCCAGATCCCTGAGCAGCCCCCAGGAAGGGGGAGAGACACAGACGCAAGGTATACGGGGACATGACTGTGAAGCGTGAGGGCTGTGGGGTCCCTCGCCCAGCCTGAGGCACCAAGAAGACTTCCAGCCTTTTTGAGGGCTTCTGAGGCTGAGATGGAAACAGAGGAACCCCAAGGGGTCTACCCCATCTATGGTGGATGACAATCCTGGATTCCAGACTTCAGACCATCATCCCCAGTACCCTCACCCCTGCCCCCAGCTTCACAGAAAAGCAAGTGGAAGATGACACCTCTCAGGGTGTCACCTCTCTCAAAGCTTTCCACCCCAACCCCTTTCCATTTCTGCCTCTTTTTTTTTTTTTTTTTTGGTGGACAGAGTCTCTTTGACTTTCTCCCTGCTGCCCGCTCTTTCTTTCCGCTTCCTCCTTTCTGTTTCTGTCTGTCTCGTGCTCCCCGTATCTCATTCACTGTCCACCTCCTCACTGTCTCTGTCCTGCTACATCCTCTCTCCGTGTCCCTCCCACATCACCTACCCTGACTTGACCCAGCGGCTCACCCTTTTCTCCTCCTGGTCCCGCCAGCGGGCCAGCTCTTGGGGGGCCAGCTGGGTTGAGCTCATCCGCACCAGGCCGTGGGGGGTGACATCGCCCTGAAGCACTTTGAGAAACAGGTCCTGCAGGGGCAGGTGGGGGGGGGGGGCTGCACCACACTGCTCCGGAAGCCCCCACCCCAACATCCCGCCAGGGCTTCCGGCCTCCGAGGGAGGGTGTGGCCTAGCCCAAAGTGCAGCTCACCGGATTGCGGGGGTCACGCAGGTTGAACAGCAGGCTGCGGTACTTGGTCTTGTAGCGGCAGTTGGTGGCTTGTGTCAGGTCGAAGAGGGCTGCCTCAATGTCAGCAGCGATGCCCCCCACCGCCTCCTCACTCAGCACCAGGTCTGGGAGCTCCCGGAGGCTGCGGGAGGGCAAGGGTGGGGCCATGACTCTGAGCCGGTGAGGAGAGTATGGAGCAGGGTCTGGACCGACTGCGCTTTCTATCCTGGGCATTTTCCTATATATACACACATTTATTCTCACCCCAACTTCGTGAAGAAGCAGTGTTATCATTCTGCACTTACACATGGGGTGAGTGAGGCTCAGAGAACATAAGCGGCTTGCCCAAGGCCACATGATCAGTGGCAAAGCAAGATCTGACTGCTCAGCCCGAGCTCCATCATTGGCCAGTGGAACTGGGATGGAGAAAGCCTGGGGAGAAGGGTAGAGCATCAGTCAGGCAGGGGACAGAGCCCTGGCCCTGAATATAACACGGACTCTGCCACTGACTTGCTGTGTGGCCTTGGCAAAGTTCTACCTTCTCTGAGCCTTGGTCTCACCGTTGTAAATGAGAGCTCTGGGCTCAGATCTGAGATGCTCCCAGCAAAGGCTCACCGCGTCTGGAAGCATTTGCTGTGGGTGACAAGCGCAAGGACATGAGCAGCAGCAGTGGTTTCATGGGAGAGCATGACCCTGAAGCCAGAGAGACTCGCGTTCAAATGGCAGCTCTCCACCGGCTCGCTGTGTGGGCAAGTGACCTCACGGCTACAAAAGGGGGTTAGTCATACATTCAGAAGCCCTGACAACATGGCATGGCCCTGGGAGGTGAGGACAACTGTGAGGATATCATGGAAGTCAGGGGAGCGGGGAGCGAGGCCTTACCGACTCCACAGCACCTCCCGCATGGCGTGGACCACAGCGCCCCGTACCCCGATATCCAGGGATAGCTTCTCCTGTTGGGGCTGAAGCTGAGCTGTGGGGAAAGAGAGTCACGAACTCCCGTGGGATTCTTAGGAGCAAGGGGAGGGAGCGACTCGATGCTCAGTCTCAGGGACCTGAGATGTCTGGGATCCAGCCCCAGGCAGCCAGTCCTCTGGTGAAGGACTCAGGTTGATGGGAGCAGGGGCAGGGGTGAGAGGGACGAGTCCTAGCAGGGGCTGGGGCCAGAAGCTGGGCATGAGGCCCCGCCACACCCCAGCAGGTCCCTAGAAGACCAGCTGCTGCTAAGGCCTCCATGGCCCCTCACCTGAGTCCTCCCTCCAGTCTGGTTCAACAGGCTCCTCCTCTTCGGGCTCCCCTGGGCCGCCCTGGAGGGGAGGGGAGAGGAACTAAGGCCACACTCTGGGAGCAGCCTCCCGGCACCAGGGGGCCACTGCTCCCCCAGCCACCTCCCCACCTTCTCCCCAGTGGGCAGGAGAAGCAGCACTCACCCCAGGCCATTCGGCACAGGCCTCCTGAACAGCAGCCCCTTCCTGCAAGAGAAAAGGGGATATGGAGAAGTGGGGGGGGGGGCCCTGAGGGGAAAGGAACGACTCCTCAGATGGCAGAAGAGGTCAGAGGCCACCAGAAGCCCATGCTGTCCCTCCTGAGGGTGGGGGCTAGAAGACCTTACCCGCCGGTCGGCCAGGAACAAAGGTCAGTGACTGCCCCCTCTCCAGATGCCCTGGAGGCTCAGCCCCCACCCCAGCTCCTGTCAAGGTCCTGAATTCAGCTGTGCGGGAGAAAGCGCACACAGGCCCCACTAGCCAGCCAAGTGAGGGTCTCACCTGTCTCCGGCTAGTATGTTCTGTGTGACCACAAGCAAGTCACCCCATGTGTGTGGGAGGCAGTGACATCTCTGTGAAGCAGGGAGAAAAATCTCAGCAGGGAGTAGGGAGCATTGCCTGTGTAAAGAACCTGTTCTGGGGCGCCCGGGGGCTCCGTCGGTTAAGCGTCTGACTTCAGCTCAGGTCACCATCTCGCGTGTCCGTGAGCTCGAGCCCCACGTCCGGCTCTGTGCTGACAGCTCGGAGCCTGAAGCCTGCTTCGGATCCTCTGTCTCCCTCTCTCTCTGCCCCTAACCCACTCATATTCTGTCTCTCAAAAATAAATAAACGTTAAGAAAAAGAAAAAGAAAAAGAAAAAGAAAAAAGAACCTGTTCTGTACCTGGCATCCAGTGGGGCCTCGGGCCACAGGCCTTTCCTTCCTTCTGGACCTCTGGACAGGTGATACTGAGCTGGCCTCCATCATGTTCTCCAGAACCTCCAGCTTTGGATGCTGTGGCTCCCCTGCCTGGCCACAGCTGATGGCCCCCAGGAGGTGGACCACTGCCCCGGATCCAAGCTGCAGGGGTGGAAAAGCACTTCAGAACTGAGCAGCGCAGGCCCTTCAGAGGGCCCGTTTCACACTGTCACTCTCCCCTATGGCACCGTAAGCCAACATGAGGACAGAGAATATGTATGTCCTGGGCCCGATGCCTAGAAAAGGCCTGACACAAAGTGGCATTCAAGAAATGTTTTGGGGCGCCTGGGTGGCGCAGTCGGTTAAGCGTCCGACTTCAGCCAGGTCACGATCTCGCGGTCCGTGGGTTCGAGCCCCGCGTCGGGCTCTGGGCTGATGGCTCAGAGCCTGGAGCCTGTTTCCGATTCTGTGTCTCCCTCTCTCTCTGACCCTCCCCCGTTCATGCTCTGTCTCTCTCTGTCCCAAAAATAAATAAAAATTTAAAAAAAAAAAAGAAATGCACTTGTGGGGCGCCTGGGTGGCTCAGTCGGTTGGGCGTCCGACTTAGGCTCAGGTCATGATCTCGCAGTCCGTGAGTTCGAGCCCCGCATCGGGCTCTGTGCTGACCGCTCAGAGCCTGGAGCCTGTTTCCGATTCTGTGTCTCCCTCTCTCTCTGACCCTCCCCCGTTCATGCTCTGTCTCTCTCTGTCCCAAAAATAAATAAACGTTGAAAAAAAAAATAAGAAATGTTTTGCTGACTGCATGGCCTCTGTCCCAGGAGAGGAGCCTGTCTTCATTCTTATCCTTTCACCTTCCCTCCTCAGCCCCAGCCCTTTATGAGTATCTCAAGGTGCAAAATGGATTTGGGGCTTCTTATGAGCTGTAGAATCTATCCTGTTCCCCTTTTTACTTTGGCTGCCAGGAAGCTCAGCATTAACTTTGGGTCCAGCAGTTGCACCTTTCCGGGATTGGTAGATAGTAGAGGTTGTCATACCAAGATTTCTCCTTCTCTTTCCCCTTTTCTTTCTTACTTTGGGCTTTTATTCCATTACAAGTATGTTTGATTTCTTCTAATCTATTGCAAACCATGGAGAACTATTGTAAAAGCAGATGTGTCTGAAATCTAATCTTTGAATGAATGATCACGAATGGTCAGTTTCCAAAGCATGGGGAAACTGGAAGTCTGAGGTTCAGCATCGTAGGGAAAGGGGAGTGCTACAAGGCTCTGGAGGACAGCAGGCCAGGGGGGCTGGGATTGCCTCTAGTGTGGAGGATCCCTCCCACCCCACCGAATGTGAGGAGAGGGAGGAGGAAGAGCAGAAATAAAAAGGCAAAACCTACGTAATACACATGCTTCACCCCATGGGGCATTTTCATTTCCTCCTTGGAGAGAAAGGATGCAGAGATTAGGATTCAGAGGACCAGTGACCCCACTGCAGATAATTCACAAGAAGACACTCACACAAAGGTGTGAAAGATGTTCAGTGTTCGCCCGATTAGCAAAAAACAAACAAAAACCCCGAATGAGTACCCTCCAATGTCCATCAAAGGGGGAATGGTTAAGAAACCGTGATACAGCATACTATGGATTCGAAGTGGCCATTACAAAGAGTGAGTCATGGGCGCCTGGATGGCTCAGTTGGTTAAGCATCCGACTTCAGCTCAAATCATGATCTCATGGTTCGTGAGTTCAAGCCTTGCATCATGCTCTCTGCTGTACAGAGCCTGCTTCGGATCCTCGGACCCCCTCTTTTTCTCTGCCCCTCCCCTTGTGCACACGCTCTCTCTCTCTCTCAAAAATAAACATTAAAGGGGCGCCTGAGTGGCTCGGTTGGTTAAGGGTCCGACTTCGGCTCAGGTCATCATCTCACAGTTCGTGGGTTCGAGCCCAGTGTTGGACTCTGTGCTGAAGGCTGGGAGCCTGGAGCCTGCTTCGGATTCTGTGTCTCCTTCTCTCTCTCCCCCTCTCCCACTTGCACTGTCTCTCTCTGTCTCTCTCAAAAATAAACAAACATTAAAAAAATTAAAACATAAAAAATCAACATTAAAAAAAGAATGAGTCATAATAAAAACTTCTAGTTGTTCATCAGAGGCTTATAAAGTAGCTGCCCCTGAAGAAAGCACATCACACATGATCTTATTAAGGTCTCAGATCAACACCATGAGGTATGTACTATTTCCATCCCCATTTCACAGATGAGGAAAACTGAGGGTCAGAGAGGATATGAAAAGTCCCACAACTACTAAGCAGCAGAGCGAGGGATTAGAGCCTCTGTCTGTCTAACTCAAGCCCAGGCACTGAACTGCTGCGCTATGTGGACAGCACTGACAGATGTGGAAAGATTCGTGGAAAGATGTCAAGGCATAGAATTTGGAGGAAAAAAAAAATAGGTTACAGAGCAGTATCTGTTGCATAAGCCCATTTATGTAAATACATATTTATAGATGCATAATGGAGGTTATCTCTGGGGAACAAAATTCCAGAGGGACTTTCACTTTCTGCTTGTAGACACTTGGGTATTTATGTGACTCAAAATGAGCACGTATTTCTTTTATAACCAGAAACATATTTTTTAAATATAAAAGCAAGTTTAGAACAATGCGTGTAGTGTGCTGCCATTTGCGTTAAAAGCGAAAGAATTTTTAAATTTGTGTTTGCTTGAATCTGCATAAAATATCTCTGGAAGTATCCACAAACCTAAAAACAGAGGCTGCCGGTAGGAAAGGGACAGGGAGCTGAAAAGGAGACTTTTCACTTTTTTTTTTTTTTTTTTTTTTTTAACCATGGGAATGAATCAGCCTTTCAAAAAAGTAAATTAGAAAAAGGGGGGGGGGGGGAAACGGGACATCTGGGAAGGAAAGCAGGAAAGATATTGAGAACAGTCCTCCCTGGCCTAAAACTTTTTGACTGGCCCCTGTCTCAGGGGTCTGTACACCCGCATACTAGGCTCCAGAACAGGCAGCTGAATCCGACCAGCAAAGAACTTTAGATACTGGATTTATCAGACTAGAATACAAAATACATGTAATATGTTTAACAAAACAAGGAGTCAAATATATGAGTGAAGGGTAAAGCAATATCAAACAATAACCAAGCAGATTTGGTTGGAAACCAAACACAACTTCTGGAAATAAAAACATAATAACCGTCAGAATTTAAGACTCAGTATCTAGATGGGGCGCCTGGGTGGCTCAGTCGGTTAAGCGTCTGACTCTTGATTTCAGCTGAGGTCATGATCTCACGGTTCGTGGGTTTGAGCCCCATTGGGGCTTTGTGCTGACAGCCTAGAGCCTGCTTGGGATTCTCTCTCTCCCTCTCCCTCTGCCCCTGCCTCACTCAAGTGCTCTCTCTCTCTCTCTCTCTCAAAATAAATAAACATTTTTTAGAAACCCAACTCATGGGGCACCTGGGTGACTGAGTCAGTTAAGTGTCCAACTCTTGGTTTCAGCTCAGGTCATGGTCTCATAGCTTTATGGGTTCGAGCTCCGCATCAGGCTCTGCACTGACACCATGGAGTCTGCTTGGAATGCTCTCTCTCCCTCTCTCTCTGCCCCTCCCCCACTCGCGCTCTCTCTCAAAGTAAATGCATAAACTTAAAAAAAATTTTAGGGGCGCTTGGGTGGCTCAGTCGGTTGAGCATCCAACTTCGGCTCAGGTCATGATCCCGCCGTTCGTGTGCTGACAGCTCAGAGCCTGGAGCCTGCTTCAGATTCCGTGTCTTCCTCTCTCTCTGCCCCTCCCCTGCTCACACACACCCACTCTCTCTCTCTCTCTCTCTCTCTGAAATAAATAAACATTAAAAAAATTTTTTTAACCCAAGTCATTAAGCTCACTACAGTAATAGATTAGAGAATAAAAATCGTATGATTATCTCAAAAAATGCTGAAAACATATTTGGTCAAATGTACTGTCCATTCAGAATAATGAGCAAACCAGCAATAGAAGGGAGCTTCCTTAACTTGATAAAGGGCATGTTATATAAACACATGGCAAACATACTCTGGTGAGATGACCACATTTCCTGGAAAGTCCAGAACAACACAAGGGTCCCTATTAGCATCACTTCTTTCCAACATTACATTTCTTCTTGAAAAGATTTTTATTTTGTAATTTTTTTTTTTACCTTTTTATTTATTTTTTTTTAATTTTTTTTTTTCCCAACGTTTATTTATTTTTGGGACAGAGAGAGACAGAGCATGAACGGGGGAGGGGCAGAGAGAGAGGGAGACACAGAATCGGAAACAGGCTCCAGGCTCCGAGCCATCAGCCCAGAGCCTGATGCGGGGCTCGAACTCACGGACCGCGAGATCGTGACCTGGCTGAAGTCGGACGCTTAACCGACTGCGCCACCCAGGCGCCCCTTTACCTTTTTATTTTTAAGGAACCTCTACACCCAACGTGGGGCTCGAACTTACAACCCCAAGATCAAGAGCTACACACTCCACCAACTGAGCCAGCCAGGCACCCCTAAAAAAATTTTTTTTTAATACATCACAAGTGAAATAATAGATAAATTAGAAAATTAAGAATTTCTCCAGCAATTCTATCTCCCTTCAATCCCACTTTGATTCAACTGCCACTTCTCAGCAGAGTAGACACAGAAGAATTGAAAGCACAGACTTGAACAGATATTTGTTCCTAGCAGCATTATTCACAATAGCTGCAAGGTAGAAACCACCCAAGTGTCCACGGACAGGTAAACAGATAAACAAGATGTACTCCAGGCAAGACAACGGAACATTATTCAGCCTTAGGAAGGGATGGAATTCTGATACATGCTTACAGCATGAAGCTTGAAGACATTATGCTAAGTGAAATAAACCAGTCACAAAAGGACAAGTATTGTACAATCCCATTCATATGAGGTACCAACGATAGCCAAATTCATAGAGACGGAAAGTAGAACACTGGTTATCAGGGGCTGGGGGAAGAAGGGAATGGGGAGTCATTACTTAACGGATACAGAATTTCAGTTTGGGAAGATGAAAAAAGTTCCGGGGATGGATGGTGGCACTGACAGCACAACAGTGTGAATGTAACTCAAAGCCACTGCGCTGTATCCGTAGATATGGTTAAAATGGTACGTTTTACTAAAATGAAAAAACCTTTAAATAATGAAGAATTTCTGTCCATCAACAGATACTATAAGGCAAGCAAAATGTGAGCAATATTTTGGAAGGATACAGCACATAGAACTGACAAAAGGATAGTATCCAAAATATATCAAGAACTCCTACCGATCAAAAAGGAAAAGTTAGGGGCGCCTGGGGGGCTCAGTCAGTTGTCGGACTTCGGCTCAGGTCATGATCTCATGGTTTGTAAGTTCGAGCCCTGCGTCGGGATCTGTGCTCACAGCTCAGAGCCTGGAGCCTGCTTCAGATTCTGTGTGTGTGTGTGTGTGTGTGTGTGTGTGTGTGTGTGTGTCTGCCCCTCCCCCACTTGTGCTGTGTCTCTCTCCATCTCTCAAAAATAAATTTAAAAAAATTAAAAAAAATTTTTTTATAGATGAGGTATGGAAACAGCCCAAATGCCCATTGATGGGTGAATGGATAAAGAACATGTGTTTGTGTTACTCGGCCATCAAAAAGAATGAAATCTTGCCATTTGCAACTACGTGGATGGAACTGGAGGGTATTATGCTAAGTGAAATTAGTCAGTCTGAGAAAGACAAAAATCATATGACTTCACTGATATGAGGACTTTAAGACACAGAACAGATGAACACAAGGGAAGGGAAGCAAAAATAATATAAAAACAGGGAGGGAGACAAAAGAGAAGAGACTCATAAATATGGAGAACAAACAGAGGGTTGTGGGAGGGGGGATGGGCTAAATGGGTCAGGGGCATTAAGGAATCTACTCCTGAAATCATTGTTGCACTATATGCTAATTAATTTGGATGTAAATTCAAAAAATAAAATTAAAATAAAAAAATAGAATCACAGAGATATAAGTACAGAGATTGTATCAGAGAATAAAAAGAGAAGAGGCAAGGAGAATGCATTGGAGGCAGTGGTAGAAAGGGGGCAAGTGACTTTTACCAGGTTTCTGATGGGAGTTTGGGATGCTATGGTTCGTCTTGATGGAATTATCCAGGGGATCTGTGGCTCTTGGGATCTGTCTGGGCCAGACTTAAAGATTCAGGGGCGATGTATTCTCCCAACTAGAGCACTCGAGTAAAAGTTCTGCCATAATAGAGTTTGACAGAGTTAAGAAGTATAATCCCACCATATGTTACCAAGAAATCTTACTGGGCCTCACTGTTCTATCTTTATTCTTCTTTTCCTTCTTCCTTTTATTTTTTCTTTTAACAAATCACTTTGAGGGGCACCCGAGTGACTCAGTCAGTTAAGCGTTTAACTTCAGCTCAGGTCACGATCTCACGGGTTGTGGGTTCAAGCCCCGCGTCGGGATCTGTGCTGACAGCTTCGGAGCCTGGAGCCTGCTTCGGATTCTCTGTGTGTCTCTCTCTCCCTCCCCTGCTTGTGCTCTCTATCTCAAAAATAAATAAATATTAAAAATTTTTTAAGAAACAGAAAAATTTTTGGCAAAGACTTAAGAGGAATGCCCAAAATGTATGTAAAGATTCTCCTTAATATAGGGAAATGAAAATAAAAATTGAAACAACATTGAGACACTAGAGCATATTCCCACCATGGCAAACATTGAAGTCTGATGATATCAGGTGTTGGTGCAGATTTGGAGCCACTGGAATTTATACACTGCTGGTAGGAGTATAAACCGTTTTAACCACTTTAAAAAACATCTGGCATTGTTTAAGGAAAGTTGAAGACGTGTATACCTTATAACCTAGCAATTCCACTCCCAGGAATATTCCACGGAGATACTCTTGCTCGTACGTGCCCAGAAACATACACAGAACTGTTCATCATAGCAGCACCAGATGGAACAGCAAAAAAATTCAAACAACCCAAATGTCCATATGGAGTCAATAAATAAGTCATGGCAATATTCATGCAATGGGATACTTGCTGCCAACATCTAGGATCTGTATAATCTCGGGGAAATTGCTTAATCTCTCTGTGGTTCAGTTTTCTTATCAGTAAAACAGGGATAATACCAGTTATCTACTTCACAGGGTTGATGCAAGGTTCTTAGAACAGGGCCTGGAACACAGCACGCTGTCTCTGTCAGTGCTGATGTTAAGATTCCCTACGGGCGCCTGGGTGGCTCAGTCGGTTAAGCGTCCGACTTCAGCTCAGGTCACCATCTCGCGGTCCGTGAGTTCGAGCCCCGCGTCGGGCTCTGGGCTGATGGCTCGGAGCCTGGAGCCTGCTTCCGATTCTGTGTCTCCCTCTCTCTCTGCCCCTCCCCCGTCCATGCTCTGTCTCTCTCTGTCTCAAAAATAAATAAATGTTAAAATAAATAAATAAAGATTCCTTGGCTCATGCCTTGAGAGATCCCTTCCGGGTACTCGACCACACTTAAGCTCCCCACTTCCGTTCAAGCAATGCTGTCCTTGCTGATCTCCCCACCTCACTCCTCCCCTCGAGACCCGACCCCATCTACTGCTCCACTCCCGTAACACTCCAAGCTGCCTTCTGCCTGTGTACTTTTGCCCATGCTCTGCCCTCTTCCTGATATGTCCTTCTTACCCTTCTCTGCCTGCTGAACACTTACTTCCTTTGCCCAGACCCAACTCAGGCAGCCAGCTCCTCCACCCTACCCTACCTCAAACCCTCCCACCCACCATTCCCCAAGGTAGACTCAATTGCCCTCTGGGTATCTAAGGTCTGCCGGGCCTCAGTCCCTACCTCTGGTTACTTGTTCACCACCCCCCATTGGACCATGAGATCCCTGGAGGAGCCCCCCTGCTTGTTAAACAAATTATAATAAAGCCCCATAAAAATCCAAATCCCATAGCCTGGCTCAGAGCACAGGCTCTGGAATCCCACGGGCCTGGATTCAAATACTGGCTCCACCACTTACTTGCTGTGTGACCTTGACTGAATCACTTAACTTCTCTGAATCCCAAACAGGAGTATTAACACTCATATTTATTTATTTATTGATATTTATTTATCTTTGTTTTTATTTTTTTAAAGGAAACTGGTTTTGGTTTTTTGTTTGTTTTGTTTTAAGGTTTACTTATTTTTGTGAGAGAGAGAGAGAGAGAGAGAGAGAGAGAGAGAGAGGCAGAGCATGAGGAAGGGAGGGGCAGAGACAGAGAGAGACACAGAATCTGAAGCAGGCTCCAGGCTCTGAGCTATCCGCATAGAGCCTGACGCAGGTCTCGAACCCACAAACTGCAAGATGGTGCCCTGAGCCAAAGTCAGACACTCAGCCGACTGAGCCACCCAGGCACCCCTTAACACTAACTTTTAATGCTGCTGTGAGGATTAAATATGAGATGGTAACGTCATGTGAAGTTCCTGGTATGCACGCTCTCACTGGTAAGCACCCAGTAAAAAAAGAGCTGTTCTTAGGTTACCACCTGCTAGAAAGACAGGCTCCTCTCGCACACATCCCGACACTTGGAAGCTGCAGACAGCGCACCTGAGCCTGGACACCTGGGTGGGGCCAGAGGTACCTCCCCGGCTCTGGCGAGCAGAGCAGGGGGGCCCTGGCAAAGCTGCCCTCCCCACATCACCTGCTATTCCATCTGCAAAGCGGCTCCAGACCTCACTGGCCAGGAGCTCAGGACAGAGCCCCTGTATTTCACACCAGAAGAACACAACACAGCCAGCCTCTCATACCTGATTCCCATTTCATAGAGGAAGCCGCTATGACTCAGAGAACAGACATCTCCCATCGCAAGTGACCCTGTAGTGCGAAGCAGAGACTAATCTCGAACCCACCTGTCAGCCCCCAGCGCGAGCCAGGCTGCCTCCAGCAGAAGGTGCTAGGTCACTGCAAGGGTCCCAGACCGGCTGGACTCTCTGCCCACGCTTGCCCGCACCCCACTCAGCCCTGACCTCAGCCACCCATCCGTCCCTGTCACAGCCCCCTCTCAATTCTTGGCCTGAAGCTGGGAACCAGTTGCCATAGCAACGGGTTGTTTGGGAAGCTGTCCGGCTGAGTCAAGGATGGGGCCCGGAGGGGGAGGCAGCTGTGGGCTGCTTCCGGTCAAGGCAGGTGGGCACCTGGCGCCACCACAGAGCTCAAGCAAGCCCCTCAAAACGCTTCAGGCCCCGGAATCCTAATTCTGGGCATGTGGCCCAAATAAATCACCTGAAATGGGGAGAAACCAGATGCACAGGGACGTTCACCCCAGCATGGCTTAGAACAGCACAGCACTGTATATGTCAATGATAGGTAACATTTTGGAGTGTTTGCCTTGTACCAGGCACTGTGCTAAATGCCAAACACGTGTCACCTCATTTGCTCCTCACCGCCACCCTATCAGGTAAGTACTTTTAACACCCCCCTGCTTTTGCAGATGAGGAAATAATGCTCAGAGAGGTGAAGCCACTTGCCTAGGTCGTGCGGACAGTGGCAAAGCCAGGACGGAACGCCAGCCTGTCAGCATCCAGGCTCCGTACTCTTAACTACACGACGGCAGTCGGAAATGAAAAAAGGAAGTCCCAGCCCATCCTCTGGTCACACCAACGCCTGTGGCTGTGACAAATATGTCTGCAGCCTGCTAGGATACAGGGCTCAGGGAAAGCACAGATTCGACAGAACAATACGTACCGACTTGGAAAGATCTCCAAACGCTACAATGCTTGAAAAATAAACAAAGTACAAATCCCAGAACAATGAAGCATAATATGAGCTTATTTATATGTGTGTAATAGATAGATGTAGATGTTCATAAAAGGACACTGGGGGGGGGGGGGACTCTCCAGACGAAGGGCAATGAGGCCTGAAAGCATTCAAAGGGACTTCCTCTTTCTGTGTTAACAAATTAATTGTGAAAAAAAAATTTTATTCTTCAAGTAAGCTCTACACCCAACGTGGGGCTTGGACTCACGACCCCAAGATCAAGAGCCGCCTGCTCTACCAACCGAGCCAACGAGGCAGCCCCACTGTGAACATTTTTTTAAATACCAAAAAAGCCGAGTTCTACATCGGACATGGGATCCCATTTCTAGGTAAAGAAAAGATATGTACGCACAGGAAAAAGACGAGAGGAAGGACATCCCAAAAAGTTGGCATCGTGGGTTTTTTTTTGTTTTTCTTTCTTATCTTCTATGATAAACACATGCGTTTTTTTGTTAAAAATTGTTTTTGGGGCGCCTGGGTGGCTCAATCGGTTAAGCAGCCGACTTCACCTCGGGTCATGATCTCACGGTCCGTGAGTTCGAGCCCCGCGTCGGGCTCTGTGCTGACAGCTCAGAGCCTGGAGCCTGTTTCAGATTCTGTGTCTCCCTCTCTCTGACCCTCCCCTGTTCATGCTCTGTCTCTCTCTGTCCCAAAAATAAATAAACGTTAAAAAAAAAAAAATTGTTTTTGAGCGATGTTTACAAAAACAAGGTAATAGCATTCTAGTGCAATTGTAATACCAAATAGTGGTATATCACACAGCAGCTCATGTGCTCCTATCCCAGTTTTCCTAATTTGCTGTTTGGCCCTGAACTAGTCATTTCACCTCTCCGAGCCTCAGTGTCCACATCAATAAAATGGGTATGCATCAACAGCCCCTACCTCATAGCGTTGTTAAGAAGATAAAGTGCTTTGGGGCGCCTGGGTGGCGCAGTCGGTTCAGCGTCCGACTTCAGCCAGGTCACGATCTCGCGGTCCGTGAGTTCGAGCCCCGCGTCGGGCTCTGGGCTGACGGCTCAGAGCCTGGAGCCTGTTTCCGATTCTGTGTCTCCCTCTCTCTCTGCCCCTCCCCCGTTCATGCTCTGTCTCTCTCTGTCCCAAAAATAAATAAACGTTGAAAAAAAAAATTAAAAAAAAAAAAAAGAAGATAAAGTGCTTAAAAAAAAAAAAAAAAAAAAGACGACGACGACAAAGTGCTTACCAGCACATGGTAAGCAGGCCAGATACCATGATGCCGACAGGGAAGCTGCACAAACAGGCAGTATGGTGAGCTCTCAGGGTTTATACACTGGCTACGTCAATTACCAGAGGTGTGATCTTGGGCCAGTTACCTTACCTCTCTAGGCATCATGGGAATATTAAATCAAAAGTACCTACAACACATAATACATATTCAATGAATGTGATAAAACTTGCACTATGTAAGAAATATACACCAAAAGCAGGAGCGTCACCTTCTGCCTTTGGTGTAGAAACATGTTAGCTATGATTATTAATAAAATAACGATTATTCTAATTAAAGAGCAATGGAGAGAGAAGCAGTGAATACGGGGGGAAATGGCTGGGCATCGACTCTCTCACTGTGTGAGATTGGAGGAGTTTGTTAACTGCCCCGAGCCTCAGTTTCCCCATCTGGAAACATGTAGCTAATGCCCATCTTTTAGGGTTATTGTTAACACTAAAGCAAACGCAAATTTAACATACATTAAGTAATTTACTTTGTGCCTTACGCTGTGCTAGGCGCATTATTTTCCACCATCATCTCACGTAATTCTTAGAACAACCCCTATTAAATTGGAACTACTGGGGTGCCTGGGTGGCTCAGTCGGTTGAGCATCCGACTTCAACCCAGGTCATGATCTCCTGGTCTGTGAGTTCGAGCCCCGTGTCGGGCTCTGTGCTGACAGCTCAGAGCCTGGAGCCTGCTTCCGATTCTGTGTCTCCCCCTCTCTCTGCCCCTCCACCACTCATGCTCTGTCTGTCTCTCTCAAAAACTAAACATTAAAAAAATACATTTAATTAGAACTACTATCCCCTTTTTACAGACGAGGAATCTTCAGCTAAAAAATATTCCAAGGCTACTCAGCTAGGAAGTGGACAGAGGCAAGATTTAAACCCAGGACTCACCAACTGCAAAAGATGTCAGCAAATGTAGTTCATCTTCTCTTTCCTGACACGGTGGGTCTCAGTTTACTCATATATAAAATGGGCGTGAAGGATAATGTCCATTAAGAACCTCTGTAGCTTACCTCTATTAAACTCCACCGCTAAGCGTGGTGTGTTAAGACTGGCCAAGCCCTTCCTATCCCAACCTCTCAGACTCAACTTACCAGTTTGGGGAAGCTTCCTGGGCTGGATTCCTCTGGCTGGTCCCAGCTGGAGTTGTCTGTGCCCTGGTGCTGGGCATGGGGCATTGGGCCCCTCCTCAACCTCCTAGCACACTTGGATCTTCTCTGCCCCACGGATGGGCCTGAGCGAGCTTTGCTGGCTGCAGGCTCCAGGGAGCTGGCGGGGGCGTCGGCGGGAGCAGGGAGTCCTCGCCCCAGCCTCCCTCTGGACTCTGGCTGAGCCTTGACATCTAGCTCCTCCTGGTTGTGCGAGACAGCAGGCCCGTCATCACAGCCGGCCCCGACTATGTGCTCAGCTTCTTGCCACTCTGTGAGAGCCTTTCCAGGCACTTCCAGGCATAGCACAGAGCTCTGTGGAGGATCCCGGGCAGCTGGCCCGAGGGACAATCCTCCGTCCAGCAGTGGGACCCCGACAGGGTCGGAGGGGCCCACTGGCTGGGCCCCATTCCCCGCAGTGGGCAAATGTTCAAACTTCTCAGTCCCCGAGACACATCCCACACAACTGCCACCTGGATCTCCAGGCCCAGACCCAGTGTCCTTGGGAGAGAGAGGACTGCAAAGGTCTCCCAGGGACTCCCAGTCAGCACCTGGTGGGAGGCCTCCCACACACTGGGGGTTGTCCCCACCAGGGGACCACAAGAAGCCCCCCTCCCCACCCTCTGAGTGGGCCTCCCACTTCCTGTTTTCCTTTCTTGCCCCCACAGGGGCTGGGCCTGGTGAGGACGGCAGGCTCCTTTTGGGGGGCTCCTCTTTGCTGAGGGTGGGGTTTCTCTCATCACGCCCTGGAGAACTCCCACCTCCTCTGGCCTCTCCTGGCCGGGGGCAGCTTGTCTCCTCCAGCCCCGCCAGCCTCTCCCTGCCAACCAAAGCTCTCTCTGGGAGACCCACAGACGTGCCATGAGGATTCCCGGGCCGACTTTCAGCTAAGATGTCGTGCAGAGAAACCTGGAGCCTCTTGGAGGCCCGAGTCCTCCCCTGAGCAGGCACTATGGGCAGCTGGAAGTGGAGCCCAGAGACAGGCACCAAACCCTGGCTTTGTCTCATGGCTCGCAGCTCCAGGACCATCAAGTGGGCCTCCGCCTCCAGGCTGGCCCCAGGAGCACCCCCAGCCTGGGAGCCGGCACCTCGATGGGTTCTTCCCCTCAGGACCCTTTTCCTGCTGCCAGCCCAGACATGGGCCCCAGAGTTCACCCCTGGCACGCGTGGCCTGGGGCCTGACATGGAGCTGGCTTCTTCCACATCCTCCTGGAAAAGCCCACTGCTGTTGAGACTGAGGGCAGGGTCCTCTGTGCTGGAGCCCTCTGCAGCCCCCTCCTGAGACATGTCTGTCCACCTACAGGGGCCCAAAGCAGAACGCAGACCCTGTGAAGAGACAGAGGAGACCCCATCATGCAGTGTCTGGCCGCCAGCCCATTCAGGACACCAGGCCAGGGGGAACCTGGGGGACAGCCTCCCCTCCAGGTGGAGGCCCCGGGGGCCCTGCCGACTCTGAGGCCTGGCGGCCACAGGGAGACAGCTCCCAGCGATATAAGCACTCCAGCAGGGCCTGGAGCCCCAGGTGAGGGAGGGGAGGCCCGCCATCAAACCGGGTTGAGCGACAGCGACGCTCGCTGCAGGGCTTCCCATCTCCGAGAGTTCACGCTTTTGCTTAACGGGGCTGGAGTGATAAAAGTGCCATTTCTTAATCACCTACTACGTGCCTAATTTCATTTCATGCCGGCAGCCACAGGTGAGGAAACTGAGACACAGGGACGTTTAGCGACTCACCAAAGGTCAGGACACGCAGATAGGGGAGGAAGAGCGGGGCTTCTCCCCCCCCCCCCCCCCCCCCACCCAAAGCCCAGCTCTAAACCACTGAGCAATGAGCAGTGAGTGGGAATAACTCCCTTCCCACCGATCCCGTTCCAGTAGATACGACTTCCAGATTCCCAGGCCTGACCTGGACGGTCCCCCACGGCCCAACGCGTCCAGAAGCTTTCACCAGGGCTCCGCGAGCTTCCCCCTCCCCGGCTTCCACCCCCGGACTGGGCAGGAGCTGGGGTCACGTGAGGCGGGGAGCCCCGGGTGAGGGAGGGAGGCGGGGCCTCTCAAGACGCGACGTGGACGGCACCCCAGGCGTGCTGGCGTCCTGGCACCGGCAGGGGGCGCGCTCTCCCTCTCGAGGGCTTCCCGGCGGAGGCGCCAATCCCTTGGGCTCCTGGGCGGGGACGGGTGGGCGCCTGAACCAGAGATCAGAATCGAAGGACCTTGAATCTGACAGTTTAAACTTGGTCCTAGGGCCATGGGGAGTTACCGAAAGTTCCTGAAGCCTGAGGGAAGTCAGAGTCACATTCCTGCCTAATTCTTTGTTATTTTAATCATCTCAAATGTAAAAATATAATTCATATAGGTGAAAAAGCACCTCCAAGCCCAACTGAAAGGTTAGAAATAAAAAGCTTAAACGTCCTCTCACATCCCGACTCTTGGGAGCCACCTTCCTTTCTTGTACTATATTTGTTGTTGTTTTAGTTTTTTATTTATGCGACTTTCGTAACCGTGAATAATATTCTCCTACTCTGTTGCTAGGTTTATTCATGTTAATGGTATCTATTGGACTGGGGCACCTGGGTGGCTCAGTTGGCTGAGCGTCCAACCTCAGCCCTGGTCATGATCTCCTGGGTCACAAGTTCGAGCCCAGCGTTGGGCTCTGTGCTGATAGCTCAGAGACTGAAGCCTGCTTCTGATTCTGTCTCCCTCTGTCCCTCCCCTGCTCACGCTCTCTTTCTCTCTCAAAAATAAGTTTTAAAAAACATTCAAAAAAAAAAAAGTATCTATTCACTCCCTGCTGTGGTGATTGTATTACCTGTGTTCCTTTCTCCCCCCGCCCCGCCAGTTTTTCTTTTTTGTATTTATTTTGTTATTGTTTCTATCGAACGCTATCACGGCTTTGAATAATAGTCTTAAATGTCCATCTCTCCCTTAGTTTGCATCGCTTGACTCTCTCTGTGAAATGAATAGCGCCCCCTCCCGGCTGCTGCCCTTCCCCCAGCGTCTCACCTTTTACTTTTGCTTTAAGGTTTGTAGTACGTCCGCCCCAGCCTGTAAAGATAATTCAGTTTGCCATACTTTGCCTGTAGATTGATTCTTAACATTAAAACCATATGACATTTATGACATTACAGCTCTGTAAATATTTTCACTGAGGACCTAGGGATTTGATAGACATCACCGAGAGGGAAATGGAATCGGCCAGCCCTAAACCGGCACCACGTGAGGCCAGGAGAAGCTTTCGGGTCAGTGGAATACTCCAGTGCAGTTAGAGTGAGCGCGTTAGGTCTCTATATCAACACGGCTGTATCTCAGACACATAATGTTGAATTTAAAAATCAAGATAATGTTAATAGGAAGGAAACTGAGTGCCAGGCGTATGAGAACTCTCTGTACTAATCTTCAATTTTTTTTTCTATACATCTAAAACTCATAAAAAATAAGGTCTACTATTTTTAGACCTTAAATAAGGGACACCTGGGTGGCTCAGGCTAGATTGCACGTGGGACTTCGGCTCAGGTCATGATCTCACTGTTCATGAGTTCAAGCCCTGCATCGGGCTCTGTGCTGACAGCTCAGAGCCTGGAGCCTGCTTCAGATTCTGTGTCTTCCTCTCTCTCTGCCCCTCCCCCGTTCGTGCTCTGTCTCTCAAAAATGAATGAACATTAAAATTGAAAAAAAATTAAAATGTCAAAAATAAGGTCTACTACAAAAAAGAAAAGAAAAGACAAAAAGAATGTGTCGTGTGATCCATACCGAAAACTGTCATGATCTGGCTGTTAGAGTCACAGACGATGTAGGAGTTGAGACTGGATGTCACTAATTACATCCGACTACCACTCAAAAAGAAATGATTTTTAAGTGAAAAGACCTCCCACTATGGAATGCTCCAGTCCTGATGGTAGAGACTTGACCTTGAAACAATGTAAAGTGTCGATCTAATGGTGTGAGCTTTCCTTGCCTCTTTCTTTACTATGTCAGCTTTTACCTCATGTTTTTCAAATCCACGGTGATCCATAATAACTTGAAACTATAGAAATCAGTTTTCAGGGCAGAAAACAGAAACCACTCTTGGTATCTGAAGCATAAGGAGGCGTTGGGTGTTTACCAGGTGGCTGGAGGGGTGGCAGGAGTGCACTCTGGGCTGGGCTCAGGGACACCACCACTAGAGCTGGCTAAAAATACAGCACGGTGGTAGCGAGCCAAGACTGGGACAGAGCACGGCAGCTGCTGCCACGGCCCCCCAACATTCGCAACACTAGAGGCCAGACATGGACACAGAAAAACCCAGCGGCTCTCCCACTGAGCTTGTGAGCAGTAATGACCCAAGGAAGACGACAGTGGCCTCTGCCTGTCATCTGCCTTCCGGATCTTGCACGGTGGCAACCAGTGCTGGAAACTAATCCACACTTGGAGCACTTAGCTGTAAAGGATTCTGGGAAATAATTGTCAGCTTTCCTTCCTCTGCAGGATAAGAAGGCACACCGGCAGGTGGGAACAGATGCAGAGTGAATCAGTCCACTTTGTCCTCCACTGTATTTTTAATTATTTTTCACCTACTTGATCTGCTTCTAGTAAGCACCTGCTTGATCTGCTTCTAAGCGTGTGTTTTTAAATCTCACGCTATTATCGTGGACTTGTAGATTTCTCCTCCACTTCAGTGAGTTCCTGCTTTATATATCGCAAACGCTTAATTAGGTATGTACACGTTCATTTATTTTTACATCTTTTTGGTAGATTAGGATTTTCATCAGTGCCAAATGTTCTTTCTTGTGATCGGTGTTCTGTTGCTTTAATTCGTTTATTAGTTCGTTCTTCTATTAGAAGTAATAAATTCTTTATTATCATAATTATTCATTTACTATTTGCTTATATTTATTAGTACCTTGCCTCTTTGTGGTCACTATTTGCTTGGTATAATCTTTCTATCCTTTTCTTTTTCTTTTTTTAATTTTTTTGAATTTGCATCCAAGTTAGTTAGCATATAGTGCAATAATGATTTCAGGAGTAGCATAACACCCAGTGTTCGTCCCAACAAGTGTCCTCCCTAATGCCTGTTGCCCATTTAGCCCATCCCCCCACCCACCCAACACCCCTCTGGCAACCCTCAGTTTGTTCTCTGTATTTAAGAGTCTCTTATGTTTTGTCCCCTTCCGTTTTTATATTATTTTTGCTTCCCTTCCCTTATGTTCATCTGTCTTGCATCTTAAATTCTCTATCCTTTTATTTTCAACCTGTATGCGCAGTTTAGCTTTTCACCACACCTCTTGTGCATGACATAGCTAGTCTTTAGAATTCCAATCAGAGCGTCTCTGTCTTTCATCGATGTGTTTAATCTAATCATATTCTTGGGATTACTAATATAGTTGGTCTTATTTCTGCCGCTGCTTTCTACACTTATTACAAATTCTCTGCTTCCTTTGTGTTCCTCTTCGTCTTATTTAGGATTTTACTTTATTGATCTTTAACGTTTATTTATTTATTTATTTATTTATTTTTTTTTAATTTTTTTTTTTTTTTTCAAGGTTTATTTATTTTTGGGACAGAGAGAGACACGGAGCATGAACGGGGGAGGGGCAGAGAGAGAGGGAGACACAGAATCGGAAACAGGCTCCAGGCTCTGAGCCATCAGCCCAGAGCCCGATGCGGGGCTCGAACTCACGGACCGCGAGATCGTGACCTGGCCGAAGTCGGAGGCTTAACCGACTGCGCCACCGAGGCGCCCCTAACGTTTATTTATTTTTGAGAAAGAGAGAGACAGAGTGTGAGCAGGGGAGGGGCAGAGAGAGAGGAAGACAGAATCGGAAGCAGGCTCCAGGCTCTGAGCTGTCAGCACAGAGCCTGATGCGGGGCTCGAACCCACAGACCACGAGATCATGACCTGAGCCAAAGTCGGACACTTAACTGACTGAGCCACCCCAGGCGCCCTAGGATTTATCAAATCACATTTACCCCCTTTATTTTCCTCAAAAGAAAAAAAAAAAACGCCCTATTTCTAATCTTCAACAGTGACCCTTAAACTTATAACGTGCATACCTTAGTTTCTTCCAGTCCAGTTTGCTAGGCCTCTGCCAGAGCCCTGCCGGGACACCCCTAGATGTGGCTGCACCTCTAAGACCTGGTTGCTGCTGAAGTTACTAGATTTCCTTTGCCCCTGGGCTCCCAGCAGCTCAGGCCACGTCCAGGCCATGTCCTCATTCCCATCCTGCCGGGTTGTGGACAGACAGCCAGGAAAGGAGCCGAGCTGTGGCTACTGCAGGCAAGTACGCTTGTGTTTATGAAAAGCAGAATTTTTCCAAGGCTGCCAGGGGCCCCTGGCACCCTGACCAAGGCTGCTGATGGACACACATCAGATCGATGTGACTTACTGCTGTTGAGGTTGACTCCGATCATCTGGCTGGGTCATGTTTGCCAGGTTTCTCCTCTGAAAAGGCCACTCTGCCCCCCACCTGTACTCTTAGGAAGGAAGTCACTGTGTGCAGCCCACGCTCCAGCAGTGGGGAGCTGGGCACCATTTCCCTGAGGGTGGAATTTCTACATAAATTATTTGGGATTCCGCATGGGAGATCTGTCTCTTCGCAATCATTTATTTATATCATTTATCCAATCATTTATTTATATCAGTATGGACTCATGGATATTTATTTTATACTTGGGTTACAACCCAATGCTGCTTTTTTTTTTTTTTTTTTTTTTTTTTTAATTTTAAGGAGAGAGAGAGCACGAGTGGGGAGAGAAGCAGAGGGAGAGAGAGAATCCCAAGCAGGCTCCACCCTCAACACACAGTCTGACACAGGGCTTGATCCTATGACCCTGGGATCATGACCTGAGCCAAAAATCAAAAGTCGGACACTGAACCGCCTGAGCAACCCAGGTGCCCCCAGTGCTGCTTTATTTATTTTGTTGGTCAAACTGTTCCAGCTGTGGCCACTGGGAGTTCTTCTAGTTGGGTCCTGTGTCTCTTAACATTTTGACATATCTCTATTATTGTGTGTGGCGGGCGGGGGGTGGAGGGAGGTATATTTCCCACCTCTTTGGAGACTCTGCAACCCTACTGATGTCAGATGTCAGATGCAGCTGGGACCCAGACTGACCCCTTCCTTCACTCACCCCTGCCGCTTGCCATAGGGCCTTCGAACCCTGAGCCCTGGCTGCACCTCTGACTGTGCCACTGGACACACTGAACTTGACACCCTGCCTTTTCTTCCTTCTCCTAGCCACTGCCCTGAGAAACAATGCCCTCTCCCTTGGCTGAGTCTTTCTGCCAGTTCCGGCCCCAGAAAAGCTTTGTAACCTTAGTAACATAAATGCTATCATCAATGTGTGAGAATAAACTTATTTAAAGGACAAAATAAAACAAAAAAATCTTCGTCTCTGTTATCTTTGAAACCTACCTTATCGTCTCTGTTCCTGAGACTTCAGACAAATGTCCTTTTGCCTGAGACTGTTACTGTTACACACCCTCCTCTCTGGCCAGTGTAGCACCAAGGTCTCTGGAGATTCCAATCCTAGTGGCCCTGAGCAGTCACTTGACCTCACAAAACCTCTGTTTCCTCTTCTGTAAAAGAGGGATAATGAAAGCCTTCCAATGGCCACCACTGTGTTTATTAGGTGATAACTTAGGAAAAGCACCTACTATGGGGCCTAACACACATAGCAGGTGTTCAGCAAATGGCAGCTATTGTCACTACCAGTAGTGAGAATAGCCATTTGTCTCCCTCTCCCACGTCTCTTTCTCAAGTCCACCCCCTGCTCTGAAGCTCAGACATGACAAAGCCACTCTTTCACTCACAATCCCTCCAGGATCCAGAATATCGAAACTTCCCGGGATTGAAGATCTTACGGAATCTTGCCCTGCTCCAAGACTGGCCTCGTCTTCCTTCTCTGCCCAAATCCCACCAGACTGTTCACTGTGCCCTGAACAGGCCTCACTTTATACCTCCTTGCCTTTGCCTATGCTATTCCTTCTGCCCACAAGGCTCTTCCAGCCTTTCTCCCTCTGGAGACGCTCAGGTCGGGTTTCTGTTCTCAGTGACAGAAACCAACCAACCAATTGGAGCTTGTGGCTCCTTCCTGCCTCACAACACCTCCTGGTACCGTGATTGTGGCTGCCGCCTCTGCCCCCCACCCCCAGGGTGGGCAAACAGGGGCCTGTTTTATTGGACCGAGTGGTAAGGAGGAAAGCACGTGGGCTCAGAATCCCACAAACCTGGGTCTGACCTGCATTTGGATCCTGGCTCTGCAGTTTATCAGCTGCGTGGCCTCAAGCAAGTCCCCTAACCTCTTTGCGCCTTACTTTCCTTATTTATAAAATGATCATAATAGTAGTTATTCCATAGGAATGTTGTAAGATTTAAGTAGATAATCCATGTTAAGCACTTTGCATAATGCCCAGCACACAGAAAGCGCTTAATAAATGGTCCCGTTCTCTCATCTTATTAATATCAGGCAGCCAGGAGTCGCCTGCTCTGCCAGGCTCCATTTATTGATGGATTCAAGGCTAAAAATAGAGCTGCAGCTTTGGGGAGTAGGGCCTTCCAGAGCCAGGAATTGATGCCCTTGCTACTGCGGATGGGGAAGGAGCCTGCTTCTCCCTCCAGGGGCTCTCAGAGGAATATACATCTTGATGCCTTTCTCCCATTGATTCCAGGGCAGGCATGCAGAGGTCAGCCCAGCCCAGGCTGATGAGCTCTCCTAGCAGGGGGCTCTGTGATCCAACAGGCTGGCTTCTAACTCCAGCCCTGCCTTTCACTGGCTCTGTGACCTTGGGCAAGCAATGTTTCCTCTCTGAGGGTCATGATTCCTCTGTAGCCCGGAAAATAGACAATGGTAATAACAGAACTTGGAAGAACCAACAGCTTACATGCACAGAGGCCCTGGGACTCTGCCTCATGATGTCCCCCCGCCCCGGGCCTCGGTCTTCCTGTCTCTGAAATAGACACAGTAGCCCTCACCTTAGAAGGCTGTTGTGAGTACCTAGAGAGGTCACGGACAGCAGTCACTGACAGGAGGAACACCGGATGGGAACCAGAGTTATCTAATGGCCCAACATCTCCCTGTCACAGGGTACGGAGAGCAAAGACAGAAATTTATTTCAGCCGTGTGTAGCTATTGATCCACCAGCCTTGGAAAATGCAAAGAAATGCATCCGACAGAAAAACACCTCTCACCTTGCGCTGCTAACAGACTGGACCTGCCAGTGCACAAAGCACTTCCGTGCCACTCACTTCCCCTGCCATCAGTTCAGTGTTCTTGGCGAGTCGTTTTGTCTCCCAGGACAAGACACTGATTTAATTAAAGCAGAGCCTGAATTGTGGGCAGGACCCCCATTTTCCCTTCTGCAGCTAATCTTAACGGTGACGTCAGAGGGCGTAAATCTGGCTTCCGGGGACACTGAGCCAGCCTCCATCACATAGATATGCAGGACCTGGAGGGCCCACAACCCCAAGGCCACACATCCTGGATTGTTTCTTTCCTTCTTCCCTTCCTGAGACAGGTCCAGTCAGGCTCTAGCCCCTTGCTTATTTCTGACCACGAGATGGGTACATAATTGTATGACAATACCATTAATCTGGGGCGCCTGGCTGGCTCAGTAGGAAGAGCAGGCGACTCTTGACCTCAGGGTTGTAAGTTCAAGCCCCACACTGGGTGTAGAGATTACATAGAAATAAAATCTTTAACAAAATAAAAAAGCAGATTAAAAATAAAAATACACAATCCCATCCCAGTACATATCATCTCACAGTCCTCACAGAGGAGGACAGTATAGTACTCCCTACAAGAGATCAAGAGCCTTTGGCCAGGGCACCAGGTACAAAGGCTCTCATCCCAGTCTCCTATAATCTGTGCACCTGACAAAGAGGGAGGAGGTCTTAGTTTCTTTAGTGTGTATATTTACTTCTTTGCACATTCACAGTATTCTTGCTTGCACACAGCAGAGTCCATTCTGGCCAGTTTAAGTAGAAAGGGAATTTACTCAGGGATGTTAGCTTATCGGATGGTGAAGAAACAGACTCTAGATGCAGTTTTCAGGAGCGTGTCCAAGAAGCGCACAACCGATGTGGGAGCTGCTGCTGTCGTCACTGACTCCAGAGCCATACCGCCTTGGCCACCACCCAGGCTAGCATGCATGCAGCTGGCCCCACACAGAGCTCACTGCCCCCCCCCACCCCCGCGCCCCGCCATTGGTATCTCAGATCGATCGGTGAGTGTGATTGGAGGGAAGTAGGTCACATGCCTGCACCTTCGCTTCAAGAGAGGCAGGCTTCTGCTTTGGGAAGGAGGAACTCAAGATATCCGGAATAATCAAAATGTAGAAAGAAATTTTAAAGGTCATTGGGTGAAGAGCAAATATTCAGTACAGCTTCTTTTTTGCCTATTTCCCCCACCTGGAACATACACTCCATGGGGCAGATGTCTTGAATGTCTCGTTCTCGTTCACCTCTCTGTCCCCAGCACCTTACATGGAGCCTGTGGGGAATGAACAGACAAATAAAACGTGGGTCAGGAAAGAACCACCTGTACCTTGAGGCTATCGGCCAACTTGCAGTCTCTCAGGGGGCTGTAGCTCCATGCCTGGGGGAAATCTGCTCCTTCTTAAACCATACTATTCATGGATTCAGCAGGCTGCAATGGGATGCCCATTCCTTCACGGCCTCTTGCCTGATGGTGAAATTGTCTTCACCTTTCATTTCTCAGTTTTGACTCACCTCTTCCTGGAGGCTTTCCTCGATGTGCAACTCCATCACTTATCACTGCCACGGTCAACCGCCATCACCACTTTGCCCCAGGGAACGGGTTTGGTATGGAGGTTACAGTCTAAAAGGCTGACTTCAAATGCTGGCTTAGGCTCTTACTAGGTGTCAGAGCTTGAATAAGTCATGTTCGTCTTCTGAGAATTGTTCTCCTCATCTGTGAAGATCCTGAGGATCACTCTCCTTGTCTAAGTCACAGAGTTGTTGTGAGGTTTAAGCGAGATATTGTATGCAAGCTCTTGGGGGCGGGGGGGGGGGGGGGGGGGGGGGGTGGCTGGGTGCAAGAGAGCTAGCTCGGTTTGCCATTTCGGCTGCTGCCTTTGCAATCCTTATTATTCTAGCACTTACTGAGGCAACGCTATGGTTGTTTTCATGTCTGCACCCCCAACTTACCTGGAAATCAGGAACTGGGGTGTCCATTACTCCCCCGCTCCCTATCTCCCCATATACCTGTCCTATGGACAGGGTGCTCACACAGGGCTTGTTGTATAAACAATTAGCTAAGTCAAAGAAATCACAAATGCAGAGACTTATAGACAAAACACCGAAATTCCATATATTAGAAAAATAACTATAATTTAAAGGTCACCCAGGAGTGGGGAAAGTGGCAAGTGGTTAACGTCTACCTTATGTAAGGGTTTCATACACACCGATGAAAAATGCCTGAGTTGCTAAGAGATACATCTGAACAAAGGTCACAAGCAAGTAATTCGAGCAAGGAAATAGAAGCAGTAAGTAAACATGGAAGAATATGCAACCTTCAACAGGAAATAGGAAATAAAAGTGAGATGCAAATGAAAACAACAATAATATGGAATATGTATTTCAATAGGAAATTGTGACCCTGCAAAATGTCCAGTCGCAGAACAGTCACATAAATAATGATACATTGTGGGGCGCCTGGGTGGCGCAGTCGGTTCAGCGTCCGACTTCAGCCAGGTCACGATCTCGCGGTCCGTGAGTTCGAGCCCCACGTCGGGCTCTGGGCTGATGGCTCAGAGCCTGGAGCCTGTTTCCGATTCTGTGTCTCCCTCTCTCTCTGCCCCTCCCCCATTCATGCTCTGTCTCTCTCTGTCCCAAAAAATAAACGTTGAAAAAAAAAATTTAAAAAAAAAAATAATGATACATTGATTCAATGGCATGATGTTCCGCCATTAAATAATTACAAGAACATGGACACAAGTGCTTATAATATAGTAAGTCTACAAGCAGACTGCAAAATTAGATTTTTTTTTTAATTTTTTTTTCAACGTTTATTTATTTTTGGGACAGAGAGAGACAGAGCATGAACGGGGGAAGGGCAGAGAGAGAGGGAGACACAGAATCGGAAACAGGCTCCAGGCTCTGAGCCATCAGCCCAGAGCCCGACGCGGGGCACGAACCCACGGACCGCGAGATCGCGACCTGGCTGAAGTCGGACGCTTAACCGACTGCGCCACCCAGGCGCCCCGGAAAATTAGATTTAAAGCGTGATCACAAGGGTGCAAGATATTCATCTTGACTTGATGAAAACCTGGCAGAAAATACTAGAAAATGAAAACAGTCACCTTGATAAAAAAAAAAAAAAAAAGAGAGAGAGAGAATGCCCGCCATACACCAGACACTATGCCAAGGGCTTATTTCTACTAAACAAGAGTACAGAAAAGAGATAGAAGACCTCACAGAAACAAAAGAAAACAACCGAAGGAAATACAACAAGCTGTCAGGATTCAGGAAAATGGTATCTCAGAAATAAAAGTCAACGTGAAAGTAGCACCGAAGAAAACAGACTCTTCTGAAATACCACTAGGGACAGAGTGGTTAGAAATGAGGAATGTGAGGGGTGCCTTGGTGGCTCAGTCGGTTGAGCGTCCGACGTCGGCTCAGGTCATGATCTCGTGGTTCACGAGTTCGAGCCCTGCATCGGGCTCTGTGCTGACAGCTCGGAGCCTGGAGCCTGCTTCGGATTCTGTGTCTCCTTTCTCCCTCTCTCTCTCCCCCTCCCCTGCTCACACACACTCTCACTCTCAAAAATAATAAACATTAAGAAAAAACTTAAAAAAAAAAAAAAGAAATGAGGAGTGTGAGAAAGACAAAATGGAAAGATTTTTCTTAAGCTTAAATGATGAGAGAACATGACAGAGACCATATACACATAACAGAAAAAAAAAAAAAAAAACAGCATCAAACAAATATCCTAAGATATAAGAAAATGTTTTTTAAAAAAAGGAGACAGTGAAAAGTTAATGAGACCCAGGAAAATGGATTCATAATGATCAATACCAGGTATGTCCTAATAAGGGTATTATAGATCTCAAAGTTATAAATAATCATCATCATCATCATCATCATCCTTTGGGCAACTTGACAAAAGGCAACTAGTCACTTACAAGTGGGGGCATATCAGGCTGGCCTCTGACTTCTTCATGGCAGCATCCAGCATTAGAACTCAATAGAGCACCACCTACAAAGTCAGCAAGGAAAGAAAGTGTGACTCAAGAATTTTATTTTGAGCCAAACTGCTGATCAAGTATAAAGCAGAAGACAACATTTTTGAACATGTGTGGGAGTTTGGAGGCTGAAGCAAAAGCACAGTCTGGATTTATTGGAAGAACAGGACTTTTTTTTTTTTTTTTTTTTTCTCCTTTTGGTGACCTAAAGGCTTAGTCATAGTTTGATTTATTTGTTTATTCAACAGACACTTAACAGACCCTCGTATGTGTTGGGACCTGTGTCCCAGACTATAGACGAATCTCGTATCAAGGGCGAGAGAGGGTGGAAGGAAAGTTTCCTTGAAGAGGTGAGTTGGCCTTTGAAAGATAAGTGGAAGTATATAAAGGAAAGGGTATTCCAGGCAAGGAGAAGAGCCCGCAGGAATGAGGAATGGAACAGATATTCTAAGACAGACTTTAAGATCTCATCAAAACTGTGTCCTGGAATGTCCAGACATCTGGAATGGGATCAGTGGGTAAATCCTAAAGACTCAGGATTGGGAAAGAGTAAGAGGCCTTGAATGCTAGGCTTTTCAAAGGCTTAAACTTCATCCCATAGGGACTGTGGAATCTTGGAATGGTTGAAGCATGAAAACCACTGTTTAGTCGCAGAAGAAGAAGATCAGAGGTTCCACGAGGATTCAGATTTCACCATTCCCACAGCTGCTTAAGCTAGCATTCATACTTGATGATACACATTCGAGCCATTCCCTTGAAAGTCAGGAACAAAGCAAGGTTGCCCACTAACACCACTTTTGCTCACTGTCGCATTGGAAGTTCTGGCCGGCACAGAAAGACACAAAAAAAGAAATTAAAAGGGTAAGGATTACTGTACTGTATCTAAATACCGTTCATCACTGAGTCAAGGAGTGTGCTTGTATATTTCCTTCCTTCTGCATCTTTATGTTTTTCCTGGAGTTTTAAGTGGTCTTTCCTTCGCTCTACACTATTTGCCTTTATTACTGAGGGCAGAATCTTTCCAACAACTTGGTAAGGTCGGTTTTCTTATCCCCATTTTATAGATGGAGAAGGAGGCTGTGAGGAGTTGACAAATACCACACAGCACATAGCACACAGCACACAGTGGAGATGGGACTCTTATCTGTCTGGGCTGGATGACTCTGTCAGCCCTAGGCTGGCCCTATATGAAGAGACACAGTACGTGTCTGGGAGACGGTGGTGTATTGAGGGTATGTCTCCATTATTTGAACTTCACAAAGTCCAGAAAGGGGAGGACAGTGTAGAAAATCCCAAGAGGATGGGGGGGCGCCTGGGTGGCGCAGTCGGTTAAGCGTCCGACTTCAGCCAGGTCACGATCTCGCGGTCCGTGAGTTCGAGCCCCGCGTCAGGCTCTGGGCTGATGGCTCAGAGCCTGGAGCCTGTTTCCGATTCTGTGTCTCCCTCTCTCTCTGCCCCTCCCCCGTTCATGCTCTGTCTCTCTCTGTCCCAAAAATAAATAAACGTTGAAAAAAAAATTAAAAAAAAAAAAAGTTTTAAAAAAGAAAATCCCAAGAGGCATCTAATTAATGAAAAGTCTATGAAATGATGCTCAGAGGGCTAGTCACTTTTGTCAATATTCAACTCCCCAAAGAGGCTAAGCAACCTGTCCCCTGCAGCAGGACTTTTGCACGTTCCACCCAACATCCAAGCATATTCTAGATACACCTCTTGTGTCTGGCTCTTCCTCACCCTTCAGGTCACCCCATTCTTTCCCCTCCTCAGAAAGCACCCACGCACACACCAGATACTCTTCATCTCTACTTCCCTGGATTGCTCAAGGTTTTTGTTACCAAGTCAGGCTCCTTCCTCCCTGAGTGAGGATGCTTCTTGAAGGCTCCCTCAGGCCTGGGGTGCCCATCCCACCAGATCATCAGATTACCCCATTCCTACCGAGGTCACCATCCCTAGTATCTGTAGAATGAAGGAAAATAAAGCACTTGAGGGGAGGCACGTGGGTGTCTTAGTCGGTTGAGGGTTCAACTCTTAATTTTGGCTCGGGTCGTGGTCCCAGGTTCGTGGGATTGAGCCCCCCATCCAGCTCTGCAGTGAGCATGGAGCCTGCTTAAGATTCTCTGTCTCTCTCTCTGCCTCTCTCCCCTTCTCTCACTCTCTCTAAAATAAAATAAAAGAGAATAAAATAAAATAAAATGCACCTGGAATATTCCGTATTATTTTGCACCTGGAAGCAGAGGACTTCCTTTTGAGCTCAAGTGAGAACCCCTCAGAGGCTCCCTCATCTTCTAAGCCCCCACACCTAATCATCTACTTATTCAGTACATTTCTTGAGCACTTCTCATGTGCCAGGCCTGTGCCAAGCACCGGGTATACAGCCCAGACAGGTCGCTCACCACACGAAATCCCCCCAGCTGACAGACAAGTGGGGCCAAGATCCAGCCCGTGGACCAACCACCAGACTGTGGGCTCACAAAGCTGTGTCTGCTCAACAGGGTGCCTTTTCCTACTTCCTTCAAAAGCAATGGATGTACCTGAAGCAGCCCCGCAAGTCACCGAGTTAGATCGATACGATGCCCGCCCACGTGCAGTTACGGTTCAGGGGTGGGGGACAGACAAATAATTAAACAACTAAATATGTAATTAGAATTCACTCCTATTTTGCTGGTGAGGACACCGGGTTCCTGAGAAGCAAAGTCAGTGGCCCAAGGCCACTGCACTAGTGAATGACAGAGAAGGGTTCAAACGCCTGGCTCCTGGCTCCAGGGCCACAATCTGCCCAGCAGGATGAAAGAGGCATTTGGGATACATCGGCATTCATGGGGAGCATCAGCCCTAACCTTTATCATCTCAGCTTCTCCCTCTTCCTGACCACACAGGTGATAAAACTGGCTTTCTCTGGGGGCGCCTGGGTGGCGCAGTCGGTTAAGCATCCGACTTCAGCCAGGTCACGATCTCGCGGTCCGTGAGTTCGAGCCCCGCGTCAGGCTCTAGGCTGATGGCTCAGAGCCTGGAGGCTGTTTCTGATTCTGTGTCTCCCTCTCTCTCTGCCCCTCCCCCGTTCATGCTCTGTCTCTCTCTGTCCCAAAAATAAATAAACGTTGAAAAAAAAAAATAAAAATAAAATAAAATTACTTCTTAAAAAAAAAAAAAAAAAAAAAAACTGGCTTTCTCTGATCCTGAAGGGCCCTCCTCTTGACCTTGTCAGCCTTTTCGGCTCGGCTCACTTGGATACACCTGCTCCCTATTGCAGAAGGTTGTAATGAGAAGACATTTTTTACTTCCTGACTCATGTGTCTTTTGGACCTAGTCATTCATGCCAGGGGCTGGGCTGGGGACAGACCTGAGTGACAGCCCCTGTGCTCTACTCATGATTCCGTTCACAGCGGCAACTAAAGCCATAATATAGCTAGGAATAAGCTGATATGAATGAAATTATAAAACTTTACTGAAGGACATAAAAAAAAAAAAAGATCTGAATAAATGGAGAGCCACACCATGTTCACGGATGGAAAAGCTCGGGATTATAAAGATGTCGGTTCTCCCCAAAGTAATCTATAAATTGAACGCAATTTCAATCAAAATATCAAAGGGACCTTGTATGGAATTTGACAATCTGATTCTTGAGTCTAACAGGAAGAAAAAATACACAAGAATAGAATATCCAAAAAAAATTTTTTTTAGAATTTTTTATTGTAGTAAAATATACATGAAATTTACCATTTTAACCGTTTGTAAGTATACAGCTCAGTGGCACTGAGTACACTCAGAGCTGCGCCCCCAACACCACCATCCATCTCCACGACTCTTTCATCTTCCCAAACTGAAACTCTGTCCCCATTAACACTAACTCCCTGGGGCACCTGCGTGGCTCAGTCGGTTGAGCGTCCAACTTCCGCTCAGGTCACGGGTCTCATGGTTTGTGAGTTCGAACCCCGCGTCGGGCTCTGTGCTGACAGCTGGGAGCCTGGAACCTGCTTCGGATTCTGTGTGTGTCTCTCTCTCTGCCCCTCCCCCTCATGCCCGCGCGTGTTCTCTCTCTCTCTCTCTCAAAAATAAAGAAACATTTAAAAAGCAAACCAAAACCCCACTAACTCCGCATTCCCTCTTTCTCCACAGGAAAAACTAATTTTAATGAATAAAAATGAGGGGGGACTATCAAGCCTGAAATAAAAATACTTATAAAACAAGAGTTTTATTTCTTTATTTCCTTCCTTCTCTCCTTCCTGATCTATGTATCCATCTATCTATATTATGTGTAGCATTTCAAATCCGCGAAGAAAACATAGGCGATTTAATTAATGGCACTAGGACAAATGACTCTCCGATTTGAAAGATGGAAAATTTGAACTCTGCCTTACACCAGACACACATACAAAGTACCTTTGATTTCAAGAGCTGAATGTAAAAAAACAAAACCCCATAAAAGCTTTAGAAGACATGTAGGAAAGGTGGAAAGATTTGACTACATTTCGCTTCAGAATGACAGAGACTGCATGAGCCAAGTTAAAAGACAAGTATCAGACCCGGGGAAACAAATCTGCCATAGACAGGCAGGAATGCAGCTAGTACATATCTCAAAATAACAATTTTGCTTTTATTTTTTCGACTTCCTTATGTCAATCAAAGGTTCCACTCTACCCCCAGGAGAATTAGTGCTTTCATAGCAGGAACATAAAGAAAGAGAAACAGCCTGCGTTCAGATGTCATTGTTTTTGAACTTCCCAGATCATCAGAAACCACACTTTGGAAGGCAGAGGCTTTCATTTGCAAGAGGCTGCTTTTGCCAAAGAAAAGTGCTTTCGAAAATCAAAAAAGGTAGATCCTGAAGGAAGCTGAAGATAGAGTTTATACCTTAGCTATAGATTGAAAGAGGAGAGAAAAGACCCAGACCATGTGCCGCCTGGGGAAGTCAGTGGGGTCACTGGGGTGGGAGAAAGGAAGGGAGTGGGATCAGACAGGGCCTCGGAAGAGGTCAAGGGGGACTGAGATGAAGGAACCAGACCTGTGGGGCCACAAGGAGGGGAAAACAGTCAGTGCCCAGAGACCGCTAAGCCCTCCGTCATTACTACCAGGGAGCTTCGTCGGGGGGGCTGGGCCTTCACCGGCAGATCCTCTGTGGTCGCTTAGGTGGGTGCCCCAGGCCACTTTGGCCACTGGGCTCTTCACTGTCCAGCCAGGGCCTTCACTGACAGTTGTCTGGAGTGCCCAAAAGGAGCGATGCCCAGCCCTGTCCTGAGACTTTGCTGAGGAGCTCCATCCACACTCACCCCTATCAATGTCACCCCTTTCTAAATGGCCTAGGACTCTTGTCAGCCTCCTAAACCAGAGGGTGGGATCTTTGACACCCATAGAAGAGGCGGTACTATGGAAGTGCAGACCCCTTGCAACCTGTACTTGCTAGAACTAGATAACGGTAAAATCTGCTTTGGCTAAAGAGATCCACAAGACATAAAGAACTCTTATAAATCGATAAAAAAATAGACCGATAATGCAATACAAAAAATGGGCAAAGAATATGAAAAATAAAATGCACAGAAGACATACAAACCTCTAACAAAGTGTATGAAAAGAAAAATACGGGGTTGGTTTTTTTTTTTTAAGTTTATTTATTTATTTTGAGAGAGAGAGCATGGGGGAGAGGAGCAAAGAGAGAGAATCCCACACAGCCTCTGGGCTGGCAGCTGGGAGCCCAGCTCGGGGCTTGAACTCAGCAACTGTGAGATCACAGCCGAAATCAAGAGTGGGACGCTTCACTGACTGAGCCAACCAGGCGCCCCTCGGTAGAAATGTTAAATATGCACACCTTTAAGCCCAGCAATTCTCCTTCAACCAAAATGTCCCTCCAGGCAATGAGAGAATCTTGGGTAAAGGGTGTCTGCCCAACAGGAGTGCAATAGGGTTGTTTCCCAACATTGCGGTTAGAGTGAAAAATTGGGTAATAGACTGGGAGTGCAGCTGGGGGGTGCTGCCTTTTAGGGAAGGCGGACATGATAGGCTTGACTGACACAGCCTTAAAGAAGGTGAGAAGCGATCCATGGGGACTCGGGAGAAGACATTCTAGGCACCAGGAATAGCTGATGTGAAGGCCCCCAAGCTGCATCTGCAGGAAAGGGAAGCTGCCATTGTGGCTGGAGCAGAGAGATGGGCAGACGGGAGAGGTCTCTTGAAGGAGGGCACACTGGGCACCTGTGGGAGGTGGCATGGGTAGGCAGGTCATGTAGGGCCTTGTAGGCCGCTGTAAAGGTGCTCTGATACTTGCTCTGAGATTGGAAACCACTGGAGGGACTGGTCATTAAGATAAAAAAAAGAGCAGAATATAAGCTCAAAGTATAGCTTGAGAGGTTTAAAAACTCATTTTAAAATTACTAAAAGGAGGGGCGCCTGGGTGGCTCAGTCGGTTGAGCATCGGACTCTTGATTCGCGGCTCAGGTCGGGATCTCACGGTTGGTGGGGTTGAGCCCGGATGGGGCTTTGCGCTGACAGCACAGAGCCTGCTTGGGATTTTGTCTCCTTCTCTCTCTGCCCCCTCCACAGCCTCCCTTCCCCACCCCCACCCCCACTCTCTATCTCTGTCTCAAAAATAAATAAATAAACATTAAAAACAAAACTGAAAGGAAATAACCAAAATTGACCACAGCTGCTGCTGAGTTAGAGTGACAGGGTTATTCTTTTTTTTTCCCCCCTCTCCAACTTTTAATGTCTCCTTATAGCATGTTTGTAAGAAAAAACCTTTTTCTAAGAGCTGTTTTTGTAAACCGGCTCTCGATGGGGAAACTACGAAGGAGGAGGAAGGACACAGAGAGCTGTGAAAGGTTGGCGGTGTTTCCAGGCCAAGATAGAGGCGGACCTGGAGGGAACGGGGGCTGAGGCTGAAGCGGGAGGGAGACAGCCCCGGGAAGGAGAGAGGGGACACTGAGGCAGATGGAGAGAGGAGAGGTGGCCGCCAGGATGGCCCCGCCAGCCCCCCCCCCCCCCCCCCCCCCCCCCCCCCCCCCGCGCCTGACCCAGGCAGCTGAGCCTGAGCCGCATTCCAGCATCTCAGCATCTCAGGAAGGCCCACGGCTGCCTGGACCGGATGGTCCTCAGCAGGGAAACAACATGATGGAACTTGAGCGCCCGCGGGGGCCCACGTCTGGGAGGGGGACCGGCCCAGCACAAACCCGCAGAGAAGCACGGCTGGGGCTGCCCGGCGCTTTCACGCCACACTCACGCATCGCACAGCATGTCTGTTACAGCCTGCACGCACAAATTCCGGCGCCTGCCTGCCGAGGGCTGGTGGGGGTGCCGGGGGCACCCAGGAGGGCAGCAGCCGCACCGGCAGCAGGAATTCTTTGGGAGCTCCTGTAGGAATCCCCCAAAACGCCTTCGGGGACTGGGGTTGCCCCTCCCACTTCCCCTCGCCCCCTCCCCCAACTCGAAGCAGCTGGGGAGACAGTTCGGTGCCCTTCCCCCTCCCCGCAGCAAAGGTTGCCTGTGTTTAGCTGGGTAAAGTCGCTCAGCCCTCCAGCTGGGAACAATTTAGAAATGCAGGAAGCTGATGCCCGTGGGGCAACCCTTAACGGGGGAGGGGAGGGGAGGGGGGCTGGAATCTCGGAAAAACACCTCGGCTGTCAGGCCCCAAGTGGAACAATTCCGAGGCCACGGCTCGTGGGTCGTCAGAGCGGCCCAGACGGAGCCTGGTTGCCCACAGGGGTAACCAACTCCGAGACCATCCTTGTGAAAGAAATCGTTTCTCCTGGAGAAGGTCCCCCCCCCCCCATTCTGGGTTTCTCTAGGTACTCCATTATTTACCTTGTTCCTTGTTACCCCTGATTTTCTAGAAATAGAAGTCAGCCCTAAGTTCAACTCTTCTGGCATGGCACCACCGCGGGGGGGTCTTGGTGCTTCACCAAATCCTCTTGGCTAATCCTGATAGCCACCTCCAGACACCCCAGACCAATGCCCTTTTGAGGCTTGCACCCTGAGGGCGTTCTCTGGTCTGGAGAGTGGCTGGGGAGCTCATGCCCCAGGAGCAGTCTTTGACCAGTGCCCGGTGGGAGCTGGTGGCTCCAGCCTCCTTGCCTCTGAGACGGGGGTTCCTGACACCTGTTTTGCAGTCTTTCAGAGGATCCCCAAAGGACCTGGGCCCCCTGGTGTGTGAGTGGTGGCCCCCCCCCCCCCCCCCCCCCCCCCCCCCGTTCATCGATTCACTGTTCAACGGTTTTCTTCTTTCCCTGCCTCGTTTCTCCACTCTCTTAAAGGTACTTTCTGGGATCATCTCTCAAGTGAACCACTGGCACCCAAATCTTTTTCCTAGGGTGTGCTTTTGAGGGAATCCAAACTATGGCAGCCACTTCACGGGTGAGGCTGTGCACGTCATATGACATCACATCAGGAGACACACAGCAATTGCAAAGATGGACCTGTGGGCTCAGGCAGGGACAACCTGATTCCCTCCGTTATAAAATTCCCCATCAACTTTTCATATAATAATTTCATCCATCGGTGATTATTGCCTAAATCCATTATTTTATTAGTGATTGTAAAAAAAAAAAAAAAAAAAGGTAATTTTCTAATCCTATCAATCCCTCTATATTTATTAGTTGGAATTTTTTTTTTATAAGAAACTACCATTCATAAACGACAGCTTTTAGGTTGAGATGAAATAGAAGAATGACAGAAGAAAGGCCTGATTCTCTCCTTGTCACTGCGAATTCTCAGGATGAGAACTGGCCTGGTTACCGCCAATGGTGTTTAATAATATTTGGGTGATTTGAGGCTTTCTCTCTCTTTCACGGAATGTCAATATGGACAGATGATTGTTTATATATTCAGTGTGATCCCATTACTCTGTGACAGTGTCCTTGCTTGCTGGCCCATCAAGATGCCCCAGACTTGTATTGTCTATTTCCTGCCCCAGATCTGGAATCAGCTGCTTTTCCAAGGAGCCCTGATTCTTGGTGGTTGGAAAACACAATCCGGGCACTAGGCATGCTCACTGATGGTGGATTATCACTGCTTCCAAATTTTTCAGTGGACAGAGCTGGAAAATACATACTTTTGAGCAGAAAAATAGAAGGATTATGTGAGTGCCTGGGTGGCTCTCTCGGTTAAGCATCCAGCTTCGGCTCAGGTCATGATCTCACAGGTCATGGGTTTGAATCTCCCATCGGGCTCTGTGCTGACAGCTCAGAGCCTGGAGCCTGCTTCAGATTCTGTGTCTCCCCCTCTCTCTGCCCCTCCCTGCTCATGCTCTCTCCCTCTCTCAAAAATAAATAAACATTAAAAAAAAAAACAACAGGATTATGAGTTCCTGCTAATATTTCCAATTCAAATGTACCATTTCAGGGTTTTTACTTAACTTCTTTGGTTTTATCCTCATATCTCGTACTCTGAAGATCTCAGATTCTAGTATTAACATAATTACTTATTTGCATTATGCAATGGTTTATATAAAATAGTTACAAAAACAATGCCAATATTTGTACTAACAGTAAGACTTTCAAATGAAGTTTTAAAATTTCTTTGCAGCTCTTTTTATCCTTAGAAAATATTTTTTTAAGCATGTACCATTGATATATTGTGTTGTAAAGCCACTTCAGGTAATTATTTTCATTGAGTGGTTATATCACCAACTTAATATACAGTTAAGGTCCTTCATTTCAGATTGTTTTTCAAATTTTAGACATTGCTTTTATTTCTCTTTTCCTTTTGATTTAATATTATTTTTGAATGTGTGAAATATTAATCTGATTCCAAAGCCAAAACCATATAACAATATGTATTTAGAAAATTTCGCTTCCATCACTGTCCTTCCACCATGTTCTTTCCTCCCTCAGCAATCATTTTTATTGTTGTTGGGTGGTGGGTTGTTTGTTTTTGTTTTGCTTTTTGGTTTATTCTTCCAGTGTCTCTTTTTGCAAATATAAACAATTTGTATACATATTTATACCCCTTCCTATCCCATTGTTACACAAAAGATAGCATGCTAGATACTCAGTTCCACACCTTGCATTTTTCACTTAGCAGCGGATCCTGGAGATCATTCCACTGTAGTACATTTTCCCCATTTCTTTTTACAGCTGGATGGCACCCTTTGGTTCCTTGGTGTGAATGTACCACAGTTTATTCAGCCAGTCTCCCTAATGATAGACATTTGGATTGTTTCCAATCTTTTGTTATCTCAAATAATGCCACAACGAATAACCTTGTGCATTAATCATTTTAACCTTTTTTCCAGGGTATCATTAGGCTAGAGTCCTGGAAGTGGAAACGTTGGGCCAAAGGGGAAATGCATAAGTCATCAGGGATTTTTTTTTTTCTTTAGGTATTGCCAAGGTCACCGCCCAAAGAGTTGTACTATTTCGCATTCTCCCTGATAACTATTTTTCAGTCATTCATTCAATAAGAAGATATTGAAACAGTGATAAAGATCAATACAGTCCCTGAGCTCAGGAGCTTCTGGACTGGTAAGGAATGAGAAGGAACAGATCATCACACAAAGAATCGTTCTAATGTGTGTCAGAAGTATCAACTCTGTAAGAGTTTACAGCTAAAAGCCCTAACCTGATTGGGAGGGTCAGGAAGCCTTCCCTGAGGAATAACATCTAAGCTGAAAATGGATGAACAAGTAAGAATTTGCCAGGAAGAGTGGGTGGAGGAAAATACCTGAGAAAAGAGGAAATAAAAATAGAAATCACAATGATCAAACTAGGGAAAATTTGTATCACAATCTATGGAGTCCAGTAATCTTCATTCACAAGATAATTTATCATTTAAAATTACGTAGTTAAAAAAAATGCTGGGGTGCCTGAGTGGCTCAGTTGATTAAACGTCCTGCTCTTGATTTTGGCTCAGGTCATGATCTCACAGTTCTTGGGACCAAGCCCTGAGCCGCACTGACAGCATGGAACCTGCTTAGGATTTTCCCTCTTTGCCCCTCCGCTACACCTCTCTCCCCCCCCACCCAAAATAAATAAACATTTTTAAATTTTTTTATTAAAAATTTTTTTTAAATGTTTATTTATTTTTGAAAGAGAGAGAGACAGAGTGCAAGCAGGGGAGGGACAGAGAGAGAGGGAGACACAGAATCTGCAGCAGGCTCCAGGCTCTGAGCTGTCAGCACAGAGCCCGACGCAGGGCTCGAACTCACGCACTGCGAGATCATGACCTGAGCCGAAGCTGGACGCTTAACCAACTGAGCCACCCAGGTGCCCCAATAAATATTTTCTTTAAATGCTGAAAAAGGGGTGGCTGGGTGGCTCAGTCTGACTCTAATTTCAGCTTAGGTCGTGGTCTCCTCGTTCTTGGATTCGAGCCCCACGTCAGGCTCTGCGCTCACAGCAGAGAGCCTGCTTGGGATTCTCTCTCTCCTTCTCTCTCTCTGCCCCTCCCCCACTCATGCACGTGCACTCTTTCTTTTAAAATAAAATTTTTTTTTTTTAATTAAAATAAGGGGCGCCTGGGTGGCTCAGTCGTTTAAGCGTCCGACTTTGGCTCAGGTCATGATCTTGGTCTGTGAGTTCAAGCCCCACGTCAGGCTCTGTGCTGACCGCTCAGAGCCTGGAGCCTGTTTCAGATTCTGTGCCTCCCTCTCTCTCTGACCCTCCCCCGTTCATGCTCTGTCTCTCTCTGTCTCAAAAATAAATAAAAACGTTAAAAAAATTTTTTTTAATTAAAATAAAAAAGGCTGGAAAGGAATGAACTCAATGTGTATGCAGCTTAAGACCTAGAAAAAGGACAAAATAAAGAAAAGTAAAAGAAAATTAATAAAAAGAAGGCAAATTCATGAAATAGAAAAGAAATAAAAAGCAGCGAAGGGAGCGAATTAAAACTGGCTCTTTGCAAATATTTTGTAAAGTCCAAAATCACTAGCGAGCCTAATTAAGAAAAACAGGTGTGGCGCTTTTAGACACAGATACAGATCGTGAGAAAGGAGATTTAACTGTAGGTGCAGATGGGGCTAAAGGAATTTAAAGATGAGATTATGACAGCAAACCCACGGGAGGATGACACTCTATCAAAAATAGAAATTACCAAAATTGACTCAAGAAGTAGAAAAGCTGCGCAGACTAATAAACAAAGAAAAGATTTAAAAGGCTATTAAAGAGCGACCAGTGAAACAAGGCATAGGTCCCTCTCCCTCCCTCTCAACTTTCTACCTTTATTTGTATGTTGGCCCCACACCCTCCTGTTACACGGTGTCTTTGTGACCAATGAGAGACCCACTGGCAATTTCACTGACAGCCTATACCTCATCCCCTTGTGACACCAGAAAGAGTACCAGCCATGCTGTGAAGTATAATAGTGACAATAATAACAGTAATAAAACCTCCTGTCTGATCGCCCAGCTTGAACTACAGCATCGATCAATCACAGGACTGGCCTGTGAATCACGACCCCCCCCCCCCATGGCTGTGGTGTTGGGGCACCATGACAGCTCCACCCAGCTCACACGGGCCTTGGGGGGGGGGGGGGAGTTCCCAAGAAGCCATAAGCCAGTGGAGGACCACAGTCCACTGTAGCAGTCTAGCACTTTCAGACAATGAAACAGGAAGCAACCAAGTAAAGCATGCAATAGATCGGAGACTGGCGTAACGAATGGTGACCTCGAGTCAGACAAAGCCACGTGATGTGGCTAAAATTTAACTAGGTGCTACCCCAGATAGTATTCACTCCACAGTTAACATCTGTGGGGCACCAGCCTTGCTCCAGACACTGCTCTACGAATCAGTAAAGAACAAAAGAGACAGAGTATCTGAGAACACCTGTCCTCGTGGAGCTTAGGTTCTGTCCTTCGAGCTGGGTGACCCTAAAAGCACGATGGAATTTAAGAGCCTATCCGGCTCAGAAGTCTTTACTGTAAAATGGAGAAACATGTTTACGTATCTTAAGAGATAAAGAAATGCAAAATCCATCCCCCCCTTGGGTGGGAGTGCAGCCTTCTCTGAGGAAAGAGAATTAGATAATATGAGTAACTGGAACCCAGAGCATAGCCTACAGGTTCTAGGTTACAGAGAGGCAGTCTAGAAGAGTGATTAAGCACATGCATTCTCAGTCCAAATCCCAGTTCCACCACTCACTGGCGAGGTGACCCGAGACAAGTTCCTTATCTTCCCTGTGCCTCAGCCTCCTCATCTGTTGGATGGAAATGAAAATTGTGTTGGGGCACCTGGGTGGCTCAGTAGGTTAAGCATCTGACTCTTGGTTTTGGCTCAGGTCATGATCTCAAGGCTGGTGAGTTCGAGCCCTGAGATGGGCTCTGTGCTGACAGGGCAGAGCCTGCTTGGGATTCTCTCTCTCTCCCTCTCTCTCTCTGTCCCTTCCTCAGTTGTGCTTTCTCTCACTCTCAGAATAAATAAATAAACTTAAAAATTTTTAAATAACTAAATAAATAAACTTTTAAAAAAATTGTACTCTTCTGATGTGACTGCTCATATAAAAAATATTTAATGGGGGGCCTACCAAATGCCAGGCATTATTGTAGGCATTTAGGAGAGAGACGTCAGGGAATAAAACCAAAGTCCTGGCCTCTAGCAGGAGAGATAAACAATAAACACAATAGGTAAGTAAATGATACGTCTTTTCTCCAGAGATGGTTAAGTGCTGTGGGAATAAAAAGCAGAGTAGGGGGAAGGGAACAGAGGAGGTGGGGGGGGGGGGGGTGGCTGGCTGCCATATTGGTAGGGTGGTTGGAGTTGGCCTCCTAGAAATGGTGAGATTCAAGTGAGGACCTGAAGGAGGCAAAAGAGTGAGGGGAAGCAGGTATCCGGGGAAAGAGCTTTCCAGGCCCAGGGAGTAACTGCTATAAGGAACTTGCATGGGATGTTGGGGGAACAGGAGGCCAGCGTGGCTGGAGCTGACGAGGAGGGAAAGGAGTAGGACAAGGAATCAGATCGCAAGGCCCTGGAGGCCACGGCAAGGATTTTGGCTTTTATTCTCAATGAAATGGGAGTCATTGAAGGTTTTGAACAGCACAAAGACAAGATCTGATCCACATTTTTTTTTTTTTTCAACGTTTATTTTTGGGACAGAGAGAGACAGAGCATGAACGGGGGAGGGGCAGAGAGAGAGGGAGACACAGAATCGGAAACAGGCTCCAGGCTCTGAGCCATCAGCCCAGAGCCTGACGCGGGGCTCGAACTCATGGACCGCGAGATCGTGACCTGGCTGAAGTCGGACGCTTAACCGACTGCGCCACCCAGGCACCCCCTGATACACATTTTAAAAAGATCCCTCGGGGCGCCTGGGTGTTAAGCGTCCGACTTCAGCCAGGTCACGATCTCGCGGTCCGGGAGTTCGAGCCCCGCGTCAGGCTCTGGGCTGATGGCTCAGAGCCTGGAGCCTGTTTCCGATTCTGTGTCTCCCTCTCTCTCTGCCCCTCCCCCGTTCATGCTCTGTCTCTCTCTGTCCCAAAAAAAAATAAATAAACGTTGAAAAAAAAAAAAAAAACATTTATAAAAAGATCCCTCTTGGGGCGCCTGGGTGGCTCAGTCGGTTAAGTGTCCAACTCTTGATTTTGGCTCAGGTCATGATCTCACGGTTCGTGAGCTGGACCAGGCTCTATGCTGACAGCATTGAGCCTGCTTGGGATTCTCTCTCCCTCTGTCTCTGCCCCTCCCCGGCTATCTCTCTCTCTCTCTCTCTCTCTCTCAAAACAAATAAATAAGCTTAAAAAAAAAAATTAAAGGATCCCTTTGGATACTATGCTGAGAGTAGATGTAAATGGACAAGGCAGAAGGGACATCAGTTAGGAAGCTACCGTAATAATCCAAGTAAGACTCAGACAAGGGTGATAGCCGCTGAGGTGGTAACAAAGGCCAAATTCTGGATGCAGCTTTACGGCAGAGCCAACGGAATTTTGCACTTGGAATATGAGATGTAAGACAGAGAAAAACCCACAGATTTTGGTCTGAGCACCTGGAAGGATGCTCATCAACTGAGGTGCAGACTGGGTGAGCAGGTGATTCAACCCCCCGGTGAGCAGACTTGGGGGTGGGTGGAAGATCGGGGATTCCGCTGTGAATATGTTTGACTTGAGATGTCTACGCGACATGCCAATGGAGATGTTGAGCAGGTGGTTGGATACGTGAGCATGGAATTGAAAAGAGAGTTTTGGACTGATGATGTAAACTTGGGAAGGAGGGGCGCACAGATAAGTGTATAAAGACCACGGGATGGGACGAGAGCGGAGCACCAAGGGGGTGAGGGGGCATAGGGAGGAGACAAGCAGCATGTCCAACATGAAGAGAGAACACAGAAGAGCAGAGAGAAGAACCACAGAGCAATCAGAGGTGGGATGGCAGGGAGTTAGGAGGAAACCCCAGAAGGAATTACATCCTGGCCCCGGACATGGTTTCTCCAGGAAGAGAGTCATTAGCGGTCAGGCACTGCTGATGGTCAGGTAAGATGAACCAAGGTTAGGGTTAGTGGGCGTGCTGGGGGTGGAGGGGGGCAGGGGAGAGGGACAACAATGCCTTTGAGGAGTTTTGCGGCAAAGGTGAGCGTTTAAAAAAAAAATACACTTATTTATTTACTTATTTTTGAGAGAGAGGGAGATCGCGAGTGAGGGAGGGACAGAGACAGAGAGAGAGGGGGAGAGAGAGAGAACCCCAAGCAGGCTCCGCACTGACAGTGCGGAGCCTGACTCGGGGCTTGAACTCACAAACCATGAGATCATGCGTGACCCGAGCCAAAATCAAGAGCTGGACGTTTAACTGACTGAGTCACCCAGGTGCCCCAAGCTGAGCCTTTTTTTTTAACGGGCTGATAGCTAGCAAGGAAAATCTAGCAAAAAAAAAAGTGGGAGAGACCACGTGTTTGCTGTGTAACAGGTCACTGGCTGAGATAGGGAGGTGTTGGGAGGTTGAGAAGTGGGCAGCATGTAGAAAATAGTCACTTAAAAACATGTGAGCTTGAAGGGTCTCATGGCATACAGTGTGGCTGCCAGGCAGCCCTCAGGGCTCACTTGAAGTTTGCGGTCAAGAGTTGGGACAATTAAATAAGCTAATACATAATATCTGAAAAGCACTTAGAACAGAGTCTGGCATATAGAAAATGCTCTCTTAGTGTTAGCTATTATTATTTTAAATTAAGTATAGAAAGGCCCAAGAGAATCAAAACTTCAGCATTAGAAATGTTGTGATAAGAAGTCTGGGGCGCCTGGGTGGCTCAGGCATTTTAGCGTCTGACTCTTGATTTGGGCTCAGGTCATGATCTCATGGTTTGTGCCTGTGTCCGGGCTCTGCACTGACGGCATGGAGCCTGCTTGGAATTCCTGCTCTCCCTCCCTTTCTCTGTCCTTCCCCTTCTCGTACTCTGTCTCTCTCCCCCTCCTTCTCAAAATAAATAAATAAGCTTAAAAAAAAGAGAAGTCTCCTAATATTTGGTATTTTATGTAGTTGTAATATTTAAGAGCATTTGGTCGATTAGAATGACTACTGTGTGACTCCAATTTCAATGTGTAATTGAAAAAAATTAAATGAAGTAATTAAAAAAATATTATTTTAATGTAAAAGAGGGGACACCTGGGTGGCTCAGTCAGTTAAGCATCCAACACCGGCAAAGGTCATGATCTCACAGCTCGAGGGTCCAAGCCCCCCATCAGGCTCTGCACTGACAGTGCGAACCTGCTTCGGATTCTCTGTCTCCCTCTCTCTCTGCCCCTCCCCCACGCACACTCATTCTCTCTCTCTCCCCAAAATAAATAAATAAACATTAAAAAAAAAAGATTCTCTCTCTCTCCCTCTGACCCCTCCCCCTCTCTCAAAAAAATAAATTTAAAAAAATGTGTAATTGAGACTTCTGATTGCAAGTTGAAATCTTACTAAAGTAATGCATAATATTGGAACATCTAAGTGAGTTTTGGGCTCACTGTATTTATTAATTTCTTATATTGGTAGGAATTATGTTGTTCTTAGCAAGATTCTGTTTAAGTGAGAAAATCTAAATACTTAAAAAGAAATCAGGGGCGCCTGGGTGGCGCAGTCGGTTAAGCGTCCGACTTCAGCCAGGTCACGATCTCGCGGTCCGTGAGTTCGAGCCCCGCGTCGGGCTCTGGGCGGATGGCTCAGAGCCTGGAGCCTGTTTCCGATTCTGTGTCTCCCTCTCTCTCTGACCCTCCCCCGTTCATGCTCTGTCTCTCTCTGTCCCAAAAATAAATAAACGTTGAAAAAAAATTAAAAAAAAAAAAAAAGAAATCAAATATATTTAAATGTATTCGTGCAGGTTTACAATGTGAAGGTGTTTAACTGAGTTTGGAAATAGGACCAAACATTTAAAGTCTCCTTAAAAATTACTCTGAAGATGCATTAGGCTTATAAATAGAACAACAAGATTTGTAAGTTGAACATAAAAGCCTAAGAAGAACTAAGGTTTTGGGATTTGTAATTTTAATAAATTGACTCCATTTTTAAAACCGAAAATAAACCTTAATAGTCTTCTCTGCAGACAGAAAGAATCCTCAAGGGCACCAAAGGACAGAACCAAAGAACTCCAGGGACAGCTGCTTCTTGTGGGAGAAGCAATCAGAACCCAGAACAAGCTATGTTGCTGGGAGGGGCATGTTGGGGGCTGGGCGCCGGGAGTGGGCACAGTGTGAGGCTGGGGGAGTAGTGTTGGGAATGGTGACTGGATAGAGGGAGGAGGTGGTCAGCCAGCTGGGGTGGGACTTGAGAGTGAAAGGCTGTGTCTTCAAAGCAGCTGGAAGGTGTGGGTAAGACACGACAGAGGAAAAGGAGGCAGCTTCAGTCGGGAGTGCCCTTCACTGAACTGCCTTTCACGCTGTTCAGGACCCACCAGGGAAAATGTGAATTGCTTTTTACTTTGGTCGCTGAACAGTCTTTCTTCCAACACAATCCCAAGCCAGAGGGACCATGTGAGGCCTTGGTTTAGGAGAATGTGGGGTGTTTAGGAGAATGTGGGGTGTCCAGCAGGCAAGCTGACAGTTGAGAAGGTCCCTGCAGCTCTGTCCTGGCAAAGGGCAGGAAATCTGGAAGGCATATGGAGTGTGGGTGGTAGGAAGGGGGTGCTGCTCTGGGCAGAGATCATTTCTGAGGCTTTTTCTCAGCGTGAAAGGAGCCACCCTCAGGACTGCTCTTCTCTTTCCGCCTGATTCCTGTCCACCAAGTAGCCTGTGGTTTGTTTTGTTACATTCTGTTTTTCAACTCCTGTCTATTTAGTGTTTACTCTGTGCCAGGCATTGTTCTCCGTTCTATACACAATCATTCTGTTAAATTCTCCTAAGAACTCAGGGTGGGGGTGGGTGTCCAGGGTCAGTTGGCTGGTTACTCCAGCCCTAGAGTCCAACTCAACCACGATTCTACACTGCCTTTCACTGGCAAAGTTTGCTTCCCGGAGACCTTGCTATCAGGCTTAACGATTTCAGTCCTAGCAGATTTCAGTCTCCTCAGGTATAACATGAGAATCATGCAGCCTACATATTGGGCAGTTACATCAAGTGACAGGAACAACTTGATAAAGAAGGAAATGGTTTCTTTAGGAAGACCCTGTTCCCTAAACCCAAGGGTAGTGCAGGAAAGGAAAAGAGTAGACCAACCTCACTCATTCTATTGATGCAAAACTCCTGAATAAAATCATGGCAGAATATGAAACGTGATATTTCTTGTGCAACTGGGTTTAGTTATAGACTGAGTTCATGCTCTTTAAAAAATATTGGCAAAGGGGCGCCTGGGTGGCGCAGTCGGTTGAGCGTCCGACTTCAGCCAGGTCACGATCTCGCGGTCCGGGAGTTCGAGCCCCGCGTCGGGCTCTGGGCTGATGGCTCGGAGCCTGGAGCCTGTTTCCGATTCTGTGTCTCCCTCTCTCTCTGCCCCTCCCCCGTTCATGCTCTGTCTCTCTCTGTCCCAAAAATAAATAAACGTTGAAAAAAAAATTAAAAAAAAAAAATATTGGCAAAACAGGTCATGATCCCAGGGTCATGGAATCGAACCCTGGGTCAGGCTCCATGCTGAGCATGAAGCCTGCTTAAGATTCTTTCTCTCTCCCTCTGCCCTTCTCCCCTACTCTCTCTCTGTCTCAAATAAAAAAAACATTTTTTAAAGATAAGCAAAGTGAGCCTAATAGTGTTTTAGGAAAGAAATATGCCTTGATCAAGTGGTATTTATTATAGGGATGTTAAAACAGTTCAATATTAATAAATCTATTAATATAATTTATTATAGGAAATAGACTACAATAATCATTTAAAAGAAAAATATACCATGACCAAGTGTATTCTTTACAGAAGTAAAAACATAGATCAATAAGAGAAAATCTATTACTATAATTTATCTTATAATAAGGAGAAAAAGAAAGCCATACAATATTATTAAAAGATAGTGAAATTGCATTTCATAAATTTAATATCTATAACTAAATTTTACAAATCTTAGTAAAGTAAAAGTGATACTTTCATATGATTATTGCTTTCAAATGTCTTAAACCAACTTTAAGCTCATGCTTCACAATAAAACTCTAGAAATAGTTTCATTAGTAAAGAACAATCTTGGGGCACCTGGGTGGTTCAGTTAGTTAAGTACCCAACTCTCGGTTTCTGCCCAGGCACAGTTCGTGAGATCAAGCCCTGTATCAGGCTCTACACTGAGTGTGGACCCTGCTTGAGATTCTCTCTCACCGTCTCTCCCTCTCTCCCTCTGCCCCTCTTTCCTGCTCTTGTGCTCTAAGGTAAATTTGTTTTTAATTTTTACTTATTTTTGAGAGAGAGATACAGAGTGTGAGTGGGGGGGGGGGGTAGAAAGAGAGAGGGGGACATAGGATTTGAAACAGGCTCCAGGCTCTGAGCTGTCAGCACAAACCCTGATGCGGGGCTTGGACTTGGGAACGGCAAGATCATGACCTGAGCCAAAGTCGGAGGCTTAACCAACTGAGCCACCCAGGCGCCCCATCTAAGATAAATGCTTTTAATTTAAAAAAAAGAAAAAGAAGGGACGCCTGGGTGGCGCAGTCGATTAAGCGTCCGACTTCAGCCAGGTCACGATCTCGCGGTCCGTGAGTTCGAGCCCCGCGTCAGGCTCTGGGCTGATGGCTCAGAGCCTGGAGCCTGTTTCCGATTCTGTGTCTCTCTCTCTCTGCCCCTCCCCCGTTCATGCTCTGTCTCTCTCTGTCCCAAAAATAAATAAACGTTCAAAAAAAAAAGAAAATTTAAAAAAAATAAATAAATAATTAATTAAAAATTAAAAAAAAAGAAAAAGAAAAAGAACAATCAAGGATCCCTACTACAGTGCTTAATTAACAGTTCTGAACATTCTAGTTGATGTAATTAGAGAAACACATTAAAGGGGTATAAATATTACAAAGAATGAGGCAAAATAATCATTATTTAAAGCTAATATGATTCTATATCTGGAAATCCTCCCCCAAATCCATTAACAATGTAAAGTGGGTCCAAGAACGTGGCCAATTACAAAATCAATAGACAAAAATCAATAGCATTCCCATCAAACAATAAAAAGCAGAGGGGTCTAGATTGGATATTGTGCTTGCGTAGAAAATATGAGTATTTGCTCAACCGGCTTGATGAGCTGATGAACATTCCAGAGAAGCGTTTCAGTTAGGAACCAATTCAAACAGCAGTTAGGACAGCTAACAGGGGCCTCAGTAAGGGGATTTTATTTTGGCTCCAGGGTCCTTATGGTGGCTTCTTGTGTCTCCCACTCTGCCATTCTGCTCCTCTGACGTCACAGTCACAATAAGGAAGATGGGGGAATGCATATAGAAAATGCCACTGGGGACACCTGGGTGGCTCAGTCGATTAAGCGCCCGACTTCGGCTCAGGTCACGATTTTGTGGGTTCGTGAGTTCAAGCCCCACGTCCGGCTCTGTGCTGACGGCTCGGAGCCTGGAGCCCGCTTCGGATTCTGGGTCTCCCTCTCTCTCTCTCTCTGCCCCTCCCCCGCTCATGCTCTGTCTTTGTCTGTCTCAACAATAAATGAACACTAAAAAAAAAATTTTTTTTTTGAGAATATGCAACTGGCAGAGTCTTCCACACGGGGGATAAAGTCGCCAAGCCACACTTCGGCACCACCACCATGGAGCCTTGATTTAAAAGAAAGAAAAAGGCTTAAGAGCTTTGAAAGCCAGCTGATTAGAGGAGAAGCAGAGGGAAGTTTGGAGAAACCCTGTATCTTCAAGGTTCCACTCCATGTCTGGATCTATGGGTGGGCAGCCCTCAACTTCACCCTTGGCTCCCAGAGAGTATAGGAACATTGGCCTTCACCGGATGAGCAGGGCCAGTGGACAGGATTTTCCAAGAGCCTTCACAGTGGAGCCTCATTCGGAGGGGAGACAATGCCCCCTAGAAACAGGAGTTTACTTGTTAGTTTGGGGACCCTTGTACTGGTAAACTGGCTCTAAATTTTTTTTAATTAAAAAAAAAAAACAAAAACGTTCTGATAGGTAGCATTCACTGATTTCCATTGTATAAATACTCCTAGTGTGGCCAATTTCAAGCCTCCACGGTATAGCAACCAGCTCACAGAATTCCAGAATATTTAACAATCAGCTCTTAGCAGCCGGCACGTGCTAACTCTAGCATGCCATTCCTGGGAGCCCTTCTCTGGGGACTCCCAGAAATAACTGGGGTCCCCTTGAGGAGAGGCTGAGGATTTGCCATCATGTGGATGGGGTGTTAAATCATCATAAGTTGAGTATGAAAAGGTAATCAGGCAATTAAACCCAACCTTGTAGTAACAAGCTGATGAAGTTAGATACTTGGGCTACATTTGCATTAAAAGCTTTCGAGGCGCCTGGGTGGCTCCATCAGTTAAGTGTCCTGACTCTTGATTTTTGGCTCAGGTCACGATCTCACGTTTGTGGGCTCCAGCTCCTCGTTGGGCTCTATGCTGACACCATGGAGCCTGCTTGTGATTCTCTCTCTCCCTCTCTCTCTGCCCCTGCCCTGGTCGTGCGCGCATGCACACTCTCTCCCTCTCTCTCAAAATAAACACATAAATAAGTAAACCTTAAGAGAAAAATCTTTTAATGCGCATCTCATTGCACAATAGATAACCTTGTGGATACATCCATTCGACGGGTATTTGTGGAAAACCTCCTCTTTGCTTGGGACGGTTTGAGACACTTAGGGATGAATAAAGTAAATAAAATAAAATCCTTGTCCGGGGTGCCTGGGTGGCTCAGTCGGTTAAGCGGCCGACTTCAGCTCAGGTCATGATCTCGCAGTCTGTGAGGGCTGTGAGTTCGAGCCCCGCGTCGGGCTCTGTGCTGACAGCTCAGAGCCTGGAGCCTGTTTCAGATTCTGTGTCTCCCTCTCTCTGACCCTCCCCTGTTCATGCTCTGTCTCTCTCTGTCTCAAAAATAAATAAATGTTAAAAAAAAAAATTAAAAAAAAAATAAAGTCCTTGTCCTCCTGGAGCTTACACTCTAGTACGTAGGACATGATGTCAGGTGGTTAACAGTTGTTACGAAGAACATTAGAGAAAGGAGTAGAGTGAGACGATCTTATTTTAGAAAAGGCTTTCGGGGAAGCCCTTGCTGATTAATTAGTGTTTGAGCAGAGGTAGGAGTGAAGTGAGGGAGGGAGTGAAGGGAGGGAGCCAGCCTCGGTCTAGGGGGAGCACCCCGGCAGAAGGAGCAGGGAGGCCCTGGGATGGAGGAGCAGGATCCCACGGCAGCAGGTGGACAGGGTGGGATGAAGTTAGACACACACAGAGAAGCCCCGTCGCATACACTGTGTGTGAAGTTTGCCCTACGAGGAAGACATTGGAGGGCTCTTAGCAGGGAAATAACCATATCTCCTTCACGTTATAAAAGGATATTGTGTCACCATCATGTGGGTGGTAAGAGAGGAAGCAGAGGGCCCAATTAGGAAGTTATTGCTACAGTTTGGCGGGGAGATGATGGTGGTTTGAGCTAAATTAGTAGAAGTGGCGGAAGTAAGAAGCGGTTAGATCGAAACAGAGTTTACGAGGCTGCACACAGAACAGGATTTGAGATGATGGAAAAAAGAGATAAATCTCAGATAGCGCCAATATTTTGGTACTCCCTGTCCAAATTTGGGGTTTGCTAGGGAACAGCAGGTTTGGGGTAGGAAGAACTAAGAGTTCAGTGGATGACGATATGTCTTTATTGAGTCTTTGTTTTCGAAGGATATTTTTGATGGATGAGTTCTGAATTGACGGGGTTTTTTTCATCATTTTAGACATGTGGGAGAAAAACAACCATAAAGGTGACATTTTCAGACAGAGAAAAGCTGAAACCGTTGCCCCTAGCAGATCTAAAGACTCTAAAGACATTCTAAATATTGTATTTCAGGCAGGAAGCGATCCCAAGTAGAAAGTCTATGTGGATATTGAATGTAAATAATAATAACAGTATAATAGTAGTCATAATAATAATAATAGCACATTGAAGTTTAACAACTAAATATTTCAGTCAAAAGGCAAATATTGCCAATTGGATAATAAAAATGCGATTATATATTTATTGTCTACAGAAAATACCTTTCAAGTATAAACATACAAAAAAAGATTGAAAGCGAGAAGGTAGAAGAATCATGTCATGCAAACACTAAACAAAAGAAAGCAGATATAGCTAGATTAGTTGCAGAATTAAATAGACTGTAAAGCCAAAACCATTTCACAATGGGAAGGTAGAGGTCATCTCATAACGATAAAAATTCCCTTTAAGAAGATATAACAATTCTGTGGGGCGCCTGAGTGGCTCAGGCAGTTGAGTGTCTGACTCTCGCTCTTGGCTCAGGTCATGATCTCATGGTTCATGAGATCGAGCCCCGAGTCAGGCTCTGGGCTGACAGCCCAGAGCCTGCTTGAGATTCTCTCTCTCCCTTTCCCTCTGCCCCTCTCCCGCCCCTCCCTCAAAATAAATAAACGTAAAAAAAAAAGAAAACATAATAATTCTGAATTTGTATGTACCTAATAAGATGCCTTTAAAAGGTATAAAGCCGGGGCGCCTGGGTGGCTCAGTCGGTTAAGCGTCCGACTTCAGCTCAGGTCATGATCTCAAGGTCCGTGAGCTCGAGCCCCGCGTCGGGCTCTGGGCTGATGGCTCAGAGCCTGGAGCCTGCTTCCAATTCTGTGTCTCCCTCTCTCTCTGCCCCTCCCCCGTTCATGCTCTGTCTCTCTCTGTCTCTGTCTCTCTCTGTCTCAAAAATAAATAAACGTTAAAAAAAAAAAAGGTATAAAGCCAAAAAATGGTAGCAATGACAAGGAAAAACAGACAAATCAACCATCATAGCAGGAGATCTCAACATATCTCTTCCAGTGATTGCTAGGACAAGCAGACAGAAAACAGTAAGAACATAGGAGATTTAATGATTAACAAGTCTGACCTCGCAGGCACCTGTAGAACAGGGTATCCAACAACTGTTGATTTCGTGTTCTTTCTCAGGACATGTGGAACGTTCAGGACACGTCAGAAATCAATCATATCCTAGGCTATTAAGTAAGTCTGAACAAGTGTCAAAGTATTGAAATCATATAGATTATGTTTTCAGGGCAGAGTGCATTTGTTGCAAATTAATGAGGGAAAGGTAACCAGAAAATCCCTATATACTTGAAAATTAAGAAATTATGCTTCTGGGGGCACCTTGGCTGGCTCAGGCAGAGGAAGCATGCAACTCTTGATCTCGAGGTTGTGAGGTCAAGCCCCACGTTGGGTGTAGAGATTACTTAAATTCTAAAAAAAAAAAAAAAAAAGAAAGAATGATGCTTTTAAATAATTCATGTTATCCATTGACGGCATACAATCATAATAAAAATGTCTTCCGGGGGTGACGAAGAAAAATAAGACTATAGAGGCTAGTTATTGGAGTGAGGGTGTTTTAAGGTTGTTGTGTCCGGTCCAGGGGGAAAAAAGACACCGATTAATTTTAGACGTTGATGAGACGTTGACGGCAAGTTGAAAGTTACTAGGGTAACTACTATAAGAATAAGATCAGAACGTATTTCTTCCGGACTGATGGAAGGGGGGAGAAAAAGAAGAAGATGAAATAACAGACCTCTCGTAATCGATAGAAGAAGCAAACAAAAGTATAAGTAACAACACGTCAGATTTGAATCCATCTGGAATCCCACGTGGGTGGCAAAATGTTTCCAGCTGTTTCCGGGGACTGGGTGGGAAGGTGGCGTGGTGTGGGAAGATTTCGTTGCCAACAGAGCCCTGGCCCTGGGAGTACTGGCACCAGGATGTAGCAGACATCGCTGATTCCCCCTCCCACACCGCTCGGCGGGATTTCTTCAGACGGCTCCAGCCAGCTTCCGGTTTCTGTGTCTCGTTATCTGAAGGCTTTTTCCAAAGCTGCAGAAGACCCCTGTGCCCTGAGAGTGACCGGCAGGGTAGGTATATAAATACCCCAGCTCCCTCGCCCCTCTGATGAGCTCGCTTAGCTCTGGTTGCCCAGTGTGGTAGCTGGTGATAACATACCCTTCACTGGCGGCCTTCCCATCCCTGTGGTGGGATTTCCCCCACTCTTCTGTTGGTGTTTCTTGCACTTTCTGAAAAACTGTGTACACTTTTTTTTTCTTAATTTTTTTTTTTAACGTTTATTTATTTTTGAGACAGAGAGAGACACAGCATGAACGGGGGAGGGGCAGAGAGAGAAGGAGACACAGAATCTGAAACAGGCTCCAGGCTCTGAGCTGTCAGCACAGAGCCCGACGCGGGGCTCGAACTCACAGACCGCGAGATCATGACCTGAGCTGAAGTCGGACGCTTAACCGACTGTGCCACCCAGGCGCCCCAACTGTGTACACTTAAATCCATGTTTCAGGGTCTGCTTCTGGGGGAAGCAGGTACTGTATTAGAGAGAGGCTACTGGACCCAAGTGGCTTTTGGACGCAAGAGCCGCCTCTTAGTGGCTGCTGTTCACAAGGAAACCATGGACCGGGACCCATGGGAGGACCTTGTCTTTTTGACCGGGAAGGGCAAGACTCAGGGTTGGGCTGGTCAGCATCTAGGCCTCAGCTGGCAAGAAAACCTGGAGGGTTCAGGGCGCTTCTCCTGGGGGCAGAGAGGACAACAGGTGAATCTGCTTCTGAAGAGCGCATGGCCTCAGGCAGCCTGGGCCTGCTCGATGACAGGGATGGTCCAGATCAAAGACTTTCTGGACACAGTCCCCAGGGAAGACTGAGTGTCTTTGTTGGCAAGTACATAAACTTTCTTAAGGGGAAATGGGTCCAGGACTGTGGGGCCTCCATTTATGTTTCAAAAGAGCTAGATGGGGGACCTTCCAGGCTCCTTTCCTCCTAGGGCTGCAAGAAAAGGATTTTTTTTTTTTTAATTTTTACTTATTTTTGAGAGAGAGACAGAGTGCAAGTGGGGGAGGGACAGAGAGAGAGGGAGACACAGAATGCAAAGCAGGCTCCAAGCTGTCAGCACAGAGCCCAGTGCAGGGCTTGAACCCACGAACCGTGAGATCATGGTCTGAGCTGAAGTCCAGCACTTAACCGACTGAGCCATCCAGGCACCCCTGGAAGAAGGGAACTATAAGCAGTCTTATTTTAGTAGTTGGGACACAACACAACTGAGAGGAAAGAGAGTGGGCTATAGAACGAGCAGAGCTCCACTCCAATCCCTGTGTTGTCACTTGCTGGATGATGTAGACAGGTGACTTAACCTCTCTGAACTGCAGTTCGCTCACCTGTGATACCGGGATTACAACTGTATTACCTTATAGGATTCTTGTAAAGATTAAATTAAATATTGCTTACAAAGTGCTTGGTGTAGGGACCCCTCGGTGGCTCAGTCGGTTAAACGTCTGACTTGGGCTCTGGGCATGATTTCAGTTTGTGAGTTCGAGCCCCACGTCAGGCTCTGTGCTGACAGCTCAGAGACTGGATCCCACTTCCTATGCTGTCTTTCCCTCTCTCCCTGTCCCTTCCTCCACTTGCACTCTGTCTCTGTCTCTCTTTCTCAAAAATAAATAAACATTTAAAAAAAATTTTAAGTGCTTGGCATAGTACCTGGTACATAAGTAATAATCAATAGATCGTACCATAATTATTATATTTGCCACAAGCTTGCTTATAATAACGAAGAAGAATGGAAACAGCCTAAATGTATACCAGGAGGGGATTGGTTAAATAAAGATATTACATCCATATATACAGCGGGTTTCTGTGCAGCCATTAAAAATTATGACGCAGATCTATACTTGTTAATGTGGAAAACTGTTCCTGTACAGAGGGTCCCCAACTTGCAACGGCTCGACTTTACGAGGCTGGGAAAGTGATATGCATTCAGTGGACAGCGTATTTCAGGTTTGAAATTTTGATCTCTTCCTAGGCTAGGGATACGCCATACCATACTTTCCTGTGACACTGGGCGGTGGCAGCACAGCTTCCAGCCACGCAATCAGGAAAGGGAATAACCAGCCCATTTACAACCATGCTGCGTCCGTACATCCATTCTGGTCTTCACCTTCAGCACACCGTTCAATAAATTACATGAGATAGTCCACGCTTCGTTATAAAATAGGCCTTGTGTCAGAGGATGCCGCCCGACTGTAGGCTAAGTATGTGTTCTGAGCACGTGTCAGGCGGACCAAGCTAGGCTATTATGATCGTAGGTCAGGTACATTCAGTGCGTTTTCAACTGTACAGTATTTTCAACTAACAGTGGGTTTTTTGGGATGTAGCGTCATCTTTAAAAAAAAAAAAAAATATGGGGCGCCTGGGTGGCGCAGTCGGTTAAGCGTCCGACTTCAGCCAGGTCACGATCTCGCGGTCCGGGAGTTCGAGCCCCGCGTCAGGCTCTGGGCTGATGGCTCAGAGCCTGGAGCCTGTTTCCGATTCTGTGTCTCCCTCTCTCTCTGCCCCTCCCCCGTTCATGCTCTGTCTCTCTCTGTCTCAAAAATAAATAAAACGTTGAAAAAAGAAAAAAAAATAAAAAAAAATAATTTTATTTGCGGGGGGGCGTGCCTAGGTGGTTCAGTTGGTTGAGCATCTGACTTCTGCTCAGGTTATGATCTCACAGATCATGAGTTCAAGCCCTGCTTCGGGCTCTGTGCTGACAGCGCAGAGCCTGGAGCCTGCTTTGGATTCTGTGTCTCCCTCTCTCTCTCTGCCCCTCCCCCACTCACGCTCTCTTTCTCTCTCTCTGTCTCTGTCTCTGTCTCTCTCTTTCTCAAAAATAAATAAACATTGGGGTGCTTGGGTGGCTCAGTAGGTTACACGTGCGACTTCGGCTCAGGTCATGATCTCATGGTTCGTGGGTTCGAGCCCCACGTTGGGCTCTGTGCTGACTAGCTCAGAGCCTGGAGCCTGCTTCGGATTCTGTGTCTCCCTCTCTCTCTGACCCTCCCCTGTTCATGCTCTGTCTCTCTCTGTCTCAAAAATAGATAAACGTTAAAAAAAAATTTTTAATAAATAAATAAATAAATAAATAAATAAAAATTAACATTTAAAAAAAATGTTTAGGATATTATTTTTAAGTAATCTCTACAACCCAACGTGGGACTCAAACCCACAACCCCAAGATCAAGAGTCACAATGCTCCACTGACCGAGTCAGCCAGGTGCCCTGAAAATGTAACCCCGTCTTAAGTCAAGGAAGATCTGTACTTATTACAGAGGAAAAAAAGCAGGTTATGTCTCAGCATATATCCTTTGACCTGATTTTATGTTTATACCCAGCTTTGTATAACTGTGTATGGATGAACACGGAATGCTAGGTAGACGTACTTGGAAGGATGTTAGAAAAGAGATACACCAAACGGTTAACACTGGTTATCAGTGCAGGCTGAGTACCTGAGTAGATTTAATTCTTCCTTCTGCTTATCTGTACTTCCATCCTTTAAATAACTACCGTGTGTGATGTATGTAATAAAAATAATAAGAAAGGAAAAGATAAAAAATTTCTGGTCCAGAATAAGGGCTCCAAATGAGGTCTGCCCGACACAAAGCAGAGCCAAAATGGAATGAGTTTTTTGGGTTTTTTCCAAATGAAAGGGAAGCTTTATCCAGCTTTTTTTTTTTTTATTTATTTATCTTTGAGAGAGAGTGACAGAGGCAGAGTAGGAGCTGGGGAGGGACAGAGAGAGAGGGAGACAGAGGCTCCAGGCTCCGAGCTGTCAGCACAGAGCCCGACGCGGGGCTCGAACCCACGGACCGTGAGATCATGCCCTGAGCTGAAGTTAGACACTTAACCAACTGAGCCACCCAGACGCCCCAACCCAGCTTGATTTTAATTGTGACAACGCATACATAACATACAGTTTGCCATGTTAACCATTTAAAATGTACGGCTCAGTGACATTAACCGTCTTCACACTGTTGTGTAACTACCACCACCATCCATTTCCAGAGCCTTTTCATCGTCTCGAGTCGAAACTGAGCCCCCACTAACTTCATTCCCTCCTCCCTTCAGCCCCTGCGACCCCCATTCTAATTTCTGTCTCCAAGAATCCGACTGCTGTAGATACCTCATATAAGTAGAATCATACATTATTCGTCCTTTTGTGGCTAGCGTATTTCACTTAGCATTCCTTATTTTTGGAGACTAAATAATATTCCATTGTGTGTCTGTACAGTTCGTTTATCCACCCACCTGTGGATGGACATTTGGGTTGTTTCCACCTTTTGACTGCTGTGAATGGCACTGCTACGGACAGCAGTGTTTTACCAGCTTTTAAATAAAAGGTCACCATCCATCAGTCTCTGGCTGGCCTCTCTCCAATTGCTGATGAGGTTGAGACTCAGCTAACATTTAACAAGTAGCTCTGAGCTCCAGGAACGAGGCTAAGTGCTTTCAATCCATTGCTTTATGTAAATCCGCAAAACAGCCCTGTGAGGGAGGTAAGCCACAATTATTCCCATTTTATAGAAAAGGATACTCAGGCTCAGAGAGGTCCAAGCGTCATGTCCAAGGCCACCGTATCAGGATGGGCTAGGTTATGCTGTAAATACCAGATGCCTCTCCCCCCCAGTTCTCAGAGACAATTTTTCTTCTTTGACAAATATTTATTTCTCACTCGCGTCACATGTCCTCATAGGTCAGCTTGTCTGTCCTCCACGTGACCTTCAGTCCAGGCCTCTCAGGGCCATTGCTGGATTTACGGCAGAAAGAAAAGATAAAGATGGCAATCCACAAGCTAGCTCTTAGCGTGGCTTAGCTGAGAAGCAGCATGGCCATTTACACCTGCAGTTCATTCACCAAATCAGCTAATAATGTGTAACAAATATATATGATGTATATGTAAATGTATATATACAATTGTATATATATTTATAGATGTATATAGTGTGTGTGCATGTAATGATCTTGCCTGCCTACATTTTACATATATATACACGTTATATGCTATATATGTTATATATTCTACATAACATATACTATGTGCATATTATGTATATATAATATACGGGTGTGTATATAAAATGTAGGCAGACAAGACCAGTGGGAGAAGGTCAAGAAGGTTGTTTGTTGGTGACGTAATTATGGATATTTTGATTTTATGGATATATAGATATTTAGAAAAAAAATATTTCTGATGTGCCTTGACATGGGCATGAACTCCCAGGGCTCTTGCAGTGAAAAAGGAAGGCAATGAACAAGTGATTTCCATAAAGTGTTACGGAGTCCCAAGAACCTGAGAGTAGTTAAGAGTTTTCCCAAAATCGCCCAGTGACTCAGTGGTTAAGGACACTTAAACAGAGTGTTTAAGGCCAATAGCCTTAGGTCTGAATTCAAAATCTTGGTTCCATCACCTTAGCCATGTGAGCCACCCCTCCACTCCAGGCAAATTACTAAACCTCCCTCTCAGCCTCGGTTTTGCGCTCCGTAAAATGGGTGTTTGTAAGATTCGCTGAGATAACGCTTATAAAATCCTGAGTTCTGTGCCTGGCGCACAGTGAGTCGCTGATATTTAAGAAGACGTTCGACCCAGGACTTCCAAATCCAAGCTTGTTGCCCTTCCCAGACCAGGGCCCTGCCTCTAACTGGGGACTGGGCCTACTTCCCCAGTCACCACGGTGCTCCCTGCCTTGCGGTAGGGGCTTCATGTCTCTTCAAAGGTAATGACTGACAAGAAGCTGTTGTCTCTAGAGAGAGAGGGAGCTGGGAGGCAGGAGAGAGGATGCTACGTATCCTTCTGAACTGTTCCAAAAGACCATTTACTTGTTCCCGAATTCCTTTCAGATTTAAAAATATGAGAATGAAGTTATTTTAATGATTTGAATTCATGAACTATTCAGTGACTCCTTCAGCGGAAAGCGCTTTTCCCTCTGCAGAGCACGGTTTTCCTCAAAGTTTACAGTCTGAGGACCCGCTTGTGTTAGAATTCTGTGCTCCCCCCACCGCAGGCTCCAGTGAAACAGAGTTTCTGGGGCGGTGAAGGAGAAGGAAGCCTCCTTAGCCTCACTTTTAATTAGCTCCCCTGGTAATTCTTAAAGACACCAAAGTTGAAGAACCACTACTTTATGAATCGTCTGGCATATCAAGTGCTTAGAAATGTTACCTCCCCTTTAGTCTGCCCTCACTGAGATTATGTTACAGTTTGCTGGGCCGAGAGAATCCACCTGTAACTTTGTCGTTACCTGCTGTGCAAACTAAAATTATCCACTTCCTCATCCCATGGTCCTACCAATACCAGTGGTCAAATGCTGCTGGACTGGTTAAATAATGGAATATTATGTAAATATTAAAAAAAAAAAAAAAAAGGACAGGCAGGCCCTTTCCACTGTAGTGTGGACGAAGCCCTAAGATATGTACAGGGGAAAAAAATCAAAGTGTACCACAGGGTGCTTAGCCTGCTAGCACTCGTGTAAAAAGTGCTACACGCGCACGCACACACATACAAGATATACACACGTCTGTGCTCATACATGCAAATCTTTGTACCTGCAGATCTCTGGAAGAACACACAAGGGACTGGGCGAGGGGAGGCTGTGGTTGTCTCTGGGGACGGGAACTCAGTGGCTAGGGATGTGGGTAAGAGAAAGGCTTTTCTTTTTCTTTACATTTATTTATTATTTATTTTTGAGAAAGCGTGCGGGCAGAGGAGGGGCAGAGACGGAGAGAGAATCCCGAGCAGGCTCCGCGCTGCCAGCACAGAGCCCCCACGGCGGGGCTCGAACCCATGAACCGTGAGATCGTGACCTGAGCCGAAATCGAGTCGGACGCTTAACCGACGGAGCCACCCAGGCGCCCCGAGAAAGGCTTTTCACAGCACTGTGTACCCACCCTCGCTCTTGGATTTTGAACCATCTGAGCGCATTCCTTTTTCAGAAATAAATTAAACGCCAGTGTAAAAACGTGCTGCCCAGGCGGTGCCGTCTTTAAGCTCTGAATGTTCGAGACTCGTTCTCAGCTCATCCTATGGCTCCCTGTCCCTCAGACCACCCTTTCATCCCAGGCTGTCCTTGCCTGGAGTCCATCACTGTCGTCGTCTGTCCACAGACAGATGCTGATCGCACTGTTATGCCAGACGACCCTGCCGGCACTTAACATTCCAGTCCGGTGGCAGCGAGAGCACACTTGAAAAAGATTCCCTGATGTTAGATTTTGGCAAAGAGCAAGAGGTCAGTGTGCTTATGTAAGCCAACATTGCTCTCAGATGTGACGTGCCCAGGAAGCCAAGGTGTTTGCTCAGCCCAGTGCGACAGCAGGGCTTGCACAGGACCAGAGGCAGCGCAGGGGGAGGCGGGAGGGAGGGGACTGAGTCCCAGTCCTGCTGAGGGACCTTGACCAGTCCTAACCGACTGGCTTCAGCAAAAAGAGAAATATATTATTAAGAATAACCTAAGGATGGGGCTTACATAAGGATGTAAGGCAAGGATGGGGCTGACATCCTTACCTAAGGATGAGCCTGGGTGGCTCAGTCAGTTAAGCATCTGAGCATCTCTTTCATTTCGGCTCAGGTCGTGATCTCGCGGTTCTTGGTGGGGCCGAGCCCCGCATCCAGCTCTGCGCTGTCAGCTTGGGACTCTCTTTCTTGGGATTCTCCTTCTCTCCCTCTTTCTGCTCCCCATCCCAGAAAGAGAGAGAGAAGAAAGAAAGAAAGAAAGAAAGAAAGAAAGAAAGAAAGAAAGAAAGAAAGAAAGAGGAAGGAAGGAAGGAAGGAAGGAAGGAAGGAAGGAAGGAAGGAAAGAAAAGAAAGAAGAAATAAAGAAAGAGAAAGGAAGGAAGAAAGGAAGGAAGGAAGGAAGGGAGAAAGGGAAGGAAGGAAGGAAGGAAGGAAGGAAGGAAGGAAAGAAAGAAGGAAAGAAAAGAAAGAAGAAAGAAAGAAAGAAAGAAAGAGAAAGGAAGGAAGAAAGGAAGGAAGGAAGGGAGAAAGGGAAGGAAGGAAGGGAGAAAGAGAAGGAAGGAAGGAAGGAAGGAAGGAAGAAAGAGGAAGGAAGGAAAGAAAGAAAGAAAGAAAGAAAGAAAGAAAGAAAGAAAGGGAGAAAGGGAAGGAAGGAAGGAAGGAAGGAAGGAAGGAAGGAAGGAAGGAAGGAAGAAAAAGAAAGAAAGAAAGAAAAGGAAAGAAAGAATAAGGAAATAAGGAATAAAGAAATAAGGAATAACATAAAGATACCATACGATCCAGCAATTCCACTCCTAGGTATTTACCCAGGAGAAGAAGAAATGTTATGTCCATACAAAGACTTGTACAGGAATGTTCATAGCAGCTTTTTATCTGTAATAATCCCAAATGAGAAACAACCCAAACGCCCATCAATAGATAGATGGATAAACAAATCATGGCATATCCACTCAACAGAGTACTACCCCGCAGTAGAAAAAGATACTTGCCACAACACGGGTGAATCTAAAAGCAATTACACTGAGAGGGAAAAAAAAAAAAAAAAAAAGCCAGACAAAAAAGAAGGCACACTGCATAATTCCATTTATATAAATCTCTAGAAAATGCAGGCTCATCTACAGTGACAGAAAGCAGATTAGTGGTTACTCAGGGGTGGGAGCGCAGGGGGCCGGGAGGGAGGGATTACAGAGAGGCAGGAGGAAATTCTGGGGAGTAGGGGAGATAGATAGTGGTGATGGCTTCATGGGGGGGGGGGGGTCACGTGTGCCAAAACTTACGAAATGACTTTACATAGGTGCCGCTTACTGTATATCAAATACACCTCAACAAAGCTGTTTTTAAAAAAAGAATCTTGGGGCGCCTGGGTGGCTCAGTCGGTTAAGCGGCCGACTTCGGCTCAGGTCACGATCTCACACTCCGTGAGTTCGAGCCCCACGTCGGGCTCTGTGCTGACCGCTCAGAGCCTGGAGCCTGTTTCAGATTCTGTGTCTCCCTCTCTCTGACCCTCCCCCATTCATGCTCTGTCTCTCTCTGTCTCAAAAATAAATAAACGTTAAAAAAAAAAAAAATTTTTAAAAAAGAATCTTGGGGTTATCACGTGAACTCCAGAAACAGGTTATGCATTTTGGGTTGAAGGAAATGTTCTATATCTTGACGGAGGACTTTACATTTGTGGGGTTTTGTTTTGTTTTGTTCCGTTTTGAATTTTATTTTTAGGCCATCTCTGTACCTGCCATGGGGTTTGAAACCCCGAGATCAAGAGTCGCACGGTACTTGACTGAGCCAGCCAGGTGCCCCTGTGTATTTGCGAAAGCCCTTTGAATTGGGTACTTAAAAATCAGGGTTTCGTCACAAACACATGTTACCTCCACGAAACTGATTTTTAACCAACAGGACATACACATGAGCATGTGCACACACCCACCTAGAGAACAGGTTAGCAGCTGGACCCCAGGAACACCCGATGCCCACCTCCCACTCCAGCAAACATGCTCTCCCTCCGTCTTTCTCTCCTGTGTCTGGTTCTCCATATGCCCACAGCTTTCTTCTCTCTCTCTCTAATCGTCTCACCCATCGATTCTTTTCCCGTTGTCTGGCCTAAAAGGTAGAACCTTTAGCTGCCAATACGTTCTGAGCTTTCTATGCTAAGGCCCAGGCATTAAAAAAAAAAAAAAAAAAAAGCTACAAAATTCTTGGGGAACGATTTGAGGTTGTATGTTGGGCTTTAATTCACTTATTCAAAAAAATATGGAGCAGGGACGCCTGGGTGGCTCAGTTGGTTAAGTTTCTGACTCTTGATCTCAGCTCAGGTCATGATCTCACAGTTCGTGAGTTCGAGCCCCATGTTGGGCTCTGTGCAGACAGTGTGGAGCCTGCTTAGGATTCTCTGTCTCCCTCTCTCTCTCTGCCCTTCCCCTGCTTGCACATGTTCTCTCTCTCTCTCACTCACTCCCTCCCAAAATAAATAAACTAAAAAAAAAAAAAAAAAACAGAGTGGGGCGCCTGGGTGGCTCAGTGGGTTGAGCGTCTTACTTCGGTTCAGGTCATGATCTCAGGGTTTGTGAGTTCGAGCCCCGCATTGGGCTCTGTGCTGTCAGCTCAGAGCCCACTTTGGCTCCTCTGTCCCCCACCCCTCTCTCTGCCCCTCTCCTGCTCATGCTTTCTCTCTCTCTCTCTCTCTCTCTCTCTCTCTCTCAAAAACAAATAAACATTTACAAAAATATGGAGGGGCGCTTGGGTGGCTCATTCAGTTGGGCGTCCGACCTCAGCTCAGGTCATGATCTCGTGGTCCATGGGTTCGAGCCCCACTTTGGTCTCTGTGCTGACAGCTCGGAGCCTGGAGCCTGCTTCGGATTCTGTGTCTCCCTCTCTGTCTGCCCCTCCCCCACTCACACTCTGTCTCTGTCTCTCAAAAAATGAATAAATGTTAAAAAAAATTTTTTTTTAAATACAGAGCATCTCTTGCTGGCATTGTGCTGAGTCCTGGGGTCCCCTGGCGAATGACACTAATGAAGTCTCCGCCCCCGTGTGGCTTCCAGTCTAGTGAGGAGACGAAGCAAACTTCAAACCAGGATCAGCACTTTAAAGAACAAAAATGAGGGTAAGGGCATAGGGAGTGATGGGGCATGGGGTAATTCTAGATAAGGTCGCCAAGGATGGTCTCTAAGGAGGTGACATCTGAATAGACATGGAGGATGAGCACTCAGTTCTCCGAAGATCTGGCTGAAGAGAAGTTAGGTCCGGGCAGAAGGAACAGCAGGTGTGAAGCTCCCGAGACAGGTGTGTGAGTCAAGAGAATGGAAGGGGATGAGGGCAGATCCCTGAGGGCCTTGAGGGCAGCGAGAGGAATTCGCATTTCATTCTCCGTGTGTCAGAAAGCCTCTGGAGCCACTAAAGCAGAGGGCTGGATTGATGTGATTTTTTTTTTTTTTTTTTTTTTTGTCATGGGTCAAGAGAGGAAGCAGGGAAACCGTAGTGGCAGGTGCTGGAGGTTTGGCGAAGGGACTTGTGGATGGGTTGGGTGTCGGGGATGGGATGGGATGGGATACGTTGGGAGGGAGAGGGGAGAAAGGTGGTGTGTAGGCAAAGGCAGGAATAAAGTGACTTAATGTGGCCAGGGCGGAGTCCCGCTTGCCAACAAGGCCCTTCCCACGGTGATCATGTGGCTGAAGACGGAGAGATGGGGCGAGCAAGCAGTCGAAGGAATATGTGCTTGTTTTAAATTCTCTCTCTGAGTCCCAGTAACTAGGTCTGGAAAAGGAGATGGTTGGAATAGCTTCAGCGGTTCTCAGCGGGGGTGGAAACACTGGCATTTAGAGGAGGGGGCTGGGGATTCTACACATCCAGAAATATGTAGGACATCCCACACGACAACGAATGGTCCCATGTCCCACTTTCGAATATATGTCCCACTGCAAATTTATGAAGATGAGAAGACTGTAAAGCTATCTGAGCCTAGAATCGAACTCCATTTTACATACTAGGATGGTATAAATTTTTTTTAATGTTTTTATTTATTTTTGAGACCGAGAGAGACAGAGGATGAGCAGGGGAGGGGCAGAGAGAGAGAGAGAGATGCAGAATCTGAAGCAGGCTCCAGGTTCTGAGCTGTCAGCACAGAGCCCGATGAGGGGCTCGAACTCACAGACTGTGAGGTCATGACCTGAGCTGAAGTCGGGCGCTTAACTGACTGAGCCACCGAGGTGCCCCAATACTAGGATGGTTTAAAAAAATATTTCCCAAGGGGGCACCTGGGTGGCTCAGCCAGTTAAGCGTCCGACTCTTGATTTTGGCCCAGGTCAGAATTTCACAGTCATGAGAGCGAGCCCCTCGTGGGATTCAATGTGGAGCCTGCTTGGGAGTCTCTCTCTCTCCCTCTGTCTCTGCCCCTCCCCTGCTCGTAATCTCTCTCTCTCTCTCTCCCAAAATAAATAAATAAACTTTAAAAAATAAAACAAAATACATTTTATAAATTACTTGCCTTTTATTTCTCTCTCTTTTTTTTTTACTGTTGAGATTGCACTCCTGAACACGTTATATATGTCAACTCACTTACTCTTCAACACACTAGTATGAAGTAGACCCTGTCATTGCCCCATTTTATGGATAAAGAAACTGAGGCACAGAGTAAGACCCCCAGCTCACACAGCTAAGAAGCAGCTGAGCAGGGATTCAAACCCGGGAAGTTTACTCCAAATTTTATATGCTCTAAAGCACAAGCACTATATCATATAGACTTTAGGTAGGTTTTCTGTGGATCTTAGTTCAGGATAGTAAGGTCGTTACTAAATATTGATAAGGATGAAACCCAGAGGGCATCTGGGCCCCTCCCAGCTCTAAAATCTGTTCACTCTGGCTGTGCTGCTACAGAAGTTCTCGTTCAACTGAACCTTAGGCTTGGAAGCTTGAGGAACTTCCTGAAGAGGAACAGTGTTATGTCAAATTAGTGAAGCTGGCTGGTGACCCGGCAGTGAGTGACCCCTTCTCAACAGAAGTTCGGTGCTATACTACGTCCTGCGACTCAGGAAAATCTTTCCTTGGGAAGTATTTTTTATTGTGGTAAAACACACGACATAAAATTTGGCATCTTAACCATTTTAGTTTTTAATGTTTATTTGTCTATTTTGAGAGAGTGAGAGCACGCAGGGTAGGGGGAGGAGCGGGGGGGGAGGAGAGAGAGAGAGAGAGAGAGAGAGAGAGAGAATCCCAAGTAGGCTCCACACTGTCAATGCAGAGTCCCACACGGGACTCGATCCCACGATCCTGGGATCACAACCGGAGCCGAAACCAAGAGGCAGACACCCAACCGACTGAGCCACCCAGGCACCCTGCTCCTCCCTCACTCATGCGCACTCTCGCTCTCTCTCTCTCTCTCTCTCAAAAATAAAAAATAATAACAATAAAAATAAAGGGTACACTGCAGTAACGTTTAGTACCTTTGCGATGTTGTGCAACCAGCACCACTGCCTTGTTCCAGAACATTTCATCACCCCACAGGGAAACCTTACATCCCTTACACAGAGCCACTCCCCCATCCCCCTCTGCCCCAGTCTCTGGCAACCACGAATCCGCTTTCTGTCTCTGAGGACTTATCTATTCTGGATATCTCCTAAAAGTGGAATCACGCAACACGTGACCGTCTGCGTCTGGATTTTTCACTCGGAATAATGTTTTCAGGGTCCGTCACGTGTTGCGGCACGTGTCGATAGTTCATGCCTTTCACAGATCTTCCCGTTGAGGTAAAGTTCACATAGCAGAAAATGGCACATTTTAAAGTGTACAATTCCGTGTCGCGTAGCACATTCGCCATGTTGTGCAACGACCACTCTACCTAGTTCCAAAGCGTTTCGTCGCCCCCAGATGAAACTTGTACCCATTAAGCGGCTGACTCCCATTCTCTCCTCCTCCACTAGCCCCGGGCAACCATCCGTCTGCGTTCTGCATCTACGGATTTACCTCTTCTGGATATTTCTTATGAATGCGATCACATAGTATGGGACCTTTTGTGTCCGGCTTCTTTCACTAAACATGGTGTTTTCAAGGTTCATCCACCCTGCAGCATACGTCGGTACCTCGTGCCTTTTTGTGGTTGAGAGCAACATTTCCTGGGATGCACAGACCACATTTTGTGTATCGTCTTCGTCCATTGATGGACACCTGGGTCGTCTCCACCTTTCGGGCATTGTCAATAGTGCTGCTACAGAAAGACATTCGTGTACACGTTCTTGTCCGAACACCTGCTTTCCACTCTTTGGGGCCGATACCAAAGAGTGGGATTTCTGTGTCATGCAGGAATTCTATGTGAGTTGCTACGGAGCCTCCATCCGGTCCACCATATTGCACATTCCCAACAGCAATGTTCCGCCTTCTTTCTCCATCTCCACACAACCCCCCCTCCCCCCGCCCCCGCCTAACAATTTTTCAAAAAAATTACTATGGCTATCCTGGTGGGCAGGAGGTGGTGTCTCATTATGGTTTGGATCTACATTTTCCTAATGACTGGTGACACTGAGCATCTTTTCATGTGCTTATTAGCCATTCGTACATTTTCTTCGGGGAAATGTCTATTCAAGTCTTTGGTCCGTTTTTAAAAACTGGGCTGTGTGTCTTTTTGTTGCTGAGCTGTGCCTAAGGAAATCATTTTAAATTTGCCAAAGCATCTAAATGTAAAGATACTCACCACAGTATTATTTGCGCTAGGGAAAAGATTGAAAGTGACACTTATGTCTGACAGTGGGGGATACGAAGACAATCCCTGTCCTCCAGGGGCACACTGTCCTGTCAGCAGACACACACAAAAAAAACGATAAATTCAGCAAGTCCCATATTCAGGGTGTGCACCGGGTACCGAAGGAACTCGGGAGAGGGGTGGAGGGTGTCAGACAGGGGAAGAAATGTGAGGGTAAGTGAGTACAAGGCAGAAAAATGGTACCCGTGCAGAGCTGTGAAAGAGAAGGATACAAATAGAGAAACACAAACAATCTGGGGGCTTGTGGTGTAAGTTTCAGAGCAGAGAGGCAGGAAGGAGCAAGTAGGTCTTTTGTGCTAAACATTTACCTGAAAACTCAGGGAGCTTCCAAAGGGGGTGAATTCCAAACATCAGCTTCATGTTTTGGAAAGATCATTCTGACAGCCACATGGAGGATGTGCGATGGTGGGGCCAGACTAGGGTCTCGTCAGGAGGGGTGTCACAAGACAGAATGAACCAAGCAGTGGCTATCGGGAGAGAGGAGGTGAGAAGGCTGGGGATCAGATAGGATTCCTAGATCATCGTTCCTGCCTGATACGGGTTTGATCAGGGCTTCCCCAACCCCCCCCCAAAAAAAAATCCAGATATGTTGAAATCCTAGCTCCCAGAACCCTAGGATGTGACCTTATTAGGAAGTAGGGCCATTGCAGATGGAATCGTTAAGATGAGGTCATCCTGTACTAGGGTGGACCCTCATCCAATATGACTAGTGTCCTGATAAGAAGACAGCATGTGAAGACAGAGACACACAGCGAGAAAGCGACGTGGTGACGAAGGCACAGACCAGGATGTGCAGCTGTTAAGCCAGGGAACACCAAAGATTGCCAGCAAACCACTGGAAGCTAGGAAGAGGCGAAGAGAGAGTCTCCCATAGGTTTCCGAGGGAACATGGCCCTGCTGACACCTTGATCTCGAACTTCCAGCATCCAGAACTGCGTGACAATAAATTTCTGTTGTTTAAGCCACCCAGCCTGTGGGACTTTGTCACAACAACCCTAGCAAACGAATACATTCCCACCTGTTCAGGATACCATCCTGGCATAGTTACTTAGCTCAATAAATACCAACAGCTAGCATTTCTTGAGTGCTTACTCTGTCAGGGTACATTTTAAGTGTTCTGCTCAGAGCAACCCATTCCATCGCCTTAGTTCCCCGTGAGGAAGAGTCCATTACTATTGTCACTTTCTATTTAAGGAAACGGAAACACAGAACGGTCGGACAAGTTTCCCAAGGTTACCAAGCTAGGTAAGTGGCAGAGCCAGGATTTGATGCTTGGTAGGCTGACACCAAGCTCTAGCGTTCTTGCACAGTATGCTACACAGCCGTTCTAATAAATATTTGCTGAAAGGTTCAATGGATGGATGAATGAATGAATGAATGAATGAATGAATAAATCTGGATATAGTGCCAGCGTGAAAGACGGGGATGATGAAGAAACGAGAGGGATCGAAGATAACTCCCTGGTGTCTGGCTCAGATGACTTAGTAAATAAGGCATCTCTGTTGTAGAGGAAGGAAAAAAAAGGGGGGCAACGTCAGATTTGAGGGGTGGAGGTTGAACGCTGAAGAAGCAATGAATAAATACACTCTTAAAATGCTGAGTTTGAATTGCTGTGAGACCAGCGAGTCCAATAGGCTGCTGGACAAAAGGCTCCGGCGCTCCAGACAGAGATGTGGTTAGGAATTACAGATTCAGGAGCCCTCGGGGCTCGTCGTGTCAGGGAGTTGGATGAGATCACCCAAGCAAGCTGTGTGGGAAGAGACAAGCAGACCACCCACCACGGAGCCCTGGGGAAAACTGGAATTCAGGAGGCCAGCGCAGGAAAAGGAGGCTTCACCTATTAGCACAGGGTCCATCACAGAAGGGACAGAAGTCAGCTCGTGGTGGATTGAGGGTTGAATAGAAAATAAACCAGAGGGTAAACAGATGAGCTGCAAGTGAGAGAACGCATGGCTTCGTGGTCTGGAGTTCGCGAGTAGATGCAGAAATGACTTTCCACAGTGCCGTGCTGGAGTAGCTCCTACCCCGTGACTGGTAAATTTCAGAATTGGGCCATTATTTAAAATTAAGTTGCAGGGGCGCCTGGGTGGCTCAGTCGGATGAGCGTCTGACCCCGGATTTCAGCTCAGGTCATGATCCCAGGGTTTGAGCCTCACATTGGGCTCCGTGCTGAGCGTGGAGCCTGCTTAAGATTCTCTCACTCTCCCTTGGCCCCTCTCCCCTGCACACGCACACGCACTCTCTCTCCCGCTCTAAAATAAAAAAAATTTTTAATAGTTTAAAAAACGTTTAAGAATAAGTTGCAAAAACTTACAATTAAATAAATCATATTGAAAGACAAAGGTCATAAACTCTTAACTCATCTCTTCCTAATTAGTGCATTTTACTTCTATCTGTGCTATTTTGTTGTCTCTGTATGGTGGAAATACTGTAACAGTGTGCCTGCCCCTGCACCTCTCTTTCCAGCTCTATGTTCAGTGACACCTATCAATAGCTTGAAAGTGGCCGTGGTGGGTGTATTTATACTGTGGAAACCAGCAAGTGCTACTGATCAGAGCTTGATTAATTTTTTGTCAATTGTCTACACTTAAGAAAGTAATAGAGGGATGTTTGGTGGCTCAGTCAGTTAAGTGTCAGACTCTTGATCTCGGCTCAAGTCATGGTCTCATGGTTTATGAGATCGAGCCCTGCATCAGGCTCTGCAAAGAACCTGCTTGGGATTCTCTCTCTCTCTCTCTCTCTCTCTCTCTCTCTCTCTCTCTCTCTTTGCCCCTCCCCAACTTGTGCTGTCACTCTCAAAGTAAATAAATAAACTTTAAAAAAAAAGAGAGTTTGGGGCACCTGGGTGGCTCAGTCGGTTAAGCATCCAACTTTGGCTCAGGTCATGGTCTCGTGGTTCGCGAGTTCGAGCCCTGTGTTGGGCTCTGTGCTGACAGCTCAGAACCTGGAGTCTGCTTCGAATTCTGTGTCTCCTTCTCTCTCTGCACTGCCCCTGCTCATGCTCTGTCTCTCTCAAAAATAAATAAACATTAAGAAATTAAATAAAAAGAGTTTGGCAAAAGTCAACAAATCATTCTGTGAGCACCAGTTGGCTCCATGGAATTTACAATAAAGAGCAAAGCACATTTTATCATTTTTAAGTTATATGTTACATCCTTTATATCAGTAAAATTTACAGTAAATTATTGTACGTGGGGGTATACACACACACACACACACACACACACACGTTGTTCAACCTCCTGACTCCACAAGGGGCAGAGAAGTCTCACCCCGCTAGGAACGGATCATTGGAATTAAGGTAGCAAAAGCCTTCAATGCTGAGGGGCTAGAAGATGCACTGAATTTTCCCAGGAGGAGCAGACTAGGGGTGGCCTTTAAGGCCCAAAGAACTCCATGCACTGAGCGATGGGGAGGGTGACAGAAGTCAGTAGCAATGAGGGGTAGTGGTTGTAACAGCCTGATGGTAAACGGTCTCAAGCTGGTATTACCCAAGGGCAGAAGAGCAATGGTCTGAACATGGCCATGGATTGCCAAGCCCTCATCTCCCACTGGCCTTTGTAACACAAGGGTCATGGGAGAATGAGTAGCCTCCATTTTTGAGGTCCCAGGGAAAGCAGTATTCTCAGGGGATAACTTGGTTTCAGTTAATAACAGCTTTCTCTTACTGAGTGCAAGGGGAGTATAGTGTGGTGATATGATCAGGGTTTCTGAGTTAGACATTTCAGGTTAGAGTTCTGGGTCTGCCACTTCCTAGACACGTGATACGGGGCCAGCTACATACCCTCTGAGCCTTCATGTCCTAATCCATAAAATGGAGATAATACAACCTCCCACTCAAAAGATAATATCCCTAAAACACTATAAGCACAGTGCCTGGCACATGACAAAGTTTCAATAAATTGCAAATATTTTTGTGGCTATGCAAGTGAAAAAGCAAAATAGTCATAAAATTACAATTACACATGGCAGGAGGCGGGGAAGTGACGGGAATACATCGTGATATTAACAACAGTTGTCCCTGAATGGCAGGACCATGGGGTTTATTTCTTTACCTCCTCTGTATTTCCCAAAACTTCTACAACAACCCTACTTTGGCTTTCATTCGGAAAAAAATATTTTTAAGTTTATTTATTTATTTTTGAGAGACAGAGAGCAAGAGAGCGCACCCAAGCAGGAGAGGAGCAGGGCGGGGGGTGGGGGGGAGAGAATCCCAAGCAGCTTCCATGCCCCCATCAGCACAGAGCCCAGTGTGGGGTTCCATCTCACAAATCCATGAGATCCTGACCTGAGCCAAAACGAAGAATCTGTCGCTTAACCGACCAAGCCATCCAGGAGCCCCAGAAAAAAAAAAACTTTTTAAGCAAGCAAGGACAGTGTATAGGAAGGAAAATCCTCATTTAAAAAAAAAAAAAAAAAAGACCAGTGTTGTCTCAGGGCATGAGAAAAAATTTTTAAAGTCTTCTGTGGTATACACAGGCCTAGCACCCTAGCAAATTATTGCAAAGGGCAGAAAAAATATTTGCAGAGTTTAGCATTCCCAAATCATCTTTTTTCACCAGTAAAGAAATGAGTAAGTTCAAAGACTGTCTCCTCTTCTCTATTTTCTGTCTCATCCTATGATTTTTACATTTTAGGAGGACTTTTCATGAATAAAAGTGCTATAAATTAAGCTAAACATGATTCAAATCTTTAATTTATGTATTCATTAAAATTTTACCTGTTATCAATCTTAGGGTTCCAGGTGTTAATGGCAACTCTAAATGAAAGTCAAATATAATCATTTGCATAAAAGCATTAGAAGATGATTAATTGGTATTTTCATACAGCTGTGATCCATTCGGCACTTCAAGAGCTGAAAAAAAATTTCCCCTAAAAACATTTACCTACACTAATCCTCATGAAATTGCAGAACACCTTCCAGTTTTTCATGCACTCAGCTACATTTATAGCATGTTCATTACTGGAGTCACATTTCATATTTCCTGATTTTAAAAGACATTACAATTGTGCACCCTTGAAAATTAGGCTGATTTCCACACCATTCCTTGAATATTTATGTGTTCCATTCCTACAGGAAGATAAAGATTAAACCTACTTGTATGAACACATCCCCATTTGTGTGTTTTAGCATGATCTGGGGAATATATTCCAATTTCAAGGGGCCTAAACTTGAGGGACCCTAAAAAAATAAGTCACAGGGCTTAGGTAGAAAAGCGTTTTCAGAAAAGTGATTTATCTCTGCTGAATAAAAGCTGTGGCCCTGGCAGCTCAGATCCGGTTACGATCGCTAAGGCATGTCCAGGCTGGTTATCTAATGCCTCTGCAGGAATTTAGGCCACGCATTAATGCACTGAAGATAAAATCAATTTGAAAATTTCTTAAATCAAATACCAATCCTGGAGTACGACTCTATGTGCAGGGGAAGCAGCCAACAGTAATAGGAAGCCAATTATAAACTATAAACCACTCTGCTCAAACATCCTGGTTTGTCACTGGTAGGGCCCATTACACAGTTTGCACAAGTTAAATCCATTGACGAGACAGAATGGCTTGCTAGACACACACATACGTGTGCTACACACACACACACACACACACACACACACACACACACGCACACAAAGGTGCCACTCAATTAACAGGGACTCATTGAGTGCAAAAACCCACAGCAACATCCTGAACATAAATATCGTCCCATTCTGCTATGGCAGTATAGGCAAGCATTTTAGAAATCAAGCCCTAATTCAAATACTGGCCTAGCCAATTACTTAGTATTTCCCTCCTCAGTTTCCTCATCTACAAAATGGGATTAGCAATGAGGAGAAGCCCATGGAGATTACATGAGAAAATGCATGTGAGATTCTGAGCACAGCTGTACTCGGCCGATGTTGGCTAGGATTCACCCCGTGTTCCTTCATCATCCTGACTGCCCTGACCCCAGAACAGCAAAGGCATGGCACTGTGGTCACACGGGCCAGCGAGTCTTCCAGGGCGGTTGACCAGGCTGCAGGCAGTGAGGTGTTCTGATTGTTTTCATTGCATGTGTGATCTGCAGAGAAAACAAGAGGTGGGGGCCATCTTACAAATCTTTCCCCAAGGCCAGATATCACAGCTGATGAAATTACTCCCTTGAAATGTGAATGCAGATACACCAGTCATCGTTTCGTGTAATCCAGGCTGGTGGCTGACAGAAAAGATAGTTTTCTACCCTATTCCTCTGCGGCTCCCTTAGATGAGGCCCCAACACCTCTGTCCTGGCCTCCTGCAAGCCATCGTCAACTCACCGTCCATAAACGGTCAACTTCTACTCTCTGCAATTCATTTTCCTTCATTCAGCTGGTATTGGTTGCATGAATAATACGAATCAGGCACTGGGTCTACAGGTACGGTCTCTGAAGAGTTTCTTGGGGGCATGGGGTGGCTCAGGATGTTAAGCTTCTATTAATTTCGGCTGAGGTCATGGTCTCATGGTTCATGGGATCAAGCCCCACATTGGGCTCCATGTTTGGGGTTCTCTCTCTCCTTCTCTCTCTGTTCCTCCCCTACCGGCACACTCTCAAAGTAAAACATTTATTTATTTATTTATTTTAATGAATGTTTATTTACTTATTTTAATAAATGTTTATTTAAAACTTTTTCTAATGTTTATTTTATTTTTGAGAGAGAGAGAGAGAGAGAGAGACAGAGCACAAGCAGGGGAGGGGCAGAGAGAGAGGGAGACACAGAATCTGAAGCAGGCTCCAGGCTCTGAGCTGTCAGCACAGAGCCTGACGTGGGGCTCGAACTCCCAAACCGCAAGATCATGACCCTTTCAAGTTTACACATGCTATTATGGCCACTACTTGAAAAGTGCCTCCAGCACCTTCACAGAGCATTGCACATAGTAGGCTCCTTTACCTTCCTCAGAGACCTTCCCTGACCATCCCATCTAACTCCATACATAACCCCAGTCACTAACCCCTTACCTGCCTTACTTTCTTCCAACTTTCAGAGCGTTAATCATTATCTAAACATGTATTACTTGGTGGCGTACCTGTTTATCCTTTCATTTCAGCTAGAATTTAAGCCCTGTCAGGGCAGAGCATTTCCTGCCATATCCTCAGTGCCTAGAACAGTGTGTAGTATGTGGTGGGTACTCAGATACTTAGTGACTAGATCATCTCTCCTCCTATGGGTGCTTCGGTCACAGCACTTAACACGCCGTTTGTATCATCAAAGTCTAGGCTCTGTTGGTTATGAAGCAACAGACACAAACTAGGGACAAGGGACACGAGGGACAAGGGAAGGGGCAGGAATCACCGAGAAGGCCTCATGGCAAAGTGGAACTTGGCTGGGGCCGAGGCATTTCTACCCAGCTCCCGGGCCATCGTCTTTATGTTTTGCTCCCTAAGCTGCAACTCCATCCTCCTCCTTGTCCTGTGTTTACTCAGCTCACCTATGACCCAACATATGCACCGGCCCTGCTGGCTTCTCAACATCCAAGAGTCTCCCTCAGTTAAAAGTAAGAATTTGCGGGCCGCTGGTTAGCTTTGGGCCAGCTGTCTATCTCTTGACCCAAATAGTTGTAGCCTTGGGGATGGAGAGGGAGGCACAAGGGGGGAGTGTCTAGCACGCTTCCTAGAATCTCAGGACAACCAAAGCTGCCTGGCATAAACCATCCCCTCCAGAGATATCAAATCATGCCACTTCTCCCGAACATACCTTCCTCTTTATCCACTCCCTTGTATTGTTTTTCCTGCCTGAAATGTATTTTCTTCAAAGCCCAGCTTCGGTACATTCACAGTGTTGTGCAGCCATCACCATTGATTCCAGAACATTTCGTCACTACAGAAAGAAACTCCATACCCATCAGCAGCCACTCCACATCCTCACCCCCGCCCCAGCCCCAAGCAACCACTCATGTTTTCCATTCTCTTTTCCATTCTCTCGGGTACATATCTAGAACTGGATATTGGATACATTGCAATTGCCGGGGTATACGGCAACTCTATGTCTAACTTTTTGAGGACCTGCCAGACTGTTTTCAAAAGAGGCTGCACCACACTGTCCATCCCCATCAGCAAGGTATGAGGGCTCCAGTTTCTCCACACTCTTGCCAGGACTTGTCACTGTCCACCGTTTTTTTTTTTTTTTTATTTTAGCCATCCTAATGGACGTCAAGTGCTACCTCATGCAACAGCCTTTTCTACCTCACATGTCAAAGCCCAGTTCAAATGTGACCGCCATGGAACTTCCTAACCTGCTCCAGGCCAGACTGTCACTCATTCTCCATAATACCATCATTTATCTATTGATCTATTACCATTCCTGAGCACCCGGTACATGCCAAGCACTGTTCTAGGTGAAGGTACAGTGAATGAAACCAAAAATCCCTGTGCCCTGTGGAGCTGGCAGAAAGAGACAAAGTTTGTGAAATGGTTGTTAAGGGCTAAAGCATAGCCACACAGTAGAACATGCCAATGGGGGGGGGGGGCAATTCTAAAGTGAAAGTCATGGAAGTTCTCACTGAAGTTAAGTTGAGCAGGAATTGAAATTGTCTGAACTATGGAACATCCATGAGAGATGTCAAGTAGGTTTTGAATAATGGGTCTGGAGTCCAGAGAATAGAGTCCAGGTAGATAAAGCAGAGGTGGAGATCATGAAGAACCAGAACCTCAGACTAAGGTGTGGCTGCTAAACTAGGTGAAACCTCAGAGTATGAGATCTGTCCTAGAAAGCAAAACTCTGTTCATTTTCTATTGCAGTTGTTAACAAATTAACACAAACTTAGTGGCTTAAAACAACATAAATCTATCATCCTACATTCTGTAGGATGTCCCACATGGGCCTAAATCCTGGGCAGGCTGAGTTCCTTTTTGAAGACTCTAAAAGAGAACGTTGCCTTGCTTTTTCCAGATTCTGGAGGCCCCCTTCCTCTATCTTCCAAGACAGCAACACTGCATCTCTCAGACCATTCTTCCTTAGTCCCATCTCCTTCTGATCTCAGCCAGGGAAGATTCTCTGCTTTTAAGGACTCACGCAATTAGACTGGACTCATCTAGATAATCCAAGACAATCTCCCCATCTCAAGATCCTTAACCACAGCCAGAAGTCCCTTTTACCATGCAACATATTTACAGGTTCCAGGGATTTAGAGTATGAACATGGGGTAGTGGGTTGGGAGGCATTACTCCTCCTACCACAATAAATGAAAGCATTTCAAAGAGTGATTATGTCATATGCTAACATGTCAAAAAAAAAGTTAAGGATTAAGAACTGACCATTGGACTGGGGCACCTGGGTGACTTGGTCAGTTAAGCGTACGACGTCAGCTCAAGTCATGATCTCACCGTTCTTGAGTTCGAGCCCTGCGTTGGGCTCTGTGTGGACAGCTCAGAGCCTGGAGCCTGCTTCGGATTCTGTGCCTCTCTCAAAAATAAACATTAAAAAAAAAAATTTGACCACTGGATTAAGTACCACAGAGGTTCTAGTGATCTTTACGTGGGCAGTTTCAGTGGAATCAAAATCTTCATTGGAATGGGTTCAAAAGACAAAAGTAGAGTGTACAGTTACATAACTCTTTTGAGTTTTGCTATAAAGAGCAAAGGGGATGAGTGTGGGTCAAACAGGATTTTAACATGGAAGAAATAATAGTACATTCAAAGGCTGACGGGAGTGATCTAGCAGAGGTAAGTTAATGAACAGAAGGAAGAATGGCTGGATCTGGGCCCTTTGAACAGTGATGGAATCTAGTACACAAGTGTTAGAGCTTGCCTGAAGAAGGGCCAGGACAATCTGTCCATACAACCAAAGGAAAGACGGAGCATACAAGCAGAGATGCATGTAGGTAAGTAGAGATGCCATCAGGCAGGAGCCTGCGGAAATTTCCTTGTTTCTATTTTCTTAGTCTGGGCGGGGGAGGCCGCAAACAGAGAAGGGGGAAAGAATTAACATTTAAGTGTTCTCGGGGAAAGTCAAGGAGTAAATAAATCAAAGAGAGAAATGAAGCAGGATTGTCAGACGGTACCAAGGTCTATCTAAGGTCACGACTTTAAACACAGACACGGAGTCAGCGTGTCCAGTTGCACAAGTGCACATGTGCAAATAAGGGGGCGGACTGAACTTCACCAAAAATGGAGGTTAGCCAGGCAAGTAAAATGAAGCAAGAGATGCGGCAGGGCAATTTGCCATCTAGCCAAGTGAATGGAACAACAGCCCACTGAATGGAAGCTAGATAATGAAGACCAGAAGGTGGGAACTTTAAAACAGGGAGGAGGCTCAATGAACTGTAAGTCACACAGTACTGTATCTGCTTACTCTGTTCTTAACATCTACAGATCTAACTCCTCTCCTAAACTAAGGTCCTCACAGTGCGAACAGTGTCTTGTCTTCTCGTCCTTACTACCCTAGCAGATAAGCTTGTTTTCTGAATGAATGGATGGATGCTGACCCATGGTTTGAAGGAAATTCCCCACCCCAGACCTAGGATATATAATGTTCCTCCTTCCTTACTGTTAAGAGTTCAAGTAAAAAGTTGCAATGCTTCACCAAAACCTATGGTATAAACAAATCCTTTGGTCCTAAAAGCCAGCAAGTTATTGGGAACCCACCTCTTCCCGAGTAGCTTAAAAAAAAAAAAAAAAAATCCCGTGGAATAAGATGCTGAATTCCTACAATGTTGTGTCCAAGAAGTGAACCCTGAAATGTACCAGATGTATCCCAACTGCAGTTAAGTTCGCTGTATTGAACACCTGGGTGGCATGAAATCTTTGAACTTCCCAGCCTCTAATTATTTCACCTCCTTGCAGTAATTAGCAGGATCCAAAACAGACCTTGAGAATACTAAGTTTTCTAAGGAGACATAAATGAAATTCAACCTGGGGTGGAGAACAATACACAGACAAAGAGCATGTAAAATATGTTTTATTGTTCTTTAAAAGGGTTCAGGGTTTGGTTTTAAATCAGGCTGCACACCTTTCATCAGTCTGACATCTCTCTCACCATGTCAAACTGGCTTCAGCTAGCAAGACTTCATTAAATCCAAAAGAAAAAAAAACTTTTAATTTTGAGGAAGAAAATCCAGTTCTGAGAACAATTAACATTAGTATGTAATTTAAAACAAAATGAGGGATAATGTTTCTTGTCGCTTTATACACCCTTCTCCTCATACAGAACCAGGAATGTAATTTTCCTAACTCAGGCAGGCACTGATACTGCTGGACACTGCACACACATACACACCCGACACATGCGTGCGCGCATACACACACACACACACACACACACACACACACACACACACACACTCCCCACAAACAACAAAAATCAGAGCATGTCAAAGGGAAAAAGTTTGTTATTGTATTGATCAAAACCCTTGGAGTCAACAGACAGTCTGAGTTTAGATGGTATGCTGTTTTGATCTTGAACCTACGTTAATGGAATCTATTGTAATGTTCTGAAATAAAGAATTTTGGAGAGTACCATCATTTTTCACTTTAAAATTCTAGAAACAATTTCAAAAAGCATTATTTTGTTTTGTTTTCAGGGATGGGGGAGGAGAGAACCTACATACTTTCATTTAGTTAAAAATCAGAACAACTCCGGCACAGGAAATAGGCAGTTCACATAGCCAGCCAACGTCTGAGGTATCATCAGTGTGAGACAAGGTCCCGGTCCATTCCTACTGGCCTAGCTGATCCTAAAAAAAATGGGAAGTTTATGGCTCTGCATAGCAAATTCCAGCAAGACAAGATGACCCTAAGCCTTTATTCAAATCCTTAGCAGCAGAGCACTATTAAGTAATGTTCAGATGAAGGGTGCAAGAGCCCCGGATGGTGTCCTTCAACTTGCTTTGTGAGTGCAGCCCGGTCACGACTGCTTTCTGCAGAAGAGCAGAAAAACAGCTTCTCTAGATCAGCACAATGAACCCAGCAAAGAATCTGTAAAACTGATACTACACCACTTCATCAACAACACAGTCCCTTTGCTATTCACTGGGTTGCTTTAGGTCTCTCTGCCACCCTGGATGGCCTGTGGACACATACTCACTAGGCATTGTTGGTTTTGAACCAGCAATTTTTTTTTAATCTCATAAAGAACCTAGTAAGAAAATAACAAGGCAATCAGTGGTTAAACTTAACTGTACATAGAGGGGGCAGTTTGGAAAATATGCATCACAGGCATTTCTCGAGTCCAAAATACCCCATCTTTGCTGTTAACTCCTTCCACCATTCTCAAAAATTCATAGTACGAGTAAATCCTGAATAAAAACTTCAAACTATCGGCATTCTCTGATAACATGAGACAGAAAATCAGAGTAATGCTACGACCCACAATTTTCGGTGATGTACAAAGTATGCTAACTCTCCGCCTGGACACACCTTTAGTGATGGCCTGGAGCGCTCCCTTTCAGAAAGCAAAAGTTTCTGGGATACCTACTTAGCTTCATTGGTTGGAAAAGAGAAGAATTCGACTCTCAGCTAAGTTCTCTGAGAAGAAAGACTCTTTTTAAAATGCCATTTCCCCACTAATTTACCAAAACAAAACCAAAACAAAAGGCTCTTGGCTACATTGCCTAATGTTGAATAGGGTTTTCAAGAAAAGAAACTAACATGAACACCCCATCATCAGTAAAGACTAAAAACCACCTGGATCATATAATATATATGCCACTGCTTTTTTTTTTTTTTTTTTTGTGTGTGTGTGTGTGTTTTTTGTTTCTTTTTTTTTGTTGGTTTTTTTTTGTTTGTTTGTTTGTTTTTTCTAAAAGTGCCCAGGTGGGCTTAAGGCTGCCAGACTGCACACACGTCTACAGCAACAAGGGCTTCTCCTATTCCATCTACAACTTGTATCGGGGGTGGGGGGTGGGGGGGATGGGGAAAGAAGAGAAGAGAAAAATATACGCCCACCACCACCAAAAAGAAAAAGAAAGAAAGAAAGTCCCACAACAGGGAGACCTATGTGCCAAGCATAATGGAAAAGTGTGCTCCCCAAACAGATGGTTCTGCACAGGCTAATGTTCTGCTGGTTTTCCTTAGAGACCTAGTTTGAAAAGTTAAAAAAGACAGGAGATTTTGATATAATTCAATTCTGACAGAAATTCAAACTCCAACAATTAGGAGCAAACTCATCCTTCACTGAATTAATCCCTTTTTTGTTTCTCTTTTTCTTTTCTTAAACATTTTATTCATGTTATAGAGGGATTTCTTTTTTGCTTTTTTCCAATCATTAGGAGAGTGGTTGAGGAGTACTGAATCCATCGCTACTTTGGTGACACAGTTAAGATTCCAGATTCACATTTCCAGGTACCAAGAGTTCCCTCTAAATGCACAATCAAGTCAGCCTTCGTTTACACTTCTTTCTACTGAACACAGCAGTGCCCATTGGTGTCTCTGACACGCAATCGCATCTTAGGTCGGTATTTCTCCAGGTAAAGCAGCTGTTTGGAATTGAATGCTCCCCTTCTTTTTCTGAAAATACAAGAATGACAAACTTTATCATGTAAAAAAGCTATCTGATTCACTGAAATGCATTATTTATGGCCTAAGGCTTTTCTAACTTCACGCTGTGAAAACCAGCATATTCCTTGTACAGTATCACTTCTTAAGAGAAGGGGCTGATGAATGACCAAGTATTAAATGAAGCAGCAGGCACAGATGGCATTCCTTGAAATATGCCACCTTCCTAGAGCTGCTACCATACATTTCATGACCTCTTGTCACAGTCTTTTCTTTTCTTTTTCTTTTTCTTTTTTTTTTTTTTTTTTAAAGAAAAGGCTGAAAGGGAAAGGACAAGGTATTAACTGCCAAAGAATTCTGGACAACAAAATAACATGGCCCATTATTCCAGACTGATGCCAAGATTCTGTCTGGGCACTACCATCCCGATTTTGTGCCTGAACAGGTCACTTAAGATTCTTAAGTGATTAACTGCTCCTCTATAGATTCTTCCTTGCCTCTTGGTCATAGTTGCACTTGGAAGGTGTTTTGGACATCCACTAAAAGAGTCACTCGATCTCTGAGGCTCTACTACCTATTCATTTTAAAGATTCCTAGATATTCAAGTCATATTGGACAGATTCTTTAGCGTCCAAATTTGCCACCTAACTTAAAAAATCTTTAAATGTGGGAGCCAACAGTACTATTACAAGTTTATCACTTTTGATTTCTTCGATCAAACAGTATTTTAAACCAACAAGTTACTCCATACTACAAAAGGGTACTTTCCGTAATTCCTTCTTCTTGTATGGTCTTGCTTTATGTGTTTCTGAACATAAAACTTCCTACTCACTGTCTTATAAACTGAACTGCATCTTCATACTTCATTCCACATTCAATCAAAGCAAGTGCAACCAGCACGGGTGCCCTATAGAGAGAAACGCATCTGTAAATATCCACAAGTCTTTGGAATTGAAGGATTTTTTTTTTAACCCAGGATTACATATTACCAAAACAACATGAAGTTTGAGCTTCCCTTTTTTTCCGTGTACTAAAATAGCTGCTATTTTCCTTACACAAATGTCTGTATCATGATAAGGTCTATGGTGTTACCCACTTTTAGTAAAGCACTAAATTCTACACCTCGTTAAGAGATCTTTATTTAAAGCACCATCACATTAGATCTCAAATTTTCACATTATATGTCATCAAAAATTCTTCATTGGCCTTTAACCAGTACTGTAGCAAAATAAGTGAACAAGTGTGTCATCCATACTAAGCATCTCAGAATTTTCATTACAAATCCATTTTAATATCATTTCCTCAACAAATACTAAAGAGGTGCTACATTTCTTCAACAAAATCCTTTCCGTGAGCTACGAGAGTGTCAGAAAATTGGTATTTACAAACAGTTTTCTATATAAGTATCTCTTTTTTTTTTTTTTTTTTTTTAACATCTAACAAGGGACGTTGAGGCCTGAGCAGGTCCCAACCTGTCCTTGGTTTGGAGATGCTATCTGCCTCATAAAGCAAAGGAGAGGGTTAGTCTTCTGGGAAGACAAAGTTGTCTCCTCTGAAAAAGCCTCCTACATAGTTGGATTTGGCATCTTCCAGGAATGGGAAGGCAGGGATTGGGGCCTAGGGAGTCTGTGTTTTCAGCTGAGGGAGAGACAGAAGACTGGATCCTGATCAGAGAGTCCAGAGTGAGATATAGTTACCTCCAGGACTCGTTACTGTGAACCCAGCTTGGGCTTCATGACAGTCACAGAAGCAGACTCCTTAACAATAAAATAATACACACAAAAAAAATCTAACAAGGGAAATGATGTTTGAAAATGTCTACTACCTGGGATCGCAAGCTGGTACAGCCACTCGGGAAAACAGCATGGAGGTTCCTCAAAAAACTAAAAATAGAACTACCCTACAACCCAGCAATTGCACTACTAGGCATTTATCCACGGGATACAGGTGTGCTGTTTCGAAGGGACACATGCACCCCCTATGTTTATAGGCGCACTATCAACAATAGCCAAAGTATGGAAAGAGCCCAAATGTCCATCGATGGATGAATGGATAAAGAAGATGTGGTATATATAGACAATGGAGTATTACTCAGCAATCAAAAAGAATGAAATCTTGCCATTTGCAACTACGTGGATGGAACTGGAGGGTATTATGCTAAGTGAAATTAGTCAGGGAAAGACAAATATCATATGACTCCACTCATGAAGACTTTAAGAGACAAAAGAGATGAACATAAGGCAAGGGAAACAAAAATAATATAAAAACAGGGAGGGGGACAAAACAGAAGAGACTCATAAATATGGAGAACAAACAAAGGGTTACTGGAGGGGCGTGGGGGGGGTGGGCTAAATGGGTAAGGGGCACTAAGGAAATCTACTCCTGAAATCACTGTTGCACTATATGCTAACTAATGTGGATGTAAATTTGAAAAAATAAAATTAAAAAAAAATTAAAAACTATATATATACAAAATTGCAACAAGAAAAAAAAAATCTACTACCTGGCACCAACTTTGGACTACCTGCTAGAATAGGTACTAGTTACAAAACTGCCAAGTCCAGTTAGAACACTACCTTCACCCTCAGAATAAAGACTGAAGCTTCTGACCCTGAAGAAGAAACTGTAAGACACGGATATGAAAAAAAAGGAAAACAGCAAACAAAAGGGCTAAGCAGAGGTAACAGCCTGAGTCACCACCACCTTGAGGCAAGAGCAGCCTGCACTAATGTTCTGAGTCAAAGTGCACGTCATAAACTGGCATTTAATCTGCTGCCGATGAGAGTGTTGCGGCACCATTCCACACAGTGCTCCAGGAAAAAGGCTTTGAAATCAACATCATTTTTCATTCTCTCTACATCTCCTTTCAGGAGTTTGAAGTTCAGCCATCTTCTCTCCACCTATTAACTTCCCATTCATCTCAATCCAAAATTAACCCCATATAGATTCTTCAAAATCTAAAATTATTTTCATTTTGTTGCCTATTTCAAAGACCTAAGCCTTTGAATATGTGAAATAAGGGGGCGCCTGGGTGGCTCAGTCAGTTAGGCGTCCGACTTCAGCTCAGGTCATCATCTCACGGTCCATGAGTTCGAGCCCAGCATCAGGCTCTGTGCTGGCAGCTCATGGAGCCTGCTTCAGATTCTGTGTCTCCCTCTCTCTCTGCTACTCACCACTCACACTCTCTCAAAAACGAATAAATATTTTTTTAAAAATTGAATATGTGAAATAAGGAGAAGGAAAAAAATACTGAATTAAGACCATATTTTTTTTTTTTAATTTTTTTTTTTAACGTTTATTTATTTTTGGGACAGAGAGAGACAGAGCATGAACGGGGGAGGGGCAGAGAGAGAGGGAGACACAGAATCGGAAACAGGCTCCAGGCTCTGAGCCATCAGCGCAGAGCCTGATGCGGGGCTCGAACTCACGGACCGCGAGATCGTGACCGGAGCTGAAGTTGGACGCTTAACCGACTGCACCACCCAGGCGCCCCAAGACCATATTTTTTTTAACTCAAATAAGATAATTACATTGAATCAGTTTCAAAACAATTTCTGAGTGATCATCTACTAAACCTATTATGGCATTAGAATCAGACAACCAATGAAACACAAAAAGCTGTCTCAAGAAATCTACACCAGTTTTTGCTCTCATTTCCTTTTCTTTCAGGCAATTTAATATTTAGTGTCATAAATACAAATTTCTACCAAAGTGAAGTTTTTGATAATGAATTCACAGACAAAAAAGGAAGAGCTTACCTTCCCAATCCTGCAACACAATGCACTGCAACACAGCAACCTGGCTCTTCACGAAATTTGGTTTTTAACAGGTTCAGCCAATCGTCTACTATCTGATTAGGGGGTGGTGCTCCATCATCAAATGGCCAATCCTGGAAAGGAAAGATCTTTTACATTAAATTGTTATTTTCTCCAGGATAATATCTAATGCAGAATAGCTGCATAGTACACAGCGGGGATTTAAGTGAACTAACTGTACTTTATATACCTATTCTTAATACTGCAATTCTGATCACTATTGAAAAATGATCCAAGACCAAAATTCCTTCTCAAATACATGAAGTCAGCACTGTAAACATCTAATTTTATCTTATGGAGATCTTTTATCAGAGTGATGAGAAACCAGTGTTCCTCAAATATTTTATCTGAATAAAGCAGTAATTAGACATAATAGAGAAAACTATAAAACCGAGACAAAGTAAGAGAGGATAAACACCTGTCAGTATGATGTAAATGTCCACTCTGGCAAAGAATACCATCTGACCTGTACAAATATTTTGAGGATTATCCCCTCAAATAGCTCTAAGTTATGATGTCTTTCCTTTAGAGGAAGACTCTCAAGAAATCACCAGTAGTTGGCATATCGTAACAGAAATATACTACCATCTTTGTGCTTATATATTAAAAAAAAAAAAAAAAAAAGCCAAGTAGCAAATATTTTTAAAAGTTCTACCTAAATTATACATATCCCATTTAACAAGCACAGTACCAGATGATAGGGTCCTGAGCAAATGGAGAACTTTTTCTTAAGTATCCCTTTCTCTTTATATTCGCCAATTTGTGCATTTTTAGTTTTTAGTTTTTTGTTTTTTAAGTAATCTCTACACCCAAAGTGAGCTGAAACTCACAATCTCAAGATCAAGAATTGCATGCTCTACTGACTGAGGCAGCCAGGTGCCCCTTAGGTTGCTTTTTAATTAAGACCAACCCCATGTGCATTTATCATATAGGCAGAGGTTTATCTTCCTTTCTCCCTAGCAAAAGACCTAAGAAACCAACATAAATCAGCTTTAAAGAAAGAGGGGAGGGGTGCCAGGGTGGTTCAGCTGGTTAAGTGTCCAACTCTTGATTTCGGCTCAAGTCGTGATCTCGAGATACATGAGACCGAGCCCAGCAATGGGCTCTGCTTGGACAGCGAGGAGCCTGCTTGGAATTCTCTCTCTCTCTGCCTCTGTCCAGTTCACGTGCATGGTGCACACTCTCTCTCTCAAAATAAATAAACTTTATTAAAAAAGAAAAAAAAAGGGGGAAGGGAATTCACATTTTGCAGTCTCTCTCTTCCATCTAGCTTCAAGGACAGAAATGCAAAAACACTGGGAATTTTTTTTAAACATAAGATTATCCTAATGAGATTGGATAAGGACACTTTAAGACACTAGAGAAAGTAAAAGAGAAAAGTGACAAAACACTAAATTGATTCTACACTCATGGGCACCACTAGAACATTTCATGTAGCCCATTAGCAATGACAACACATTATGTTTGATTTGTCAACTACACCCCATTATTAAATGGCTGTCAGTGTTGCCATTAAAAATGTCACCATAGAGTTTAACTGTAAATAGCAGTAAAACAAGTTAGTGCCTTAGTTGAGAGCTTATTTCCTCTAATACTTCCTAAAATGTGCCTAGTTAAGTAACAGTAATATGAAATATGCTTCACTTACTCATATAAGCAGTCTCTACCAAAAAAATCATTAAAATAATTTAGAATGGTCTGAACTTCAAACTGATGGACATAAATGAAACTACCATTATTAGTCTTTTCCAATATGCCTCTGATTTGTAAGAACATTAGTCAAAGGATTTGAAAAGTCTTATTTTGGGGATATGCCCTTATAAAGTGTTCCAAACTCTCCTCACCTACCAAAAGTAGATTAACGATCCACTTAAAATCTCTGTCTGGGAAAAGGAAAGAAATTCCAAGCTTAATTCTAAATGTTCTGGTTTTTTATAAGCTTAAATTAGACCTTTAATTTTATCTGATCACAGCTATTTGAAACAAAAACAAAACAATAGCCTAGATTTAAGGGCCTAACATAAATCCCAGCCCTACCATTATCTTCTACAAACTAGTTCAAGTTCTTTAGTTCATTTCTCTTTCATAAAGGTGTTTACCAACATTACTGATTCAAACAGACTATGGTCAACCCACAGTTCATTTTCTGACCCATGCCATCTGTCAAAAACGGATTTCTCATCTGGCCACTGGAGATCATACTCACAACATAGGAAAAAGAACTTGTATTCAGCCTAGTTTCAGAAAAAAAAAATTTTTTTTTTTTTTTAACACAGGGCTACATTTTATACAAGTTTCTACTTATTCCACAGTGATTTACAGCCAGAGGACCTTAAAATCACTTAGAAATGGGAATGCAAGCAAATTATTACCATGCCATACTATTAAAATACATTTTTTTTTATAACATAATGCTTGGGGGCACCTGGGTGGCTCAGTTGGTTAAGCACCTGAATTTTGATTTCAGCTCCGGTCTTGATCTCATGGTTTGTGGGACTGAGCCTCAGGTGGGGCTCTGTGCTGGCAGCGCGGAGCCTGCATGGGATATTCTCTCTCTCTCTCTCTCTCTCTCTCTCTGCCCCTCCCCAGCTTGTGCGCAAGTGCACATATACTTCTCCCTTCTCCCTCTCTCTCAAAATAAATAAGCATTAAAAAAACAGGGCGCCTGCATGGCTCAGTTGGTTAAGCGTCCAACTTCGGCTCAGGTCATGATCTCACAGTTCAGGAGTTCGAGCCCCACGCTGGGCTCTGTGCTGACAGTTCAGAGCCTGGAGCCTGCTTCAGATTCTGTGTCTCCGTCTCTGTCTGCCCCTCCTCCACTTGCACTCTGTTTTTCTCTCAAAAATAAATAAACGTTAAAAAAAATTTTTTAAACAAAATAAAAAATAAATAAATGTTAAAAAAAAAACCTAATGCTTGGTTGTTTTGTTTTTATGTTTTCACCAAAATGAAGGCGAGGAAACTTTACAGATCAGATATGAGATAGCTGCCTTACCAAGAAGGCATTTATTTCCTTTGCAACTGACTTTCCAACCACGGATGACCAATGCATTAAGACTACAAAAGTACCTCTCAATAAATAACCTTGTACCAATATCTTCTTTATTACTTTTTTCCTAACCAAATACTTACAACACCACAGTGTCTTCCCACAATCAAATCAAATAGCTCTAAGACACCTAAGACTACAAGGTCATTTCATTACATGCTCTTGCAATTTAGACAACTATTTAGGGGAAAATAGCCTAATGCTCCTGTTTCTGATACATGAAATAGTGTATTTAGGGGCTAAGGAGGAACTTAAAATAATTCCAAGCACTTTATGCTCAAACTGAGCATAAATAAATCTAATCACACATGAGCTTGTTAGAAGCCCACCAAAACGTGTCAGAACCTATGCTGATTACTCTAGAGCAAGATGCCTTCTCCCTCTCCCTTCTTAACCTCTTCTCCAACCTTTTTTTCCCCTAAGTTATCCACAAAACATTAAATAACAAATAGTATTTGCAAAGTGAGACAGAATACAGCTGACCCTCAAACAACATGCATTTGAACTGTACAGATCCACTTACATGCAGATTTGTTTTCAATAAACAGAGTACGGTACTTTAACGTATTTTCTCTTATTTTTTCTTAATGAAATTTTCTTTTCTCTGGCTAGCTTTATTGTAAGAATATAGTACATGATACCTATAACATACAAAATACGTGTTAATGGACTGTTGATGTTATTAGTAAGGCTTCTGGTCAACAGTAGGCTTATTAGTAAAGTTTTGGGGAAGTCAAAAGTCATATGTGGATTGGTGTCTCTAACCCCACATTCAAAGGTCAACTGTATTTCCATGTGACTTAATTCCTGATGGAAATTACTTTCAGCTAGATTCACAACAGTAGCCTAGAAACAAAAACTAAATATTGCAATAATTTCCTAGAGAAAACAAAATCAAATTTCCATTTTCTTGAAATAAGTGTACATTAAATTTTGCTTTTCATTTGTTGAAAATACTTTGCATATATAGACTTTAAGGGCACAAATGAACAAAACTGCCAATCTAAAAAGTTTAAAAGACTGCTATCAACGTTGTACCTCCTATAAGCTTAAAAAGCATACTGAATGTCCAGTTTTCAAAACAGCTATGTTTAAAAGGTACTACTAGTAGTTCGTAATGAAAAATGAAAACACTACACACTCACTAGAACGTGGATTCCTTCTTTTTCAACTGGAGCTTTATCATATGTAGCATCACAAACTCGAACCAAAGTTGTCACTCCATACTTCTTAAGTTCCTTTGAAGAAAAACAAATATAAGGGAACTTACTTTTAGAATCTGCAACCAAAACTTTAAAAGCATACAATTACGAATTGAAGCAATGAGACATCATTCTCAAAGATCAAAATCATTCTCATTGTGGCAACATATAGAATGGACACTCAAGTTCTTAACGGAAGCATCACTATGATTCACCTTTATAAAGGGCAGTTTGGTAACCTGTCACAAAACCTTTGAAAGCACACACACACTATGACCTAGAAATTCTACCTCTGAGAATTTATAGTAACAAAGTAATTAAATATACACCCAAGACTTAGGTACCAACACGTGCAGCATGGGCTGTTTGGAATGGTAAAAAGGTAGAAACATTAATGGTCCAAAAACAGGGGAACAGTTAAAGAAAGTATGGCATGGGGCGCCTGCGTGGCTCAATCAGTTAAGCGTCCGACTTTAGCTCAGGTCATGATCTCGCGGTCCACGAGTTCGAGCCCCGCGTCAGGCTCTGTGCTGACAGCTCAGAGCCCGGAGCCTGCTTCGGATTCTGTGTCTCCCTCTCTCTCTGACCCTCCCCCTGTTCATACTCTGTCTCTCTCTGTCTCAAAAATAAATAATAAAATATTAAAAAAAAAAAATTAAAAAAAAAAGAAAGTATGGTACATCCATACAGAATACTGTGACAGCTATAAAAATAATACTAAGAAGGCTGGGGGGATGATAAAATACAATGTGATCCTATCTATATGAATGTAAGCGAATATATATATATATATATATATATATATATATATATATATATATATATATATATATATACAGAGAAAAACATCCAGAAGATAGGTATTAAGAAGAGTTAAGTATTTTTAAACTGTCTTTTTAAAAATTTTTTAATGTTGATTTTTGAGAGAGAGAAAGAACCTGAGCAAGGGAAGGGCAGAGAGAGGGGAGACAGAGGATCCGAAGCGGGGCTCCGTGCCAACAGCAGACAGCCCAATGTGGGGCTCAAACTCATGAACTAAGAGATCATGGCCTGAGCCGAAGCCAAAGGCTTAACCAATGGAGCCACCCAGGCAAACCTAAACTGTCTTTTGCTTATATGTATCTTCTGATTTTTACATACTAAGTACCACTGGTTTTTTAATTTAAAGAAACAAAAAGTGGGATGCCTGGCTGGCTCAGCTGGCAGAGCATACAACTCCATCTTGAGGTTGTACATTCAAGCACCATGTTGGGTACAGAAATTACTTAAAAATAAAATCTTTAAAGGGGCTTCTGGGTGGCTCAGTCAGTTGAGTATCCAACTCTTGGTTTCAGCTCAGGTCATGACCTCACAGTTTCAGGGTTCGAGCCCCACATCTGGCTCTACGCTGGCAGCACAGAGGCTGTTTGGGATTCTCTCTCTTCTTCTACCCCTCCCTTGCTTGCACTTTCTCTTTCGCTCAAAATAAATAAACCTAAAAACATTTTTTTTTTAATTTAAAAAAAAATTTTTTTTTTTTTTTTTACATTTATTCATTTTTGAGAGACAGAGAGAGACAGAGCACAAGCGGGGGAGGTGCAGAGAGAGAGAGAGGAAGATACAGAATCCAAAGCAGGCTCCAGGCCCCGAGCTGTCAGCACAGAGCCTGATGCGGGGCTTGAACTCACAAACTGCGAGACCATGACCTGAGCCGAAGTCAGACGCTTAACCGACTGAGCCACCCAGCGCACCAAAAACATTTTTTTTAATGATTAATAAATAATAAAATATTTTAAAAAATAAAAGGAAACAAAAGTAATTTTGAAATTAAGATTAAAAAGTGGTATCATGTTACAAAGCCAACAAACATACAATTATAGCCAGAAGCCTTGCTCCTTTAAAAATTTTCCTCCAGGGCACCTGGGTGGCTCAGGCAGTTGAGTGTCTGACTTCAGCTCAGGTCATGATCTCACAGCTCATGAGTTCGAGCTCCACGTCAGGCTTTGCACTGATAACGTGGAGCCTGCTTCAACCCTGTGTCTCCCTCTCTCCACCCCTCCCCTGTTCTCTCTCCCTCTCAAAAATAAACATTTTAAAAAAATTTTTTAACAAATAAAAAATGAAAATTTTCTCCAGTAATGCCTAATCCAGTGACTACCTATCTTCAATGGGTCACCAACATCTTTTTATAGTTGCAGGACAGTGGCTTCTGCCACTCTTGGAGTCTATAGCCAAGGAATCCACAGGCTGAAAATAGTATCACATAATTCAACCAGGCTTAAAGGTGACTGAACAAGCTAAGGGCACACAGGCCTGGAATCAACTTACACACTGTGTACACACAGTTAAGAAGCTCAGGGAATTATAAGTATAAATAAGCAGGAACAGTGATATCCTACAAGTGTCCATCATTTGGTTAACTAAAGGGTAAAAGTTATTCTAATTGCTAAAGGACTTTATTTTTCAGAGAATGGCCTTCTTCTAAAACAGACTCAGGAAAGTTGTTGCTATTACATGGGAGTCAGTAATTTTAAAACACTTCAAAATACAAATAAAATCCTATTAAAATGAACTCCATAGTAGCCATTCATTGAAAGGTTATGGTACAGTTTTTTATAGTAAATATTTGTGTCCTTATGAAAGTCAAAACCTCTTCTGAACTCCATTTTGCTATCTGTAAAATGAGAGGGGTAGATTTAGAATCCCTAGGAGTTCATCCAGCTAAGTTTACTCTATAAATACAGCAGAGAAAATGAAAGATCTGACATAAAAATGTTACCTATAATACCTTTCCTCCCCATAAGGTTTTGATCCTTGTAGATGATAGTTACGACTGATAAGTAGTTCTGGAGTAGCTTTTTATCAAAAGTGGCTAGAATATTTGAGGCAGACCTGGATTTCAGGGTCAGAGACAGTTCTACTATATGTTGTGTACCTCTAGCCAAATTACTAAATTACCAAATTGCCTTGAACCTCAATTTCCTCATCTGTAAGAGGAAGAAAATAACAGTACCTATACCTCATAGGGCTATTCTGAGTAGTAAATAATATAACGCCTAAAACTGCGCTTTTTTTTTTTTATAAGACTGATTATAACGTTGGGTACATACTAAGTATTCAATAAATATTATTTTTATTATTAAAAATCTGACAAAAGAACTGCTAATTATGTAGAAAGGATATTAAAAAAACCAGCACTAGACAATCTCCCCAAACTCTGTAAGTGTTCTTTTAAAAAACTGTTGTAGGGGCGCCTGGGTGATTCAGCTGGTTTTTTTGGTTTTTTTTTAATTTTTTTTTCAAAGTTTATTTATTTTTGGGACAGAGAGAGACAGAGCATGAACGGGGGAGGGGCAGAGAGAGAGGGAGACACAGAATCGGAAACAGGCTCCAGGCTCTGAGCCATCAGCCCAGAGCCTGACGCGGGGCTCGAACTCACGGACCGCGAGATCGTGACGTGGCTGAAGTCGGACGCTTAACCGACTGCGCCACCCAGGCGCCCCTCAGCTGGTTAAGTGCCCAACTCTGGATTTCGGCTCAGACCATGTTCTCATGGTTCGTGAGATCGAGCCCTGCCCTGGGCTCTGCGCTGACAGCACAGAGCCTGCTTGAGATATTCACACTCTCCGCCCCACCCCCCTCTTTCTCTCTGTCAGCCCCTCCCCTGCTCACTCTCTCTCTAAATAAATAAACTCTAAAAAAAAAAAATTGTTATAATTAATTCAACCCAATTTAAACAGAGACTGGGAAGGATGACCACCCACATTCCAATCACAGAAATAAATGGCTTTGTGGTAAGAGATTTCTTTACTAATGGTGTTCACTTATAATGGAACTTTACCTATAAATCAATCCAAAAAGTAGACCATACTACAATCTTACCTCTGTGAACTTGTTGAGGGTAGCATTGGTAGGGTTGTGAGTTATCAGAAAACGCATGTTCTCATAGGAGATCTCCACAGGGGCTGGACGGTTCATTATGGCAAATAAAAAGTGTGAGCGTGCGTGTGTAGGTGTGATGGGGAAAATGAAAAAAAAAAATCAATAAATCTTGAAATGTTTCACAGCAGAAAACATTAAAAAGACCACTAAAATGCCTAGTATCAATCAGTGTTTTCTCTATTCAACTTGTTTATTCTTTAAGAAGCTTCTCTCTTCAAGGTAAGCAGAAGTATTTAGAATCCACTTGAATCCAAATTCAACTTGGGCCTCAATGTCTGCAGATGGATACCTTCGGACTCCAAAAATTCCAACTACATACAAAACTGAAGTAGCCTTTACTACATTTAGGCACTAGTGAGACAAGTTAAAAGTGTAGGTTGCTTTCCACTTTTGTTTACTTGATGCTTAATTTTACTGGAGTCATTAAAAGAAATATGCTTGCAATAAAAAAAAAAAAAAAAAAAAAGCCAACTGTTTCTGAGGCCAGTCTCGGTGTCCAGAGTCTTCAAGGCAATGTTAATTATGGCACATAGAAGCCCCAAGCTCACTTGTCAGCGAAAACGCTGTGCTGAGCCTGGCAGAAGTCTGCCCTCACGCTCAGAATCGCCATAAATGTGCAACGTATATTCCAACGAAAAACCTAGAGGAGAAAAGCAGAAGTAAAATGAAGTGGAGGTTGACAGCATAGTAAACATGATGCTCAAAGTCATGAATACATTCTCTGTGAGCCCAAAGAGCTCTGAAATGCTGAAATGCCACCAAGTTTTAATTACTGTCATCTATGAAGACTAGGATAAAAATGTATACCAAGAGTTTTAAAAGTCCAAAATTCAAAAGTGTGTTTTTTCTTTTCCAAAATGGGATTCAGCAAAATTTCTGTGTCAATAAGATTATTTGTAACAAGTCATTTTTTAAATGACTGAATTTTTAAATTCACTTAAAATAGTTATTAAAAGATCCTTAAAGAACCTTCCGTCCATAGGCTCTTTGTAAAGTTCACAGCAATCTTATTCTTCTGCTTTGATGGTTAAGTCTTTCATATACACACTTTGCTTAAAATAAGATACATCTGTAAATGGATGAAGGATATTTACCAAAATTTCACTCTGAGGACTGAATTCTTTCTATCCAAAGGATATGCAATGGCCCCCAATTATAACACTAGTCCATAAAGTACTTTTTGAAAAATTAGCTTATTTTCCTCACAACTCTGAGTACTTATTGCTACCTAGAAGGAATGAGGAAAGAGCATCAGAAAAGTGAAATGACTTGTCTAGGTAAATGTCTTCTGTTAATCCAATGTTTTTCCAATGTACCACACATAATGCCTGCTACCTCAACTAATGCATGAATCCCATCATCTCATTTCTAGCCCAGTTTACTTCTTTACTATTTCTCACATCACATCTCTATCTCAAGAGTACAAAGCATCTAAAGGTCATTGATTCACACAGCATTCTTCTGCCCAAGTATTAATCCATCCCTAAGACAAGGCAAAAAAGTGGCAGAATTTTTTAATATTATTTTGGGCCTGCTGCTTTGAAACACAGTAACCTTTATAGTTAGCTCAGTCAGAGTATCAAGATAATCATAAATTGCTCTGAGGATGCCTGGCTGGCTCAGTCCGTAAGGGTTTGGAAGTGAGGATTTGGGAGTTGGAGCCCCACCTTGGGGGTAGAGATTACTCAAATAAATAAATAAATCTAAATAAATGAATAGCTCTGGAAATAGGGACAGGGTCTAAGTTCTTTCACTTGCCTCTTCTCAGCCACCAGTAAACGCTTATTTAGTAGTCTCTGAAAAGATGATTTGACCAGATAGAAAAAGACATGGAAGATAATGGCTACAGAACCATTTTCAGGAAGAAACTAAAATGCATCTAAGAAAGAACCTAAGCTTACAAACTTTCAAGCCTATTCTATTCACAAGTCATCTTTTTATGATATTCTTATGGCACTGTATTTTGTTGTCACTGACATACTTGTGACTATATTAACCATGGACACAAGCACAAAACACATAAGAAATCCAAAATGGCATTCTAAGAACTTCAATACCTCAGCAGAAGTTATACACTACAGTAAAAACATGAAACTTCTATACTCAAACTAAGAAAAACAAGAATATACACCACCACTTTCCCAACTCCTAATTCTAACTCTAACCACAAAACACAGCCACCTTAGATTACACATTTCATAGAGTACTACTCCCTGTGCAGTCAAGGAATTTTAAAGCTACAAGAAACTTACAGGCAACTACTCTGACCTTGGGGGGGGGGGGGGGGGAGATGATGTTTGGGAGGCAGATTAAAATGACTTAACTAAGACCACATCCCTAATAAGTAGCAGATCAAGGACAAGAACCCAGATCTCCTAACTCCATTCATGTTTCCAATTCTGACTAGGAGGAACCCACATATTTTTCAAGTCATAATTTTTTTTCATGCAACTGTAACTTTTATTCAAATATCTGCTTGGATGTTGATCTGCAACTCTGTGACCTTAAATAAGGGGAGAAAAGATTATTAAAGTAACCACTCAACAATGGTTTGCATGCAGTGAAAAGCAAAACACAAGGAAATTCTAACCTATTGGAATCCCTTTGGTTTAACGATGTTATCACAGCTAATATGTGTGTCAGCTGAGGAAAAGCACTGAAAGGCCTGCTTTGTAGGGATGGCCAGGCTTAAAAGGTTACAGCTCTAGCATTAAGTTTTCTACCTAGTCTCCAGTGTTTGTCTGCTCAGCAAACAAAACAAATGTTATCCCATCTTACTCCTCCAACTTCATTTTAGAAGGACCACTTCCAAGGATAAGGATAATTCATTATTAGATTTTCAATTCTTAACACCATACTGAGATCCCAGGCAAAGGAATTTCTGCCAAATGAAACAGTATGTTCTATCAATGTTAACAGATACATGATAAAAACAAGCTTCTGCTCCTTCTTCAGCCCCCCTCCCCAGTTCAACTACACATCAACAGTTAAATGCTCTTGCACCTGTCAATTCAGATAAACTAATGTTAATTCCTGTAACAGACATAAGAACACAAAACAAGCAGTCTGCAAAAAAATCATAAACAACTCACCACAGCTGGAAAATACTCAAAAGTTACAAAGGCCTGTTATTTCAGCATAAACTTAGCACCTGCACATCTTACAGGAAAACTTTCTTCTAAAACTGTCTCACTGGCATTAATTAATGTTATCTTTTAGAGAACTTAACTTTTAAAATGTTGAATTTGGGACATTTCCTATACAACATTTCCATTTTTAACAAAAGATGGTAACTTCACTGCAGGATTAGAAGGAATGGTCTGTGACAGAAAAATCCATTTGATTTTTTTTTTTTTTTTTTTTTTTTTTTAAGAGACAGAGACAGAGCAGGAGCAGGGCAGGGTCAGAGAGAGAAGGAGACACAGAATCCGAAGCAAGCTCCAGGCTCTGAGCTGTCAGCACAGAGCCTGACCAAGGGCTCAAACTCACGAACTGTGAGATCATGACCTGAGCTGAAGTTAGAAGTTTAACTGAGCCACCCAGGCGCCCTGCAACCGTTTTTTTTTTTTTTTTAATGTTTATTTATTTTTGAGACAGAGAAAGACACAGCATGAGCAGGGAAGGGGCAGAGAGAGAGGGAGACACAGAAAGTGAAGCAGGCTCCAGGCTCTGAGCTGTCAGCACAGAGCCCGATGCGGGGCTTGAACTCACGAACTGTGAGATCATGACCTGAGCCGAAGTCGGACGCTTAACCGACTGAGCCACCCAGGTACCCCCCTGCAACTGTTTTAAATTAAGGAGACGGGGGCGCCTGGGTGGCGCAGTCGGTTAAGCATCCGACTTCAGCCACGTCACGATCTCGCGGTCCGTGAGTTCGAGCCCCGCGTCAGGCTCTGGGCTGATGGCTAGGAGCCTGGAGCCTGTTTCCGATTCTGTGTCTCCCTCTCTCTCTGCCCCTCCCCTGTTCATGCTCTGTCTCTCTCTGTCCCAAAAATAAATAAAAAAACGTTGAAAAAAAAATTATAAATTAAGGAGACGAAGAGAGGAAAGAGGGAAAGAGAAAACAGAATAAAGAGGAGACTGGAAACAAGCAAGCAGAGGCCTACCAAGCTACGATAGTGTACTGCCAGAAAGACTAAGTCAGTAACACAACAGAGACTACTCAAAGCTTTGAAAAGCGGTGTATTAGAGTTTAAATGTCCTGTGTCAAGTCTAGTCCTAACATCTGCTTAGATGAGAATCAAAAACCAAAATACATGAAATTATACACTAACCATCAGTTAATCATGGTATATTCTTAAAAAGGAAAACCATGCCGAGGTTAAAAAGAATAAAACACATCTATGTGAAATATGGAAAGATGGCTAAGAGACTAATAAGTGAAAAGAGCACATGATAGTATGAACAGTATATACAGAAATACCTGTGAGTGCTGTATAGCTTTCATACCCATCAATTATCTGGAGAGTTACAAAGAGGTAACAGTGGTTGTCTAGGGGGTGGAAGGGACTGGAGCTGGAGGCCAGAACTCTGAATTACTCTACCATAATACATACCTTTTGAAATGTTTTGTTTTTCATATATATATATATATATTCATATATATATATTACTTTTATAAAATTCTAGGGTATGGGATGCCTGGGTGGCTCAGTCGGTTAAGCATCTGACTTTGGCTTAGGCCATGATCTCTCCATTCATGAGTTCGAGCCCCACGTCAGGTACTCTGCTGTCAGCACAGAGTCCACTTCAGATCCTCTGTCCCCTTCTCTCTGCCCCTCCCTTGCTTGTGCATACACGAGTCCCTCTCTCTCTCTCAAAAATAAATATACTTTTTAATTAAAATAAAATTCTAGGACGATAAAGAACCCTACAATGATTTACAATTTACGTTCTCAGGGCACCTGGGTAGCTCAGCCCATTAAGCGACTGACTTGATTTCAGCTCAGATCATGATCTCACAGTCGTGAAATGGAGCCCCACATCAGGCTCCACGCTGGACTGTGAAGCCTGTTTAAGATTCTCTCTCTCTCTCTCTCTCTCTCTCTCTCTCTCTCTCCCCCTCTCCCTCTCCCTCTCTCTCCCCCTCTCCCCTTGCCCCTCCCACACGTGCATACTCTCTCTTCCCTCCAGCCCCCCAAAAACTAAAAACTACAATTTACATTCTCAACAGTGCTATAACCATAGGATTACAAAGAGCCTTAAGAGAGAGCTAGTCACTCTGTCCCAGGCAGGCCTGTACCTACACAATTCCAGACAGTTTTCTTCTTTGTTAAAGATATGAAATTATTGGGGCACCTGGGTGGCTCAGTTGGTTAGGCATCTGACTCCTGATTTCAGCTCAGGTCATGATCTTCGTGTTTGTGAGATTGAGCCCCAAGATGGACCCACGCTAACAGCCTGCTTGGGATTCTCTTTCTCCCTCTCTGCCGCTTCTCCCACTCACACATGCATGTGCACTCTCTCTCAAAATAAACAAACTTTAAAAAAAGTATTAAATTATTGAGTAACATTCAGGTTCCTCTTTGGCAACTGTAATTCTAAGTTCAAACATAAATGAACAGAATTTGAGGGCAACCCAAACTTACTAGGCATCCTTTTAAAAATCCTGTCAATCCACTCACATCAAGTTTTCCACTGAGAAATTACCCCCATTTCCAAATTAAATAATACAATAAACCCTCTAATTTGATGGGTCACACCAGTATTCACCAAATTAAAACAGTAAATTATAACATAAATGCACAATAAAGAATTCTAGACCTAAGAAAAAAATCTAAGAGCAAAGGTCTAGAAAAACAAGCAAGCATACATTTACTGTTGCTTTTCTTACCAGAAATTCTACAGGAAGTCATGCAAATTTGAGTCAGCTTGGTTTATACAAACAGGCAACATGAAAGCATTATACTGCATATAAGGCTAAAACCTTGCAACAATCTCTTCCTAAAACAAATTCATCTCACTTCAACAAAGACACCAGCACTTCTCTTAAACTAGAAATGAATAATCTGTCAACAGTAAAGAATTCCTTCTTCTGAAGAGTTAAGACATCCTCCTTGCAATTTGGCTAATTAACAATTTATTAATAATTCAAGTGTATATTAGACATTTCCTATGCGTCATATACTTTTATAGATGCAGCAAGAGCAGTAAACAAAAATTCCTGTCAGGGTGGATCTTATATTTTAGTAGGCAGAAAAAGACAAACTATGCCACTGTTACAGAGGAAAATGCAAAGTAGGGGAATCTACAGTGCCAGAAAAGAGAGGTTTTCCAATTTTAAATAAGGCTATCAGAAAAGGCCTCACTGAAAAAAGTGACATTTTATCCAAGACCTGGGGTGTGAGCCAAATAGATATTTGAGGGAGCATTCTAGGCAAAAGGGATTAGCTGTTGCAAAGGTTATGAGGTGGGGCCATGCTTGGAGTGTTCTAGGAACAGCAAGGGGGCTAGTGCCACCGGAGCAGAGAAGGCAATGGAATGAATAGGGTCAGAGAAATAAGAGAGCCTTAAAGGTCAACGTAAGTATTTCGGTCTTGTTCCAAGAAAAATGATAAGGTTTCAAGGAAGATTGACAACTTATGTTTAAAAAGACCACTCTAGCTGCTATGTGGAGACAGATAATACGAGTAGTGAGGGCAGAAACACGGAGATCTGGTAGGAACCACTGCTAGCCGTATCAGGAGAGAAATAGCTTGGACCATGGTAATAGCAGTAGAGGATAAGGAGGGATCAGTTTCAAGATATACTTTGAGGTAGTTCTGTCCAGACTGGATGTGGGGTCTGTGAAAAAAGAAGGCCCTGAGTAACTCCAAGAACTCAGAGAAGCCTAACTTAATATTCTGAGTCTATTCAAACAATGGACCATAAAATCACCACAACACCATGCAAGAAGAGTAGGGAAACTCTTCTGTATCGACTGCATCCTGACCATTTGTGGGAAAATGTATCTTAAAGACTTGTTAATTAAGGAGAACTCAACTTCGCTAATGAATCTTCTAGTTACCTGTCTCAAACTGAAATCATACTCTTCTTTCATACCCTACCAACTCATCAGAGCCTTGTAGAAACAACAGTTCTACTCTGCTACTTTGTTCATCCCTCGATGGTTGCCATTTATCAAGCTAAAATTGTATACATCTGGATCCGTGAACTTAGACAATTCAAATTAATGTTAGTTCCCCTCCCCTACTACAGTGGCAGGGAGTTGATAAGGAAAGAGGTATCATTAAATTCTACACAAATTAGGATCCAAAATATCTGTAAACAAGCTAAAAATACCAAGATGCTTCTTTACTGCTAAAAAAAAAAAAAAGTTTCATAGTTACTGTCTTGGTTATTCCCACTTTTCCACTTCCTCATTTAAGGAGGGAACTTGAGAATCAAGTTCCAGTACAGAAATCAATAATCACTTATATAAAAAGAAATCATGACCTTGATGGTGGGAAAGTATCTTAACATTTCAGAACCAGCCTGAGATACATGGCCTGCCACTCAGAAAGGAAAGTCATTAACCAACAATCGCACCTGCTTCTGAGAACAGTGACCGTTATTTACTGAAGTCCTGTGGGCTCTGTTCCCACTCAAATGAAAAGGGAGTGGTTTTCAAATTTGTATGTGCCCTAGTGATTAGAAGTACTTGTCATTTTCTAGTAATTCTTAACTATAAGATGAAAACTGCATTAAATATCTTCAATACCACACTTGAAAATATTTACTTTTCAATTTTGTACTTTACTGTTTCTCTAAAAATTAGCAATTCTCCAGCTGAATTTCTTTTCCCAAAAATGTTATTTTTCCTTTAAATTTAAATAAAATTTTAACGGTGGTAACAGGACTATGGCCAGTTTTCAGTTTTTCCAAAATAGTCATTTGAGGGGCGTCTGGGTGGCTCAGTCGGTTAAGCGACAGACTTCAGCTCAGATCATGATCTCACAGTTCGTGGGTTCAAGCCCCAGGTTGAGCTCTGTGCTGACAGCTCAGAGCTTGGAGCCTGCTTCAGGTTCTGTGTCTCCCTCTCTCTGTGCCTCTCCCACTCATCTGTCTCTCTCTCTCTCTCAAAAATAAATAAACATTAAAAAAAAATTTTTAGGGGCACTTAGGTGGCTCAGTCGGTTAAGGGTCCGACTTCAGCTCAGGTCATGATCTCACGGTTCGTGAGTTCGAGCCCCACATGGGGTGAGCTCAAGCCCCACTGTGGCCTCTGCACTCCACACTCTCTGTCTCTCTCCCTCTGCTCCTTGCTCACTCGCGCGCTCTCTCTCTCTCAAAAAAAAATTTTTTTTAATTTTAATAGTTATTTGAATACTGGTAATAACATTAAAAATCCTAACAGCACAATTCTAATATTGGGCTTAATCTTATTGATTTCAGTAAATCTTTTGTTATTTTTTATTATTATTTTAGAGAGAGTGTATGAGCAGGGGAGAGGGAGAGAGAGAAAATCCCAAGCAGGCTCCATACTCAGCTGAGAGCCCAACGTGGGGCTTGATCTCACAACCCTGGGATCACGACCTGAGCCGAAATCAAGAGTTGGGACGCTTAACCAACTGAGCCATCTAGGCAACCTTTTAAATCTTTTAAAAGTTAAGTTAAATAGCTCTATTAAATTGATTCTATTTATTCACACTTTTCCTTTCTAGGCAAAGATATTACGGCTATCATCTTCACGGGCTTTGCGTTTAAAGACTTTGGTTTACGTGCACTTTAAGACTCCCAATGTTATAAACTTTAAGTTCACTGTTTTCCTAAATAACTGTGGTAACCTCTTTTATATAAAAATAACTATCTCATGGGGGGCCTGGGTGGCTCAGTCGGTTAACCAGCCAACTTCGGCTCAGGTCATGATTTCGCGGTCCGTGGGTTCGAGCCCCGCGTCGGGCTCTGTGCTGACAGCTCAGAGCCTGGAGCCTGTTTCAGATTCTGTGTCTCCCTCTCTCTCTGATCCTCCCCTGTTCATGCTCTGTCTCTGTCTCAAAAATAAATAAACGTTAAAAAAAAAAATTAAAAAAAATAATAACTATCTCAAATTCAGCAGCACTCCCGTATAATTAAATTATAATATTTGTTTTTTTTCCTTTCTTACCTCCTTTAACCTCAAAAGACTAAGTAATTTTCCTGGAAAACAATTTAATAAGTTTTAATCATTTTAATTTAGTTTCCAACATCACTGTATGTACATTAACCCAGAGCCACTGAATTGATTATTTCATTAATAAAGAAATACATTTGAGGTTCTGAACTTCAACTGTAATAATGCAAATTCAGTAGTGAAAATCCAGAAAAAAAGAAAAAGAAAGAAGAAAGAAAATCCACAAGGACACCTGGATTCATCCTGTCAACACCACTTTGAAATATTTTCTGAGCTATATCAGGACAGTTAGAATGACTGTAACAGCTGTGAGTTCCCTGAGGTTGCAAAATAGATACTTGGGAAAAGGTTATTTGAATCACCTTTCAAAATAACCTACAGCACAGGAGCAGCATGCAAAGTAAGAACTTCCAGGCTATTGTTAGCATTATTTAAAATATATGTTTCAGAGCTGAGCAGTTTATGGGTCAGCTTAACTCTTTCATTTCCCCATTTTGTCAAATATATTGAACATTATTTAAAGGTCCTGTTTAAATATCCACCACTGACAGGGAGGGAAGGAAGCTATGCACAGGATACAGAATAAAAAACATTCCAAATTACATCTTGTCAGCATAAATTCTTTTGTTTGAGCCCCAGAAATTTTTCTGCTGTTAGGGCATTTTGGTCCAAGTTTCCCCTAAAACCGGTTAAGTTACACTTCACTTCCTCTCCTAAACTTGCTTTTTATAAATTACATTGTACTTCACAGCCATCTCTCTCTGTGTACTCACTGTAATACAAGATAGGCAAGAACCCAAATCATTCTATTTGGAGCTGCCAGTGGCCTTTTAAAATATACTGTCTACCCACCAATTGTCCATTAATGGCTTGATGTTTATTTTCATAAAACACAACATTCACAATCTTTAAAAACCATACGGTGAAAGCAGTTGTTTCACATTAAAACATGAGAGTGAAGTAAAAATGGTGAAATACCTCTATAACACCATGTCAAGGGATTATTATTCTTTGCTCACCAGTTTAGGTCAACATGGATTCACCTTCCTTCTCTTCCAACTTAAAGAATGCAAAACGTACTTTCTCGTCCTCTTCCTCCAAATGCTTACTGAGATGGGGGACAGTATGCCACCTCTGAATGATACTAAAGTGCAGCATATCCAATATAACAACGAGCCTTTGTGGAGCTCTTTGTGCACACCATACAAACACTATCCAGGATCAAGAGCCTAAAAGAATCCACATGGGTGAAAATATTTGATGAGGGACATTAAAATTTCATATTAATGCCACATACTTTGAAGACACAAAGTATGAGTAGAATGGAGGAGGATTACGACTTCTGAGGAAAGGTAAAACTTTTCTGACAAGACTGTAGAAACAGTGAAGGGCCATGAGAAAGGAAAGGAGTCTTTGGTTAAATAACTCCAGGAGGCCTTGACCATGCTGAGAATTTCAAACCAATCTGAATGCAATAAAAGCTTTTAAGAATTTAAAAGTAGGAGTAGTAGTCAGGGAGTGACTCTTTACTCAATGACAGAAAACAAATACGTCACATTGGTGGACATCTTCTGATCTACGGAGCACGTCCATAGTTACAAGCTTCACAAAAACAGACTCTCAACTTACTAACTCCTACCTCATAGGTGAATTATTTTTCCTAGTAAACAGAGAGAGGAGTTTAACTAAATTCTACTTGTTGACGACCTCCAAATGAAGATCTCATTTCACTAGAAAAACAATTCAGGGCATAGTCTATGACTTAAATTTGGACTGCTTCTCATCTTGGAAGATCTAAATTATTTGAGTAACTTAAACCAATCACCAAAGGAAACTTGTTTGCATCCACACGTGTGGAATGAAGAATAATGTCACTAGAATCTATTGTTTCTCCATCATATCCTTCTCAATTTGCTGACAAACCCTGCCGATGACTCATATCCTTCTGCACTAACCAGTCATTCTGCTCCCTCATGAGAGGCTTTTCATAAATAATGGAAAGTAAAAAACATCAATTTGTTTTGCTGCTAAAAACAGTAAATATCAGCATATGTCTATAAATCCAATTTACGGATACTGTGTTGATACAACCTAGTGAACGTCTCCTATAAGACTGCTCAAATCTCAACTAAAACTAAAAGAGGACTACAAGAAAGCAGACTGAATTTGAATTCTTGTCAAAGGATACATTAGTTAAGAGCCAACATTTTTGACCACTGCAGAAATAAAAACACAAAGTAATTTATCTGATCTGCTAAAGCAAATATATCATGTGTGCATTTTATGCCAAAAGAATTAACATTTTCTGAGAAGAATGAAATTTCAACCCAAAAATACTATGAAAGGAATTAAATATCTCTAAAGGCAAAGACCATTCTAATGGTCAAAATATTTTTTCAAAACAGGCTCAACTAGAAAAGAGTCACAGAAAAGCTTAAAATCCTCTATCGTTTAAAAAGGCAATGTTGTGCAACGTAAATTTATATTCAAATGATGAAATTTAGCTTCTAGGCCCCTTAAAATGAAGTAGATGCTGTATTACAGAATGTATGGGTAAGAAATCCATGCAGGCAAACAAAAAACATTTGTATTCAAGTAACAAAAAACTGTTGGTATAATCTGTCAACTCCTCACAGTCATTTTGTCAGGAAAGATTTTGTGCCCTGTCAATCTATGCTGATTGAACAGATAGTTCAGGGAAAACCACCGTAAGACGTGCAGAAGGGTCATTTTCTGACCCAGGTCCTGTTAACTCCACAGGGTAACTGTGGAAAGTAGACAGAGCCCACAGTGCTGTGCAGCTTCTTTCTTAGAGGTGCTAGACTAGTGACAATTTCCATTCAGCCCACATAGATCTCCACTACTCCAAGGAGAGAAAACATACATACAATACCTACTTGGGCTCTACATCAAGCAGTCCTATAGGGCTCCAAGTCCCAAGACAGTGGCCAGAAGTCAAAGAAGCTAGAGAATGTGGTTCAGTCAGTAAAACAAAGGGTAACTAGAGAAAGCGACCAGACACCTCTATACATATACACTAGCCCTAAGGATGAAAATGGATAAAAGGCTCTTCTAACATTCCAGATTAACAGACTCAAATCACCATTTCCCCCAAAATTTGTAACTGGTGGTATCCATTGTTCATTAACAAACCCAAGGTACAAAATTATGTGAACTGTAACATCACAGACTCTTGCTTTATCTTAGAAAATAGTCATCAGTCTCTATATAACCCAACTAGTGTCTTAAGAAAACTCTCAAAGCAGCATTATCACCAAAAGAGCAAACAAAAAATATGCAGGTAACTGAAGTATCCTTTAAAAAAAAAAAAAAAAAAAAAAACAAGAAAAAAAGAAACCCTAAAAACTACATTTCAAACAAAAGGCCATCTGCTTATGTATTTAAATTTAAGTTCATCTGCTTATGTATGTATGTATGTATGTATGTATGTATGTATGTATGTATGTATGTATTTAAGTAATCTCTCTACCCAATGTGGGGCTCAAACTCATGACCTTGAGATCAAGAATCACATGCTTCTCCGACTGATCCAGCCAGGTGCCCCAAGGCCAACTTCTTTAACATCTACTTAACTCCTATATACCTCCCTATAAAATGACCAGAGTTAACTCAAAAACAAGTTTAGCCAGAGATTTAAGTACCTTAAGCCTCAAGGGGAATTTTTTTTTTATCCACTGCCATCTATTTACTGATACTCTTTAACTTGGATTCCAAAACCTGGGATTCAACAACTGATTCTATAAATCAATTTCTTTATCTGTACAATTTAAAGAATGCCACTTACTCAAAGGATTATTATGAATTTTAAGTAAGATTTATGATTCAGCATACGTAAGATTCTCAAGAAGGGAATGTTGAAATTTATTTTTTTTTTTCAACGTTTACTTATTTTTGGGACAGAGAGAGACAGAGCATGAACGGGGGAGGGGCAGAGAGAGAGGGAGACACAGAATCGGAAACAGGCTCCAGGCTCTGAGCCATCAGCCCAGAGCCTGATGCGGGGCTCGAACTCCCGGACCGCGAGATCGTGACCTGGCTGAAGTCGGACGCCCAACCGACTGCGCCACCCAGGTGCCCAGGAATGTTGAAATTTAAAGTGTAATAATGTTGGACATCACAAGTATCCTATGACCTCAAAATCTCTACCACTGCCCTACTCAATAAACATAACTAAATCTACCACGTTAAAATGATGGATCTTGATATTCAGTTGCTCAAAACGTTTAAAGATCCCCAACTTCTATAAGTAGTATAGCTGATTATACAGTACTTGAAGAAATCAATCTAACTTGGGTTTCACTCGTTAACTTAAGTTTCGCTCTTCCAAGAGCAACAGCTAAAAATTTATGTACTGCCCCTCTGCATCTTATCTGTAAATGTTTTTTCTAGAGGCTTCACTGGTTAACAATCCCATATTCCAACAAAAAGGTACAGTATAAAACCCTGTTAAATGAACCTTTACTAAATTTCAACTTTGTCTCAAAATCATAAAAAGTTCTATAACTATTACATACAAAACTTCTACCTTTGAAAGAAAAAATGTTAAGGGGCACCTGTGTGGTTGTCAGTTAAGCCTCCAACTTCAGCTCAGGTCATGATCTCGTGGGGTCTGTGGGTTCGAGCCCCACGTCCAGCTCTGTGCTGACAGCTCAGAGCCTGGAGCCTGCTTCCAATTCTGTGTCCCCCTCTCTCTCTCTCTGCCCCTCCCCCTGCTCACACTGTCTCTCTGTCTCTCTCTCTCTCAAAAATAAATAAACATTTAAAAAAAGTTAAGACAAATTGTTAAACAAAGAGCTAAATCTTAAGAAAAACAAATCTATTTTACCTCATTTCACACAAATATCTTTTCAAGGAAATATGAGACTTTCAAACTTCTTAAGAAAGTTATACACAAAAGCATTCAAACATTTACTCTTCCTAGTGCCACCAAAGTTCAATGATGTTGTAAATGATTTCTGCCTATAAATTTGGTTCGTTCAAATTAAATATTACTAGACTGACTCATGGAGGGAGTGGTTTGACTTTTGCTGTTCTGAGTCAGAATATACCCAGTTCAGCAGTTCTAAACAATTTTTCATTTGTATAGGTGTCCTAAATGCTAGCTTTTTCCAGTTACTAAATATGACAAACTGTTGCCTTAGAAAGGTCTTAATGGTGATAATATTTTGAATCTATATAGTTCAATTTATAATTAACAAAGTGCTTCCACATGTATTTTCTCACTTGCCTTCACAATCTGAGTTAAATATCTCATACAGCTGAACAGAAAAGACTTTCACAGAGGAATGACAACTTCTAGTTGACTCTTAACCCCAGTAACTCTTTCTCTTTCCCCCAAAATAAAAAAACATAAAAGGCTGATGGGTTTCTTTAATCAGACTTTCCTCTCCCAGACATATCCCAGGTGCCTCATAAAAACTATGTCTCAAAGCACACACCCTGGGGCCCCAAGAGTTTCAAGGCAGAATCTCCACCCACATAAAAGCCTAGCTTAGGCCCCAAAGAGCCTCAAGTCAGCATCTCCTAAATGATCCCTTTGCCTCTGGCCATCTAGTCTTCTGCATTAAATTCAACATTTCTCATCTGTAGAAGCTGCTGGGTCACTGTGTGGTTGAGAAACCTCAAAGTGAGACAACCTACTGCGAGGGTGGTGATGGTGTAGTGGAAAAACCAAGGACTCGAATCAGACAGACCTGGGTTTTTAATCCAGCTCCAATTCTTATTATCTTGTGACCTGGGACAAGTTACTTAACCTCTTTGCGTCTCTATTATCTCTTCATCTCATCACTGTAAGTCATTGAGGGCTCAGCACTGAATCCCAAGTGCCTGACAAACAAAAACCACTCAGTATGTGCCAAATAAACGTAAATGAGGATCCCTACAACCTTCACAGTAGCTGTGAGATTTAAATGAGAGTGTATGAAAAGTACCTGGTGCACAACAGGCACTTAATACTAATTAGTCCAGTCCCCCACTGAATATTAGTTAACAATACTATTCACTACTTCTGAAAGCAGAGAGCATGGCATGCTAGTGAATGAGAAGGACACTCTAGAAAAAATATAATTTCAGACTTCTAATTACACGTAGATGCTTTGGTCTATAATTCGATTATGTCTACTATCAAAAGGACTACCTTCCTCTCTGCTTATCATATTGAAAGACTCCCAACTTCTAAGAAACTTATCATTAAAGTGTAAAATCCATACCAAATACTCTTTATCAAAAACCCCTACTTCCACAACACAAGAATCTGGCAAAGTCCATTAACAATGTCTATTCGAGGGGCGCTTGGGTGGCTCAGTCAGCTGAGTGACTGACTTCAGCTCAGGTCATGACAGCTCAGAGCCTGGAGCCTGCTTCAGATTCTATGTCTCCCTCTCTCTCTGCCCCTCGCCCGTTCACACTCGATCTCTCTCTCAAAAATAAACAATCATTAAAAAAAAAAAAGTCTTTTCACTATCCAATATGAAACAATTTTGAAAATTTCAGATCAAAATACAGGCAAACAACTTCTCACCATCTTCACCAACACAAGTGATTCTGGAGCCTTAATAATGTTCCGCAGCCTTAATTTCCCTTTGCACATTGAACAAGGCATAACTTCACTCACTTCCTGTCTGAAACTACTGTAAATAACTACCATATTCTAATCCAGCACCAGTTGTAGTTTGGTGATTCCAAACAGACAAGTAGGTCTGTGGTGATGCTAGAACTGCTGAGCACTTTATATATTTGTTTCTTGACAAACTCCAGGGAATAATAAACTAGCCTGTGGGTCTTCATCATCATCATCATCATCATATTATTTTTTCTCAAGAGTTCTTCTCCAGAAGGGTAGAAAAGAGGCAAAACCTAACAAAAATTCTTTCCACTTACCTAACAATAAAATACCTTTCACCTGAAAAACCAGCAGTACTTGTACAAAAGCGTCTATGCCTCTGAACACTCTAAAGACAAGAGTCGAGGATCCTGGGCAATAGACAAGTTAGCGTTCAGAGGGCCAGACTAGGTTGGGATGAAGACCATGTCCTTGACAAATTTAGAAATTTATATGGATGTCATAAGACATGGGGGAAAACATTCACCCTCCCCCCCCTTCCGAAAAAACACGACCGTTCTTTTAGAAATCGCAGAACCAGAAGATTATAGTGCCATTGGAATAGACTCCTATACCGTTTCCTCATACTGGAACCCAGGAACAAGACGCTCTTGGAAAGAACTCTCTAACCGAGGACACGCGGGTTCACTATCGCCATACACAGCGATCACGATCACGGAGAGTCTCCAGGATGCCCGCTCACACGCTGGACAATCGCAGGCACACCCTTCCACGCTCCCTCCTCTGCCATTCACCCTCTCCCCGTCCTCCCTCTCACGCACCACTCATATTCCCCCCCACTCTACCCCATACACTGACCGCTCTCTCCCTCTCCCGCTTCCTCACTCTCCCCCATTTACCCCTGTCGCCTACGCACACTCCCCCAACACACCCCCACTGCCCTCTACACTCCGCCCGCACTCACACACACACATTGACCCCGGACACGGCCCCCAACTCTCCCATCCACACCCCCCACTCCGTCTTCCTCACCCCATATGCACACCCAGCCCTCTCCCCAACTCACACTGTCCCCCTCATGCACGCACATTCCCCACACACACACTCCACATTCTTGCACACGCACAGTCCCCCCTTCCTCACCCACCCTCGTTCTCCACGCTTCCCGGCTGCGTTCCCCCCGCCCCCGGCCCGGCCCGGCCCTCCTTCCGGGGACGTGTCTCGGGCCTGCACTAATGGCTGCGGCGCCTCCCGCCCTCCCCTTCCCCGAGGCCCCGGGAGCCGGCGCGGGGGCCGCCCGGGAGGAGCGCACTCACGCTGGCGAGCTGGGGACTGGGCATTGAAGTCCGGCGGCGGCGGGAGCGAGGAGGCGCCTCTCTCCTCAGTCACCTCGGCGGCGGCGGCGGCGGCGGTAGCGGTGGCGGCGGCGGCGACGACTCCCCCCCAGCCTCGGCGCGCGACACCCGGCCCGGCCCGGCGGCGGCGGCGGCGCGTGTCCACGAGTCCGTCTTGCTGCTGCTGCTGCGGCCGCCGCTGCGTCTCCTGCTGCCGCCGCTGGCCCCGCTCCCGCCGCTGCCCTGTGGCGTCACCTCGCGCCTTGCCCGGCCGCCGCTGCCGCTCCAGCCGCTACCGGACGGACGACGGTTACAGCCCGGCCGATCGCGCCGCCGCCACCACCACTGCGCGCGCAGCCGGAACCAGCTCCTGCCGCCGCCCCTCAGGGGGCGCTGCGGGGCGCGGCGCGCGCGCCCACTGGCCCGCCCCCCGCACCCGCTGACTGGCTGACCGGCCGGCTCGCGGGGCGGTTGAGCCCGCCCACCTACCCCGCGGGGCGCTGACCCACTGCCCTCGGCGCCTCCCCCGCTCCTCCTCGTGGTTCGTTCCGCTCCGCGCTCCCGGCTGCGGAAGGCGCGTCCATGTGACCGGGGAGGGGGGGGGCGGAACGTGGCCTGGGGAGTCGTTCGCCCACACCGCGGCCCCCTCAACCCGCACCTGGGCGGAGGCGAGGGCTGGTGGCCGCTGTGTAACGTGCAAGGTCGAAGGGCTTTTTCCCGCATCCCGAGCCGCGAAGCCTGGGGCCAGATCCTGATGGGACGGGGCGGCGACCGAGCCCTTTGCCCGGGGATTTCCAGCTCAGAAGTGACAACCAGGGCAGCTCAGTACTTGGCTGCCCTTCCTCGAGGCCCCAAATAAATAGCGTGTGCGTCTGCAATTGTGAAGGATGTTTCTGCCTCTCTCCCCGCCCAACTCCGCGCGACACACACACACACGCACACACACGCACACGCACGCAAACACACATCCTAGGAACCCTCCTTGACAGACCAAAATTCAAACTTCCGGGACGGAACATCTTGGGCAAGTTATTTCCTCTCTCTGAGTATTCTCAACTATTAAGTGGAAATAGTTAGCTACCTCATAGGGCTCTTTTCACATACCAGTGATACAATGTATGAAAAATGCCTGGGTTTCCAACCCAATGTCCCCTTTAACGACAGAGATTATCCTGGAGAATCTACTATTCTCTCTTGTGTTTGGAAGGTGACCATAAATTCTTTAATTCTTTGCCAGACCACGAGTTCTGAGTTTGGGTTTGGAAAATGTGGTCACTGGTGAGTTGGGAGAGTGGTCTGGGCCACTACTGGATGGCAGCCAAAAAGAGGAATTCCAAACTGGCTTGGGAGGAAGAGGGGAGGCTCACCCATGAGGGTTGGGGAGGGGGGCTTGACCTCCCCTGTCCACCCTAAAATGTCTCACCTGCCCAGAAATGCCACCTGTCCAGAAGGGGCTCCTGCCCCTTAGGCTGCTTCCCCTCCACCACACACATGATCATCTGGCCCTGTGCGGAGAAGCAGTGGTCAGCAGTCATCATTAGGCCATCCCCACAAGGTAGACCTGGGGCATTGCTCCTGACCAGAAGGCTTCCATTAGAGCTTAGCAGTAAAAAGAAAGGTCTTATGACTCAGCCACATTAAGCCACAGAACAGAACCCAAGATGTTCACCACCAGCAGGTGGCCCAGGAGAGGGTATTCCAGGGCAAGGCTGGCTGGCAGGACTGTGTGGGAGTTGAGAGGCCCTCAAGGCCCTTGGATGAGGAGCACAGGCTCAGCTGCCATTTGCACTCTGTCTGCCTCCAGCAGGCAGCATTTTCTACTTCCCGGAAGCACAGACTTGAAACAGAGAACTGCCTCCTCCACAAAACTTGCGCTGAGTTTCCCGGCCATTGATTCTTCCACTAAAGTCTCAAAACACCTTACGCAGTCCCCTGTCATAGCACTTATCATGTGTATTGTAAATGCCTATTTTCATGATTCTCCCCTCCTTCAATTGACCTACCTTGGGCAATCTAGTACATGGTTGAACAAACGAATGAATCTTCCCTCATCTAGCTCTCAGCCTGGCCCTAAGATGTCAGTAAATAATATAATATCAACTAAGGAAAACAATAATGGCTATGATAGTAGCTACCAATTATTAAGTATCTACACTATTCTTTTTTCTTTTTTTTAATTTTATTCATTTTCAGAGGCAGAGACACAGAGCCCGAGCAGGGGCCGGGGCAGAGAGAGAAAGAGACACAGAATCTGAAGCAGGCTCCAGGCTCTGAGCTGTCAGCACAGAGCCTGACGTGGGGCTCGAACCCACAAACCCTGAGATCATAACCTGGGCCGAAGCCAGGTGCTTAGCCCACTGAGCCACCCAGGTGCCCCACATGTACAGTATTCTAAGCCCCAGGTAAATTGTTTTCAAATATATTATCAAGTTTACTCTTCAAAATAATACTATAAGGAAGGTATCATTCTTATTTTGTCTTTTTTTTTAATTTTTTTAATGTTTATTTTTATTTTTGACAGAGAGAGAGAGACAGAGCATGAGCGGGGGAGGGCAGAGAGAGAGGGAGACAGAATCTGAAGCAGTCTCCAGGCTCTGAGCGGTCACCACAGAGTCCGACACGGGGCTCGAACCCACAGACCGCGAGATCATGACCTGAGCTGAAGTTGGACACTCAACCTACTGAGCCACCCAGGCGCCCCTTTTTTTTAATTTTTTTAAGTTTATTTATCTATTTGGAGAGAGAGAGAGAGAGAGAGAGAGAGAGAGCGCGGGGGAGGGGCAGAGAGAGAGAGGAGAGAGAGAAAATCCCAAACAGGCTCTTCACTGAGCGCCAGGCCCGACTTGGGGTTCAATCTCACAAACCATGAGATCATGACCTGAGCTGAAATCAAAAAGCCAGATGCTTAACCAGCTGAGCCACCCCAGCACCCCTATTATTCTCATTTTAAAAGGGATTAGGGGTGCCTGGGTGGTTCAGTCGGTTGAACATCAGACTTCAGCTCAGGTGATGACCTCGTGGTTTGCGGGTTCGAGTCCCACGTTGGGCTCTGTGCTGACAGCTCAGAGCCTGCAGCCTGCTTCGGATTCTGTGTCTCCCTTTCTCTCTGCCCTTCCCCTGCGCACGTCTGACTCTCTGTCCCCCTCCCCCTCAAAAATAAATAAACATTTAAAGAATATTTTTTTTAAGGGGCAATTGGAATTTCAGAGAGATGAAGTGGCAGAACCAGGACTCAACCCAGGCGTCTGCCTCTGAAGCCCAAATAAGCATATTAGTCTCTGACTCCAATCAATAATGGGTGTCCCTCAGAGTAAGCTGGAAACCCTTCTGAAGTGTTAGAAACACTGGCCTCCGAGAGTGAAAGGCCTGAGACCATGATGCCACCATACCCCCAGGACAGCAGGAGAATGCTCTAACCCCTGACATGAATGACCTTGTCCAAATGGTTTCCCAAGGAAGGCTGCACACCTCAAACAGATCAGGAACTGGGCTGCAGGCGCCTTATTATAGTTATAAACCACCCTTGGCAGTGAGTTTCACACATAATGAGTGCCCTGACTTCATCTACTGCCTTTGCTGAAACCTTCCAAGTGCCATTAGCTTATTAATCTACCCAGTGCCCCTGTGAGGCAAAGCTGGCATTATTCTTGGCTGATTTTATGGAGTGTTAGCTTCTTAAGAGCAGAAGCTGTGTGGGCCTGCCACACACAGGAGTTAGACGTAATGGCGATGTGGCAAAGAAACTGAGACCCTTGGAGAAGTGGTTTCAGATAGAGGTGGGGACACAACCCAGGTGCCTGGTTCCCACCCCAGGACTCTAGGCTGTTTCCTGTGGCATCTTTGCATTGCCATGTAGTTCCTGGGTGGCCTTGGGAAGTTACTTCATCTAGTCTCAATCTCCTCATCTGTAAAATTGAAATGGTAACAGTGCTTACCTCCAAAGGTAGATTTGAGCGTCACGGGAACCAGCGTATATAACTCAGGTAGAACCACACCAGACACATAGTGAGTGTTCGATAGGGGCGCCTGGCTGGCTCAGCCAGTAGAGTGAGCAGCTCTTGGTCTTGGGGTCATGAGCTCGTGCCTCACATTGAGTCCAAAAATCACTTAGATAAATAAAACTCAAAAAAAAAAAAGTGTTCGATAAATGTTAGCTACTATAACTATGAGAATGGTACTGGGCACTGTGGAATGAATAAATGGAATAAGTTTTGTTACCCCTGGTTCTCAGAGTCTATTTCAAAATTGCAGGCTCTGTTCCTTATTACTAGCTTTGCAACCTTGGACACGGGGCTTCACTTCGTGAATGAACCGCTGTCTTCATCTGTGAAATGAGACAGTTCTGAAATGAAGGTCCTGAAGGTGCTTTGTAAACGGTCAAGCACTGTGTAGACACGAACCGTGGTTTTGCGCTATGACGGTACAGGAATCCCAGTTCTGCCCCTGAAATCCCTGACCTGTAAAGTTCCTTCATGTGTAATATGGGATGGGGATCACATCGCTCTCAGGGGGTCGTGGCGAAAAACATTAAATGATTAAAGGCGATATATTCTAGTGCCTAGCACGGTGGAGGCGGGCCATACATGTTACTTCCCTAACCCCCAACGAGTGTTGCTTTTCAACGTCCTAAAGTAAAGGAAGCTGCAGGATGTGGTGGGAAATGTATAAAACCAATAATAGAGCTGGGATTATTCTTGCCACCGTGTGGCCTTGGGCAAGTTATCTAACCTCTCTGAGCTTTCAGATTCCTTGCCTCTAATAAGAGATAAGGTATGTCTACGTTGCAGTTTTAGGAAAACAAGACTGATTGACCAAGCACAGACCTTGCCTCAGAGGAGGGGCTTGCTCAATAAATGGGAACTACTAACCAATGTACTGGCAGACCTATGAACTACTCTTATGAAAAGGACCCAGTTGGAAGCAACGACCAAAATTCCCCAACCCGACACCAGACGCGGTCATGAGCTGCAAAATAAACGATCCAGCCTCTACAAAGTTCAGCTGAGCTTGGGAGGTGCCCGCCCAGCACGGCTTAGCTTGTCTGGACCCCAAGGACCGGTCAGGAGAAGGCCAAGAGAGGACCCACCCCCTCCCAAAGTGATAACCGGGGAGGAGGAGGCAGGGGGAGGAAGGAATGTACTGATTCACCGCCCCACCCATCCCCTGCTTCTAATCTCTCTTCCGGAATTTTACAGCCCTCTTGTACTGGGGCGGAGGCGGAGGGGGCAGGGCCCCAGTTAAGGCCGGCAGCAGGAACCCTCCTCCCCCCTCCCCTCCGCGCGCGCACACACACCCTGCCAATCAGCTGCTGCGGGAAGCCTGGGGATTCAAGCACGGACCCGTGCAGTTTGCTCCCTGCGGTGCGTGCTGTTGGAGGGGAGCCCCGCGGTGGGGGAGAGGAGCTGTGAATTGCGACCGACGGCCAGGCTCGCTCCGGGTGGGTCCCCGGGTGGAGAGAGTTCCCTCGCCTCTAGCCGGTAGGAGCTGGAGAGCTGGAGCTGAATCCCGGCTGAGGCCTGAGTGCGCTGGAAGGCCGCGGCCTCCTTCAGGAACCTTCCCGAGGCCAATCAGCTCTCAGGATCCCCATCTCCACCGCAGTCAGGTGTAGCTGGATTTCAGCCAGGAAACCAAAGAGAAAACGACTTCAGGACCTGGCGGCGAAGGAGTGGGAAAAGTTTAGAAACTTTGTAGAAAAGGTAGCTCAGCCACCTTATTGGACCCTCCTAAGGATAGGGGCAACTGCTCCCGAACAAGGTGGGGATCTGCTCCAGGCGGTACGGAGAGTCAGCGGTGGACTCCCCAGAACTTGAACCACTGGAGCTGCCCTGCCTTCTGGGTTCCGTTCGCAGCATTCTCTGATAACCTCGAGACTTAGTTTCCCCATTTGGCAGTCGGGAAATAAAAAAGAATTTATAACTGAAACAAGAGCTGTTAGAAATGTAACTCATCTCCTGACACAACAAAGGGTTTTGGAGGTAATGATGTTCACAACTAACACGTACTGAGCTAAGTACTGTTCTAAGCATTTTATATGTATTAACTAACTTAAATTTCTCAATATGCTAGGAGATGGAACATTTTATTATCCCCACATAGAATATGGGGAAAGTGTGATAACAGCAAAGCCACTTGACCAAAGTCTCCCAGCCAGTATATGATGGAGGCAGGATTTGAACCCAGGGAGTATTTTTCCAGGGCCCCACACCCTCAACCACAATGCCATCTGCCTCTCCTAATGAGAATGTGGTTACAGCCTACCCACCTGCACATTGGTTTAACAGTGTAAGCTCTTTTCATCATGGCAACCTCTTTCAGAGTGACTTAGATGATCTGTGTGAGCATAAATGTTTAATATGTGCTCTCTGTGATAATGTTTCTACACACTGAGACATCAAAGCACTAGGTTAAATGGGGCAGTCAAGGTCACATTGTGAAATTGAGAAGATGCATTTCCCAATGGTACACAGTTGTCTTAATTCTGTCCAGTGCTATGGCCAGAATGTTGACTTCCCCCCCACCCCCCGCCCTGATCCCACCCCAGCCACAGTGGGCCCCATCATACCTACTGGTAACCTGGAGTACCCATCTCCCCACCAGTGATCCTAATTTGACTACTGGTATGTTTTCAAAGGTGCTGAAAATGTTACCCTGCCCCCCACCCAAAATATATCCCCTACGCTATCCTTAGCTTGTGTGCCTATAAACTACAGAATTGGAGGTTTCTTTCTTGGTTTCAAGCCAAAATAGAGTTCATCTTTTGTTAAAATGCAAACATTACAAGGGAAAAAAAATTAACTGGATTTCACCAGCCATTTTCATGTAATGAGAACAAGATTATGAGAGCCTCCCTAAAAATGAGTTTTGGTGGGAGAGCTGGACTATGAACCTCCCTGAATTAATGTCCAAAAGAATGGCAGAAGTCACCCAGTGCAATGCCTCCTTTTATGAGCCCAGCTAAAGAAAAAGAATGTCCCAGCCACTCAGAGATATTGAGAGCCTGAGAAGGGGTAAGAGGACCCACTGTGGGGAAGGGAACAGACCTATAGGCAAAGGGACAAAAGACTAGATTAGCCTCAATGTTAGAAGCCTTTCCTTCCAGGGGCGCCTGGGTGACTCAGTCGGCTGAGTGGCCGACTTCGGCTCAGGTCATGATCTCATAGTCCATGAGTTCGAGCCCCGCGTCGGGCTCTGTGCTGACAGCTCGGAGCCTGGAGCCTGTTTCAGATTCTGTGCCTCCTTCTCTCTCTGACCCTCCCCTGTTCATGCTTTGTCTCTGTCTCAAAAATAAATAAACATTAAAAAAAAATTTTAATAAAAAAAAAAAAAAAGAAGCCTTTCCTTCCAGTGGTGGGTGTTTTGTTTTTTTTTTCAAGCAAGCTCCATGCCCAGTGTGAGGCTTGAACTCACAACCAAGAGACCAAGAGTCATGTGCTTCACCGACTAAGCCAGCCAGGTGCCCCTCCAGTGGTGTTTTAAAAAATCTGTTCTCAAAAAAAAAAAAAAAATAATAATAATAATAATTAATAAATAAATAAATAAATAATCTGTTCTCCCAGGGCACCTGGGTAACTCAGTTGGTTAAGCATCTGACTCTTGATTTTGACTCAGGTCATGATCTCAAGGGTAGTAAGATCTAGCCCCACCACATCTGTGTGGAGCCTGCTTAGGATTTTTTTTTCTCTCTCTCTCTCTCTGCCCCTCCCCCACTTGCTCTCTCTCACTCTCACTCTCTCTTTCAAAAAATAAATAAAAAATAAAATAAAAAATCTGTTCTCCTCCTAGCCTTAAAAATAATATATGCATTTTATGGTATGTAAATTATGCTTTAATAAAGCTGTTAAAAAATAAGACATGCTTCTTATAAATATTTTTTAATTATAGGGATGAATATTTAATAAAGTAAAAGTCCTCCACAATCATTCCCAGAAAAGGAACCACTATTAACATTTTGTATTAGGGGCGCCTGGGTGGCTCAGTCAGTTAAGCGTCTGACTCTTGATTTGGGCTCAGGTCGTGATCTCAGGGTTGGGCTCAGATTCTCTCTCTCACTCCCTCTCCCTCTCTGAAAAAAAAGTTGTATTATAGTGTTTCTCTAGACTTTTCTCTCTGTACATTCAGATTTTTTTCTGTGTATTCATTTATGCATGCATGCACACACTCCCGCGCATGTGTATGTTTAACAAAAATGGGATTGTTTCTCTTAACAATATGTCTCGGACAGTTTTCCATGTCAGTGCATATAGATCTACTTTATTCTTTGAAAGGCTGCCTACGTAGTATGGATAAACTATAATTTACTTAACCGGTTCCCTAGTGATAGATATTTGGATTGCTTCCAATATTTTGCTATTACAAACAGTACTGCAAGGGACATTTTTGCACATAGATCTTGGAGCCCTTTTAGGGGAATTCTGAATGATAAATTCCCAGAGAAACTATTCCTTTTAAAACACCACGCTTCATAAAGTATCGTTTTCGTCTAATTCCAAACGCCTTGACATAAAAGCCTGTTCCTGATCAAAATCACATCAACTGCTTAGGATATAGTACACATTGAATACATTTTAGTTGTTTTCATGATTATTCTTACCTTTATGTCACAAAATCATCGGTCTGGTGCCAAGAAATTCATTCCTTCAGTCAACAATTATTGACGAACTTCTGCCATGGGATGGGCCTGAGGAGCCAACCGTGAACAGAGGTGGATCCTGCCCTCCAGAAGTTGACAATCTCTTGTGGAGGAATGTGTCAACTGGCAATTACAACACCTCTGAGATAAGTACCACAAAAGTGGTAACCTCAGGGGAGATAAGGGAGCATGTAGGAGGGACACTAAATAGGCCGGAAGAAGGGCAGGAATGATGAGAAAGAAGTCATAGCTTCAATTATCCAAAGAAGTAAGGCAGTCAGTGCCCCAGCCACCAGAGGTATCCAAGCAAAGGCCAAGAAATACTGGTAGGAACCGTAAACCAAATTTGGTTCTCAAACGGCCATCCTCAGACTCGCTCATGGGGAAAGGAGGAAAATAAAGTGGTGAATTTTGGGGGCGTCTGGGTGGCTCAGTCGGTTAAGCGTCCAACTACAGCTCAGGTCATGATCTCGTGGTTCGTGAGTTCGAGCCCCGTGTGGGACTCTGTGGTGACAGCTCAGAGCCTGGAACCTACTTCGGATTCTGGTCTCCCTCTCTGCCCTTCCCTGCTCATGCTCTCTCTCTCTCTCTCTCTCTCTCTCTCTCTCTCTCTCAAAGAATAAACACTAAAATTTTTTTAATAAATAAGTAAAATAAAGTGGTGAATTTTTATATGTTACACTTGTTCAGTTTAAAGGACAGTCTTTCATTCTGAGAGTATACCTTTTCTACTTTTTTTTGGTATTAAAATGTCCTTTTATGAAGCAGTGGTTGTAGTCCATGGGAGTTATCTTTCTTTAATGTTCTTGTCTGGCCAAACCAAAAGCTGACAACCAATTCTAGGTCCCCCTCCTCATTTTTTAAACTTTTGACTATAACTGACATCTAAAAGTCTGCGGACCTCTGAGCCAGGTGATTTATTTAGTTTTTTTTTCAAGTGATTTATTTTTAAAAATTATTATTATTGAACTATAATTAACATACAGTGTTATATCTGAGCCAAGTGACTCCTAAGGTTCTTTCCGTCCCTGTATAAGATTCTCTGCTCAATACTGGTTAAGTCCCAAAGCTAATTTAAGTTTGGAATCTGTGAATCAAATCTTTTTCAACAGACCCAAGGTAAAAATAAATACATAAATACCTGAATAAGTAAAAGAAAGAAAAACAATTTGGTCTTCTCTCACACACCTTCAGTTTTTGGTTCCCAAACCACATAAGAGTGCCTCAAGTTTTCATATAGACTTGCTCTCCTGTTCCCAGGAAATACAGCACTCGAGAAGAAAAACCGCAGAAATAACAGATAGGGGTGATATGGGAAAAATCAATTTGATGCAGTTTTCACAAACCTTTAAAATAGAGCAATTTAGGTGATGATGGGGTTTTGTGACCAGTGGTGACAGAGCCTCGGATGGGGATGCAGGTGTTTTTTTGGCATTTCTCTGAGTGGCTTGGGAGGAGAGGAAAATATTTGTTGTTGGGTTTTTTTCCCCCTCCCCTTCCACGTATAAGAAAATGGAAGCAATGAAAAGCAAAAGTCTCCTGTAACGTCCCATTAAGAGGAACAAATGAAATGCAGCTCCCCTGTAGTCAGAAAATGCAAACCCTCAGACAGACAGGCACTGGGCAGGCCTTCCTCGGTGATGCTGCAGGAACTGAGTAAGTATTCACCACCACACCGGGCACTGCTGTTTCCATGGCGACTCCTCACCTTTTGCATTCCTTGACTTGGGGGTTGAGACTGGTTCAGGGCACATTTAAGCTTTCATGTTTCTCCTTGGCTTCTGGAGAAGGAAAGGGGAGGCAAGGGAAGGATTCTAAGCTAGCTTGTCTGCTGCCTTGGCTATTTGCTTTTGAGCTTGTGTAACTAAAGGCCTCCCTGGGTAAGAGGGGTCTGCAGCAAGGGCACAGAAATGGCTCTGGCAGAGCCCAAAAGGCCCAGGTTCAAATCCCAGCTTCTCGGCGAATCCATTCATTCAAACAAGCCCTCGTTGGGGCGCCTGGGTGGCGCAGTCGGTTAAGTGTCCGACTTCAGCCAGGTCACGATCTCACGGTCCGTGAGTTCGAGCCCCGCGTCAGGCTCTGGGCTGATGGCTCAGAGCCTGGAGCCTGTTTCCAATTCTGTGTCTCCCTCTCTCTCTGCCTCTCCCCCGTTCATGCTCTGTCTCTCTCTGTCCCAAAAATAAATAAACGTTGAAAAAAAAAAAAAAAAAAAAACAAGCCCTCGTCTGGGCCAGCACTAGCAGGTACAAAGAGAAGACTTAACAGCCAGAGTTGACTCTCAGACAGGTGGTAGTCCAGAGGGAAAGCTGGGTCAGCAGAGCCAGTATAAGTGACTTTGTAGAGGCAGGTGCCGGTTCTATCACTGCCCAGAGAGGTGACCTTCCAGGGAGGAAAGAAACTATATGAAACCCACACTGCACTGAGAAGGACTCTTAGAAACGCTGGAGCAAGGATTCCTTCCCCCATTCCTTTTTTTTTTTTTTTCATGTTTATTTATTTGGGGGGGTTGGTGCAGAGAGAGAGGGAGGCACAGAATCCAAAGCAGGCTCCAAGCTCTGAGCTATTAGCACAGAGCCTGACATAGGACTCGGACTAACAAAACGTGAGATCATGACCTGAGCCAAAGTCAGACGCTTAACCGACTGAGGCACCCAGGCGCCCCAGGATTCCTTCCCCTTGAGCATGAAGGCATCAGATTAAGGGTGACAAGAATTGAGACTTGCACTATGACCCCAGGCAAATTAATTCACTCTCCTGTGCCTCACTTTCCCCATCTGTAAACCAAAGCTGATGATAACTACCTTACCTCTTGCTGAGAAAAGTTACATTCATTAATATATAATGATGAAGCAAAAAACAGGCCCAGATTCAAAACTCAACTCTCCAATGCTCAACTGAGTGACTCTGGAGAACATTAGCCCTGCTGAGCCAGTTTCCTCACCTTAGAAGGGTAATCACGACAGGGGCACCTGGGTGGCTCAGTCAGTTAAGCGTCAAACTTCAGCTCAGGTCGTGATCTCACAACTCCTGAGTTCAAACCCTACGTCAGTCTCCGTGCTAATAGCTCAGAGCCTGAAGCCTGCTTCAGAAGATTCTGTGTCTCCGTCACTCTCTCCCCCACTCCCGCTCTGTCTCTCTCTCCTTCAAAAATAAACACTAAAAAAACATTTTAGTGTTGGTTAAGCGTACAACCTCCGCTCAGGTCATGATCCCACAGTTCATGAGTTTGAACCCCGCATTGGGCTCTGTGCTGACAGCTCGGAGCCTGGAGCCTGCTTCGGATTCTGTGTCTCCCTCTCTCTCTGCCCCTCCCTTGCTCATGCTCTCTCTTTCTCTCTCTCTCTCTCAGAAATAAACAACATTAAAAAAATTAGTAATCATGATCATAGTAACCCACAAGAGTAGTGCTAGAATTCCATGAGATAATGTGCGTAAACCACATAGCACCAGCCGATAGCAAAATTCTAGTTACTTATTACAGAAGTAGAGCTCCTGTTCCTGATGTGTCCTAAGTCAGATATTATTGCTATTGTCACATAGCATCTGGTTCACATTCTGTAAACATTACTTTCCCAGCCTTTCTGGAGCCTTTCCTCTAGCCACCCTCCCTCTGTGCCTTCTCTAGATTTCAACAGTGCTGGCTATTTCTCTCCTAGGCCAAGGAAGGTGCAGCTTGAGGTCTACAACCCTCCCTCCCCAGCATCCCCTTTATCACCCTGGCCTTGTTAGCCTCTCTCCCAGGCTGAATGAAGGGGAGAGGGCCTGGGCCTGGCCCCATTGGCTTCCCTGCGAGCGAGGTGGGGAGAGGCAGGGAGTGCGTCAGTCCTGATGCAATCACAGGCTCATTGCTTGGCCCACTTCCTCCTCTTTGGGTGTTTACCGGAGGCTGGATTCCACAGGAACCCTCGCAAGTGTGCGCTGACAACAGGGCCACACAGCACATGAAATTGTGTGACAGAGCTACACTGTGCCCACCTGGGCCTCGTGTGTCCTGGCTCCGGGACACCAGAAAAAGATACCAGGTGTGAGGCCAGAGGGAGGGGCAGGGAAGGCAGGCTCCGGGAGGGAGGGACTAATCCCTGGCCGATGCCAGGGCCAACTTCCAGACCCAGCTCTCTGAGTCCCGATGAATAGGCCTTTTATCCCTGAACCTGGAAGCTTGTGGGGAGGGAGCCACGGGAAGGGGTCTCAGGTGACATGGAGCCTCTGAACAAGCTCAGGGGATCCTGTCCCTTCCTCCCCAATAGAAATCCTAGCTGGAAAGAAGTTTGTTTTCCTATCACTTGTGCAGGATCTTCATCTGGGGGGGGGGGGGCCCTCACCAAACCCTCAGCCTTGCTGGGTCACCTAGAGACACCCTAAGAAGGGCAGTGGTGCCTAGTGGTAAAGAACATGGCTTTTGGCAGTCAATTCTCAGCTCTTGCAGCTACTGGCTGGATGCCCCAGGCCAGCCACTTCCTGTCTCTCACTCTCAACTTCCTCTTGTCAAACAGGATAATGAGAGTAGTCGACTTCAGAGATAAAGCCTATAGGCCCACAGACAGTGCAGGGCCCTGTGAGTAAAAGCACTCAATGACTGTTAGATATTGTTATTTTTATTCAGACCTGGAGGGGGTGGGGAGGCAGAGAGGAAAAGCATCTCAGCATCAGCTGTTTGCTCCCAGATCCAAGCACTAGAATTCTCTAGTGCTTAGAGGACATTTTTTTTCTCTGAAGCTGGGGCCCAGTTGTCCTTCTTTCAATATCTAATGACTGTTTCCCAGTTATCAGGAAAGAATCTGACCTCCCCTCCCCCAGAGCTGTGAAACCGAGTAGCAAAGCTTGCTCAAACTCCTGAGTCATTCAGCAAAACCAGCCCAAGACAATCGGTGGGGTCAAGGAAACCAGATGCAGAATGGGGAAAACCCAGCCACAAAGTCAGGTTGCTCTCCTCTCAGGGCAGTTCCCTCTGTTGGCTGAACTTTCACGCGGGTGCCACAAACAAGCCAGCACCTGACCCCAGGCCCTCCCAGGTGGGTGCCGGGAACAAGACATTAGCAGCCTGCCGCCAGGCCTTCCCATGGAATCTTGTTTGACACGAGCTCTTGGACAAACTTTCTCCGTCCCTCCACACCCCAGTCCTAGGGAGAGTGGACACCCTGCCTCCCAGCCTCCCCACCCACTAATTTCTCAGCCTCCAGCAACTTAACCCAGCCACTCCAACACCATCACGCTCATCGATGACCTCTTAATTGACAAAGACTGCCTCCAGGCCTTTCCTTCCTGCCCTCTCTAAACACCCAGCACTACTGACCCCACCTTAGTCTTTAAAGTCTCCTTCCTGGGTTTCTCTGAGGCCACAGCCATCTGGTTGTCCTCCTCCCTCTGCAGCCAGCACTTTTTGGTATGGGATATGGGTTTCTCTCCCTTCCTTAAAGGTTGCTCCCTGGTTCTGCTCTTACTTAGCCCTTTCCCCCTCCCGGTCTGCATTCCCCTTGCAGGGTTAACCTGTGTCCGAGTCTTTAACTTCACCTCTTTGCTGGCGACTTCCCACACTGTATCTCCAGCCCCGATCTCTCCTCCAAATGTCACCTGCCTACCAACACCACCTTTTCACCCTTTTACCCAAGCCAGAGGCTCAAACGTCACCCTGCCTCCCCCCACCGCCCTCGCCCTGCATACAAAACCACCATGCTCTTCACATCTTCTCAGTCTCCCCTTTTCCCTCCCATCCCCCTGGTTTCTGCTTCATCATGACCTGAAGCCTAGATCACCACGCAGCTTATTATAAGTGGGCTCTAGGCCTTCAGTCTTCCCCCCGCTTTGACTGGACCTGTCTTCGAGTGTCTGCCCAGCTACAGTCCTCTTCCTGAGGACCCACAGACCTTGCTGAAGACTTTCCCCTAGATGCCCACGTTGACCTCACCGAAGCCTGCCCTGCTATCCCCAGGATGTCTTGAACCAGAGGTGCACATCCGACCCACGCTGAGCTGAATTCTATCTCCTGGGACTATGAAACTGGGATACGGCCACTCTAGTCCAAATGCCCCCCAAGGGTTACGTCAGTAATAAAAACGCGTGAAAGAGCCCAAGCAAACGGAGAGTACGTGCCTCGTCTAAAGACAGATGGTTGCCATGGGAATATAAGCCCAGGCTTGTCGCATATTCCGATTTTCCAGGGTTTTTTTTTTTTTAATGTGAAATTTACCAATTTTCAAATTTTGGGCACTAACCCATTCTTTTAAATGCCACCAGCTAAGCATATCTTGTGCATCATATCTGGCGTACAGGGCTGTCAGTTTGTAGTCAGCACCAGGGGGTAGGGTTTAAGCACCGGACCCAAAGCTGGGAACGGCCACTTTCTGCCGTGTGTACGGAGAAGCGGAGAGAGCCCTCTGCACAGAGAGAACAAAGCCTGATCCTGCTGGCTCCTTGCCCCCCCAGGGATATGTGGTCCTTGCCCACATCTGCTGGCCCAGCATCTCATCTCCTGTTCTTCCTCCCAGGCCCAGGGTTTTTTGATAAAGTTAACGGGCCCTGAAGTCAGACAGACCTGGGTTCAAGGGCGGAGTCTACGACTCCTCAGCTGAGTGAGCAAGTCACTTCACCTCTCTGAGCCTCAGTTCCTTCCTCTGCAACATGGGGTACATTTTTAATAGGGTTGTTACTGGGATTAAAGGAGATATTGCTCAGAAGGCTCTTAGCCTGACACCCAGCAACGCACTGAATGAACATTAGCCACTGCTGTCATTTCTGTCATCAGTAGTAGCGTTCGGTCTCAGCCCAGCCTTCTCTCTCAGAACACTTTCTTGTTCGTGTAACTCTCTGGGCATTTACCATTTGCTCTTCTGACGGATCGCTATTTTATCTGCCTTGGTATATCGTAAAACCACATTTTATCTCTCTTTAGAAAGGAAGTGTGTGCTTTGTACCTGGTAGGCGCTCAAGAAACATCTATTTGTTGGTACACTACTGGAATTTAGTCTCCGTGAAAATAAGGACCTTGTCTATCTGACTCGCTCGTGTATCCCGAGCCTCATACGGTGCTGAGCACAGGTAGTAAGACCCTCAACTCACGGATACTGAATAAAAAAATGAGAGGCATCTCTTTGCCTTCCACCGGGATTCTTTTTTTTTTTTTTTTTTTTTAACGTGCGAGAGACAGAGTGTGAGTGGGGAAGGGGCAGAGAGAGAGGGAGACACAGGATCGGAAGCAGGCTCCAGGCTCTGACCTGTCAGCACAGAGCCCATTGCGGGCTCGAACTCATGAACTATGAGACCATGACCTGAAAACCAAGGTTGGACACTTAACCGACTGAGCCACCCAGGCGCCCCCTTCCACCAGGATTCTTTTTTTTTTTTTTTTTTTTTTTTTTTTTTTTTTTTTTAATGTTTATTTATTTCTGAAGGAGAGAGACAAGAGACAGAGTGCCAGCAGGGGAGGTGCAGAGAGAGAGAGAGAGAGGGAGACACAGAATCCCAAGCAGGCTCCGAACTCTGAGCTGTCAGCACAGAGCCCAACTCGCTCTAACCCACCGAACCCCCGCGAGGTGGAGATCATGACCTGAGCTGAAGTCGGACGCTCAACCGACTGAGCCACCCAGGCACCCCCAGGATTCTTTAACATACCCTTGGAGGTTACTGGTACAAATCTCAACCCACTGTTTGAAAACAGTAGGTTCTGGAATGTCTGTTAATAACCCTATTTTTCCTTTAGGGAACTGTCCTCCCCCCCCCCCCCCCCACCTTGTCCCTGGTGGTTGACCCCCCCTCAGCTGTAGGGATGGTCATGTGACTCTCGGGGCTAGCCAATCAGAGATAGCTACCCCCTGAGTATTGTGATTGGCTCAGGATGGGCTTATAACTCAATCAAAGCCAATCAGAGCTGATCTGCCGAAGGACAAGAATGAGGCTGCCGCACACAGGGAAGCAGAGGCTGGAGGCCATGTTTTCCCAGGGAGACAGAGAGGAGAGAGAGAGCGAGCGAGTACAGGCGGCCTCCTCGTCCCTCCTGAGACTAATTACTTCTCCTCTTGGGTTCCATGAGATTTCTCAGGATTCACATAATGCTCTCCCCTGCCATCACCCTCCCCTGTTTTGTTTTTTGGTTGTTTGGTGTTTTTTTTTTTATAACTTAAAATAGCTCGAGTGGTGTTTTGTTTTGCATTGTTTTTACGTGTAACTAAATGGCTTTTAGACAACCGGCCCAGGAACAAGTCTGCTGCTAAGTGTCCTGTTCTCTACGCTGACAAAGACCCTGGCTTCCTGAATCAGGACACCCTCACATCCCTGTACTAACTGTAATCGTGGCCAAAACCCCTGGATTCATTGAACTGGCTTCCTCCTCTGGAAAATGGGAATACTAATGCCTACCCAACTGGGTTATGGTGAAGACTGAGATAAGACGGAAAGACGAGCTTAGCACACTTGGGGGCCCCCAAGAACCCATTATAATCGGTGTGAGCTGAATGCAGGAGAGAGACTGGGTACCAGCCTAGAACCAGTCCGTTGGTGGGTCCCACACAGGACGAGCAAAGGAAGCTTAAAAGCTACAAGCTCTGTCCCTATCGGCACCCTTTTCATCTCATGTGCACCGATTTTTCAAAAGCATTGAGGAGGAAAGGAATATCTTTATTTTTATTTGTATTTTTTTAGTTTTTCTTTCGAGAGAGAAAGCGCGAGCAGGGGGAGGGGCAGAGAGAGAGAGAATCCCAAGCAGACTCCACGCTGTCATGAACCGTGAGGTCATGGCCTGGACGGAAATCAAGAATCTGATGCTTAACTGACTGAGCCACCCAGGCACCCCTATCGTTATTTTTAAACGTGCCCATTCTGGAACTGTGTTCTAATAATATAGTCAAACAAAAGAAAATATATATGCATAAGTGCAGTAGTGTTTATGTTAGAGAAAAACTAGAAGTGACTTAAATGTCCATCACTGTGTTTTGTTTAATAGATGATGCTACGTATATACACACAATAGAATATTATGAAGATTGGGGAGCGAAAAAAACCACAATATTTATAAATAAAAAATAAACAAGGGGGCGGGATGAAGGATGTTATGGGATTTAATGCGACATTTGTCTGAGTTTTAAGGTAGGAGCCCAATATTTCAAAGACGTTCCTCTCGCTTTCTTACATTCCAGCACCTCACACCGTTTCACACACCAACCACCCAGCAACGCGTTCATTCATCTTCTCTGCCTTTGGGGTAACTTGGGTGGAAAATTTTAAGAAGCATTTATGTAAGTACAAGTCCTGAGGCCTCTAACATTAAAGGTACTGACAAAGATAGATGTCCACAACATTTTCCAAGTTACAGGAAAGACAGGTTACAGGGTGCCTGGGTGACTCAGTCTGTTAAGCGTCTGACTTCGGTTCAGGTCATGATCTCAGAGTCTGTGAGTTTGAGCCCCGCATTGGGCTCTGCTCTGGGAGTGTGGAGCCTGCCTGGGATTCACTGTCTCTCCCTCTCTCTCCCTCTGCACCTTCCCCACTGTGTTCTCTCTCTCAAAATAAATAAACTTAAAAAAAAAAAAAAATCCTAAAAGAATAGTGGTTACTTCATGCCATGGGATTTCAGGCAGTTTTTTTTTTTTCTTCTTTATACTCATATATTGTTTGAAGTTTTGTTTTTTTTTTTTAATTTTTTTTTCAACGTTTTATTTATTTTTGGGGGGACAGAGAGAGACAGAGCATGAACGGGGGAGGGGCAGAGAGAGAGGGAGACACAGAATCGGAAACAGGCTCCAGGCTCTGAGCCATCAGCCCAGAGCCTGATGCGGGGCTCGAACTCCCGGACCGCGAGATCGTGACCTGGCTGAAGTCGGACGCTTAACCGACTGCGCCACCCAGGCGCCCCATGTTTGAAGTTTTTATAATGTGTGTGTATTATATTTATGAGAAAAAATAAAACGGGGGTGCCTGGGTGGCTCAGTCAAACGTCTGACTACAGCTCAGGTCATGATCTCATGGTTCGTGAGTTCGAGCCCCACGTCAGGCTCCGGGCCGTGGAGGCTGCTTCGGATTCTGTGTCTCCCTCTTTCTCTCTCTGCCCCTTCTCGCCCACCCCCCTCTCTCAGAAAATGAATAAAACATTTAAAAAAAGAAAAGAAAAGAAAAAACTATTTTCATGGGGCAGGGGAGGTTAGCTTGATTTTATTTTGTCTTCTATTGTCCAAGATGCATGTTCTACCAGATTTCCTCTAACACATCTTCCTCCGTCAAGAATAGAGAGGCTTGGGGCGCCTGGGTGGCGCAGTCGGTTAAGCGTCCGACTTCAACCAGGTCAAGATCTCACGGTCCGTGAGTTCGAGCCCCGCGTCGGGCTCTGGGCTGATGGCTCAGAGCCTGGAGCCTGTTTCCGATTCTGTGTCTCCCTCTCTCTCTGCCCCTCCCCCGTTCATGCTCTGTCTCTCTCTGTCCCAAAAATAAATAAACGTTGAAAAAAAATTAAAAAAAAAAAAAAAAGAATAGAGAGGCTTACCTGCTCAGTCCTCTGTGGAGCTGCGGGAGACAAAAGTGACTTTTACAGAGAAGACAGCCTTCGGTGCTAGGCAGCTCACTACTGCCCTCTCCTGGTGAAAACAGGTCAGAGCCTGATGTAGCTAAACTGCACCCAGTGCACCCTCCAAGGTCATCTCCAGAGGTGTGATTTCCGGCTACCCCTGCAGTCCTCGGTGTGCTGCACCCCAGTATCAGTAGCTCGGCACCTCTCCCCAGAACAGACCAAGACCCAGGCTTAACCATGCCTGCAAACCCATCTGGACAGTGCTGTCCACTCCACGCCGGAGAATCCTGGGAGATGCTCTATTCCAACTGCTAGAGCAAGTGGTGGAGAGCTTTCCTGTCAACTAGAAAGCGCTGGCGGTCAGGACTTGGGCCTCGAGAGAGTAGAAGACTGTGTTGCGGGAAGACAACTGCAATCACCCCTATCACGAAAGCCCTTGTCTTTGTATGGTTCCTTTCACGTTTTAAGGTCTTTCCAAAGTAGTTTGACATGTACAAATAAATTCATATAAAGATGTCTGCTGCAGAATTGCTTGTATCAGCAAAAGACTAGAACAATCTAAATATCCCTCTGTGTGGGAACATTTGGACAAAATGGAATAGTATATAGCTGTTTCGAAAACGAGGTGGATCGGGGGGCACCTGATTGGCTCAGTTGGAAGAACATGCGACTCTTTTTTTTTTTTTTTTTTTAATTTTTACTTATTTTTGAGAGACAGACAGACAGAGAATGAGCTGGGGAGGGGCAGAGAGAGAGAGGGAGACACAGAACTCAAAGCACACTCCAGGCTCCATGCTGTCAGCACAGAGCCCAATGCAGGGCTCGAACTCACAAACCTCAAGATCATGACCTGAGCCGGAGTCAGACGCTTAACCAACCGAGCCACCCAGGTGCCCCCAGAAGAGCATGCGACTCTTGATGTCAGGGTTTGAGTTTGAGCCCCACTTTGGATGTAGAGATTACTTAAAAATAAACAAATGAGGGGCGCCTGGGTGGCGCAGTCGGTTAAGCGTCCGACTTCAGCCAGGTCATGATCTCGCGGTCTGTGAGTTCGAGCCCCGCGTCGGGCTCTGGGCTGATGGCTCAGAGCCTGGAGCCTGTTTCCGATTCTGTGTCTCCCTCTCTCTCTGCCCCTCGCCCGTTCATGCTCTGTCTCTCTCTGTCCCAAAAATAAATAAACGTTGAAAAAAAAATTAAAAAAAAATAAATAAACAAATGAATAAACTTAAACAAATAAGGTGGATCAGTATGTGCTGTTATAGAATGATTTCCAAGATTCATTAAGTTAAAAAAAAAAGAAAGATGTGTAAGAGTCAAGAAGTGTGAGTGTATGTGTCTTAAATAAGGATCTGTATAACTGGAGAAATAAGTTTCTAGATATACAATCAGAAGGAAACAGCAGAAACAAATAATAATGACTGCCTCTAGGGAAGGAAGGACTGAGGATCATGGCAATAGGAAAGAGAACTACTTTCGCTATATCTTTGTATAATGTTAAATTCTTCACCACGTACATGTATGGCTTTTTCAATTAATTTTTAAATTTTCAAATAATATTTCCCAAAAAGACAGTTTGATATAATGGCATCAGAAAGGCTTGGGTTCAAAGCTAGACTCTGAGATTTACCAATTACATGACCTTGAGTAAACCACTTAGCTACTCTGAACCCCAATTTTCTTACATCTACAATGGTATTAGTAACATCAGTCTCATGGCATTGTTGTGAGGATTAAAGATAAGCATTTAGTATCAGGACAATCTTGTCACACACCTCCAGGGGGCATTATTCACGTTACCTTTTATATGATGGGCACCCTCTAGAGATGAACATTATGATGGCCCTGCTGAATATGGGGCCTGGTATGTGGTAGATACAGGGAGAAAAACTTATAATTTTCATGTGTAATTTCAGTTTAATTTGTCATTTCTTCAAAGAATTTTGTACCTACAGAAACAGGAATAGATCAGCAGCCAGAGCTGGCTCAGAACATAGGTCTCCAAATTCCTACTCCAAATTAAAAGCAAAACACGAGGAGGATTAGCTAAAGGCTATGTGTGAGAAGAAAGACATAAGGATAAGGATAAGAGTTGGAGATCAGGCACCTAGATTCGAAGGTAAGAAGTAACACTCTTTCCATTTGCAAATAACATGATCTTACATATAGAACATCCTACGGAATACACACACACACACACACACACACACACACACGCACAATTAGACCTAATAAATAAGTTGACCAAGTTTTCAGGACACAAGATCAACACGCAAAAATCAGTTGAATTTCTATGTGCTAGTGTCTTAGTCCATCCAGGCTGCTGTCATAGAATACCATAGACTGGGTGACACAAAAACCAAAAATTTATTCCTCACAGTTCTGGAGGTGGGAAATCTGAAATCAGGGTTGGGGCACCATATTTGGGGTCTGGTAAAAGCCCTCTTCCAAGCTGCAGTTGGCGATTTTCTCTGGGGTCCCTTTCATAGGAGCTCTAATCCCATTCATGAGGGTGGGACTTAATCACGCTCTGAAAGGGCCCCCTCCCTTCCTAATACCGTCGCAGTGGGTTTTAGGATTTCAACATGAATTCAGTAGGGACATAAGCATTCAGCCCATAATCACTAGCAATGAACAATCTAGAAATTGAGAACATAATTTCATTTAAAACAGCAACAAGAAGAATATTATATTTAGGAATAAATTTAACAAAAGAGGTACAAAACGTGTACACTCAAAACTATAAAACACTGAAGAAATTTAAAGAAAAACTGAATACAGGTAAATCGAGGCAGGGGTGTGGAATCTTAGGTTCATGGATGGAAATAAAGAGAGCATTGTGAGGAGTAAGATGATAACGGCTCCCAAACTGATCGACATCTCCAATGCGATCAATGCTCGTCAAAATCTCAGTTGGCTTTTTTTGTAGAAATTGACAATTTTGTAGAAATTGACCCTAAAATTTGTATGGAAATGCAAGCGACACAGAATAGCCAAAACAAATTTTCAAAACGTATTATATAGCCTATTACATAGCTGAAATAATGTGTGATACTGATATAAAAATAAACATACAGGGGCACCTGGGTGGCTCAGACGGTTAGCATCAGACTTCAGCTCAGGTCATGATCTCACAATCTGTGAGTTCGAGCCCCACGTCGGGCTCTGTGCTGACAGCTCAGAGCCTGGAGGCTGCTTCAGATTCTGTGTCTCCCTCTCTCTCTGCCCCTCCCTGCTCATGCTCTGTCTCTCTCTGTCTCAAAAATAAATAAAAACATTAAAAAAATTTTTTTAATAAACATACAGATTAATGGAATAGAAATGAGAGTCTACAAATAAACTTATATTTATGCAGGCAGAGAGAAGCCAAGAGTATGACACTAACGGATGCCTTTTTCCATGGTAGGGAAACATCAGGAGGAGGCTATGAGTATTTCACATGTAACAATCCCCATATTAAAAAAAAATAATATGGGGCGCCTGAGTGGCGCAGTCGGTTAAGCGTCCGACTTCAGCCAGGTCACGATCTCGCGGTCCGTGAGTTCGAGCCCCGCGTCGGGCTCTGGGCTGATGGCTCAGAGCCTGGAGCCTGTTTCCGATTCTGTGTCTCCCTCTCTCTCTGCCCCTCCCCCGTTCATGCTCTGTCTCTCTCTGTCCCAAAAAAATAAATAAACGGTAAAAAATAATAATAATAATAATAATAGTTTTATTGATATACAATTCACATACTATCCAATTCACTCTTCTAAAGTATACAAGTCAGTCTTTTTTTTATATTTATGGTCAATGAATTTTAGACAAAAATATGAAGACAACAACTGGACATCCATATGTAAAAGAATGAAGTTGGGCCCCTATTCGTGCCATACAAACAAATTAATTCAAAATGCATCATAGGAAAAAAATGCATCATAGACCTAAATGTAAGAGCTAAAACCAAAAACTCTTAAAAAAAAAAAAAAAAAAAAAGAGGGGCGCCTGGGTGGCGCAGTCGGTTAAGCGTCCGACTTCAGCGAGGTCACGATCTCGCGGTCCGTGAGTTCGAGCCCCGCATCGGGCTCTGGGCTGATGGCTCAGAGCCTGGAGCCTGTTTCCGATTCTGTGTCTCCCTCTCTCTCTGCCCCTCCCCCGTTCATGCTCTGTCTCTCTCTGTCCCAAAAAAAATAAATAAACGTTGAAAAAAAAAATTAAAAAAAAAAAAAAAAGGAGTAAACCCTCATGACATTGGGTCAGGTAATCATTTCTTAGATATGAAACCAAAAGAATGAGCAACAAAAGAAAAAATTAGATAAATCGAACTTTCTAAACATTAAAAGTTTTTGTGTTTCAATGGACACCATCTCTTGATGGTGAAAAGACACTCCGCAGAATGGGAGAAAACACTTGCAAATCATATACCAAATAAGGGAACTTGTGTTTAGAATGAATAAAGAACTCTTAAAACTCAACAATAAGAATAGTTCAATTTAAAAACGAGCAAATAATTTGAAAAAAAAACATTTCTCCAAAGGAGATACACAAATGGCCAATAAGCGCATGAAAAGATGCGCAAAATCAAAATTACAATGAGATAGATACCACTTCACGCCCACTAAGATGGCTAAAATTAAAAAAAAAAGATGATAATAAGTGTTGGTGAAGATGTGGAGAAATTAGAGCCTTCATAATCCTGTACACTGTTGGCGGGAATGTAAAATAGTGCAGCCACTTTGGAAAATAATTTGGCATCTCCTCAAAATGTTACACAGAGAGTTACACCCCTAGGCATATAACCAGGAGAAATGAAAACATAGCCACACAAAAAATGTGTATATGAATGTTAATAGCAACAGTATTCACAATGGTCAAGAAGTGGAAACAACCCAAATGTCCATCAGCTAGTGAATAGATAAACAAAATGTGGCGTGTCCGTACAATAGAATATTATTTGCAATAAAAAGGAACGACATACTGACACATGCTACAAAATGAATGAACCTCGAAGACATGATGCTAAATGAAAGAAACCAATCACAAAAGTCACATCTTTTATGATTCCATGTACAGAAAACAGCCAGAAGAGTCAAACCCATAGAAACAGAAAGTAGATTAGCGGCTGCCAAGGGTTGGTGGGGCTTGGGGAGTGACTGCTAGTAAGTATGGGGTTTCTTTGGGAGCCATGAAAATATTCTGGAATCAGAGGGTGGTGATGGTTGCACAACTGTGAACATGCTAAACACCGCTGACTTACATACTTTAGAAGAGTGAATTGTACAGTGTGTGAATTGTATACCGATAAAGCTATTATTTTTTTTAATTGGGGATTGTTATATGTGAAATACTCATAGCCTCCTCCTGAGGTTTCCCTTCCACGGGAAAGGCAGCCATTAGTGTGGTCCTCTTGGCTTCTTTCTGCCTGCGACTCACTCCTCCCCTAAAAGAAAGAAGCTATTTAATTGATTCGTGTGTTTGGAATAAAGAACTGATGCGTGCAGTTCTGCACACTCCTCTCTTCCTGGAGGAGGCATTCTCCCTCTTTCTGTATGCCTTAAATTCTGCAATATCAGCCATTGCCTGTGAGTGGGTGGTTAAGGTGGTCCAATTCTGGGGTCACTATTAGGAAGCACCTATCCACAAACTCCAATATCAGCTTTACCGATACTGCTGCTTTGGTTTTCATACGCCTCACTCCCTCATCTTATTTCTCAAGTGGCTCAGAACATTTTGAAGCATGGAGGGTGCTATTTAATTGACTCCCCAAGAACCCCAGCCTAGTATGAATTCCATCCAATAACTACTTGTATATCACAGAGCCATTGAGTTTGGAGAGGTAGCATGGAGCGATGGAATAAGTCAACAGCCCTCATCTCTCCCTCTAATTCCATTCATTCATACATTTATTCAACAGATATTTAAGCACCCAGTATGTGCCAGGCATTGCTAAAGGAGCTGGGGGTTCAACAGTGGAAAAAAAAGTGACCAAAACCCTGGTATAATGGAACATATATTTTAATGGGAAGACTGACAATAAACCAGGATATATGTTATCTTAGATGATGGTAAGTCCTAAGGAGAAAAATATATACAACACAGGGAACGAGAACAGGAAATATTATTGGAGGGTGTGACATTTTGGATAGAGTGACCAGGACAAGCCCCGCCAGGAAGATGGCATTGGAGGAAAGACCTAAAAGAGATCCGGAAGCAAGTCATGTTGAGAATTTTGGGGAAGAGATTCCCCCAGGCAGGGTGACCAGCGCGTGCAAAAGCTGTCAAGTAAGAATTCATGGAAAAGCACGGGTAGTGGGGGCGCCTGGGTGGCGCAGTCGGTTAAGCGTCCGACTTCAGCCAGGTCACGATCTCGCGGTCCGTGAGTTCGAGCCCCGCATCAGGCTCTGGGCTGATGGCTCAGAGCCTGGAGCCTGTTTCACACTCTGTGTCTCCCTCTCTCTCTGCCCCTCCCCCGTTCATGCTCTGTCTCTCTCTGTCCCAAAAATAAATAAACGTTGAAAAAAAAAATTAAAAAAAAAAAAAAAAAAAAAAAAAAAGAAAAGCACGGGTAGCAGAGTGATGGTGGGGAGGGGAGACCGGAAATGAGGTAAGAGAAGTCTCAGGAAACCAGCTCAGATAATCCCCCATAGCTCAGAGTAAGGACTTTGACTTTTACTCATCAACTTACCCACTGAAGGGTTTTGAGCAGAAGGGTGACATCTGACTCTGCTGAGAACAGATTAAAGAAGGCAAAGGCAGAAAGAAGCAGGGAAACCAGCGGCTTATGATGATAGGTTGGACCAGACAGGGAGCAGTAGAGAGAGTGAGAAGTGGTCAATTCCGTCGGGATTTTGAAGGAGGAGCTGGCAGAATGTGTTGATGGATTAGAGCTACGACGTATGAGAAAGAAGTTAAAGATAACTCAAAGTTTTTGTCCTGAGCAATTGAAAGATGTAGTTGCAATTAGCTGAGCGGATAGGAGGGAGGGGACATCAGGAACTCAGTCTTGGGCATGTTCATTCTCAGATGCCCATTGGACATTCAAGAGGATGTGTCGAATAGGCAGTTGGGACACGTGAGTCTGGAGTTCAAGAGAGAGGCCCAAACTACTCACTAGCTTACCATTCAGCTACTTGCTAGCCTTGTGACCCTAGACAAGTCACCTAACTTCCCAGAGCTGCACTTGACCCTTCTGTCAAATAGGAATAAAAACAGTAGCAACTGGGGCACCTGGGTGGCTCAGTCGGTTAAGCACCTGATTCTTGGTTTCGGCTCAAGTTATGATCTCACAGTTTGTGAGTTCGATCGAGCCCCACGTCGGGCTCCACACTGACAGTGCGGAGCCTGCTTGGGATTCTCTGTCTCCTTCTCTCTGCCCCTCACCCCTCTCAAAATGAATAAACTTTTTTAAAAAAGCAGTAGCTATAACACAAGGTCGTTGTGAGGATCAAATTTGACAGTAAAGTAACTGGTTCATGGGAGGCTTTGAATAAATCATCACTATGATTAAGTTCAATTCTTCGGTGGCTAGAAACAGAAAAAAGAAAGATACAGCCTCTACCCTCAACCCCGAATGGAGAAAACTCAACCAAAGTTCTCAACAAACAATCTCTCCGGTAACAACAGTCCTCTGGGGGAAACACCAAGGCCTGGCACCTGACTGGACAGAGAGAATAGAGGAAGAGTCAAAGATAATGGACAACCAGCCTCAGAAAGAAGCAATGTGGGGGATTGGAGAGCAAACCAGAATGTATATCTGTCTTCACACCAGCTAGCTGGGAAACCTTGAACTCATCAGGCCTCTGCCTCTCACTTCCCCAATAGGGGTAAACCCCAGTCCTCCAGAGAAGTGTCCAAAGCTGCTCAGGGGGAAAACACTGATGCGGTGACGTTACATCACATCACATCACATCACATCACATCACATCACATCACATCACATCACATCACATCCCTATATCCCTTTTCCCTCCTGCTCTCCTCTGGTTGGGCCCTGTCCCCCTATCAGGACTTCTCCAATATCTTGAGGCCCTGAACCTGGTTCTTCTCAGCTTCTGGGCAACCGGGGAAATGGCTCAGAGACCCTGTGCAACATCAAAGAACCAAGAATGGTCAACGCTGCAGAGATACTTGAACCAACGTGAAAAGAAAAGGCAGGCAGGAGGAGGAGAGAGAAGCCACTCTGAGTTCCTACCGGGCCAGGGGCTGTGCCAGGTGCTTTCAGGGCTGAGAGAGCTGTGGCAGGGAATATGAATATGAATCCATGTAGAGCCCAGTAAGAGTACAATAAATGTTAGATACGTTATTTTTATTGTATCTCTTTGAATCCTCCAACACCCCTGCAAGCTGGCCTCCAAAATGAGAGGCAGTCTGTTATAATGGTGCGTGCTCTTGGGTCAGACAAATCTGGGTTCAAATTCTAGCTACATCTAGGCTTTTGTGATCCCGGAAACACGACTTTACTTTTCCGAGACTCTTGGTTTGCTCATCGATAAAGTGGGGGAAATAATGGTACCTGCCAAACAAAAATTCATTTAAAACCCTTAGCCTAGGGCCTTGTGTACACTAGCTGCTCAATATTCATTAGCTATTTTTAGTGCTCTCGGAGGAGAGGACACCAAAGTTCCAGAGGGTGGGTCATGTATCGGAATTCACACAGCCAGGCGTTATAGAGACTCTTGTAGTTTTGCTTCCTGGGCAGCCATCCTACTCTTTTGGTTAGAGTACCTTCACTGTCTTTTGGCAACAGCCCTCCCCCACTCTCAGGCCGCGTGATTTGGGTGGGGTTGACACCTCTATTTCAAGCTCCAGGGGCGGATATGTGACTCAGGTCTGGCAAGTTCCTTACTCTATCCCTCTGGTCACAGGGAATGGTTTGAGATTAGACTTGTAACTCATGCCGAGTCAATGAGAACCCTGGAACTTTGTTGAGTCCATTGGGAAACAGATGAACCTGCCTTTGGACTTGACATCAGGTGGAGAGAAGCTTGGGACTGCTGGGGGTTGTCAGGGGGAGAACATGCCTGTGTGCAAAGCAAATCCAAAAGAAATAGAGCGGAAGGGTGGAATGGGGCTGAGCGTGTACACTCGGAGCTCTTGCCTAAAAGCTTGGACAGATATGTCTCAAGTCTATACTTCAGGCTTTAGGCACACAAGACAATAATTCACATTCTCTCTCTCTCCTGAAGTCCACCCAAAGAATGGTTATTTGGCAAATGTCTCCATCAGGGTCCCAACTGAAAACAGATGGAACGCTCAAATTAGAGTAATTTGAATATTTTTAATGTTTGTCTATTTACTTTGAGAGAGAGAGAGAGAGAGAGTGCAAGCAGGGGAGGGGCGAAGAGAGACGGAGACACAGAATCCGAAGCAGGCTCCAGGCTCTGAGCTGTCAGCACAGAGCCCAGTGCGGAACTTGAACTCACGAACTATCAGATCATGACCTGAGCCGAAGTCAGATGCTTAACCGACTGAGCCCCCGAGATGCCCCAAATTAGAGTAATTTGAAGAGGGTTTCTATCTAATGGTATAGGTGGTTTAGGAGAACCACAGGAGACAGCATGGGGACCAGGGGCTACTAACAACTGAGGAGCTATCACCACCCCTAGGCCTGAATGGACAGAGAAGATAGTCATCTGAACCAGGAGAGAGAGAGCTTTGGAAAAGGGACCTCCTCAAGAAGAGCAGGGACTCTCAATCATATTACTGGTCTGTGGAGGGAGCCAGGGGAATAAATACCCCGACTTCTCTCTCTGCTGGTCTCTCATCCACAGACTACCATTGGCTGAGCCCAGCCAGAAGCCAGAAGGTAAAGGAGTCTGCCAATGCATCAAAACAAGTCAGACCCAGAACAGAGTGAAGCGTGGAGCTGGAGGGACAGACAGGAAATAGGGGGCCCAACAAGAAAGCAGCACAGCCTGGTCTGGCTGTCTTTCCCACAATCCCACGATCATCTTTTGGAAGCTCAGACCGGTTTTAAAACTCTCATGGTTTGCTTTGGTCTTTCCTGCATAGCGCTCTCCATCCTTCCACGGAGGCAACCCCAAAAGATGGCATATAGGGGACGAGTACTTTGAACAGCTGGGAAGAAGTCACTGAACTAGCCCTGCTAACTTGGGAGCAAAAAGCCTCCAGCTCAGCTTCCCACATGGCCAGAGAGTCCTGAGCTGACCCTCAAGCCATTACCCTGCCAGCTCCCTTGACCCCTTAGAAATCTGTCTGCTGGCTGGTTTGGCCCCAATCTCAGGCACCACCAGACAGCGGCTCTGCGATTTCCCTTTCTCTCCATGGGAGATGTCTGTTTCCTTCTGCAGCCAAGCCTGAGAAGCTTCTGGGATTCCCCACTACGGGCAGGGGCCCAACAGTGCCCTGAGGACAGGCCTGAGCTGCGTCCAAGTATCTCATTTTGGTCACACAGACACCTGTTCCCTCTTCTTCCTTCCCAAAACATTCACCCCCGTCTTCTTTGCCGAAATAGATTCCTCTCTACCTCTCAAATCCGGTTAAAACCTCTGAATCTCCTCAGAAAGCTTTCTCATTAATTTGCCTGACTGTGCACTCTTCTGCTATTAGGATGGCTATCAGAAGTACTTCTGCACGTAATATAACTAAGAAGATCAACTCATATTTACTGAGTGCGTTCTGTGTGCCCACTGAGCTAACTGCCGTACAGAAACCAGCTCGTGTAATCCTCACGACCACCTTATACAGCAGGTGCTATCAGTATAGGCTATGTTGTGATCGGCACCCCCCCCCCCCCCGGGATTGTGCCATGAGGCAATCTGAGGAGCAATTACTTTATTCATTTCTACAGAAGAGACCACTGAGGCTCAGGGCAGATAAATTACTACTTTAAGTTCACACAAGCAAGCAAGAGGCAGAGGTGGGACAGAAACCCAGGGATGGCCGACCACAGAGCCCATCGTCTTCAAATTGCGCTGTTTGACGGTGTCCCAGAGGTAGGCAGTGGCTGAAGGAGTTCCCGAGCCTTCTCTGTAACACGGATGCACGTGTGTGCTGGAATCACAGTGACCCCCGTTTGTTATGCACAGGAAATACATCCCTGTTCAGTGTAAACGATGCAATCTCGCCAGATTTTGCAACAAACACCACGATCATCTTGTTATGGTTAGCCCACTTGGCCTCCACTCTGACTCTCGAGCCCCAGTGAGATGCCAAACACTTGAAATAATTTCATTAGTAATGTCAGTGTGAGATCAAGAACAAGTTACAGACAAAATACAGAAAACAAAGGAACTCTCTAGAAGTTACTGGTTAGACACTCAGGCTGCATTTCCCACCACCGATAAAGCCGTCTATAGTCACTTGGAAACCTGGCCTTGCTTTCACTTCCTTTGTGAAATGTCCCGTGTGGTATTTCCCCCCACCCAGCGTAAACAAGTGTTTTTATGTTAATCAACTCATTTAATGCTCACAGCAATAGTTTAAAGTGAGTGCCACTCCCATGTTCATTTTACATAGGAGGAAAGTGAGGCACGAAGAGGTTAAGTAACTTCCTGAAAGTCACACAGCTGGTAAGTGGAAGTGCTGGGATTTGAACCCTTGAGTTCGGCCTCCCGAACTTGTGTTTTCAGCAGCTGCGACTCTTTAGTTTGACATAAAGCTAAATGAAGATAATTAGAAAATCCATCAAAGTACTAAACATGCAAAAAGGACTGTGGAGGAGTCCTTTTTTTGTAGAATCTATGTGTTCCAGTAACGTGGAAGACAGATCTCCTACCTAGAACACGTGGCTGGTTGGACTGACCAAGAAAGAAACTCCGGGGCACAGTGAGCTAAAAATAACCATCCATCGGAGCCTTTGGTGGGAGAGGCAGGTGAGCTTAACAAGGAATCAGGGAGCAGAGATCCATGGCTGAGAATGTGTGAACAACCCTTAGACCAGCAAGGGCGCACCTGAGGATGGTGGGCTGGAGGGAGGACTGGCAGGGAGAGTCAGAAGGAAGGACCCAGCGAAGGGAAGAGGAGGAACCCTTCCATCTTTCCTTCCTTAAACTCCTCTTGCTGAATTCCTGTGACGTGCCAGTCCCTCCTGCCTTCACAAAGTTTGCAGTCTAGTGAGGGAGTATATTATTTGGCACATTTCTGGTTGCAAGTGATTGAAACCAATTCAAATGGGCTTAAACAAAGGAGAATTTACTTGAAAAGGCAAGTGGCAGGATGGGCTTCAGGCTGGTTGTTCCCGGGCTCAAAATTGTCAGTGGGAGTCCGTCTCTTCCCACCCTGACCTTGCTCTCCTCTGGGCTTCCTCCATTCTCAGGCAGGCTTTCTCCTTGGCTCTTTCCTCTTGGCTCTTTTCTTTCTCACTGGCTCTTTTCCTCTTGGCCTGTGAGTAACCCCCTCAGGAAAAGAATGTTTCTTTCCCAGTTGTTCCAGTAAGAATCTAAGATTGGCTCCCATCAACTACTTTGATTCCCTGTTAAGAGCAAGTAATGGGGCTGAAGGATGGAACGTGCGGACTAGCCAGGCCTGGGTGATATACACACCCCTCTGTGCAGCCCCAGCTGGACCACACGGATTGAGAATGCAGGCACGGCCCCCAGGCCACTGGCGTATCAAGAAGCAGGGAAGTTCTGCTTTGTAAGCGAAACAGCAGATGTCTGATCCAGAGATTCAGGCAATGATATTTACAACCCAGTGTGGTAAATGACACAAAGGGGAGGAACTGGCGCTAGAGGGGCACATAGGAAACGCCTAACCCTGAGGAAGTGCATGCAAGCTGAGACTTGAGAGGAGGTCTTGGGGGCAGGAGGAGGGGCAGGGGGTGAGAAAAGGAAACAGGTCATGCAAATTTCTTGAGATTGTGGCCTGAACATTTTTTTTTTTTTTTTGAGAGAGAGAACAAGAGAGGGAGAAGGGCAGAGAGAGAGAGAGAGAGACAGAAAGAGAATCTTAAGCAGACTCTACACTCAGAGCGAGCCCAACACAAAGCTCAATCCCATGACCCTGGGATCATGACCTGAGCTGAAATCGAGTCTGACACTCTGGGCATCTGGGTGGCTCAGCTGCTTAAGCATCGGACTTCGGCTCAGATCTTGATCTCAGGGTTTATGAGTTCAAGCCCCACATTTGGCTCTCTGCTCTCAGCACTTCCCATCCTCTGTCCCCCTCTCTTTCTGCCCCTGCCCCACTCACGCTCTCTCTCAAAAATAAACATTAAAAAAAAAAAAAAAAGAGTCGGATGCTCAACCTGAGCCACCCAGGTGCCCCTTGGCCCGAACCTTAACAGGGACAGTTAGAATGAAGATGATGGACCAGATTATGAGCGGGCCTGAGCAGAAAGGACGAAAAATGGATTTGGGACTAAAGAGGAGATTCAGTTTGGGATTTTGATCTTGAGGGGCATGTGGGTCATCCTGTTAGAGGTTATCAAAGAGCCAGCAAGATATGTGGGTGTGGAGTTTAGGAACAGGAACTCTGGAGGCAGCGCATGAGTGACCCACACAAGGATGGTCATTAACCCCCCGGGGGGACATCTCTGGGTGAGAGGATCAAGATTGAACAGAATCTTGGAAAAGAACAGCCAACTGGCCAATAAACATATGAAAAGGCCAAAAACACATGAAATAAGCATATGAAAACAACATCATTACTCATTAGGGTACAGATAGGAAAAGAGTGAGAGGTCCCTACCCATCAAGCAGAAGGGCTGAAATGAAGAGGATTGACACCATCAAGTGTTAGCAAGGATGTAGAACAAATGGAACTCCCATACACCGCTGACAGGAGGGTAAATGACAAACTACTTTGGGAAACTGGCAGTATTCACTGAAATGAAACAAATGTATCCTCCACGACCTAGCAATTCTACTCGCCTATACTATATAGCCAAGAGAAATTTGCGCTTCCTTCCACCAAAAGATGTGTAAACAATGTCTGTAACAGCACTTTTTAGAAGAGACAAAAGCAGGAAACCAACCCAAGTCCATTGTTATATGTTCATTCAATACAACACTACACCATTCTTACAAAAAGAATGAAGTACTGATGTGGATGAATCTTACAGGTATAATGTTGAATAAGAAAAGCCGGACCTAAAAGAATCATACTGTGTGATTCCGTTCATGATAAAGCTCAAAAACAGATGTGACTGGTTAATGGTGATACCGGTCAAAAATAGTGGTTTCTCTTATGGGAGGGGGTATACCTGAAAGGGAGCCAAGAGAGTCTGCTAGGGTGCTGGAAATGCTTTTTTGTATCTTGATCTGAGCGGTGGCTATAAAGCCAAATACATGTATAAAAATTCATGCAGTTGCTCACTTAAGATTTGTGCACATTACTGTGTCTATTTTGTGTCTAAAGAGCGGGGGGGGGGGGGGGGAAGCTTATCCCCTCCCCCACAAAAGGCAAAAACAAAAAAACAAAAAACAAAGCTCCAATCCAGGGACTATCGATATTTTAGTTTCATGATATGTTATGACAGTTCAAGAGGCCCAGCTGGATAGTGAAGTTTCCCAGGGCCAGAAGTCTTGTTTTGATTTTTAGCTCTCCTGTTCTAAAGCATACTGGGGTTAAGATCACAGCAGGCTCACAGCAGCCATGACCCAGTGTCTGTTCAGAGCAGCACACTCTAGCCCTTGTTCAACTCAACACTCGTTTCCTGCATATCTGCCCTGTGCCAGGCCCTGTGCTGAGAGCAGGGAGAATGAAAAACATCATCCCTGCCCTTCAAGCCTGCCAGCCAAGAGGTGGGTGCCGCAGGATGAAGGAGGGGTTCCTGCAGCAGCCAGTTCATCCATCAGCACCTGTAAAATAATAATAGTAACAAACAACTACCATTTCTGAACTGCCGGGTGCTTTACGTGCAGAACAGATTTTTTCCCCTCTTAATTGCTATTTAAAACCACAACTGCCTGCAGCTACTTTTGCCTGTTAGGGGAATGGCATAATTTTTCTCTAGGTAGATGGCTCTTTGTTTAGGAAAATACTTAATAAGTTGCTTCGGCTTGAAGAATGAATCTCCCCAGGGCGAGGGCAAGACAAAGGGAGTTGAATTGCTTTGCACATTAGGGACTCTGCTCCTCAGGGAACCACTACTCACTCATTCTCCAGGTTGTACTTTTCAAAAATCACTTCCTCGTACCACACCCAGCCTTCAAAAAGAATGAGGCAAAGCTCTCTCTACTGACATGAAAAAAAGCACTGGATAGATTGTGAAGCGAAAAAAAGTAACCAGCAGAATAAGTGCATAATACAGTCCCATTTTTTATGAGATCATGATGTGAGCTGAAGTTGGTTGCTCAACCGACTGAGCCACCCAGGAGCCTCAGACAGTCCCATTTTTTAAAAGGAGCGCTATTTTTTAAAAGGGCACCTGGGTGGCTCAGTCGGTTAAGCGTCCGACTTCGGCTCAGGTCATGATCTCACAGTTCATGAGTTCAAGCCCCGTGTCGGGCTCTATGCTGACAGCTTGGAGCCTGGAGCCTGCTTCAGATTCTGTGTCTCCCTCTCTCTCTGCCCCTCCCCTGCTCATGCTCTGTCTCCCTCTGTCTCAAAAATAAATAAAACATTAAAAACATTAAAAAAAAAAGAAAAGGAGCACTACGTATATGCATTGACACTTGGCTACATACGGAAAATTCCTTAAAAAGTATATAACACCAAACTAGCAGCTGTTACCCCTATGGAGGGTGGTAGGGGATCATCAGAAGCTTCTTTTTTCAGTTTTTACCTTTCATCTTTAAGCACTTTTATCTTTACACACTTTATTATTATTATTATTATTATTATTATTATTATTATTATTATTCAGTAGGCTCCATGCCCAATGTGGGGCTTGAACTCAGGACCCTGAGATCAAGAGTCGCATGCTCTACTAACTGAACCAGCCAGGTGCCCCTTAACCTTTAAACATTTTATCAGGGGATTGTATCCCTTTTTCAAAAGTCTCTTCCTCAAGCAGTCTTCCCTGACTCCTATTGTAGATCAGGTAGATCTTCAGGGTATCCTCCCCTCCTCCACTGTGACATTTAGCGCCTTTCTACTTGCTTCTTCACAACCTCTCCTAGCCCCTGCCCTCCGTCCCCTCCCCCCCCCCCACCCCCGCCAGGCTCACAGAGACCAGAAACTCCTAGCAGAGAGCTTGCTATAGTTGCTAATCAGAATGAATGAATTCTTCTTCCAAAGAGTTCTCTCCTACGGTGCCTGGAGGCTCAGTCGGTTAAGCATCTGACTTCCACTCGAGTCATGATCTCACTGCTCGTGAGCTCGAGCCCCACGACGGGCTTTGTGCTGACAGCTCGGAGCCTGGAGCCTGCTTCAGATTCTGTCTCCATCTCTCTCTGCACCTCCCCTGCTCGCTCTCTGTATGTGTGTGTGTCTCTCTCTCTCTTGAATATAAAATAAAACATTTAATTAAAAAAAAAAAAAAAGAAAAAAAAAGAAGAGTTCTCTCCTGCCTGGCTTTGAATCTCTCAGAGTGAAGAGTGAACAGCTCAACCCCACCCGTGAGTGCCGCCCAGTCCGGGCTCATTCCCTGCCTAGGGCAGGGTGAGATGCCCAGTCTCTTGTTCCTGAAGGGAAGCGAAGAAGCAGCTCCAGCCCTCTTCTGCTGCCTCAGCCCTCAGGGACAACAGGACGCCTGAGACCACGACAACTTGTGACAGGTGGGACTAGGTGGGGTAGCCAATTACTGGAACAGGCCAGGGCACCCTGGCTGACCTTGGTGGAAGCAGGGACAGCTTCCCTTCCGTGTTCCTTTTCTTTCCAGCAGTAGGGGGAGGAGGGGACGAAGGCCTAATTGTTTTCACCTTGAGAAAAATCTGCTGCTGATTATGTACAGAGAGGATCACTCAGTTATACAGCAGGGGGGCCGAAATTAGATCAGATCAGGAAGGCTGACATTTTCCCCGAGGCCCTCTGACTAACGACCAAGGGGAAGAGAGGCACTTGGCCTAATATTCCCTCCCTGCTCTGGCCTACCAACCAGTGTCAGGGGAGCTCCTGCTCATTTCTGCCCAGAACCCCGCAGGCAAATCTCTGTGCCCCCTCCCCATCCAGGCTGCTGTCACTAAGACCAAGCCTTCAGCAGGTCTTGGCCAGGCCACAGGTAATGTTGCCGAGAGAGAATTGGAGCTCTGGCTCACAGGCCCCCCGACTGCCAGGCGGATGCCTCCATTGACCCAGCCAGTCTCTTCCTGCCGAGTTCAGACAGGAAAAGTGATTCCGGCCACCGGAACTGCAGGGGGAGGCACCGGCCAGCCACAAGTGCCTGATTCTGCCCCAACACTTCTGACAATTAAGGCAGCGATGAACTCTCATGCTTTCTCCATCCCTGATGGAAAGCAAGTTCAAAAGCCACATACTGTCCGCAACCCCTGGGGTGAGGAAAGAATGTGATAAAGAGAAAGCATTGTAACTCAATAGAACCGCCTTGAGTGGTGCCGATGCCACACAGGGAGTCGGCCAGCAGAGAAGCTCAGCATTCCAGCCACTGAAAATCACCCAGGAAGTATGTGATCCTGGCTTTATCCAATTAATGACTTCTAAAGCTTCTGAGCACTATTGGGCCCCAAGAAGAAATTTTCTTTAAGAAATTCGTGAGGGGCGCCTGGGTGGCTCAGTTGGTTAAGCGTCTAACTTCAGCTCAGGTCACGATCTCGCGGTCCGTGAGTTCGAGCCCCGCGTCGGGCTCTGGGCTGATGGTTCAGAGCCTGGAGCCTGCTTCCGATTCTGTATCTCCCTCTCTCTCTGCCCCTCCCCCGTTCATGCTCTGTCTCTCTCTGTCTCAAAAATAAATAAAACGTTAAAAAAAAAAAAAAAAGAAATTCTTGAAAGGCAGGGGCGCCTGGGTGGCTCAGTCGGTTAAGCGTCTGACTTCGGCTCAGGTCATGATCTCAGGGTTTGTGGGTTCGAGCCCCGCACTGGGCTCTGTGCTGACAGCTCAGAGCCTGGAGCCTGCTTCGGATTCTGTCTGTCTCTCTCAAAAATAAATAAACATTAAAAAAAATTTTTTTTTTAATTTCTAGCTGTGTAACTTTGGTCATATCACTTCACCTCTCTGAGCTTCATTTTCCCCATCTGCAAAATAGAATTAAGTATACCTACTTCAAAGGGTGTCATAAAATAAAATAAATGTATATAAACTACTTAGCACAGTACTTCGTGCCCAGGAAGTGCTCATTCAATGGTAGACGATCATACTATTACAATTATGGAGCCATCAGCGCTCACTCCAGCACAGACACTGTGGTGAGGCAGAAAGGGTGGGACCTTTAGGACCACGCAGACCTGATTTGAGATCCTAGTTCAATTACTTCCATTACGTGGCCTTGGGAGAGTTAATTAACTGCTTTGAGCTTCGGTCTCCCGCTCTAAGAAGACACTGATAATACTGGCCTGATCCACGGGATAGAGTCAGCCAACCCCCGAGCCTGAGCACGTAGAAGGTGCTCAGGAAATATTAGCTGCATTGGTATAGACTCATCACCCTCTTCCAGCATCCTTCACCTTGTCTGGTAGTTTTTACTGAGAGGAAAGTCTGCTCAAAGTGATTTACTTTGGGAGAGCGTATTGATTTTCTCAAAGCCAGTGGTCTCTTGCCTGTTGTGATTCTTCTTGCCATCTGTGTACTACTTGACCCTGGTCTTCACCTCTGCCTTTTTTTGAGACCTCCTCCCTCTCCCCAGTGGTCTTCTTGACTCTTTGATCCCCTGATTGATAGATCACTCGGCCTCTCTCTCTCCCCACCATCTGCCCTTCCCTCCCTCTCTCCCCCCTCTTTCCCAGGCTTTTCATCCTCCTCAGCTTATTTCTCTGTCCTTTGCTCTCCACATTCTACCTGCTTGTCCCCAGAGAAAGGCCACAACACAGTCACCAAAAGCAAACCCAGTCTGTTCTGGCTCCCGATCTCAAAGCTCCTGGCCACCCACACACCAAATTCTAGATGCTGGTCTATTTCTTTCCCTCTCTTTCTGAGTCCAATCAATTGCCAAGCATCTCTATTTTTTTCTTCAAAACATTTCTCACTTCCGCCTCCTTCTTCTTTCCCATCTTTCCTCTTGTCACTCTAGACCAGGTCTGATCCAGGTTTAATGGCTAATTCCAATCCATCGTGAATACTGCAGCCCATGTAAAAAAAGATCACTTTTTAAGCATGCCAGATGTGCTCCTTCCACCCGCTCCCATCTCCTTCAAAGTCCCTTTAAGGCCTGTTCTGTGAGATGTTGAGGACATTCAAGGCCTCCCATCCCATTTTATTTTTTATTTATTTATTTTTAAAGTTTATTTATCTTCGAGAGAGACGGACAGAGTGTAAGCGAGGGAGGGGCAGAGAGAGAGGGAGACACAGAATCCGAGGCAGCCTCCAGGCTCCGAGCTGTCAGCACAGAGCCCGACGTGAGCTGTCAGCACAGAGCCCGACGTGAGCTGTCAGCACAGAGCCCAACGTGGGGCTCAAACCCACCAACCGTAAGATCATGACCCGAGCCGAAGTCAGATGCTTAACTGACTGAGCCACCCAGGCGCCACCCACCCCCCCCCCCCCCATATCTCATTTTCTAGATTTGACTTTCACTCCGTGCATGCCTCACCCACACCCATCTCCTCTTTGCCTTTTCTGCTACCTCCCCCTGGAACACCATTTCTTCCGTTCCCTCCTCTATTCAGATTCAATCCATCCTCTAAGGTCTGGCTCAAAACTCAACTCATTCCTGAGGCCAGCCCCGCCCACTCCGGTCCAAGGTTATCGCTTCCTCCAAGTTTCTTTGGATGATGATGCGGTGGTGGGCATGGAGGGCCGCGGGTGGGAGGAGCTGGTCAATTGCCTGCCACACTCCTGCCTATACCTTCTTCACCTTGTACCTAAGGGCAGATTTGCTATCTCCCACATCCTCCTGAATAACACAGCATAATGTCACCGTGTCACAGTGGTTTGGAGCTAGACGGGCTTGTGTTCAAATCCTAATCTTTCCCACTGGTTGCAAGGCCTTAGCAGGTGACCCAACCTCTTCAAGTCTCGCTTTCCTCATCTGAAAAGCAGAGGTCACAGTGGCCTCATAGAGTTATCGGAGAGATTAAATGAGAATGTGTGCACATGGCTTTGCACAGTGCCTGGCACCCAGTCTACATTCAATAAAAGGTAGAGATTATTATAGTCCCTGGCACCCTGCAGTCCCAACATTACTTATGCAGCCCTGCTCATTTGCATAGCCAAACAGGAATTTCCATAGACTGTGATATTTTACTATAGGTATATCTGCTTTCAAAACAGCTCTCTTTTTCCAACTTTCCATTTTTATAAATGGCACCACTCTTCCAAAGTCTCTCCCAGACTCCAACGTTGGCAGTGGACTCAGCTTTTTCTGCGCTTTCATGGGCCAAACCCGTTGGCACTTAACCATGAGCTGTCTCTAGAATGTCTTAACTCCCCACCGGGACTGTAAATGCTCTGAGAACAGAAACTCTCTCCTGCTGCCTTGATATCTAGTACACTGGCAAAGAGCAAGGATTAGATATATATTTGCTTTCTGACAAGATGCTATCAATGAGTTAATTTACAGGCGCAGGTGTGAAGGAAGAACTACAACAATCTGAAACAAGGATGAGATAGTCTGTGATTATGTTTTTTTAAATGTTTATTTATTTTTGAGAGACAGAGCGTGAGAGGAGCAGAGAGAGAGGGAGACACAGAATCTAAAGCAGGGTCCAGGCTCTGAGCTGTCCGCACAGAGCCCGATGCAGGGCTCGAAGCCACGAACCTGAGATCATGACCTGAGCCGAAGTCGGAGGCTTAACCGACTGAGCCACCCAGGCGCCCCTGTGATTATGTTTTATTCTCTCTCTCCTCTTTCTCTACTCCATGAATTCCTCCTACTCATTCCTTAAGACCCAAATCAATATCCTCTTTTCTGAGATCTGCCATAAGCATTATTTCCTCTCTTTCTTTCACTTATACTACGTATTTAATTGCATAGAGTTTTACCAATTTTTTAATCTAATGTTTAATTGAAAAAAAAATGTAAATGACATAGAAAGGAATAAAGTGACGATGAAATTTTATTCTATTCCTATTTCCCAGAGGTAACAACTGGGAACACTTTGTTGGGTATCCCTCCAGATCTTTTCCTGTTGCACTGAGAATTAATATCCTAGCCTAAGACAGAATATGAAAATAAGCTTTTAAAAATAAGTGTGTTTCGGGGCGCCTCTCATCTCCCATCCTTCTAATTGTGTTTCTGGCTTGATTTTTTTTTTGTGTTTTTTTTTTTTCAAAAAAAATTTTTTTTTTAATATTTTTTTTTTCCACGTTTTTATTTTTATTTTTGGGACAGAGAGAGACAGAGCATGAACGGGGGAGGAGCAGAGAGAGAGGGAGACACAGAATCGGAAACAGGCTCCAGGCTCTGAGCCATCAGCCCAGAGCCTGACGCGGGGCTCGAACTCACGGACCGCGAGATCGTGACCTGGCTGAAGTCGGACGCTTAACTGACTGCGCCACCCAGGCGCCCCTTTTTTTCAAAAATTTTAAATGTTTATTTACATTTGAGAGACAGAGAGAGACAGAGCGCAAGTTGGTGGGCAGGGACAGAGAGAGAGAGGGAGACACAGAATCAGAAGCAGGCTCCAGGCTCTGAGCTGTCAGCACAGAGCCCGACACACACGGGGCTCAAACTCACAAGCCATGAGATCATGACCTGAGCCGAAGTTGGGCTCTTAACAACTGAGCCATCCAGGTGCCCCTGGCCTGATTTGCTTTAAGAAAAAAATTTTTTTAATTAATTTATTTATTTGGAGAGAGAGAGAGAGAGAGAGAGAGAGAGAGAGAGACAGCACAAGTGGGGAAGGGGCACAGAGAGAGGAAGACAGAAATCCCAAGCAGTCTCCGCACTGCCAGCATAGGGCCCCATGCGGGGCTCAATCCCACAAACTGCGAGATCATGACCTGAGCCGAAACCAAGAGTTGGAAACTTAACCGACTGAGCCATCCAGGCGCCCTTGATTTATCGTTCAATAATAAACAGGTTTACTTTGAAAAGTCTGCATCTCACCTTTAAATGGTTGATCTACCAGTCAGGGCCTCAGCAGAAAACTGAAACTCAGTTTCAGATGATTCAAGAAACTTCAATGAAGGGACTATTCATGAGATGTGGGCACAGTTGGGGGAAATGAAGAGGGGGGTTGAGGTCATCGGAAACTGCCAACAGAAGCAAGTTGTTATCATGCTTGCTTGAAAAGACAAGGGAGGGCGTGCGGAAAAAGAGAAGAAAAGACAAGGGGAAGGAAATGGGAGTTTTGTGAACCCAGTGAGACCCTGCGCCATGGCAAAGGGGCTGCAGACAGGAACTGTTGACTTGGAAGGAAGAAGTCACTGCCAGAAAATAAGAAAATAGAGCACAGAGCGGAGGAAAACCTCAAACTCTCTCTCCCCCTGCATGCCAGTCTCTTGCCAGTGCCTCCCACTGGCAGAACCCAAGAGAGCAATGAGTCCAGGTGATACGGTCCACGGAGCTTACCTTCCCAGGGCGCAGAGCAAACAAGGGCAGAGAATGAATGAGCGTGAGCCACACAGGCAAGGCACCAAGTCCATCAGTTACCAACCACCTTGTAGTCAAGCCATGTCACCTCAGTTATCTCTCCAACTGGAACCTCCACTGTGACGTTAGCCACCACCAGTGTTTTTCATGCGAGATGGTAAGGAAGTAGGGGAGAAGGAGAAACCATGAATGTAAGATATCCATAGTAGCTACAGACCCTGCCTCAGCAGGTGGCCAGGAGGGCTAAATGGTACTCACGGCTGCCTTCTTCCATTATCTATTCCATGTTCCTTACTTCTGCAAGCACACTGGCTGGAGGAGATTCTCTGCTTGATGGCATGACACACACCTTCATTTCCACAGGATTCAAGCGTTTAGTGTTCCTGTCTTTACCGCTTTGCTATAATTTTACATTGATGGTTATTAGGAATGGAAGTACTAAGAGGTATTCTGGTGAATCCCCTGGGAGTGGACAGAGTTCGCCTTGCCCCTGTTGGTAGCAGCAACCTAATTCCCACTAGATAATCAGGACCAATCACCCTAGCCAATACCCCTTTTCTGCCATTGGCTGAATAGATGAGGAACCCAAAATGAACAGGGGGAAGTCTCAGCTTCCAATTTAACGCAACCAGATTAATGTCTGTTCCCTGACAGAAGCATTCCTTGCGAAATAGGACCTCCAAACCCAGTGAATCCAAGTTGCAGGAACAAAAAGTAAAACTTCTTTTTTTTTTTTTTATGTTTACTTATTTTTGAGAGCGAAAGAGAGAGAGCACAAGCGGGGCGAGGGCAGGGAGAGAGGGAGACACAGAATCTCAAGCAGGCTCCAGGCTCCGAGCTGTCAGCGCAGAGCCCGACGCGGGGCTCGAACCCACAAACTGTGGGATCGTGACCTAAGCCAAAGTCAGAGGCTTAACTGACTGAGCCACTCAGGCACCCCCAAAAAACAAAAATTCTATGGGTGAGTTGTTAAGTATAAATGTGAGAAAGCTCACTCCCATTTCCACTCTGGACCCCTGGATTCTGACCATAAAGAAGATGGCACCATATATTGGTTGCTTATTTAAGGCATATACCATTTCCTTTTTTTTTTTTTTATTTTTTTTTAACGTTTTATTTATTTTTGAGATAGAGAGAGACAGAGCATGAACAGGGGAGGGTCAGCGAGAGGGAGACACAGAATCTGAAACAGGCTCCAGGCTCTGAGCTGTCAGCACAGAGCCCGACGCGGGGCTCGAACTCACGGACCGCGAGATCATGACCTGAGCCGAAGTCGGCCGCTTAACCGACTGAGCCACCCAGGCGCCCCATATACCATTTCCTTTGACATCACCTTAACTTCGCAGGTTACTATTTCCTAGATGGCATTCCCAGAAATCACCTGGCTGTGATTTGCTAAGCTATTTCTATGCCATCCAGAATTTGTCTTAAGGTGTGACATCTGCATTGGACATTTTTGCTGGTGGGTGGTCTTACCATCTCTTGATGAAAAGGATATTTGGGTTATTTGAGAACACCTTGTATCTTCCTTACCCAAACAAACAAAGCCAAGAAAATAAAAAATGCTCTTGTTCTATAAGGATCTTTTTAGATTCTCCACGCAGCTCCCACCTAAGATACTTGGCTTTTGCCACACTCTTTAGTGCCTAATTGTCACTTATATCTCAGCTCTCATTGTCTCAGCCCATCTACTAGAGAACATGTCCACTATGCCTATATCAGCCATTTTCACAGAGATGTTTTAGATATGACAACCTGGTAATTCTGTGACATTCATAAAGTGTGATATGCTCTGTAACACATCAAGAAGGTGTCAAGCAGGCCCGGGGTTGAAGTCAAGGAAGAAAGCTAATGACCCCCCCGTGCTTCCCATTTCACATTTTGATCTGATAACTTAGATTAAACTGAGAAGCAGTTTGGGATAAAAGGAAGAGTTGGATTTGTTCAAAATTGTAGGAGAAACGCCCGCATTATAATAATCATTTCATACATTTAAGTAAGTATCTGTTTCTTGGAGTCAGTCTCTACACCTGGTTTATAAGTCTAAGAGCTTGGACTCCAAAATCAGACAACCCCAAGTTCCAAACTTTAACTCACCACTTATGTAATCTGGACAAATTATTTAAACTCTCTAACCTCAGTTTCTTCCTCTCTGTAAAGTGAGCATAACTATACAGTCCTTTCTCTTAGACTTAAAGGCTTACACAGAGCCTGGCATATATTAAGTTATTCAATAATTGTGATTTGTAGTAGGAATGTACTAGGTATTATATGCTGGGCCCTAGGGTGAATGAAATATTTGAGAAGTCTCTGTGTGTAACAGGGAGATTTACCAAGAGGAAAAGACTCCAACCTAAGTTTCCTTTTGATTGGTTTTTTAGATTAGGTCATTTCCCCTCCCTCCTCCTGCTATCCCCACTCCCAAAGACTCAATAAGCTTTAAGAAAGCAAGCACAGGGGTACCTGGGTGGCTCAGTTGGTTGAGCATCTGACTCTTGATTCTGGCTCAGGTCATGATTCCAGGGTCGTGGGATTGAGCCCCGTGTCTGGCTGGCATTGGGCTGAGGCGTGGAGCCCTCTCCCCCATGCACACTCTCTCTCTCTTTCTCAAAAGAAAAAAAAAAAAAAAGCAAGCACAATTGCTTAACGTGAGAGTTATCATGGCAACTTAATATCATAGCAATTTAAAATTAAAATTAGGGGCGCCTGGGTGGCTCAGTTGGTTAAGCCTCCAACTTCAGTTCAGGTCATGATCTCGCGGTCTGTGAGTTCAAGCCCGCTGTCAGGCTCTGTGCTGACAGCTCAGAGCCTGGAGCCTGCTTCTGATTCTGTGTCTTCCTCTCTCTCTGCCCCACTCCTGCTCATTCTCTCTCCCTGTCTCTCAAAAAAAAAATAAACATTTAAAACATTAAATTTTTCAAATTAAATTAAAATTAAAACTTAAAAAATATAATCGTTTGAAAACGAATTAACTCATTTAGGTCAACTTAATGACAGAAATAAATTCTGTTTATGGGTTGTAAATGTTTTTGTAGCCGTTGATATATGATGGCTAATACCATCATATAATTACTGAATTAAATATAATTACGCCCAGGTCACCTGGCTGGCACAGTAGGTGGAGCGTGCGACTCTTGATCTCAGAGTCCTGAGTTCAAGCCCCACGTTGGGGGTAGGGATTCCTTTAAAACAAATAAAAACTTCAAAACATAAGTATTCAATATAATCATGCCCAAGTTTATAGAACTAGAGGACAAAATATAATTTTAGGGGCTTATGATCATATCCTTGTATTTTATTCCTAAATTAGTCCCACTTATGGTGTAGTGCTTAAAAATTTGAATCTAATTACCTGGGTTCAAATCCCTGAGAACCTTGAGGAAGTGGCATAACCTCCCTGTGCTTTTATTTTTTCAACTTTAACACAGGAATGACAACACCGGCTTCGTAGGACTGCTGTGAGAATAAACTGAACACATGTATTGTTGGCTATCATGGCTTTTTTTCTGTGATTCTGAGTTCCTAGTAAGAAGTTAATCGTGGAGAGAAGTAAAACAGTTTCTCCTATCAAAAAAGGTATCTGAAAGTCATAAGTGCTCTAGTGAGCTTGTGTCAAGGGAAAAATCTGATCCCACAGGTAGTAAACCACTACCCAAAGAAACAGACCAACTGTGCCACTCAGGAATCCATTTTATTCACGACTACCCTAGAGGTTAGGGACAAACCTAGCAAGTCAGCTTATTGGAGCAGAGAGTCAACTGACTGACTGGTCCCATCCTCCGACTAATAGAATTTTTCAGGACTCCATACAAAAGCTTAAGGTAGGGGCGCCTGCCTGGCTCAGTTGGTGGAGCATAGGACTCTTGATCTTGGGGTTGTAAATTCAAGCCCCACGTTGGGTGTGGAGCCTACAAAAAAAAAAAAAATGCTTAAAGCAGGCACCAAGCTTCTTTAGCACACTGTCCCCCTGGGCTGTGGCCTCACGGATGGTTGGATCTAAGTTGTCTCAAACAGTTTCCCAAGTAGGTCTTTTCCATTACTCAGGGAGTAGCGATTTTTTCCTCCACTGTGCCTTCTCATCCAGTTAGAGGAGAACAGAGGTGTTCAACCAGCATGCTTTGTGCTTTTCGACACTGAATATATTATCAGGTTCAGAGTTACAGCTCAACAGATTATTATTAAGACGGATCCAAGGAGATTAGGGAGAGGCAGTTGAGAGTTGGACAGGCCCCTGAATTATGTTATTCTGTGCCGAAAAACCTTGAATACCTTACCCACACAAATTCAAAAAGCTTGTATTACAAAAAACAAAAACAAAACAAAAAACTGATTTCTTTTTTACAGGACACATACCTCTAAGATCCAGCCATGCTGAACTCACTAAATTTTCCCTCTCCTCTAAGCCTCTCAGTGCCTGGGATGCCCTTCCATAGCCCTTCACCTAGTTGACTCCTAAGGTCCTTCAAGGTCAACTTAAATGACATCTCCTCCAGGAAGCATTCTTAACCCCTCAGACTGGGGACTGTCCTCTGCGTTCTCATGGCATCTTGTACTTACCCCATTCTACCATTTACCACACTGATAGGCAATCACCAGTTTTCTTGTCTGTCCCCCACTATCATCAGCAACCTGAGGACAGGAACCCAAATCTTATTCACCATTATATCCCTAACATCTAGCACAGTTCCTGACATATAGCAGATACTCAAAAACTATTTGTTGAATATTTAGGGTGATAGCCTCTTTGTCTTGCACTTCTGTTCTTCCCCCAGTTTTTCATTTTTTTTTCATTTTTTTAAATGTTTATTCATGTTTTGAGAGAGAGAGAGAGAGAGAGAGAGACAGAGCACAAACAGGGGAGTGGCAGAGAGAGAGGGAGACACACAGTCAGAAGCAGGCTCCAGGCTCCGATCTGTCAGCACAGAGCCCGACGCGGGGCTCGAACCCACGAACTACGAGATCGTGACCTGGCAGAAGTCAGCAGCTCAACCGACTACGCCACCCAGGCGCCCCGACCCCCAGTTTTTCCACAACAGCCAGGGAAAATTTGGCTCCACAGCCTGCACAGCTATACAGGATTCTGATCCCACCCACCTCACCCCATCCCACTTCTATAACTACTCTCTGTGCCCACTTTATTCTCCAGCCATATGGCCTTTCTTCTGTTCCTAGAATTCACTCAACCAGTTCCTGACTCAGGGCCCCTGCACCTGCTGCTCCTTTTTTTCCAGAGTGTTCTTCCTCCAGTACTTGCTATGGCCAGCTTCTTCTCTCTCATCAGGACCCTCTCAGAGAGACCTTCCTGAACTATCCCCACATAAAGTGTCCAACTCCACCCCTTCTCAGTCACTCTTTCACAGTATCTGGTGCCACTGTCTTTCTAAAATGTATTTTGGGGCGTCTGGGTGGCTCAGTCAGTCAAGTATCTGACTCTTGATTTCAACTGAGGTCATGATCTCACGGTTCATGAGATCAAGCCCTGCATCGGGCTCTACACTGACAGCACAGAGCCTGCTTGGGATTCTCGCTCCCTCCCTCTCTCTCTGCCCCTCCCGTGCTGGTGCTCTCTCTCTCTCTCTCTCAAAATAAATAAATAAACATTTTTTAAAAAACCCTTATTTTGACCTGGTTAGTGTACTTGGTGATTATCTGCCTCCCCACTTTAGAAAGTACTACCGGGGGTCCCTGGGTGCCTCAGTAGGTTAAGTGTCTGAATCTTGATCTCAGCTCGTCATGGTCTCAGGGTTGTGAGTTCAAGCCTCACATTGGGCTCTGTGCTGGGCGTGAAGCCTACTAAAAAAAATAAATAAATAAGTACCACCAAAGCAGGGATCTGTCTATTTTTTTCACCACTTACCTCAACACAATGCTTGGCATCTATTAGGTAGGTATTTAATAAATATTTATTGAATGGATGAATGCATTTATGCACAAATTCCATACTTGAAGGAGTTGCTTTGGGTGGGTGTGTCTACCCTTGTTCTGACAGAGCCATCATTACTCAAAAATCTTGCAGGTGTCATCTTTTAGAATTGACTTCAGGATCACTTTAAAAAGTTATACAAGAAAATCATATTCACTACTCTGTCTTTACACCTTTTTCTTTAAAAATCTTTCTCCCCAACTCAATTTCTTTTTTCTTTTCTTTTTTTTTTTTAGAGTTTAATTTATTTTTGAGAGAGACAGAGACAGAGTATGAGCGGGGGAGGGATGGAGAAAGAGGGAGACACCGAATCCACAAAGTAGGCTCCAGGCTTTGTGAGCTGTTAGCACAGAGCCCAATGCAGGGCTCGAACTCAGGAACTGTGCAATCATGACCTGAGCCGAAGTCAGACACTTAACCGACTGAGCCACCCAGTTGCCCCTCTTTTCTTTTTTTTAAAGTAGGCTCCATGCCCAAAGTGGGCTTGAACTCATGACCCTGAGATCAAGAGTCACATGCTCTACTGACTGAGCCAGCCAGGGGCCCCTCCCCAACTTGATTTCTATCTTATTCAGTAACTTTGGCTCTGAATTATTTGTTTCCCCAAATTACAGTCATCCGCAAGGATAAAAAGTTGTCACCTTTGAAAATATTCCGAAGAATGGACTGTAGGCTCTGAAGACAAATTTGAAAAGAGGAATTCAAAACTTCTCATTTCAATGTGTAAGTTCTAGAATGTTGTGTTGGTTTCAAGCGACGACCTTATTTTACATTGAAACTCTTTACACTGGGACAATAGTATTTTCACCCCTGGATTGGTTTTGCATTTTAGTTGTTTTTGAAACAGTTCCATTTTAAATGTTTGTTTTTTTTTTCAACGTTTATTTATTTTTGGGACAGAGAGAGACAGAGCATGAACGGGGGAGGGGCAGAGAGAGAGGGAGACACAGAATCGGAAACAGGCTCCAGGCTCTGAGCCATCAGCCCAGAGCCTGACGGCCTGACGCGGGGCTCGAACTCCCGGACCGCGAGATCGTGACCTGGCTGAAGTCGGACGCTTAACCGACTGCACCACCCAGGCGCCCCAAAACAGTTCCATTTTAAAGAATGCCTTTCTAGGGGAAAAAAAAATCCAATGGGTTTTAGGTTATAAGGCAGCCTAGGGTCTAAAACAAATCACTTCTTTCTTTCCTACAAAAATCTCTCCAACCCAATATTTCACTATTCCTCAAACATCTCACACCTTCTCACCAGTGCTTCCTGTTTTTTCTTCTGACTAGAATGGACCTTTCGTGCCCCAAGCCACGCCCTAGCAAAAAAATGTTTAATGTTTATTTTTTGAGAGAGACAGAGTGGGAGCAGGGGAGGGGCAGAGAGAGAGGAAGACACAGAATCCAAAGCAGGCTCCAGGCTCTGAGCCATCAGCACAGAGCCCAATGTGGGACTCGAACTTGCAGACCATGAGATCATGACCTGAGCCAAAGTCAGCCGCTCAACTGACTGAGCCACTCAGGCACCCCAGCCCTAGCAAAATTTTATTCTTTTTGGGCCCAACTCAAATGATTGCCTTCCAGATGTAAGACGCCTGTCAGATTTTTTATTTTTTGTTTTTTTAAATGTTTATTTTTGAGAGACAAGAGTGCGAGCAGGGGAGGGGCAGAGAGAGAGGGAGACACAGAATCCGAAGCAGGCTCCAGGCTCTTAGCTGTCAGCACAGAGCCCAACGCAGGGCTCGAACTCACGGACTGTGAGATCATGACCTGAGCCAAAGTCAGCCGCTCAACTGACTGAGCCACTCAGGCACCCCAGCCCTAGCAAAATTTTATTCTTTCTGGGCCCAAGTCAAACGATTCTCTTCCAGATGTAAGACTCCTGTCAGATTTAATCCCATCATCCTCTGCTCTCCCAAACCACCTAGGTATAAGCTGAGTCAGAGCTTCTCCATAATTCTAACTTAGCACCTAGCACGGTGTCTGACACATGGTAGGTGCTCAAAATATATTAATTGAATGAGTGCTTCTCTATTATCTAGCACATAATATCTAGTTATTTCTCTCCCACAAGACTGTCAATTTCTTCAACAGTAAGGATCTTACTCTCCTTCGTCTTTTATCTCTTTGTTGACAGGAACAGGGCAAAGGTGAGCCCTGAAGAAGTTATCATTTATCTTGCTAAAATTCCAAAGTTTCCATTCACTTACTCCCAGCGCAGCCAGGATCAAGGTAGATTTCCTGCTTTGTTTTTATCTTCCCTTTGGTCCGGCAGAAGAGAGTCTCTAGGTTCTGAAGCTTATTCCCCTCCCCCACCCCAAGCCTGGGCCAGACTGACTGGATCCGGACGTAATGTCCCTTAGGTCTAGGTGTCTCCAACTCCCATGTGAACTTCCTTCTCTCCCTCCTGTTCTTTCCCCACCTGTTTCAACCAATCAGTCCCTCTAGAACTGGGTCACGAACTCCAGTGTTTAGTCTGGTGGGGAGCAAAAATGCCCAGGAAGTTAGAGGCAGTGCCCTCTAAAGGCAGAACCTAATTATTGCTTGAAGAAATACGAACCCAAGGTTCCCAGAACATCCGATGTTTCAAGAAAAACTAGAAACCCAGAAATTTTTTTAAAAATGTGAACTCTCCCAATGTTTAAGTACCGGCATCTCTTTCATTTGTCGTGGTGGTGGTGGTGGTGGTGCCGGAGCCGGAACCCGGGATCAAATTTCATTTTTTAAAATTAGGCAGGCCAATTAAAATATACGCACAGGCCAAATGTAACCTGTGAGTCACTGGTTTCCTTCTGGACTCTAGATCTGTGGCCACGTCACCTCACTGCTCTCTGTAGGCATTCTATTTCCTCACTTGAGCGTCAAGACACCTTTTGAGCCTCATCTGCCATTTTTCATGCACGCTCCCCCTCCCCCGCTCAGTCTAGGTCATAGGACGTGACTTAACTAAACCAGGGACCCATGCCAAGGTTTGTAATGCTTTAATGTCTCTGTACGTGCTGTTGCTATTTCTATTTATCGAGCCAACAAATCTTCATTGATCGGCCAGTCCAGCCCAGCACTCCGCTGGGTGCTAGGGACATAACCTTAAACACCACAGGCAAAATTCTTGCTGTCATGGGGCTTACATTCAAGCGGCAGAGGTAGACGTTACTCAAACAATCACACAAAGTAAATTTAAAATGTGACAGGTTTTAGGAATGAGCCATGAGAACATGTAACAACAAGGGCTAATCTGACCTGCCATGGGGATCTGGAAAGGCTTTCTTAAAGAAGTGATATTTTCATATATCTGAAATTATAGCACCCAAGGAAAAGAGGTAGTAGGGAAGGGAGGGGCTGGGTTGGGGGCAGGAGAGCAGTGATTGAAGTTTTAAGATAAGGAACCAGAGGGGCGCCTGGGTGGCGCAGTCGGTTAAGCGTCCGACTTCAGCCAGGTCACGATCTCGCGGTCCGTGAGTTCGAGCCCCGCGCCAGGCTCTGGGCTGATGGCTTGGAGCCTGTTTCCGATTCTGTGTCTCCCTCTCTCTCTGCCCCTCCCCCGTTCATGCTCTGTCTCTCTCTGTCCCAACAATAAATAAAAAAAAAAAAAAAAAAAAAAAACGTTTAAAGATAAGGAACCAGAAAGAGTGCATTCTGGGGAAGCCAGGAACTGAGGAACTGAAAAAGGCCAGGGTCACTGAGCACAGAAACTGAGGAGAAAGGCATGAGATGAGGCAAGAAAGCCAGGCGGCGTTAGCCATGTGGGCAGCGTGGAGCCAGGCGTGTTAAGGGTTCCGGTCTTTAATCCTGAGGGCAATGGGAAGTCGCTGAAAAGATTTTACAAAGGGGGGCAGGGGAGAGAGACAGACAGGCAGGCAGGCAGACATGATCAGATCCGCATTTCGAAAATATTATGCTGGCTTCTGGGTAGAGAATAGAGAAAGGATCTAGAAGTTCAAATGAGGGGGGCGCTGGGTGGCTCAGTTGGTTGAGCGTCCGACTTTGGCTCAGGTCATGATCTCACGGCTGGCTCGTGAGTTCGAGCCTGGTTCAAATGAGGCATTACAGCATCTCAGATGGAGACAGAGGTGGTGGAGATAGAGAAAAAAGGATGGGATTTGCAATATTTTTGAGGTAATATTTAGGCATGTGTATGGTGGGGGTGAGGCAGTGGAGAGCAGTTATGGATGGCTCCCAGATTTCCAGCTGTGCAGTAAGTTAGGGGCGCTGTTCTCAAAGATGGGGGGCACTGGAGGAGGAGCAGGTTGGTGGTAAGGAAAGGCAACGGGGAGAATGGCAGTTTAATTATTTTGCAGATATTTACTTTGTCAACATACATTTATCCAATGCCTGCTCTGTTCCAGCCTCTGTCTGTGTAAACAAAGACAGAAATGTTTCCTGCCCATAAGCTGCTAGCCTTCTAGTTGGGGGGGACAGGTAGGAAAAAAAAAAGATGATTATAATTCAAATATCATATAGGCCTCACAAGCCTGTGGACTCCAACAAAGCCACAGGAGCAGCAATCGTCATTCTGAGTTCCCGTTGTTGGCCCTGCAAAGTCCCCTTTAAGTATTGTTGGGACACTTCTAGGGACTTTTCACAAGTGGCTGTCAGATAAAGCAGTGGGTTGGGGCGCCTGGGTGGCGCAGTCGGTTAAGCGTCCGACTTCAGCCAGGTCACGATCTCGCGGTCCGTGAGTTCGAGCCCCGCGTCGGGCTCTGGGCTGATGGCTCAGAGCCTGGAGCCTGTTTCCGATTCTGTGTCTCCCTCTCTCTCTGCCCCTCCCCCGTTCATGCTCTGTCTCTCTCTGTCCCAAAAATAGAAATAAAAACGTTGAAAAAAAAATTTAAAAAAAAAAATTAAAAAAAAATTAAAAAAAAAAAAAGATAAAGCAGTGGGTTAAGTTATGGGGCACACTAACCCTGCTCTGATCCCCCACTGTCCTTACCAAATGAGGCACCGTCTGTGGCAATGCCAAGAGCACCCTGGGACTAGAACGAGGCAAGCAAGGAGGGGCATGGCCTTGAGAAGGAATGCCTCCTTAAGATTTTCTGGCCCTGGGCTTCCAAGGTGCTGGATCAGGCCTGGTCCTGGAAAAAGGAGCTTATTAACGTTAAGTCATCTGGGCCCTGAAGCAGAGCTGCTAGGAGCTTCGGTTTGAATTCTGTTGGGAACACGTGGGGTTGGAGGGGGTCTCTGACACAGCCAGACAAGGACGTGCCAGGGGTGCAACTGGCTATCTAGATTTGGAACTCAGACGTTTGCGCTAGAGATCTACATTCCAGAACCATGAACATGAAAAAAGGGAGAAGAGGCACAGGGACCAAGCTCTCCTAAACAACCAGCATTTAAATGCCCTGCCCCCACTCCACCTGGCAACTTCCCAAAGATCCAACTTCCTTAATTCATGTCTGTAGTTGGTCAATCACCCTTTCCTGTGCATTCCTACAGCTCTTTGTAGTCCTCTACTGTAACACTTCTCACTCTACACAGTAACCCTGGTTTTATTTGTCTCCTTCACTCGGCAGCGAGCTCCTTGAGGGCATGGAATTCTCTTATTCCATGTTCAATCCCATGCCATTTTCATCTACCACAGGCAAAGGCCAAAAATATGGGGGGATGATACTCAGAATTGATTGAGGAGAAGGGAGAAGAGAATGCTGCCTCCCCTGCTGCTTGGTACAGTCTTTTTAGGCCATTTCTAGAAATATTGGTATTTCTAGATATACTGATACTAGTGCACAAAAATGCTGTCCAATGATGCTTGTTGCATTATGATTTGCCATACTGAAAAGGTGGAATCACCTTTCCACATTTCCAAATACAGGCACCAGACTTATATTTCTATCAGAAGGGAACTGGTTAAGGGCGCCAGGGTGGCTAAGTCAGTTAAGCGTCCAACTCTTGATTTCGACTGAGGTCATGATCTCATGGTTGTGAGATTGAACCCCACGTCATGCTCTGCACTGACAGCATGGAGCCTGCTTGGGATTCTCTCCCTCCCTCTCTCTCTTTCTGCGCCCCCCTCCTGCTTGCTCTCTCTCAAAATAAATAAAACTTAACCAGTTCCTTTCTTCTTCTTCTTTTTTAAAGAGGTAATCAATGGTATACGAAACAGCCATGAAAAGTGAAACAGATTTATATATGCTGAGAAGGGAAGATGACCAGAATATTTAAAATCAAGTACAAAACTGTTCGTGTAGAATGCTGTAATTTGTGTTTAAAACAAACAATAGGGGTGCCTGGGTGGCTCAGTCGGTTGAGTGTCTGACTTCGGCTCAGGTCATGATCTCACAATTCGTGAGTTTGAGCCCCGCGTCGGGCTCCGTGCTGACAGCTCGGGGCCTGGAGCCTGCTTCAGATTCTGTGTCTACCTCTCTCTCTGCCCCTCCCCTGCTCATGGTTTGTCTCTCTCTCTCTCTCAAAAATAAGTGAACATTTTTTTTAATTAAAAAAAAACAAAAAATATAGACTTGCGTATAGCTGTATTAAAATGTCTAGAATGCTACACAAGCAACCATTGGACAATGCCCTTTGGAGACAGGGAGTCAAGGCAATGGGCAAGGTTATGGGGGGAATTTTACTTTTCACTATGCCTATCTTACGGTTGGATTTTTCTTAAAACTAGAAATATATAGATTTAAATACATAAATTTAAATCTATATATTTCTATAAATACATATTTAAAAAATATATTTTTAAGATTTTAAGTAATCTCTACACCCATCATGGGGCTTCAACTCACAACCCTGAGATCAAGAGTCACATGCCCTAGCAACCGAGGCAACCAGGTGCTCCGAGCATGTATTTTTGTAGCAAAAAAAAAATCTTAGAAAAAAAGTTTTTTAATGTATCTTGGTCTTTCTTTCTCTTCCACTCTCCACATATTAGGCACCAAGTAAGGTGTTTAAGATTGAACAGATGAACTACACTCTTGGAAGAGAAACTCTCCTGTTCAGGGCTGGAGTCCTTCCCCCAGGCACTGGCTGCAAAGCAGGGGAGGTAGGCAGGGCTTGCGGATCACCCATTGGTGGAGATCGCACAGCAGGCAGCTACAGGCAAATTTCCATCTTTCCCAACCCATCTCCATTAGAGACTCACACAAAAGTGAAAGTCATCAATAAGGTACTCAATAAATGTGTGTAGTAATAATAACAATGGTCGCTATCACCTCTCAAGCACCTACTAATCGCCAGCAGGGGCTGAGTGCTTTAATCCTCACAGCCTGGAGGTAGGCATTGTTCAGACTCCCGTTTTATCAAAGAGGAGGGAGCAGAGGCTGAGGAAAGGTAAGTAATGTGCTCAAGCATCCAGCAGTCAAGAAGAGCCTAAATCCATCTGAATCACTATGCTGTCAATTACTCCTGCATCCTACACCACAGTAACTGGATCAGGGGAGGAAATAGGGTAAAAGTTACTTGGTCTTTTTGGAAACTCCCCCTCCAAAACACAGTCTAGTTATACTCAGTGAAAATGAGACGAGATTCTAGAAAGCAGGCCTTTCAGATCCACAACCAACATGAAGCACCCCAAACTCTTCACTGGGCACTAGATGGCCATTAATTATTTCTTTCGCTCGTAAGTTCTGCTGTCAGGAGGTTTACACTGGTATTTGTCCCCAACAATTCTGCAAGGTAGATATCCTTACCTCCACTTTATAGAGGAGGAAACTAAGACACAGACAGGTTGTGCTTTTCCTAATGACACACAGTGAGGACAAGGCATTGCTAGGTTTGAATCTGTCTGCTTCACTCCAAAGTCAGTTCTTTCCACAAGGCTATACTGTTAGTACCTTCAGGTGAACCCGGGGGGGACGATGTGATATTGTGGTCAACACAAAATCAGCTCCAGACCTCTGGGCTTTCAGGACAGGAATTACCCTTCTGGCCCCCGGAGAACCCCACCCCCACCCCCCAAAGCTCCTGCCACCAGCCCTACCCCCCACCCCAGGAGAAGGCTGCTGTATCACTTACTTTGTAAGTACATCACAGCCTCACAACCTATTGCCTCAGAGATTACCTTTTGTGTGTCTCACCTGGAAGAAGAGTTCAAATCTCCCTTCAACCCCACCCTTTTCAAGTTAAGTAAAGGTTTGGCAGCCATCTGGAAAAACTGGTGATTCTCGTCTTAGAAACCCACAGATACCACTACCCAGCTCCTTCTCAGACACTTCTTTATCAAAGTTTTATTAGCCTCAGCTCAAGGTACCTCCATCTGGGCATCTCATTACAGAGCAAGGACACTTCAGCCATTTGTAACACCACCCCCACCCAAGCAGGATTTTCAAGGACAGCAGCAGAAATGACTTGCAAGAGAGCTATAAATCCATCTTGCCCCTCTCCCCTCCTCCATGCATTTGCTCTCTCAACCTATTTCTTCAGTCTGCAATTGGTTTACTCCTATTCCTTAAACACATCTCTGACATTTTCATCTTGAATGTTCCATTTGTTCATACTTCCCTTTGCCTGGAACTCATTCTCTCCTGGCGGAAATCTATCTCCTGCCTTGAAGTCCAATCTCACTTAATAGTCACGTATCTTTTGGCACTGGTCACATTACATTCTTTATTACAATTACTCAAAAACATTTTTCCTCCTACCTATAAACTATACCTACGCGAATTCAAAGTAAAATACTGCCGGTAGAGGGAAATACAGAATACATACGTGATGGTTTATGCAGATATTTGTGTTTGTTCTCATTTCTGTGGATAATTTCTTTTCCCCACCCCCAAGAAAGTAGTCAGGCCTTAAATGCTCCCTACTTGAAGGCTTCTAAGTTTCAGATCCAAAAATCAACAGTTTTGAGCAACACAGAAGACAATGTTCAGAAATGGTTTTGAAAAGCACAGTCTTACTAGGGGAACTGATCCAAAAGGAAAAGGGAGGAGAGTCCTTTGAATGGGGGAAGCAAAAATCTGTGGAGGGAAAGAAAGGTTAGAGAAAGCACCAGGTTTTGAACCAGTTCATGTTAGAGACCTATGCTCATTTGCATATAGCATCCAAAGATGAGAAGACTGCTGTGGGAGACCGTGCACTATATACACACACACACACACACACACACACACACACACACACACACACTCTGGACTCGAGAACAGTGGCAAGGGTCTTTCTGAGCAAAGCTGGAACGATCCACTGTGAAGGGTCCAACAGAAGCAAGGGCATTAGCACTCATATCAATAGAAGGAGCCATCCTAGTGATACAACCATCACGGATTAAGGACCTGGCCTCTTGCTCACTTTTTTGCGGAAGAAACACTGAACTCAGCAGAAAGCAGCCCTATATGTAAAGAGTTAAAATGCTTCGTCTTTTAAGGCGACTTCTCAGACCAACAATGGCTAACGTTTTAGAGCCTACTATACTGGAAAACGGGACATGACTTCTGGGGTTCCCTGTTTCGGTCGGGCGCCCTTTTCCTTGCTAGATTTCAGTTTTCCAATCTAGTTCAAGGTCTCCAGTCTTCCCACTGACCCGTCCTTCCTGCAAGCCCCTCATCTCTGAGTCAGGACTCTCCCTGAATCGTCCCTTCTTCACCCCTAGTTTCCCCCGTGCCCTGTCTCTTCCCTTCCCTGTCCCCGTTCCGGCAGTCTCTCCCCTCTCTTCCTGCCTAGACCGCCTCCATTCCCTCTCCTTTCCCTCCCGCGACCCCCCCACTCGGGTCTCCTTACATTTCAGTGAGCCCCCCTCTCCGCCCCACTTTTCCCCCCACTCCACCGCCACGGAGCACAACCCCCCCCCCCGCCCCCCAGCTCAGCCGTTGGCGGGGGCGTGGCCCCGCGAGTAACAGGTCTCCCGCCCCACACTCCGCGGGCCCGCGCGCAGACAAAGACATTCCACAGCCCCCGCCCCTCCGCGCACTCGGCCAGAGGGGGAGGAGACACGTGTCCCGCTAGCGCCGAGTCACGTGGAAAAGAAAACGAACGAAGCCCGCGGCCACTTGCGCACGCGCACAAGGCTCTGGCCTGGCGGGCTCTGAGGGAAAAGGGGAGCGGGGAGGCGACTTCTTCGGGCTCCGCGGCGGTGCGCAGGCGCCGTGGCCCGACTGGAGACTTTGTTCTCCGCGGAGAGACCCAAGGGCGGTGCCGGTGGCTGACTGCGCACGCGCGCCGCCTCATTTCCGGTGCTCTCTTTCGCTGGGTCGCTCGGGTCGGCTTCGGTCGCTGTCGCTCCCGCTCTCCCACCCCCGCCAACCGCCGCTTGGGCCTCTGCCGCTGCCGCGTTGCTTCCTCGATTCCTCGATCGTACATCCGCCCCAATGCAGCGCCGGGACGACCCCGCCGCGCGCATGAGCCGGTCCTCAGGCCGCAGCGGCTCCATGGACCCCTCCGGTGCCCACCCCTCGGTGCGTCAGGCGCCGTCTCGGCAGCCACCGCTGCCTCACCGATCCCGGGGAGGCGGAGGGGGATCCCGGGGGGGCGCCCGGGCCTCGCCCGCCACGCAGCCACCACCGCTGCTGCCGCCCTCGGCCACCGGTCCCGACGCGACAGTGGGCGGTCCAGCGCCGACCCCGCTGCTGCCCCCCTCAGCCACTGCCTCCGTCAAGATGGAGCCGGAGAACAAGTACCTGCCCGAACTCATGGCCGAGAAGGATTCGCTCGACCCGTCCTTCACTCACGCCATGCAGCTACTGACGGCAGGTAAGCCGGGTCCCTCTGGGTCGCCTGGCCACTCGGGGGCATGGGTGGCAGTGGCTTTGTTCCTCCCGCTTCCCGCCCCCTCGGGGCCAAGGCAGTCGTGAACTCCTCTTCTCTTATCCTCATCCTGGGGGGATGATGGGGATCCTGGATTCCGCACCTGTCCCGGCCCACGGTGTGAGGGAGAATTTCTAGGCTGCAGTGGAGGCCCGAAGGGGACTTGGCGATCTCTTAGCGCAAAGATCTTGATGGATAGCGCTGCGCTCCCCGCCCCTTTGCCGACCCTTCCCCCTCCCACTTCTTGCAGCTGCCCTGCCCTCCGAGTGTTCAGATTCTTCCAGAAATGAACCTTTACCTCCCCCTACCCTAAAGGGAAAGGTTTCTTAATTGCGGGTGGAGGTAGACGCCTCTACTGAGGGTGTAGGAGGCGAAGCCGGCCCGAGCGGGGAGGGACCGTGGGAGGGAGGGCCGAGGTGAAATGGGGTGAGGCCGGAGTGCCCTGTCCAGCGCGCTGCGGTCGCTGGGTCCGGGTGGGACTTAGCGGTAACAGGAGCTTAAGTTGCTCGGAGGCAGAAGCAACCTGTGGGAATCGGAGCTTGAGGTTTTCCGAATCAGATTTCCCACTTCGGCCGGTAAAGTGGTGATTGCTACAGAGCCGGAAGGTTGGACCCCTTTATTTTACAACGTGGTGTCCACCAGAAGGGGGAAAAAATAACTCTAGTGAAATGGGATAGGAGGAGGTAAAGGGTGGTGTGCAGGACTTTCTCCAACAAGATGGACAAAATTGAGAGAAATGGCAGGATGCTCGTACCTGAAAGACTTGGGTCTTTTGTTTTATTTTTTATTTTTTGCTTCAGTAGTGAAATAGATTAGAAATAATAGTCTTTGTTCGCTGTCTGTAGACCCACGCTCCTTTCCTGCCCTGGCCAATCACCTGGTCCCTCTGGTTTCTCCCGAAAGCCGTCTGTTTCGCCCTCACTTCTAGTTACAACGTTGTTTTAATAAGTATTTCTTATGATACCTGAATTTTATTAATCAAGTAGAAAGTTGCAGTCTTCAACACTAAATGAGTAGGTGGACTCTTTGGCAAGGCTGATAGAATGAACAGATAGTTATGAAAAGATCATTTCCCTCCCCTTTGTTCTCTAGCACCCTACATTGGTGAGGGGTCCTTACTTTTTAACTCAATGAACAAAGCTGGCTGTGGTCAGGAATAACATTTAGATGAACTGCTTACATTTTCAACTTGATGCTTTGCTGTTTTTGTAACATAGATTGTTTGAAACATTACTGCTCATTGTGTGCCTCTCGCAATCTTTTTGAAGGCCAGGAATGCTTTTTTTATCTTTATATTTTTCATGCTGTCTTGCATATAACAAACACCAAGTGTTTGAATTGGAAAGCAAGCACATGGGCAGATTTAGGAATGTCAGGCTAAATTCTGAAAGGTTGACTGGTAGTCTGATTTTTATTTTCTCTAATCTTTAAGCAGTCCATATTAAATGCAAGAGAATAACAAACTTTAGAACTTTTAGGTGTTGGCTTGGGTTTGAAATTCTGACCCTTAACTAGTTACCTACTCTTGGGAAGCTTTCTGAACCTCGGTAACTTTATCTGTAAAGTGGGATGGTGAGTTGAGAGAATTACATGACATGTAAAAGCACTAGCACCATTCCCTTTGGTCTGTAATCAGGTAATGACTTGTCACCACAGTTTTCTTCTAGTTGTAAATCCAGGGTACTGAATATGGTATGAAAGCAAGATATTTTTTGCTTAACCACACCAAATGTCTAGTACAATGTTTGTCTTTTAAGTAAAAGATGGTTTCTTAGGTTGATCATCAAAAACTGTTGATCATTAAAAGTTACTTACAGGGGTGCCTGGCTGGCTCAGTCGGTAGAGCATGGGAATCTGGATCTTGGGATTGTAAATTGGGTGTAGAGATTCCTTAAAAATAAAAATATTTTTAGAAAGTTACAGTTTTCACTCTTCTCTCACTGCTTAAATTCTGTTATAAGAGAGTGCTCTTCAATCTTATTTTTCACTTGGACATTTTGGTGTCTTTCTTTCTTTCTTTCTTTCTTTTCTTTCTTTCTGTTTTAAAATCAATTTGAAATTTTAATTGGAGAATTGGGGTTGAGGTAATGCCGGCTCATTGAAAGAACAGTCTTAGAAGGGTATATGGATGCTTCTTAGCATGGGTAAGTCTTGATATATGTTGGACCTGGATCATTTTTGAATGATCTGGGAAAGGGAGTGTGAAGTCCACCAACTATGAGGAAGTGAGACTCTGAGAAGACAGAATAGTAGTATTTAAAGTCTGATAAGGATACATGTAAGAAAAATAATACTTAACACTTACTGTGCTAGGCACTGGTCTGAGCACTTTTTATATCAAATATTTAGTTTTTGTGACAATACTATGAGGAAGTTACTCTTATCCTCACTTTTACCAATGAGGAAATGAAGGCACACAGAGATTAATTTGCCTACAGCAACAAGATTCGTAAGCAGCATAAGTAGGATTTGAAGTCAATCTGAATCTGGATCCACACACCTAACCATCCCCACCCACCCCACCCCTTACTGTATATAGTACCTGCAAAAAATTGTACTTTGAAAATATTTTGTACTACTTGCACAAAATACTGTAATGTATTTGAACGCATTGGAGTGGTAGCTAACATGACAATAAAGATAATAAGGCCAGAAGAAAAAGAAGGAAACCCAGAGAGCAGAGCCTAGCTCTTGGGATTAACACTCCTCCAGGCACCTCTGCTCATTTCCGAGCAGGTGCCTCAAGATGCAGCCCACTCTTCCTTCAGCAGTCACATACCTCTTCCTGTCCCTTTCCCAGCTTTACTTTATTTTGCACTCACCAGCATCTGATGCACCATTTATTGTAGTTCTGTATTTAACCACACCTCTTTCACAGCTAGAATGTTAGCTCTACCAGGGCAGGGATCTTTTGTCTGCTTTGTTCACTGCTGTATCTCTTGTTCCCTTGAAGACTGCCGCACAGAATGGCCTCTTACTAAATATTTGATGAATGAGTATTCATCTTCATTGCATAATGGAAAAATATCAACGTAGTTTTGAGGAATTTACATTTTGAATATATAGACTTCTGTGTTAGCCAAGTTGATATTCAAGCTGTGATGACAATTAAACGCATTAGCAGACATGCAAGGAATCAGTTTACCCATGCTTGTTTTCTAAAACAAAAATAATTTATTTTGTGTTATATATTTATATAATAAACAAAATGCTTTTATGTGTCTCAGTGTTTTTTATTCTACTTTGTACAATTAGGAAAATATAAGTTAGTGTAAATGACTCAGAAGTAAGTAAACATCTTGAAGAGATTAACAGTCCCCAGAAGACCTTGAACGTATACTTAGAAATCCATCTTTCAAAAGCACCCAGTGGACATTTAAAGACCAAGTCTGTTGAAACTTCGAAATACTTAATTCCTTTATTTCATTCACAATATGTCATAGAAATATATCCATTTCATTCTACAAGGCTAGCAAAACCTATTAAAATCAGAAAGTGGAATTGCAAAGGAATTCTAGACCGAATATGGGTGTAAGTATCAATAGTAGGATAAAAAGGCAGAGGTTACAACTGTTTGCAACAACATTGTTGTTTACTTAGGAAAGTGGTCAGTGATGTGGCTGATTACAATATAGAGATGTACAAATCAGTAGGTTTCTGATACATGAGCAGGACCCAATTAGAAAAGAATTGACAAAATCTCATTTTTAGAATAGTACCAAAAAATTAAAAATTAAAAAAAATTTAAAAGAATATACCAATTGCCTTGAAATTAGCAAGGAAACACTCAAAATGTATGTGAATAATCATAAACAATAACATTAAATAATATTTAGAGCATGTAATATGTGCCATGAGATATGCTACTCATTAATTCTGTCTCCTGGCCATTCTGTAAGGCAAGAAGAATTTTTTTTCTCAATATTACAGAAGAAGAATATTGTGATCACTTATTGTCAACTTAAAATTTTACTGAAGGTGATAAAGGAAGATCTGAATGAAAAGACAAATATGCCTTATGTCCTGGGAAGCTTGCGGGAACGGGGGAACTAGTGTTATGATAGGACTTTTAAGTGGACATGTTGATTTTTAACTAGGTCAAACAAGGCTTAGGGCTTGAGAGGATGAGAATTAAAAGGAACTCTTTTTTTTGTTTGTTTGTTTAAATGTTTGTTTATTTTTGAGAGAGACAGAGAAAGAATGCGAGTGGGTTAGGGGCAGAGAGAGAGGGAGACGCAGAAGCAGGGTCCAGGCTCTGAGCTGTCAGCACAGAGCTCGAACTCACGAGCTGTGACCTGAGCCGAAGTCGGATGCTCAACCGACTGAGCCATGCAGGCGCCCCTAATTAGAAGGAACTCTTAAACATTGTTGGTGGAAGTGTGAATTGATACAGACACTCTGGATAACAGTTTAGCATTTCATCTGAAAGTTGAACTTTTAAATTTCTTAAAATTCAGTAACACCATTCCTAGGAATATGCCCATAGAAACTTTTGCACATGAATGCCTCATTCATAAAATGGTGCACCTTGTTCACAGAATGGTGCAACTTGTTTCACCATTGATTGAATACTGTGAGATTTTCAAAATGAGATCATTACAAGGCAGTGAAAATGAAAACTTACAGCTACAAGCAACAACATGGAGAAATGTTGGAAATCTAATGTTAGAAAAGTAAGTCCCATAAGGCTAGATACATACAGTACAATACTATTTTTACAGAACATAATACTAGCAAGATTAAGCAAAATATTGTTAGCATACATTTTTTTCTGATAAAGCAACTTTCTGCAAAACTAAGCATATGTTTACCATACTAAGCAGTTGCAGTTTCTTGGGCATTTATCCCAGAAAAATTAAAACTTAGTTTCACACAGACCTGTGCCTGAATGTTCATAGCAGCTCTATTCATAATAGCCAAAAACTGAAAACAAACCGTATGCCTCCAATAGGTGAATAAACTGGTGCATTCCTACCATGGACTACTACTCAGCAGTAAAAAGAGATAAATGTTAACTTGAGTGGCTCTCAAGAGAATTAGGCTGAGTAAAAAGAGCTAATCTCTAAAGGAAACATAATATATAATTCCATTAATTAAACATTCTTGAAAATACAAAACAATAGAGATGGAGAACAGACAAGTGGTTGCCAGTGGTGAGAGACAGTTGGCTACAAAAGGGTGGCATGAGGAATCCCTGTGATAGACATGTTTTGCATCTTGACTGTGGTGGCGTTCACGTGACTGATTAAAATTCATAGAACTAAACACACAAAAGTAGGTGTAAAACTGATGACCTGAACAAAGTCAGTAGATTGTATTAATGTTAATTTTCTAATTATGATGCTGTATTGTGTATATGCAGAGTATTATCATGGAGAAAACTGGGTGAAGGGTATATGAGATCTTTTATTTCTCACAACTGCTTATAAATCTGTAATTATCTCAAAAAGCTTTTTTAAAAAAGAATTTAGAAATTCTAAAATGTATCCTAAGAAAGAGATTCAGGAGACCATGGTCAATATACCATAATAGGGTTTGCCACTATCTTGGAGTGTGAGAATTGAGCCCCTTAGAGGGCTCTTAACTCAGGCTTTGGGGGATTTTTCTGAACCAGTACCCACCCTCAGTCTGTACTGTATGTGAAATACTGTGTTATCTTTTCCTAGGGAGATAATCTGTAGCTTTCATCAGATTCTCAAAGGGGCCCATGACCCCAAAAAAGATTAAGAACCTATTGGTCTGTGCTCTTGCTTAATATAGTAAGTAATTTGATAAATAAAAAGAACAGATTTTTTTTTTTTAATACAAAGATAGTAAGCATATACTGGAATTGGGATTCCAAAAGGTGGTACCAACAAAAAAGGTATAGGGCAGAGAATTATAAAGTTGGGAATAATAAAGTCATGAATCTCTAAGGAAGGTTGAGGGTGTTAACATATGTTTCAGTAAATATTTATAGATGCCTATTGTGTATTAAGTAATTTATAAAAATGGCAGGTACACAGTTTAGTGATGGAAGCGGTCTGGAAATCATTAACAAGAGAAGGAGTAGTGTGGTTAGAAGAGCAGAAATTGAGAGCAGTGTATGACCCCTGACCTTTTGGAGCAGATATTCTATGAATCTTGCCCTCTTAAATAAAACATTATCATTGGATGCCTTAGAAAATGTTGACCATTGTCGTTGCTTATGCAGCCTGTATCAAATGTTCAGTTAATGAAATGTACATGGTAATCTGTTTTTAGTTAAGCCAATCCAGATGATAAAGTTTGTATATAATTTCCCCAAACTTCTCTAGTATTAACATTTTTGCATTTATTAAATCTTTTTTTTTCTTTTTTTATTTTCCTCCTTTTTATTTTTTTTTTTATTTTTTTTTTTTAAATTTTTTTTTTCAACGTTTATTTATTTTTGGGATAGAGAGAGACAGAGCATGAACAGGGGAGGGGCAGAGAGAGAGGGAGACACAGAATCGGAAACAGGCTCCAGGCTCTGAGCCATCAGCCCAGAGCCTGACGCGGGGCTCGAACTCACGGACCGCGAGATCGTGACCTGGCTGAAGTCGGACGCTCAACCGACTGCGCCACCCAGGCGCCCCATATTTTCCTCCTTTTTAAAAGTAAGTAGGGAAGACTAAGAGAGAGGTTGGCTTTTTAAAAAAATTTTTAATGTTTATTTATTTTTGAGAGAGATAGAGACAGAGTGCGAGAGGGGAAGGGCCAGAGAGAGAGGGAGACACATAATCTGAAGCAGGCTGCAGGCTGTTAGGACAAAGCCCAATGCAGGGCTCGAACTCAACAGACTGTGAGATCATGACCTGAGCCGAAGTCAGACGCTGAACTGACTGAGCCACCCAGGTGCCCTCAAGAGAGAGGTTTAATGACTTGCTCAAGGTCACATTCCAAGCGTGTAGCAGAACTGGGAATCAAACCCAGTTCTGTCTGGCTTTAAAACTCTTGCTCTTTCCTCTGAGGCATACGTTTATGAAACAGTTCTCATCCTTTAGAGTTTACAATCTGATTGTGGTAAGATCTACCAAAAAAGGAATGATTAAGTTAGAGTAAGAGAAATGCCACAAGATTTTGAATTTGCTTCAAGTGTTGGAAGGGAGTAACCTGGATTTAAGTACCTGCTCTGTCCCTAACTAGTTTTGTGATCTTGGACAAGTTACATAACTTTTCTGAGCCCAGGTTCTTTTCACCTGTTAAATAGGGATAGTCCTGGCTGAAAGACAATGAAACAGTACAGAATTTCTGACGTGTAGAAGCACTAGGTGGAATGTGATTATTGGAAGCACCTGGCTAAAAAACAAGTGGGTCACCTCTCTGTATTGTTTACATTTTCACTTTTCTCTCTTTGGCTCTGGGGACATCCAAGGTCTCCAGAGGCACAAGTGAAGATCACTTAAAGGAGTTAGTTTCAGAAAGGTTGTCTAGAAAGTACTTATGCCTGAGGGTTAAACCATTTTTAGGAAGCTTCTTGACTTTTTTTTTCCTTCCCAATACGGCCTACTCCCAGCTCTCCAAGAGAAGTGAAGCCAAGGAGAGAAATACAGAATTGGAAAAGAAAAGCAAGATCAGGCTACTGTACATCTGAAGCACCCACAGAGTCCTTTCATTGCCTTTAACCTCATGACCGTCTCTGAGGGTAGAACTGTACTTCCCAACATTTTACACAATCAACTCTTCCTGTGGAAAAAAAGTGCCCCGCTCCCTCCAGAAACTCCTCATTGAGAGGCAGTAATAAAAGCATGAGGTTTGAAGTTAGACAAAGCCTGGGTTTTGAACTATATTCTGATACTTTAATAGCTTTGTGACTTAGAGACTCTTCTCTGAGTTTGTTTCCTCATTTGTAAAGTGGGGATAGTACCAGCTACATCACTGAGTTATTTTGTAGGATAAATGAGATAATATTTGTACAGTATTTGATACATAGTAGACACTGAACTGATATGTCCTTCCCCTTCTAAACATGCAAGATGGCCCCTCTTAAAGACATAAAGTTGCCTCTTTGTGTTTTTCTTTCAAGGCTAAACTTCCCTGACTCTTTTTTCAATTCTCAGTTTTATGTAAATAACTTGTATTCTCTTATAAAGAATTCTTAGAATTCTCTAAAAATGCCTTAATATTCTTTTAAAAATTGTGAGATAAATTGGACAAAGAGATTCTAATTAAGATATGGCTAGTACAAAATAAAACAGAAAGATCCTGTTAGAAATTCTCAGGGTGCATTACATTGCATAAGAACAAATCTTTCTACTGGTTTCAATTTTTTCAACCTTGCTTCCTATAGGAATACAACAGATCAACAGGCTTTGAGTCTTATCTTCTTGCACTGGCCAAGTAAAGTTTCTGGAAAGTAGTATAAAATACAGCAGAAGGGCCTTACTAGAGGGTAGCAATTAGGACATAGATAAAATGAGGTGTGTAATTTGTTCCACATTTTTAGAAGCTCCTCAGTGATGTTTTCAGATCACAAATGTGGCATCTTTGTTCCTAGGACTTTTGAGGATTGAGTACCCAGTTTTTCAGTTTTGGAAATTCAAGAAGAAATGTATTCAAAGATGGTAGGCTCAGGGGCACCTGGGTGGCGCAGTCGGTTAAGCGTCCGACTTCAGCCAGGTCACGATCTCGCGGTCCGTGAGTTTGAGCCCCGCGTCGGGCTCTGGGCTGATGGCTCAGAGCCTGGAGCCTGTTTCCGATTCTGTGTCTCCCTCTCTCTCTGCCCCTCCCCCGTTCATGCTCTGTCTCTCTCTGTCCCAAAAATAAATAAACATTGAAAAAAAAAAAATCAAAGATGGTAGGCTCAAAACTAGTGACTAGAAAAAGCTAATATTAGTAAGTGGGAGGAGGGAATAGAGGTCAGTATATATCAGCGGCAAAACAACAAACAAATAGGGTGTTGAATGAAGCATTTAGCCTGTTAATTGTAAGGTCAAATTTGTTTTCTCTTCCAAGCAATGGAACATAGGAGTGTGAAGAGCACTGTTGTCTATAGTTCTTCCCATAGGAGTAAAGGTTTACTTAATATTTACAGTATGGGGGTGCCTGGGTATCTCAGTCAGTTAAGCATCCAACTCTTGATCTCAGCTCAGGTCTTGATCCTCAGGGTCGTGAGTTCAAGTCCCATGTTGGGCTCCATGTTGAGCGTGGAGCCTACTTTAAAAAAAAAAAAAAAAGATTCACAATATGATTAGCAGTTTTAATTGTCAGAAAGCAAGAGAGTATGTGTTCTTGGGCATAAGCAGGTTAGCTCACCCCATACTGTAACATCTGAAATTAGGCTTTTTAATAAACGGAATACTTTAGTTTGAAATTCTGAATTCTTACGAAGTCTGTCAAAGTGACTTTTCTTCATCTATATACTTCACAGCTGGACTTAGTCTAAACAGTATTTTTAAAAACTGTTAAAGGTATGGGTTTGAATAATGTGTTTGAGGTAGTATATCTTTTTTTTTTCCTTCAGTAGTCTCCACACCCAATGTGGAATTTGAACTTAGAACCCGGAGATCAAGAGCCCCACACTCCACTGACTGAGCCAGCCAGGTACCCTGAAGTAGTAGTCTTTATATTTTAAACCAGTGACTTTCAAAGTGTGGTCCCTAGGTCAGTAATACCAGCATCACCTGGTAACTTGCTAGAAATGCACATTCCTAACACAAATCCTAGACTGGGGTTGGGGCCTAGCAATCTAGTTTAATAAGCCCTCTGAAGCCATTCTGATGCATACTGAAGTTTGAGATCCCTTACCTTAAAATTATAGAAGATAGAAACACAGTGTTAGAATAATATATAAGGAGAACATTATGTGTTATTTAGAATTTTCTAATAATTTTAGGGAGTATAATTTTTTTTTCTTACTCTTTTCAGTGGACCACATAACTTTTTAGTTGCCTGTGCATACCACTCCATCTCTGTTAGTACTCCTGTCATAGCACTTATCTGTACTTCATTGCCAACTTCACAGACTGTACTAATGTCAGTGTATAAATATAGTGAAGGTGGGGATCATATCTAACTTGTTCTGTTGTATCTCCTATATTTTGTAGGATAGGTGTCTGGCCCTTATTAAGTCTTCCATAGTGGTTAATGATCATCCTGTATCTCTCCCTTCATCTGCCTCTCTATAGGAAGCACTCAGACATTTCTAGTGAGTGAGTGAGTGCATGAATGAATGAATGAATGAATGAAGTTCCCTAATGATAGGAAATCTTTTTGAACACTAAGGTCACATCTGATGAAACTATCTTGACCTGTGAATTGAAAGTGCCTTGGTGCATTTTTTCTTTTAGGACATTGAATTTGGACTAATGTTGACTGTATATTAAGCACTTCCTAGGAAATGTTTTTTTGTTTTTTTGTTTTAACGTTTATTTTAGAGAGGGAGACAGAACGTGAGCAGGGGAGGGTCAGAGAGAGAGGGAGACACAGAATCCGAAGCAGGCTCCAGGCTCTGAGCTGTCAGCACAGAGAGCCCGACCTGGGGCTTGAACTCACAAACTGCAAGATCACCACCTGAGCCGAAGTTGGATGGATGCTCGACCTCTGAGCCACCCAGGCGCCCTCCTCCCTCCCCCCCCCCAAGGGTTTTTTTTTTGTTTTTTTTTTTTCAACGTTTATTTATTTTTGGGATAGAGAGAGACAGAGCATGAACGGGGGAGGGGCAGAGAGAGAGGGAGACACAGAATCGGAAACAGGCTCCAGGCTCTGAGCCATCAGCCCAGAGCCTGACGCGGGGCTCGAACTCACGGACCGCGAGATCGTGACCTGGCTGAAGTCGGACGCTTAACCGACTGCGCCACCCAGGCGCCCCCCCCCAAGGGTTTTAATTAGCATATGTACATATGTTATTTTACTCTGTCTTCATAGCAACCTCATGAGGTGCATATTGCTTCTGTTTTACAGATGAAGGAGCCAAAAATTACAGCAATTGAATAACTTTTCAAAGTTCACAAAACTAGTGAGTGGTAGACTAAGAACCGTGTCTTTCAAACTCCTAAGGACTATCATCCAAAGAACTACTTACTGTCACATTGAAATTTTAACAGCGCTCTCCATTGTATGTTTAAATTACTGACTTTTGGGGGCGCCTGGGTGGCGCAGTCGGTTAAGCGTCCGACTTCAGCCAGGTCACGATCTCGCGGTCCGTGAGTTCGAGCCCCGCGTCGGGCTCTGGGCTGATGGCTCAGAGCCTGGAGCCTGTTTCTGATTCTGTGTCTCCCTCTCTCTCTGCCCCTCCCCCGTTCATGCTCTGTCTCTCTCTGTCCCAAAAATAAATAAAAAGTTGAAAAAAAAAATTTTTTTTTTAATAATAAAAAATTAAAAAAATTAAAAAAAAAATAAATTACTGACTTTTGTATTTTCATCAAGATACGACTTTGTGCTTTTTCTTGATGCAGACTTTTTTTCGTTCATTTATCCCTTTTTCCCCATCTCTGTGCATTGGTTTTGTTAAATCCATTTATTCTAAGGAAACATTTGAACGGCTCTGATGTAGCGGTTTCAGGTGGGGGTGGAAAAGCAAACTGCGTTCATGAGAAGCAGGCTTTGGGTTTCCTAGTCAACTCCACACAGCTTTGGTGCTCTCAACCAGTCTCTGAAATTAACACATTCATCTGAACTGTTTGGTCTTCGACTGTTACTGCTTTATGCAGACTCGGAAACTTGCCTTTAGTTACCAAACAAAACTAAATTGTGTTTGTCTTATTCAGAAATTGAGAAGATTCAGAAAGGAGATTCAAAAAAGGACGATGAGGAGAATTACTTGGATTTATTTTCTCACAAGAACATGAAGCTGAAGGAGCGGGTACTGATACCTGTCAAGCAGTATCCCAAGGTAAGGCAGAAAAGGCCTCACTTCATCATCTTTGTAGGTGTAAGAGTCACGGGCTGCAATAAAGACTTCTGGAGATTATGACACATCAGATACTTGAGCCTGTGAAGCTTCTCTTCCAAATACTGCTTTTTGTAGTATTTGTTCCTGGCAGTTGAAACATCTACATCCATAAACTAACAGCATACCTATAGCCAGGAAGGAAATATAATCAACTTTATTATCAAAAAGAGTTTCTTTCTGAAATGTTTGTTCATCCTCCAAGTTCAAAGAGAAAAACTGAAGAGTTGTTCTCTGTCAAAAAATTGACATAGGGGAAACAATGACATGAAATCTAAGTATAGGAAATTTAACACAAATCCTTGACAAGATGAAGTTAATTTTATTTCTTAACATTTTGCTTTTATATAAATGCTTTCTTTTCTCCTCCTCCTTTTTCCCTTTTTAAAAATTTTTTATTTAATTTATTTATTGTTTAAATTACATCCAAGTTAGTTAGCATATGGTGCAACAATGATTTCAAGAGTGGATTCCTTAATGCCCCTTACCCACTTAGACCATCTCCCCTCCCACAACCCCTCAGCAACCCTCTGTTCTCTATATTTAAGAATCTTGTATGTTTTGTCCGCCTCCCTGTTTTTATATTATTTTTGCTTCCCTTCCCTTATGTTCATCTGTTTTGTGTCTTAAATTCCTCATATGAATGAAGTCATATACTTGTCTTTCTCTGACTAATTTCGCTTAGCATAATACTCTCCGGTTCCATCCACATAGTTGCAAATGGCAAGATTTCATCCTTTTTGATTGCCAAGTAGTACTCCATTGTACATACATACCACATCTCCTCCCCCCTCCCCCGCTTTTCAAGGAAAAAGATTAGTTATATTTAGTTTACCTAACAAGTACTACAAAAGAATGTCATTTGTCTGTTCTGAGGTTAGTCACTGCATTACCAATATTTATGTGTGTTAAAATACTAATGGTTGTAGTGTGATAATATGGAAAGAGCACCAGATTACATTAGGAAACCAAAGTTCAAGTCTAGGAACTGCTACTTCCTAGTTGTATAATCTTAGATTATTCACTTTTTCAGTATATCCTCGCATATCCTTCAGTAAAACGGGAATGGTAACTCCCTATTTTACAGGGTTGTTGAAGACCAAATGAGATAACATATATGGAAATGCTTTATAGGAACATGGGTATTTAGAAATCTTTTTTTTTTTTTTTCAAAATTTTATTTAAATTCTAGTTAGTTAACATATAGTATAATAGAAATCTGTTTTTATTTTCTGTCAGTTCAATTTTGTGGGGAAGATCCTTGGACCACAAGGAAATACAATCAAAAGACTGCAAGAAGAGACAGGTGCCAAGATCTCTGTTCTGGGCAAGGGCTCAATGAGAGACAAAGCCAAGGTAAGCTCACGTGAGTGAGGCAAGAAAACATACCTTCTGGAAGCCAACACTTGTATATGTACAGGATGCAAATCCTTTAAATTTGCCTTGGATATAAGAGATTATAGACCAGGTTAATTTACTTGTTTGGCAACCCGGAAGAGCCTAGGTGTGCCCTGCTGATTGCGTGGGTTTTTTTTCCTTCTGGTTCTTAACTGTATAGTAATAGAAGCAGCAGTAGCAGTTTTCATGTTAGTAAGCTTGTCTGTGAAAACTTGGAAGGGGGGCTGGATGTACTAAAACTTATCCAGACTAAACACACTAAAATGTGAACAGCACATTCCCTTTCCGGTAACATAGAAAAGTGAGAGCAATAACGTTGTGTGTACAGGCGAGTCTGAGGACTAGTTGTTTGGGTTTGCTGTTGTGTTTTTTTTTTTTTTTTTTTTTTTTAGCCAGCTGGAATGTGAAGCCCACTAAAAGAATTTGGAAAGGAACCATGAGTAATCCTGACAACAGAACCTAATGCTTACATGTTTTTCCATGTTCTAGCCCCATAGGCTTTTTGTTTGTAAGTGCTAAAAAAAATTCCCACTAAAACGGTATTATCTTCTAGGGTCAGCTGTTTGGATGAGACATAACCAGGGTACAGCCTAAAACTTAGTTATTCAGGGCTCCTTTTATGTAGCCTGAATTGACAAACATTGTTTTCTCAGAGCCTCTTTTTGTCCCCTCACATTTCTCACTAGATGAATACAGTTACGGTTGAAGTGTGTTATTCTAGCTAATGAGATTTACATGAAATTTCTTCACTCTATCCTGATTTCCTTCCTCCCTTAGAACTCCCCAGACCATATAAGCAAATAAGAAGAGCTTGTGCTGGGACACCTGGCTTGTTCAGTCAGTAGAGCTTGCTACTCTTGATCTCAGGGTTGTGAGTTCAATCCCCACATTGGGGCTACAGATGACTTAATAAATAAAAAAAAGTTAGGGGCACCTGGGTGGCTCAACCAGTTAAGCATCCGACTCTTGGTTTTAACTCAGGTCATGATCTCATGGTTTGTGAGTTTGAGTCCTGCATCAGGCTCTGAGCTGATACTGTAGAGCCTGGCAGCATGGAGCCTGGTTGGGATCCCCCCGCCCCCACCCCTTCCTTGCTTGTGCTGTCTTTCAAAAATAGATAAATAAACATTAAAAAACAGAGCAGGGGGTTGGTGCTGGGTGGCTCAGTCGATTAAGCATCCAACTTTTTTTTTTTAATGTGTATTTGTTTTTGAGAGGGAGAGACACAGAGCTTGAGTGGGGGAGGGGCAGAGAGAGAGGGAGATGCAGAATCTGAAGCAGGCTCTAGGCTCTAAGCTGTCAGCACAGAGCCAGATGTGGGGCTCGAATGCATGAACGGTGAGATCATGACCTGAGCCAAAGTCAGATGCTCAACCGACTGAACCACCCTGGTGCCCCAAGCATCCGACTCTTGATCTTAGCTCAGGTCATGATCTCATGGTTTCATGAGATCAAGCCCAACGTTGGGCTCTGTGCTGACAGCGTGGAGCCTGCCTGGGATTCTCTCTCACCTCTCTCTCTGCCCCTCCCCCACTTGCACTGTATCTCTTTTTCTCAAAATAAACATTAAAAAAACTTTTTTTGGGGCGCCTGGGTGGCGCAGTCGGTTAAGCGTCCGACTTCAGCCAGGTCACAATCTCGCACTCCGTGAGTTCGAGCCCCGCATCGGGCTCTGGGCTGATGGCTCAGAGCCTGGAGCCTGTTTCCGATTCTGTGCCTCCCTCTCTCTCTGCCCCTCCCCCGTTCATGCTTTGTCTCTCTCTGTCCCAAAAATAAATAAACGTTGAAAAAAAAAAAAATTTAAAAAAAAAAAAAAAAACAAAACTTTTTTTTTTTTTTTTAAATAAAAGTTAAAAAAAGAAAAGCTGGTGTTTAACGGCTCTACTTGGGATTTAAGAGCAAATGCTTGGCAATGAATAGATGAATGAATGCATGCATGCTTGGCAAACTGCTATATCTGAATGGAGACTGGAATTAAGTGAGTCTCTTCTATACCATCTAATAAGAGCTCCAGTGAATGCACCGAATTCATGACGGTAGTTAACTGTTTAGCAGACCGATTATAGGTTTAGTATGTTGTGTGAATTACTATTCTCCAGACCTTGTTTTGCTTTCTTCTTACACTTTTACTATTTCTCTCACCTGTTTAGGTTATTTTTTGCCGTCTCATTGGACTGGAGGTAATGGCATCATTGTCTCGCATTCACGTGATGATGTTTTTCTGCATTTTTTCCATAGGAGGAAGAGCTGCGCAAAGGTGGAGATCCCAAATATGCCCACTTGAATATGGATCTGCATGTCTTCATTGAAGTCTTTGGACCCCCATGTGAGGCTTATGCTCTTATGGCCCATGCTATGGAGGAAGTCAAGAAGTTCCTAGTACCAGTAAGGAATCCCACATTCTATATCTTTGAGCGAGAACTGGGATCTAGTGTTGTTGCTAAGGCAGGGGTTCTTAATCATGATCTCTGCATAATCATGATCTCTGAAATTGCATATCAAATTCTACATTTATGTTCACTTTTCTGCGGTAGTCTGTTAGTTGTACCTAGTTCTTAAAGCACTGTGCCCCAAACCCACTCTACCCTTTAATATGGTTTTAGTTATATAGCAGTATCTGTTGTCAGTATTTTGAGTCCACAGTGTGTCTGGCATTTTAACATCTGGTTAAAAAAGATTGAACAGAGTCTTCACTGAGCTAAGTGTATTGATACTAGTGTGGAACCAGGAGGTGATGATGATAAAATGGCTAAGATGGTCGTAAACCCCCCTGTACTCAAGGAATTATGTTCTAGACTCTAGAAAGTGTAGAGGGTTAACTAACAGCAAGAAGCTTCTAACATCCAGTGTTAATGGATTAAATTTTGACCTAGGTACATTCAGGACTCTTTCTCCCGGAGGAATTTACTTACATAGAGTTTGATTTGAAAGAGGCATGATTGTTAACAGGCTCGACTATCGATGATATTAAACACATTGGTGTGCATCTCTCCTTCTGGAATGTAACAGGCCCAGGAAGAGTTGGGACAGACCAAGTTACCTGTCTTGCATAATTATTACCATGTGGTCAGAGGGTCCATTCTTTGAATAAGTAGAAAATGGTGTGATTCTTGCCTTTCAGCAAGTCCTGCTAGTTGTCAGAGTTAACATACTACAGTTGAATATTTAATGACCAAGGATGAATCTGGAACCTTAGGAAGCATTGAAATACTATTAACTAGAATTGGGTAAGCATCACGTTTGCATCACTAAAACTAAGAGGAGTTGAGATACAGTTCTTGGTTTTCTTGTGTACGTAAAGTGAGGAGTTGGAACTAGACGTGGTGTCAGCAGGTGTGAGAATAAGTAGAGCAAAAATTTACAGGCAGTGTGTACCTATAATGTCGAGCTCCACGAAGTCCAGCCCCGTCTCAGATGTCTCAGCAGCGGCTTTGCTTCCAAGTACCTCCTCTTCGTTAGAATGTTTAAACACAAAACAGCCAATTTAAAATATCCGAGAGAAAAAAGAGCCGGTAAATTTTCCCTCGATGGAGTTCTTTTTACTCGTTTTGAGGTGTTCTATTGAAGCATCCTAAGCCACCCGGTTTCTGAAGGAATAGGGGGAATGCCAGTCTCCTCTTGATCCTTGGTCTCAGCATATTTCTCAAAAGGGGTAGCTTTACAAGGCTTTCGTGTAAGTGGATCTTCTGAAAAGATGCCTGCCAGGCAGATCTGGGTTTCCTCAGCCAGAAGAATCTAGGCACGTGGGCTGTCATTGGTCATTTGACTCTCCTGTGTGGGTCTCAAGCGTCAGTAATGTGTAAGGTAGGAAGGAGGTGAAGATTAAGCGGGGGGCATCTCTGTGGTAACTAGAATCATCTATTCTCGAAGCTCTGTCCACCTGGGATATATAAAAAAGCATGGAATGTTAAAACTGAATGGCTCTCATCAGGAAATATTGAAAAGATATGCAAATGGCATTTGACTCAGTTCTTCTCTCTTGTGAAGACAAAAAAGTGACCCTAATTTTGCATCCATGACCAGAGCCTCCGTTTTCCCCTTAGAACCATTAACTGTACCAGAGAGGCTTCCTGGTACAGTAGGAAGAGCACTGGACTGGGACCTTTATCTGCGTCATCTTGGACAAGTTATTATTTCACTTTTCTGAGCCTCAGGTTCCTTGTTCATCCCAAACATTTGTTAAGTATCTGGTAGGTGCCTAATACTATGCTTGGGTCTGAAGTTACAAAAATGGCTCCTTTCTCACAATCTAGTGAGAAAGACAGACAATTCTAAAATGACGTGGTAAGTGCTTGGGTAGGGAAAATACACAGTGCTGTAGAAAAAGAGGAGGGAGTGGGGGTAGCATCAAAGAAAGTTTTTCAAAAGAGGTAGTATTTTAGATTAAGTCTTGTAAGAGTAAGTTTGAGTGTTTCAGGTGGACAAAAAAAGGCAATATAGTCTGATGATTCAAAGCCTAGATTTGCGAGACAGGTAATTTCTGAATTCATACCGAGTCTGCCACTTACTAGCTCTATATCCTTAGGCTGGTGGCTTTATATGCCCTGATTCTGTTTCCCAACTGTAAAATGGGAAGATCTGCCTACTTAATTCAGGGTTATCTTGAAGATTAAACTGCAGAATCTATAGAGAGCTTATTATAAAGTGCCCAATGCATAGAGCCTATCTAATGGTAGTGGTTCTAGGAAAAGGAAGCTATTTGTACGAATGGATGTACAAGTATGCCAGGTTCTGAACGACAAGTTATTTTACATGGCTTGAAAGGAGGTTGTCCATGGAGAGTGGATGGAAGTGATCTTGAGAGCTAGGTAGGGACCAGTGATGAAGAGCTTCAGCTGAATAATGAGGGGGTCTGCCATCAGGACTTTCCTCGAAGAGGTGACAGGTAGGGTGCCATTTGACTTCAGAGAATGCATGACCTGAGTCTTCATCCAGGCATTCAGATCTGGTCTTAGGATCCAAGGCTTATGTGGGCTGGACGACTTCTCAGCAGAAGGTGGAGATATAGCACAGTACTCCTCATTATCTTTCATTTGCAGGATATGATGGATGATATCTGCCAGGAGCAGTTTCTAGAGCTCTCCTACTTGAACGGAGTACCGGAGCCCTCTCGCGGACGTGGGGTGCCAGTGAGAGGCCGAGGAGCGGCACCTCCTCCTCCACCTGTTCCCAGGTAAAAATAATGGAGATGACTAGAAACAGGATGTAAATTTGACTGCCAGTAGCATCTCTCTCTTAGTGGTGCTCCAGCTTAGAAGGGGGCCTCAGGATTTGTACCATCAAGAGTGGAATAGTAGATGTTGGCACTTTGGTCATAGTCAAGTGCAGCTGTCCTGCTGAAACTTTTGCTTTTTTAATTTTGGACAGTTCTAGCATTTTCAAAATGGTCTCTGACTTTAGAATTTTACCTGTGACTGACCTTTAATGGAGTGTTCAGACTTCCCAAAGTAGTAGTCCGCTGATGAGACATTCACAGGTCCACTGTGGGACTGGGTCCTTTACCCACTCATACATTCCTGTGTGTTGTAATAATAGTCGATTTAAGGCATCGTGAAATCTGAACATTAAACTAACCTATGTTTTAAAAGCTCTATTTAAAGTAAATTTTCCAGGGCGCCTGGGTGGTTCAGTCCAACTGAATGTCCATTGAATGTCTGACTCTTGATTTCGGCTCAGGTCATGATCTCACAGTTTGTGAGCTTGAACCCCGTGTGGCCCCATGTTGTGCTGTCAGCACAGACCCTGCTTTGGGATTCTCTTTCTCAGTCTCTCTCTGCTCCTCTCGTGCCCTCACGTGTGCGCGCTCTCTCTCTCTCTCTCAAAATAAATACTTTTTTTTTTTTGTTTTAAGTTTATCCTTTAAAAACATAAAAATAAATTCTCCTTCGCAGGGGCCGTGGTGTTGGACCACCTCGGGGGGCTCTGGTGCGTGGTACACCAGTGAGAGGAGCCATCACCAGAGGTGCCACCGTGACTCGAGGAGTGCCACCTCCACCTACAGTGAGGGGTGCGCCAGCACCAAGAGCGCGGACAGCAGGCATCCAGAGAATACCTTTGCCTCCACCCCCTGCACCAGAAACATATGAAGAATATGTAAGAAGTTTGAACAATGTGCCATTTCCCAGTACCTAGAAGGTTGCCAAAGACAGTTGAATGACAGGACCTAGGCCCTTAACATAGGTGGCAGGGACTGCCTGTAAGATCTGGAGTCTGCTCTCTTGTAGTGACTGTAACACTACGAGAAGATTTTTCCATTTTAAGCGTGGTTTACTATGTGTGAATAGATTAAACAGGAAATAGGCTGTGCCTTGATATATACAGTGTTTTACTAAGGGGTTTTTTCACTAGTTACTACTGATAATGCTGAAGTTCAACTTTTTACCTTGTTTCCTGCCCACATGTTTGGTTTGGTTGGTAGTCCAGTTTTGTTTCATTTAAAAAGAAAATAACCCTTTCTCTCTCAGCCATTCCACAGTGGGTGTTAATTTTGGAGGGAAATCCCGCATTCTATTAATCCAGAAGCCTGCCATACTCCCATGGGATGTAATTACCTCCCCTACTCTGTGTGATTCTGACTTTCGGTATCCTTTTATTTGTTCTAGGGATATGATGATACATATGCAGAACAGAGTTATGAAGGCTACGAAGGCTATTACAGCCAGAGCCAAGGGTGAGTAAGGCAACAGAAGTGCCATTTCGTGTCCTAGGGATGGATGGAGGGAGCTGGAGCAACAGAGATTTAGGAAGCACACATCTAGGGAGCGATGTGGCTTCTGTTTGGAGGGTATCTCCTTTGCTTTCCATGTCAGTAAGGCACACGGATCTGTTTCATTTAGATAACTGTGAATCTTATGGTGTAGAATCTGGAAATAGCAGATGGAAAATTCCTGAGCCGTGACCACATGGAAATAAAGGGAAAATGCCTTTAAAATTGTTTTGATTTATTATTTAAAACTATCACAGCCACATTAAAGGTGCATTAAAGTTTAAAAGGAAGCTAGAATCCCACTACCATAAGTGAGGTTATTTTCTGCACTTTTCTTAAATAACGTTTTTTGTGTATATGCATTGTATCTGTGATTGATTGTAAGTGTCTCATAATTCTACAATGGGGACAGAACAGCATGTTTGTGTATTCTTTTCCAGTGAGTCCTATAAATGTGTGTTTGTGTGCACTGTGATTAAGAGGTCAGTTTAGAATTTTGGTTTTTCACTTTATGTGGTATCCATTTTTCTCTGCTATTGTCATTTTTTTATAAATGCATAGCGCATACATGTTTTGGAAGTATTTTCTGGTTTGGAGATGGAGCAGAATTAGCGTTTTCCTGTATTCTACATGTAGTAGAATGACTGAGATGTGGGGGAAGTGAAACCAAAACAGACTTAACTCTCGAGCTCTCTAACACTCTGTCTTTGACTTTCAGGGATTCAGAATATTATGACTATGGACATGGGGAGGTTCAAGATTCTTATGAAGCTTATGGTATGTCTTTATTTCCGTGGTGGGCAGAATGTGCAAGTAAGTGCCAGGGAGAGTGCTGGTGACTGGATTATTGGGGGTCCGCCAGTCACCTAAGGAGAAGACTTCAGAAAGCTGAGATGTTGGAGATGTGACAATAGCAGTGCTGCTCTTACTTAAATTGTGTGGTGTGCCATAGAAAGAGGAGCTCTTAAGGTGAGATGGGGTTACTGTTACTCTTGGAAAGTTAAGCGGATGTCTTAAACTAGGGCCCAGGTCCAGCTTGGCCTGGTTGGAACAGCAGACTTTTAAGCCAGTGTTGATCGTTTTCTACTTCAGGTCAGGAGAGATGGCTAGGCCTAAGTCATGTTGCAGGGCCTTTGCTGCTAGTGCTTAGGCCACATTGGTAGATAACAAGAACTTCATCGTATTTAGCTTTATTCTCCAGCCCCACTTTGTTTTTTAAGAACAGTATTAGCTCTCATCAAAACGAATCTATGTAGAGGAAATGTTAGTTGAAGGGGAGCTAGATGGCAAGTAGCTGGCCAGGGCAGGTTGGATGCAAGAATAGTGCCTGTCAGTCTCAGATGTGAGGCCTTAGGGGCTGGAGCCAGGTCAGGGCAATACTGGCACCAAGCTCCTTACTGGCTTGGAGACACATCAGGTCAGTCCTTGATCCCAAGAGAGCTATAGAGGCTGGAATGGCAGCAGGACCAAGCTGTCTTCCCTGAGGTTTAGTTGAAAACACATTGCTCAAGAGTGTCCTCAAGAGCCAGTTATGGCCCTGGGTTAATGGGCCCCATAGGGAGTGCCATGTGGCAGTGGGTGCAGAGAGAGCAGCCTTTGAAATGCAAGGTATTTTCAGCATACCTGAGGGAATTCCAGAGTCCTTGGCAAGGGGCTCATCAGTTGACAGGTCATCTTAACAGACTAGTTAACAGTCTCCCCTTACCCCTTGTTGAAAAGAAGGGGTGGGGAGCCTTTTCGAGCTGAGACCAGCTGAGCTTAATTCTTCAGCACAGTATGTAGTAGCCAGTCAGTTGCTTGCCCAGGGAAATAGTTTTTACCAGTTCTCACTAAATGGTACTGGACAGTTGCCATCGGTAACACTGCACCGCTCTGCTCGCATGCCACTATTTAGAAGGGCGGTGGGATTGCCCTAGGGTATTTCCCTCCATCGGCGAGACAGTACAATGGGGCCTCTGTATGTGTTTGACTAAATTACATTTCTGTTTTGCCAGAGAAGAGACTGGACTGAAAGAGGCAGGCTGCCTCTTTTGCTCCTGGTATGAAGTTGCCACAGTTAATCTGTTACGATTTCTGCGTTTATAAACAGAATTAGAAAAATAAACCGTCTTGTTGGTACCAGAAGCCACTTGGAAAGTGATGGATGTGCCTATTACCCTAAGGGTATAAACAAGCTTAGATAGGATTCTTTGGGACTTTAGATCCACATAGAGGTTTGAGACCTATAGTGATGGAGGCTCTTATTTGTGAATGCAGGCAGCTGGAGAAATACTTCAGGGATGAACTGGCTTGGGTAAAGTATGGGGGCGAGTGGGAAGAATAAGCTCATAGACACAACTCTTTTTCCTAAAAGGTCAGCTATAGAAGTAAGTGATACCTCCCTCGGGCTTTTCCCTGTGACAAAGGAAAACCATTTGAGGATGTCAACCATGGTGTCTGGCTTCTCTGGGCTATTGCCTAAGAAAGAAAATAGTGAATTCTCTTCATCAGTGCTATAAACACATTCTGTTGTACTTCCCTCCACCAGAGCAGTGGACCAGCTCTGTTGGTGAGGAGGCCTCATGAAATGTGGCCCTTGTTTGCTTCTCCCAGAGAGCCAGAGGACACGCCTCAACAGGGATACCTGACTTGCTGTTGGAAAGGGAGCTGCCTACTTCCATTCTGAAAGACTTCCCAAAGTTGCCATGTTACCTGAGGCTTTCTGCCAAATTCCTTTGGGAACAGGAAAAAGGGCGTCGTGGACCCACTGAGACTGATTTTTGTTTTACTGTCTTGAGTAAGGTGTCGGGTTTATCCAGGTATTGGGTTATCCTGGAGTAGAGATCATGTTGCCTTGGAGAACCTCTTTGCTGTAGATGACTCCAGGTCTTTTCTGAGCTGTTTCTCGTCTGCCCACTCCAAATTGCCCTACAGCTGGAAAATGAACTAAACTGTTCAGGAGGTCCAAGCAGAGCAAAAAAGCAAGGACCACTGGGAGGTGGCATGCCACTGGAAGCGAAGTAGTGTTTCTGGTGATCTTTACCATATACTCTACTCCTGCTCATCCCAAGATGCCAGTGGCATGTGGTTTATTAAACTGTTCTTGCTTTCCCCACAGGCCAAGACGACTGGAATGGGACCAGGCCGTCGCTGAAGGCCCCTCCAGCTAGGCCAGTGAAGGGAGCATACAGAGAGCACCCATATGGACGTTATTAAAAACACACATGAGGGGAAAATATCAGTTATGAGCAAAGTTGTTACTGATTTCTTGTATCTCCCAGGATTCCTGTTGCTTTACCCACAACAGACAAGTAATTGTCTAAGTGTTTTTCTTCGTGGTCCCCTTCTTCTCCCCACCTTACTCCATTCTTAACTCTGCATTCTGGCTTCTGTATGTAGTATTTTAAAATGAGTTAAAATAGATTTAGGAATATCGAATTAATTTTTTAAGTGTGTAGATGCTTTTTTTCTTTGTTGTTTAAATATAAACAGAAATGTACCTTTTATAATAAAAAAAAGAAGTTGAGTAAAAAAAAAAAAAACACAAACCTGTTAGTTTCAAAAGTGACATTGCTTGCTTTAAAGGTTCTGAAGTTTAAGGCTTGTTAACTTTCTCTTAGTTTTGATTTGAGGCATCCCGTAAAGTTGTAGTTGCAGAATCCCAAACTAGGCTACATTTCAAAATTCAGGGCTGTTTAAGATTTAAAATCACAAACGTTAACGGCAGTAGGTGCCACCATGTAAAAGTGAGCTCAGACGTCTCTAAAAATGTTTCCTTTAAAAGCACATGGCGGTTGAATCTTAAGGTTAAATTTTAATATGAAAGATCCTCATGAATTAAATAGTTGATGCAATTTTTAACGTTAATTGATTTAAAACAACAGCAACAACAAAATTAGGTTTGTAAAACTGACTTTTTCATTATGTGGGTTTTGAAATCTAGCCCCAGACATACAGTGTTGAGAGATACTTAGCGGGGAGTACGATTTGAAAAGGTTGATTTGGGGAGAGGGGCTGGCCACCTGGATTGAATTTGATGCAGAGCTTTTTAGCCATGAAAAACCTTTCAATAGTAATACTAATAATTAAAATTTCAGTATTTAAAAAGACAAAGTGTTTTGTCCATCTGAGATTCTGCACTCCATGTAAAGCTCACTTGGACACTTAGAGCCACAAGCTGATGATTTTTTTTAAGTTGACAGTTGTCAATATTGAACTGTTCCCAAGGTAGTTAGTGAAGTATGTCTCAACACTAGCATGATATAAAAAGGGACACTGCAGCTGAATGAAAAAGGAATCAAAATCCACTTTGTACATAAGTTAAAGTCCTAATTGGATTTGTACCGTCCTCCCATTTTGTTCTTGGAAGATTAAATGCTACATGTGTAAGTCTGCCTAAATAGGTAGCTTAAACTTATGTCAAAATGTCTGCAGCAGTTTGTCAATAAAGTTTAGTCCTTTTTTAATCAAAGTAAATGTGATGAATTGTCATTTTTTTTGGGTGGACAATAAAATAGTTTTCTCTTTCAAATAAACTTAAATTAATTCTAAAGTTAATGGGCTTGTTAAAAATTTGGAGACATTCTTAAAAGTGGTGGGGGGGATTTTATTTTAAGTTTACCAAAAAAAAGTTTATCGAGTTGTTAAGTTTTAGTTTAAAAATAACCAAAGCTTTTTCACCCCCTGGAAGTTGTTGACAGCAGTTTTATCCCTCCTATATCACAAGCTCTAATTTCTGGAGAGAAAAAACCCAACTGAGCCGAAACTTGGATTGGTTTCCATACATAGGCCTCAGTATTTAAAGTGCCAGCCACCCTCGCTTGCACCTTCTGTAGAGCCCCCAGGTGGCCCTAAGAGTGACACCAAATAACCTCTGTGAGCTTGGAAAGAGCTAGCACCTGCCTTTAGATACGACCGTTCAGCAAACCCTGGGTGCCCTTAAGGGTTTCCCTTCCAGTCCCAGAAATGCTGTTGACAAATCAGCTGGGCTGGGGCAGGATCTGGCATGTTAGGCTGGCTCTGAACTCCCTCCTGAGAGACCAAGAGAGGAAATGATGGAATTGGTCGGCCCTGTTTCCACTCCTCTGTTAATTCTCGGGGTTCTCATGCCTTCCCTAAGGGAGCCACCTAAACTGCTCGGGGGTGAAAAATCCTCTTGTATGAAGTGCCAAGCTGCCTGCAGCAGTGCATGATGGACATTTTTTTTTCTTTTTAAAACACACCAACAAAAAAATGTATTTGTAGATTGTGATAAAGTGTAAATAACTGAATTTTCAACCATGGTTTGAAGTCAGCTTTCAGGGCATTATGTCTTGTTTTGATGAAAAGAGATCACTCTATACCCCCCTTTTTAAAGGAAAATTATCGCAAGAGAATCAGGATGTGTAAAGCTAACATGCATCGCAAAAAACCAAAGGTAACATAAATGTCTGATTTTAATAGCACATATTTCTCTTTTACATAAACTGTGACAGCAACTTGCATAAACAATTCTTTAGCTGTTAATTTTAATGTTAAAACTTTGCAAAACTTGTTTAATAAAAATAGCTGTAAAAAGAAAAACCATATGCTGCCGCATAAATTAGCCATAACTCTTAATAATCCTGCCCATCACAAGTGAACTGTAATGTAACCTGGGCACAAAGTCTGACATCTTAAATGACACATTGTAAAATTTCAATGAATGTAGATTAGACCTGCTGCTCCCCAAAGTCAAGCTTTCTGCTCAGCTATTTAAAAATGTACAAGGATGAGCCCCTATAGGTCCCCATATTGATATTCACAATGAAATGTTACTTAAAATTTCTTTAAAGTTGCATGTTTCTCTCCTGTAATGTGTAAACTGCATGCAGGATCTCTATCTTTTATTTTGTATGTCTTTAAAACTTCCTCTTCAAAAGACTGACCTCTTACTTCTCCATTTTCAGGTGATTGAAAACTCCTGAGGCATTTCCTGGAGTAGAATGGGTAGTGAAGACCCATGTCAGGTAGGTTAAGGTGATTTCTGCTAAGGATGTGGGACTTTTATCCTAACTATAAAATAGTTTTGCCAGGCGGTGGCCTGGAAGGTGATCAGTGGGCACGCTTTTCTTGCCTGTCATCCGTATCCTATTTACAACACGACTGTGTTTATATGTTGGTTTACGATCCATACTGAATTTACTTGTTATGATCGTAGTGTCCGCTTCTATTTATTAAATCCCACTCTATCCTGTCAATAACTTATGAGGTGGGGCAGTGTTTCATTTGGAGTTCATTGGTTACAAGCAACAAAGTGACTAGATAATGTAAATAAAAGGGTATTTATTAGAAATGTGTTAGGGCTCCAGATTTAGTGTGAAGGCTAGAAAATCTGGCATGGGAACCAGATTGCAGAGAACTGGGACAGCAGTGGTAGATCATTGGAATGTTCTTGAAGACAGGACTAGCTATTTAGGTGCTATTGCTAGAATGAATGAACTCTAGCTGTGTTTGTTTGCTTTCTCCCTTGAGATTCAAGTTCTAGGGAGGGAATGTGAGACTGTATTAGCTTGAGTCACATGTTCATTCTTTACCAGGATGTGGGAAGAAAAAACTAATTATGCAAAAGGAAGCCAGGGTGGTGTTAGGAAAAAGGAACGGGTGCTGGGAAGCCAAAAAACAATTGTCCAGTAATATTTGTATATTACAGAAGTAACTGAGACTTAATGAAGTTAAGTACTTCCCAGAGTCATATAATTAGTATGGCTAGTAATCGAGCCCAAGTTTGTTGCCAGAACCTAACATCTTAACTCTCTATATTATACTGCTTTTAATCTAAGGAAAGAGGTATTTCTCACCCTGAGGAGACCCTCAGAAGGGATAGTGTGGCATAGTAGAAAGGATATGAGACAATGACAAAGAGAGTTGAATCTCCAAGCTGTCTTTGTTAAGTGACCTGACACAAACCACTTATTTCCAAATCTAGGGAGGAAGATGGTGATAATGTACACCTTAGAGTGGTTGGCAAACTGAATGAGTTTTAGTATGTATAAGGCCAATCAATTTGGTGTCCTATATATAGTAAATATTGGTGTTCTGGAAGAAAGGTTAACCCCCTGATTTGGGTAGGCGAGGGCTCCGGCAACTGAGCAAGCCTTCCTGCGGATTGAAGCTGTCGAGGAGCTAGGTGGATGATTCATCCCTCTGTTCCCAAGAGAGTTGTTAAGGTTAAGAGGGCACTGAAGGGAAAGGACCAAACTAGGTAGGCCAAAGGCATGTACAGCCTTTGACGGTGATATCTGCCTTCTTGGGAGATCATGTCTTCCTGACCTGCTTCTCCCAGGAGCCTCTGAGGTCTGGAGACTCCAGAAGACCATGTGTGTTGGTCATGGTTCTGGGCACCTAGGAAGTCCTAAGTCTGATATTGATTACATGAATGGCAAGGCAATTTTAGGGGAAAGTCCCTGAATACAGAGAATTAGTCTTGACTCTTCCCTAGGGTAGTCTTCAGAGCAGAATTGGGGGGATGCTTCTTTCTTCATTTGGCCTACAATTTGTGCCTGGAAAAACAGGTTTTTATTGTTGGCAGATCTGGATCTGCAGCAAGTGGTCTGCTTTTTCTGAGTTTGTAGCTTAGTCAGTTAGTCCCAGTGTTTTCTATAGCTTTCTGTCACTACCTGTGAATTTTTATTATTACAGTCCTGTAAGCTTTAGATAAGCCAGGCAGGATTGGGGACCTATCCTGAGTCTGCTTCATCATTTATCTCTGTTTTGACGAAAACAAAACTTTTAATCCCTCTCTGGGCCTCAATAAAGTTGATAATAGTAGTTAACATCACTGTGTGATAATATCCTAAGCAGTTAATAAGAATTATCTCATTTGGTCTTCTTTTTTTTTTTTTTTTTTTTTTTAAACGTTTATTTATTTTTGAGACAGAGACAGAGCATGAACGGGGGAGGGTCAGAGAGAAGGAGACACAGAATCTGAAACAGGCTCCAGGCTCTGAGCCGTCAGCACAGAGCCCGACACGGGGCTCGAACTCAGGGACCGCGAGATCATGACCTGAGCCGAAGTTGGCCTCTCAACCGACTGAGCCACCCAGGCACCCCACATTTGGTCTTCTTTACCTTTCTCTCTTAACTGTTATAAAACTTGAGTAACATAAAATTTACCATTTTAACCATTTTTTTTTAAGTTTATTTCTTTATTTTGAGATAGGGGAAGAGTGCATGTGTGCGCACATGTGCAAGGGAGGGGCAGAGAGAAAGAGAGGAAGGGAGAAAATCCCAAGCAGGCACCACGCTGTATGCATGGAGCTGGACATGGTGCTTGATCCCACAAACTGTGAGATCATGACCTGAGCCGAAATCAAGAGTCAGTCACTTAATTGACTGAACCACCCAGGCGCCCCATTTTAACCATTTTGAAGTGTACAGTTTGGTGGTTTTTAGAATATCCACAATGCCGTGCAACTATCACCACTATTTAATTCCAGAAAATTTCCATTACCCCAAAAAGAAATCCCATACCTGTTAGCAGTCACTCCCAATTCCCCTCTCTCCCCAGCCCCTGGCAACCACTAACCTACTTTTTGTTTCTATGGATTTGCTTCTTCTGGATGTTTCACATAAATGGAATTACATAATATGTGCCTTTTGTGATAGGCTTCTTTCACTTTGCATAATATTTTCAGGGATCATCCATGTATCATTACAGCATGTATCATTACTCTTTTTTTTTTAATGTTTTTATTTATTTTTGAGACAGAGAGAGACAGAGCATGAGCACGGGAGGGGCAGAGAGAGAGGGAGACACAGAATCTGAAGCAGGCTCCAGGTTCTGAGCTGTCCCCACGGAGTCCGACGTGGGGCTCGAACTCACAGACCGTGAGATCATGACCTGAGCTGAAGTCTGATGCTTAACCGACTGAGCCACCCAGGTGCCCCTGTATCATTACTTTGTACTAGTGATAGGAAGCATACTACTTCCAAAAGCAACCCATTTCATTTAAGACCGCTGCAAGTATTAGAAGTGTTCCCTCACTTTGAATGAGTCACTCTGGTAACTTATACTGGTTCTACCTTGGACACCTGAAGAAATAGCCTGTCAAGCACTTGAAGATCCTTTTCATTCGTGTTTCTTTTCCAGTTCCAGAAGGTTTTTTTTGTTAGACTTCCTAGATCTGATTTTCAAGAACTAGTAATTTGGATTTTATGTGCTGGCAGTTGTTGGGTTTTTTCATTTTGTTTTTGTTTTTTTGTTTTAATGTTTATTTTTGAAAGAGAGAGAGAGAGAGAGAGAGAGAGAGAACGTTGAGTAGGGGAGGGGCCGAGAAAGAGGAAGACACAGAAACCGAAGCAGGCTCCAGGCTCTGATCTGTCAGCACAGAGCCTGATGCGGGGCTTGAACTCACAAACGTTGAGGTCATGACCTGAGCTGAAGTCAGACACTTAACCGACTGAGCCACCCAGGCACCCCTATACTGGCAGTTAATGTTTACTCAGATCAGTATTAGTCCCTGTAAAACCTCTGCTGCAAGCCGAATGCTGCCCATAAGCCTACCAGTTTACAGCCTCTGGTTAGCTTCTATTAATACAAATTAAAAGACATGTTAGGATTATTGAGATATCATATGGAGATGTGATCCCCTATTGAGAATCACATGGTTGTGATTCACCCATTTAAAGTGTACAGTTCAGTGGTTTTTAGTATATACAGGATTGTACAGTCATCACCACATTCAGTTTTAGAGCATGTTTATCACCCCCCAAAAAGAATTCCCATGCCTCTTAGCCATCTCCCCCATCCACTTGCCTTCCCCAGCCCTAAGCAACCACTCATGTACTTCCTACCTCTGTTGACTGGCCTGTTCTGGACATTTCGTGTAAATGGAAGCATACAACATGGGATCTTTTTTGACTGGCTTCTTTCACTTAGCATAATGTCTTCAAGCTCCATCCATGTCGTAACACGTATTAGTACTTTATTCCTTCTAAATTTTTTTTTTCAACGTTTTTATTTATTTTTGGGACAGAGAGAGACAGAGCATGAACGGGGGAGGGGCAGAGAGAGAGGGAGACACAGAATCGGAAACAGGCTCCAGGCTCCGAGCCATCAGCCCAGAGCCTGACGCGGGGCTCGAACTCACGGACCGCGAGATCGTGACCTGGCTGAAGTCGGACGCCCAACCGACTGCGCCACCCAGGCGCCCCAATACTTTATTCCTTCTAATGTCAAATACTGTTCCATTGAATGTATATTGCACTTGTTCTTTATCCATTCACCCACCGATGGACATCTAGGTTGTTTCTGTTTTTTAGTCATAGTGAAAAATTCTGTGGGGCGCCTGGGTGGCTCAGTCGGTTATGTGTCCGACTTAGGCTCAAGTCATATCACAGTTCATGAGTTTGGGCCCCACATTGGGTTTTGGCAGCATGTGGAGCATGCTTGGGATTCTTTCTCTCTGTCTCTCTGTCTCTGTCTCTGTCTCTCTCTCTCTCTCTCTCTCTTTCTTTTTCCTTTCCCTACCCTGCTTGTGTACTCTCTCAACATAAATAAACTTTAGGGGCACCTGGGTGGCGCAATAGGTTAAGCATCCACTTTAGCTCAGGTCATGATCTTCCATTCGTGGGTTCGAGTCCCGCTTTGGGCTCTTTGCTGACAGCTCAGAGCCTGGAGCCTGCTTTGGATTCATTCATTCTCTCTCTGTCTCTCTGCCTCTCTCTCTCTCTCTCAAAAATAAGCATTTAAAAATAATAAATAAACAAACAAACTTCAAAAAAAATACTGGGCACCTGTGTGGCTCTGTTGGTTGAGCATTGGACCAGCTCAGGTCATGATCTCATGGTTCATAAGTTCGAGCCCTGCATCAGGCTCACTGCTGTCAGCGCTAAGCCCACTTCAAATAATCTGTCCCCTTCTCTCTCTGCCCCTCCCCAGCTCGTGCTCTCTCTTTTAAAACTAAGCATTTTTTTTTTTTTAAATACTGTTCTGGGCATTAATGTACAAGTTCTGATGTGGACATATGTTTTCAGTTTCTTGCACGTACACCTAGGAGAGGAATTGCTGGGTCAGACGGCAGCCCTTTGCTTAACTGTTGGAGGGACTGCCAGAGGCTGCACCATGTTCCCACCAGCAATGTATGAAGTTTCAAATTTCTCCACCTACGCTTGTTATTTTCTGCTGTGTTTATTGTAACTATCCTGCTGGCCGTGAATTGGTATCTCATTGTGGTTTTGATTGGTACCTTCCTTAATGAGTAATATTGTTGAGCATCTTTTCCTGTGCTGATCCCCTATTTGTAGGTCTTTTGTGGAGAAATGTCTATTGAAATCTTCTATCAATTTTCACATGGGACTATCTTTTTATTATTAAATTGTAAGTTCTTTATATGGTCTGGTGCTAGACCCTTGTCAGATAGGTGATTTGCAAGTATTTTTCTCCCATTTCATGGGTTATCATTTTATTTTCTTTGGTTGTTTTGTTTAATTCTGTTTTAAGTAGGCTCCATGCCCAACGTGGGGCTTGAACTCACAACCCTGAGATCAAGAGTCTCATGCTCTACAAAATGAGCCAGCCACGCACCCTTCTCTTTACATTCTCTGAACCACAAAAGTACCATTTTGATGGAAGTCCGAATTACCTATTTTCTTTTGTTGCTTGTGCTTTTGCTGTCATAGATAAGAAGCCACTGTCTCATTCAAAGTTCCAAAGATTTATACCTATTTCCATCTAGTTTTATTTCATACGTTTAGGTCTGTCGCCCATTTTGCATTAACTTTTGCATATGGTGTGAGGTGGGAGTCTCATATTCATTCTTTTGCATGTGGATATCCAGTTGTCCCAGCATCATTTATTCAAAAGACTGTTTTTCCCCGTTGGATGATCTTGGCACCCCTGTCCATACTGGCACACCAATTGACCACAGCGATATAGATCTGCTACCTTTTAAAATATGTATTACTGGGGCGCCTGGGTGGCGCAGTCGGTTAAGCGTCCGACTTCAGCCAGGTCACGATCTCGCGGTCCGGGAGTTCGAGCCCCGCGTCAGGCTCTGGGCTGATGGCTCAGAGCCTGGAGCCTGTTTCCGATTCTGTGTCTCCCTCTCTCTCTGCCCCTCCCCTGTTCATGCTCTGTCTCTCTCTGTCCCAAAAATAAATAAATGTTGAAAAAAAAAATTTAAAAAAAAAAAATAAATAAAATATGTATTAAAAGTTACTGATATAATTGGAGTAATTTCTGACAAATAGTAGCTACTCAATAAATAATAGCTGACTGGATTATTTTGGCATCACTAAAGGCTAATAGTCAGTCATGGGGCTAGGATTTGATCCCACATATGGATATCTCCAAACCCTGTCTTTACCCTGCGTTTATACTTCTGGCTGCTAAAGGGGAAAGGAGGCTAGCTATTCTAGCTGCCATGCCTGGCCATATGTAGTTCTTCCGAGGCTTAGAGGCTGTGCTCTGCATGCCCTTCCTTCCACTAGCAACATCCTTTGCTCCTGTCCCCATTTCTCTCCAGGGTTTCTGTGGAACCTCCAGGGTGTTCATGGCAATGACTGTTGCTGCTAAAGGAACACTCTCACCCTTTGTTACCTAGGGATACTACAGTTATTCAAGTAGCCTTAGGGTTTGTCCCTTCTTGCTTTCTCTCCCACCCCCTTCCACCCCGTGTCCCAAGCCAAGAATGAAGGTAAGGATGCTTCAGCAGCTGCTAGGGCTCTCTGGCCACCAAACATGAAACAGACTCAGACTGTGTTTTGTTTTAGGAACAGCAGCCTGAGAGTCAAGACCCAAAAGCCTCTTGCCTGCACATACACAGAGTTGCACTGTACCATGTGAATAGGGGAGTAGGGGTGGTGTGGTGGTAGATGTTTCACTGAGGTTTTTGAAACTTAAGTACTCCCTGCCTGGTCTCAAACCCCAAAGCTGTATGTCCCTCAAGGCTCACGGGCTCCGTCTTTCTGTGTTCTTGTGCCTTGTGAGAGCCTGTACAGGCTGCTATTTGCTGGCAGTGTTACTGTTAAGTAGTCATTTAAATTTTTCCTTGGTCTGGGGCACCTGGGTGGCCCAAGGGTCCGACCTTGGCTCAGGTTATGATCTTGCAGTTTGTGGGTTCGAACCCCACGTTGGACTCTGCTGACAGCTTGGAGCCTGGAGCCTGCTTCAGATTCTGTGTCTCCCTCGCTCTCTGCCCCTCCCCCACTCATGCTCTCTTTCTCAAAAATAAACATTAAATTTTTCCTTGGTCTGTTTCCATGCAGTGATCTTGACCCCACTTGGGAAGGGAAGGAGAAAGTGACATAGGGAAAATAAGCAGCTCTTCCTGGCTAAGGGAGGAGCTCTTAATTCTAATTTGAATGCCTCCTGTGTGTCCCTATTTGGTAAATGAGGCAGCTGATACTAGGAGAGGTGAAGTAATTTACCATCATTGCGTAGCAAGTTGTGGGGTGTGCCTCTCAGGATTTTTATATACTGAAGTCAATTCTCTATGCTGAAAGCACACTACTTCTGTAAGATGACACCATATTTCATTGATACTGAGGCCATTTTTTATAAGCTGTATCAAGTACTGCAAAGAAAGAAAAAATACTGCCAATTAAACCAACACAATAGTTTGTTTTCATATCAAGTGTAAGATGCATCCTGATTTCAGCTGTTAAAATCCGAAAAGAAAATGTATCTTAACTATTGCATTTTGTCAGTTCTAACATTTATTCTTTGCTATGTGTATGTATTACCTTATCCACCTATAAAGTAGCTATTATTGTCCCATTTTTACACAGTGATGAAACTGAGGCCCAGAAAAATTAGGTAACTTGTCCAAGGTCATGCAGCTGTTAAGTAGCAGAACTGGAATTCAAGCTCAAGCCGTCTGATTTCAGAGTCCATGATCAGTTTCAACTACTAGATTGTGCTGGAATTTTAAAAAGAGTTTTACTTGTCAGCTAGAACCATCTCAGCCTATACAGTATTCTCTATTCTGGAAAGAGGCTGCTTCTGCAGGCATATTATTGCTGCTGCAGTGAACATTGCTGAGACCACATAGGTCCTTATTCTGGCTGTTACAGGTCACGGGTCTCCATCAGTTTATAGTGTCTACGTTTCAGAAGCTCAGTCTAATGGAAGAGAATAAGTCTTCAATAGTCACGTAGTGTGTGGTTGTGCTCTGTTGCTGAACTGAATATCAAGGAGGCTGGGGGAGCTGTCCGAGAAGTCTTAGGGAGCATCGGAGAAGGGGAGTGACATTTAAGTCGAGTCTTAAAGGATAACCAAGAATTTGCCAGGCAGACAGATTCACCTAGCACCTTATTATGGCTTTAAACAGACTAATGTCAGTGCCTGCTGCCTCGAGAGGTAGTTTCACTAGCTTTGGAGCCTTAGGTGAGCTAGCCTCCCTGAGTCTCAGTTTCATCCTCTGCAAAATGAGAGGTTATCGTTTATTGAACAACATTGTTGTAAAGATTGAGTGAATGCCTGCAGAACGGTCAACGTGACCTGTAGTAAGCACCCAGTAAATGTTAACTATAAATAGAGGCTGGGCGAGTAGGTTACTGCCCATTTTGAAAAGCTAAATGTTAGGCAAAGAATTTGGTCTTCATTCTAAAGGTTAGGGAGCTGTTAAAGGCCTTGAGCATGAAAGTGACTTGAACACACCTGTGTTTGCAGTTGAGCCCAAGGTAGGTAAGAAAGGAAAGCAGAAGGGCAGAGTTTGGTAAAGTGGCACCATTTCTTTGCCAGAGAGTGAAGGGATGTTGTCCCCTCACCTTGCCTTCCTTCTGCTCTCCTCTTACCAGAAGCCTTTTGGTTCTTAACCTTTTTCAGAAAGAATAATCCTGTCTCCTCTCAGACGTTTGGGCTATTTGAGGGTGGGATGTTAGGCCTTTGCCACATGTTATGGGAGGCTTCCCACATCCTGTCCCTTTAACCCACCCTGTGAATTGGAGACGAGAACTCCGTCCCCTCTGATAGAAACTTCACTCTTAAGGAATGTTGCTTCCTCACTCTAGGACCTGAATGCCTGAAGTCTCTGCCTCCATTTTAAGCTCTTAATTCTAGGCTAACTCCACTGGAATTATCATATGCAGCGACCCACTTAATTCTCACAGACAACCCTGTGAAGCGGGGATTAGGCTGGGAAACTGATGGAGTCCGGGCTAGGATGACCAAAGGGCCCAAGAGCTGGAGTTGAGACCCATGTCTCTGCTCTTACTTAACTGCCTCCTGGTCTCTTCTCTGTACCTACAGTGGCCACCAGAAGATCCGCTTACACTGAAAGTAGTTCCCAGCTTTGGTGTACAGGATGGATACCCCGTGCTGTGTTTCCAGATTCGTGAAATTAAACGAATTGAATATTTCTAAGCCTTCCCTTTCTCTCTCCACAACCTTCACGTATCTCTTGCTCTCTGGATTAATAGTCATTGCATGTTTAAAGCTAGCAAGCATCTGATGAATATTTAATAACCTGAGCAGACAGGCTGGATACAGCTGTCTGAGACAGCAGCTGTTGGGGGGAAGGGGAGGAAGTGCACTGCCCTGCCTAACTACTTGTTCTTTTGTTCCCTGGGCTAGCTCTTGTAGGCTCCTTAGGAACAAAGGCCTATCTATGGTGGGCACTGCACCCTAGTCCTGTTGTGACCTGATTGCTCCCTGAGCTTCCAAGGAGGCTGCGTTCAGGCAGCAGACCAAACCTTGTGGGGATTGGGGAGGTTGGGGGGGGTGGGGGTGGGTAGTGAACAGATAAGTTCACTGACCTCTAAAAGCAATTTTCTGACCCCTGGGCTGAAAGTCGTCTCCTCTGTAACCTGTGCTAGCACGAGGGCGGAGGCCATGTTCTCATCCAGTGTTCCACCAGCTGCAGCTCTCCATTCTAAGAGGAGGGAGACTGTCTCTGGAAGGGACTTGGATTTCATAACTATGCTGCTGAGGGTCAGCTCCTTGACATTCCTTGACTGCACATAGCAGCTTCTCAGCAGTGGGTATACTGCTGTGGTGAGTCTTTGGCTGCTGTCTCAGGCAGGAGATGGGCAGCTAGGAACTTCTCAGACAGGGACACAAGCTATCCCAGTGCTTCTCCCCACCTACCCCCAGGGAGCTTGTTGCTACAAGGAGGCTCGTCATTTCCAGGGCAAACTTGGGGAGGATATGGAGCCTCCTGAAAAAAGCCAGCTCATTTGAGACGTGTCCAGGCAGAGTCTGAGACACAGCCAGGCCATCAGCCCCGATCAGTCACCTAAGTAGAACACGTTGCTAAGAAATTGGGACATCCTCCTGTTCTCAATACTGCATTAAGAAGCCTGTATGAGCTGTTGTTCCCTTGTTAACCTCTGGAGCCCACTTAGCACCTCAGTCTCTTCTCTCCAGACACTGTGGTGTGAGAACTTGAGATAGAAGAGTTTGGGTTTCAGATACAACTAATTCCTCTCAGGCTTTTGGCTCCTGCAGCCTTCATGCTTCCCATGCATGGCCAAGCTTTAGGTACAGAATGGACGCTCTCCGTTTCTTAGGCTCTCTGGGGTTGGAGTTCAGAAAAAAAGCTCTGCATCTGCCTTTGAGAAAGAGAAATACCTTGTGCTCTGATAGGATTCTTCATAAGCTTCTTTCCAGAGGTCAGTATAAATGGCCGCCCCTTTCCTTCATTTTATTAAAGGCATTAGCTGGGGTGCCTGGGTGGCTCAGTTGGTTGAACCTCCGTCCAACTCTTGATAATCGATTCAGGTCATGATGTGGGGTCATGAGATCAAACCCTGTGTCGGGATCCTCTCTCTCCCTCTGCCCCTCTCCTGCCTTGTGTGCACTTGCTCTCACTCTCTCTCAAATAAAAATAAGTGCATTGGCTGATATATATTATTATTAGAACACCTACTATGTGCTAGACACTGGAGATTCAGTGGCAAGTAAATAGGATAAAATTGGTCCCTGCCTTCACGGAGCTTATATTTCTCAAATATAAGTCTGTCCTCAAGACAGACACTAAACAAATATTAGCCTCCTAAATAACATACATCATCTCAGTTTTAACAAGGGCTATGAAAGGAAAGAACAAGGTGCTGTAAGGACAGACAACAGGTGCACTAGCCTAGCTTGGGGGTTTTCTTTAAAGAAACGATGTTTAAGCTGACATCTAAAGGAAGGGTTAGCTAAGCAGACGGTTTGGGTTTGCGAGAATGGTTTGGGGAAAGGATACACAGCACATTCTACCCAGAGGGCAGGTTTGAGGCGAGGTAGGAACCTGGACCTTATTTTGAGGCCGTCACTGAAGACCACTGAATCCAGGAGTGAGGTGTGGGGAGCAACATGATTAAATTTAAACATCACTTGCTGGGGCGCCTGGGTGGCTCAGTCGGTTAAGCATCTGACTTTGGCTCAGGTCATGACCTCACGGTTCATGGGTTTGAGCCCCGTGTCGGGCTCTGTGCTGACAGCTCATAGCCTAGAGCCTGTTGTGGATTCTGTCTCTCCCTCTGTGCCCCTATTCTGCTCGCACTCTGTCTCTATCTCTCAAAAATAATAAATAAACATTTAAAAAAAAAAAAAAACTTGCTCCTAAGTGGAGAGTGGATTATGGATTTTGAGGACCTGTTAGGAAACCTGATTTTAGTCCAGACAAGAAATGAGGAAGACCTATAATAGGGTGATAACTGAAAACGTAGAGAAGTGAATGGATCCAAGGACTTTCCAGAGCTACAATAAACATAGTTTGGTGCCTGATCAGATGTGGGAGAAGAGGACGTGATTAAGGAGGGTTCCTACTTCGCTGGCTGGAACGACCAACAGAGCGGGGGGTGCTATTTTTTTAAAAGAACAGGAGCGCTGCTGACAGGCTTTGGCACGAGAGCAGGGCCCTGCCCTGTGGTCCAGGCTTAGGATGTGTCTCTCCTGCAGATAACTCTGGGTATTTGGGGCTGTGAGGCCAGAAGAGATGGACCCCTGAGCTTAGGACCGAGGTGCTAACAGTAGCTGTAAGAAGATGCCTGTTTTCCTCATTCTCTTTCCTCCAAAGTCTTTAAAGAAAGCTCTTTATCATTTTCACATCTCTGGGAAAGCAAAACCCATTTCCCCTCTGTATAGCTGGAGGCCCCAAAGCTTGTATAGCTAAAGGCCTAGTGGTTTCAAAGCTTGTATAGCTAAAGGCCCTAGTGGTTTAGTTGATTCTGCCCTGAATCACTGAGCTCAGGCACAGCCAAGGAGGGGAGGTACATGAAGTGAGGCTCCATTTTCATTGCCTGACTAACAGCAAAAAGACAGTTCTTATAAGCTGTGGGCTCCTACTGCCTACCCATCTGTGCACCTAGAAACCTGTACTGAATGAAGTAACTAGAGTTGCGCTGTGGGATGAGGAGATTGTAAGGGAGGCAGCCTGGCCGAATGGGAGGCCAAGAAGCCCCCTGATAGGGTAGCTTCATGTCTCTTAATTTTCTACTTGTGTCTTTGCAGCGATCAGAGGACTCCGGAAACCAAGAGAGCTGCCTGCTGTGTCAAGGCTGGCCTGAGGGCATTTGCTGAGCACAGAGAAACCCAGGAGAGATCACCAGTCTTTTCCCACTCCACCTCTTGATCTGTCTGATTTGCCCACAGAAAGCCAGCCAGGATCCCCTAAGAGAGTCTGTAGGCCCAGAATGGAGTCCTCAGGGCTGCAGGGAACTGTGATGCTAACAAACCTGCTTAGGACTTTAAAGAGCTGAAGGGCACTAACAGTATCCCAAGCACAGCTTCCTAGATCTGAATAAACTGGTCACTCCCACTGTGTCCGTTCCCAGATTGCCTGCTTCCCCCTTAGCCTCCAGCAAAACTGGATGGAACCACCTCCTGTTTCCCGCCATACCACACCTGCGCTATGGGTGCCAGCCTGGGAGCCCTCTGGAGGTGCCCAAGGCTGGTTGTCACCTCTGTTACAGTCTGAGGAAAGCCAAGTGAGAAGGTTCATTTACTTTGAGCAAGTTATGTAACTTCTGAGCCTGTTTTTCTCTTCATTGCTGATTACTAACCTTGTCCAAAAGGCTTTTAAAAGGCAGGGCTTTTCCTACTTCGCTTCTGTACTGTCTAGCCCTTCCCCGACACGTCTCTGGCACCGAGGAGCTCAATAAAGTTTGGTCAAGCGAAGAATGGTCCCACTCTGGTAGCTTCTGTCCGCTCTGGGAGAGAGCCAAGGCACCTTGTCTAGCTCCCGCTCTTCCTCCAGCTATATTGAGCTCGCTCTTTGGCCTAACACTTGCTCTTGAAGGATTGGAAAGTCAGCCTTTGATAGCCTTCTAGTTTCCAGTGGCCTGTGTCTAGGCTGATTTTATCCTGAGCTACCTCAGAAGTCAGGGACCTCTAATACTACATTGTTCCTTTAATAAAATAACTCTTACGGTCATTTATCCTAACAAAGGAACTAGGAAGAGGGCTGGGTTTGGAAAGAGAGACTGTCTGCATTTTAATTGCCTAGGACATTCTAATGAGCTTGGATTTGTTCTTAGCAGGAAACAGACATTGAAATCAGTTGACTGACTTTGGGCAACTTATTAAACCTCTGAGCCCAGTTTTCTATTCATTATTGATTACTATAAATAAGAGCTAATAACTTATTAAGTGCTTAGACTGTACCAGGCACCATGTCAAGTATTTATATGCACAATTTCACTTAATCCTCCGATCCATTGTACTCATTTTACAGATGAGGAAACAGAAGCTCACGGATAAATAACTCGTGTAAGGCTAAGAAAAAGAAGCTGTCAGACTCCATAGTCCCTGCTTTTCACCTGTTTGTACCTCTTAACCACCACAAGTACCTTGAAACAGTAAAGCATTGTGTGTGTGTGAGACATTTGTATAGGGCAACCAACCTTATCCAGGTTTACCTAAGACTGAGAAGGTTCCTGGGATATTAGAGTTTTGGTGCCCAAACAAGGAAAGTCCCAGGCAAACCAAGATGAGTTTGTCAACTTAGGTTTGCATTGAGACACCGTCCAGAGCTGGCCACTGAGGCTGCATTTTCCTTGGCTTCTGGGTCTCTTAGGCGTCACCTTGTGGCTAGAGTTCCTTTATCTAGCATTTGAGGACTTAGTTCAGCAGGCAGAGGAGGAGTTTGGGGCAGGGAGTTAGGGATTCACTTGGCATCTGAATGATAAATGGAGGCACAGAGCCTGGGTCACTATCTGAAAAGCCAGCACCAGGTTCCTAGGAAGCCATGCCCTCAACACCCACCCCCCACCCCCCACCCCCCCGCCCCCGACACAGGATGTCTACTTGGGAGCTGTGGAATTACAGTAAAGCTCACAAGAGCTAAAGCCAAATCCTACATTCAAATCCTAGCTCATCACTTGCAGTGTATTTTTCTGGGCCTGTTTACTCCTAAAAGGATAGTAATCCCTGTCCACTGAGTGGGCTCTGAGAAGCAAACGGAATGTGTGTGAAATACCTAACATGGGGGTCTATGCATAATACTGCTCAACACTTAAGTTTCCTTCCTCCTTTTTCCTGGCTTGTGATTCTTACCAGAGTCCTGTCACCTGTCACGTCTGTCACATACAGCCTCCTCCCATTACCACTTGCAGCCCTAGGGATCTTCCTTTGAGAGCCCTGACCTAGTGGCCTTGGCCCACCCACCCAGCTGCCCTTCATGTCAGTCACTTGCCCTGCAAGCAGAGAAGGGATGACATCAGCCTTCCTCCCTTCCCCCAGATGAAGCCTCTGAACTGTTTTGAGCCATAAATATTTTAGCTGGGCCTTTCTCTGGCTGTTGCCAGGGTGATGGGCTCTCAGGGGACTGGGGTGGGAGTGTGGAGGCAGGGCTGGCAGCCTGGGGCCTCGCAGTGGAGCTGGCCCCGGAGGGGCGGGTATGAAGTCTGGCCAAGAGCCAGTGCTTGCTACAGCAGTTCTGAAGGCTATGGCTCTGTCTGCCTGCCTTCCCTTTCCTGGGCCCCTCCAAGCTGCTCCTACTGCTTCCAGGCCCAGCTCTGCCCTTGAGAGCTACGTGATCTTGAGTAAATTGCTAAGTGTCTCTGGGCCTTCGTTTTAACATCCGTAACAGAAAAGTCCTTGCTTAACTCTCTGCAGGTTAAGTGGAGAAGACAAAGAAAAGGAGGTTTTATGAAAATCCTATGAAATATGAGGTTAGTTGTGATTGGAGAAGCTAGGCCTCTCTTGATAGACCTTAACAGCTGGAGTCCCAGAGCAGTGTGGATGCCACTCGGAAGACTGTTAGGGCAGGGGTGCCTGGGTGGCTTAGTCGGTTGAGCATCTGACTTCGGCTCAGGTCATGATCTCAGGTTCGTGAGTTCAAGCCCCGCGTCCAGCTCTGTGCTGACAGCTTGAAGCCTGGAGCCTGCTTCGGATTCTGTGTCTCCCTCTCTCCCTGCCCCTAACCCACTCGCATTCTGTCTCTGTCTCTCTCAAAAAGAAATAAACATTAAAGGCTGTCAGGGCACTGCCTCTCCTCCGCTTCCTCACACTGCAGCTCCAGCTCCTTTTCTAAGGTTCCCAGGTCTAGCTGGGCTACCTGGCCTGCACGAGGCGTTCTAAGAAGGAGTTGGGCCCAGTGACTTAGGAGGAAAGTTGGTGAAAGCCTTTTTTTGTTTGAGATATAGATGCTCAGACCCCCAGGTGAGATTAGGCCCTCATCCTCTACCCCCTGCTTACATCTGGCCAGCTGCTGAACTCTAGGTTGTGGATCGATCTTGTGATTGGTCTAAAGAAGAAAAGAGCCAGAGAGGGGGCACCTAGATCCATGGCCCATTCGTACCATTAAGCAGCTCTGGATAGGGTGCAGGATTCCACATGCCCTGCCCAACGGGCCCCACCACAATTTTCCTGTGGAGTCCGGGGCTCTGATTCCTTTGTGCCAAGCTCCCCCTGGTGGTTAACAGGTGCATTGCAGTGAAATAAGCTCTCAATAGGCTAAATTGCAGGCCACCTGAGAGGTGGAATAGTTTGCTTTATACCAAGGAGAAAAGAATCCTTGTGCCCCACTCGTAATGACAATCGTTCCATTCCTTATATAGGATGTCTCCCCTACATGTTTGTTTATGTCATTAATCATCACAACAATTCAATGATAGGAATCAGCCTAATTTTACAGAAGAAACAGGCTTAGAAAAATATAATCAAGTCCAAACTCTTCACTGTACGTAGTTTTCAAGAACCTAACCTATTTTTCCACCTCCATCTTCAGTTAGTCCCAAGCTGAAATGGACTTGCTCTTCTGGAACATAGCTTACCTCTGGGCCTTTGCTCGTGCTGTTCTCTGTATCACATTGCACGCCCCCCCCCCCCCCCACCAAGTGCATTACCTACCAAAATCCTATTCATTTTTGAAAACCTAAACAAGAAATACAGTATTGTCGGGAGCCTGGTGGCTCAGCCCATTGAGCATCTGACTCTTAATTTCAGCTCAGGTCATGATCGCAGGGTCATGGGATCAAGTTCTGTATCAGGCTCTGTGCTGAGCATGGAGCTTGCTTGAGATTCTGTCTCTCTCTCTCTCTCTCCGCCCCTCTCCTCTTCCCTACTCATGCTCTCTCTCTAAAATAATTTTTAAAAGAAATGCAGTATTTTCTAAAGCTTGCATTTATTATCTTTGTAATACTATAAGACATGGGAAAGCAAATGTCTGGATGAGTACAGGTGCATGAGTAGCCCTGAGATGTGGAATGTTCGATGGAGAGACTAACATATACACGGAAGTAAGAGTGGCTCAGGAAATTAGAAGAACACGAAGACACATGGATTCTCTTTTGGAGCTTGTAATAAAAATCAGATGTAAGTATTCTTGCTGGCAGAAGAGAGAGCAAGTTCCTGGGAAACTGGGAGAGCTACAGGTGATATTTCTTCAAAGTCTTCAATCAAATTCACATTACTTTCCTTTGTACTTCATAATAGATCCGTGTTATAATAATAGTAACTAATACTTAAATAGCACTTACTGTGCACCACGCATTGTTCTAAGTACTTTACACAGACTAATCTTCATTATAATCTCAGAAGATAGGTACTAAGACTACCCTCATTTTTACACTGAAAAAACTGAGGCACAGAGAGGTTAAGTAACTTCCTAAGGTCATGCAGCTAAGAAGTGGTGGAGCCAGGATTTGATTCTAAACTACAGCAGAGAAGGTGCTCTGAATAACTACACTTTGATATTGAAAACACTGCCTCACATTTCCATGAATAAAACTGATACTCCAGAAAGCAGTATTGTGTTTTATCCTGTGGTTGCACACCCCCACTGGGTACCACTAGAGGTCTGCATAGTCCAGGTAGAAAACTACTGATCCAGAGGACAGAATCGCCAGCCATGGCCCCAAAATAATGTGACCAAGGAAGAGATCCCAACTCTAGAGACTCAATGACACAGGACTGGCCTAGAGCCAGTGACATTTCCTCAAGAACCGAGACTCCTGGAGGAGCCAATAGAGAACAAGTTATTAGGAAATGAAGATGCAAAGAAGGGAAGCAAGGGCTTCAGGGTCACAAAACAGCTGAGACACGTGGCCACAGATCTGGAAAACAAGAACCTAACCAACATCCTGCCATCTTATGATTCTTTCCCCCAGGGATCCTATAGGAGGCAGATGTGAAAAGACTAGGACCCTAGATGTTTCTGCTAGATGCTGGGATCGAAGTGTACGTTGTTCTGGATTATTTCAGTTGCAGTTGCCAGACCCCAAACACAAACTGGCTTTTTATAATAGAAAAGTCCATAAAGGATTCAGATATGGCTGGACCCAGGGGTTCAAATGATGCTATCAAGACATTGTCAACTGATTTTTTTACTTTTCTGTGTTTCCTTCATTGCCTGAGTTCTCCCTCCCTAAAAGGTGGCAACGTAGCCACCAGAAGCTCCAAGTTCATATCCTATTGCTTTGACATCCCTGGGGGGCAGGGGAAGGAAGTATTTCCCAGTTGTTCTAGCAAAAGTCCTAGGATAGCATCTCATTTGGCCTGAGTCACGAATCACCCCTGCTCCAAAATTGGTCACTGTAGCCTGGAGTGGCAGGATGGAATGCTTTGATTCACCAGGCAGGGTTATCTGCCCACACTGAACCTGCAGAGTAAGGCAGCCCCACCAGACCACATGGACTGAGAGAGTGGGAGAGAGGGTCGTTTCGCAAGGGAAAATCAAAGTGTTTTAAACAGAAGGAGAATGGATGTTGGGCAGGCAAAATCAACAGACAGCTGATACAAGGTGGGCAGGAGACATGGGTAATGGGTTGCATGCAGAGCAGCCCATTTGAATGGCCTTCCCCTCTTACACTGGGTTACTGGGTCGTACGAATGCCCTCAAATCAATTAAGCAAACATTTCCTGAGCATTTGCCATGTACAAGGTCCAGCGCCCTTCCACGTAATAGACGGATAGCAAGACCTGCCCCTGCCACCAGCCCCAGTAAGGCAATTACTGTTACGCTTCCTCCCATAGGAACATAACAGACAAACTCTTACTCGTCTCTCAGAAACCAGCTCTGATGTCATCTTTCAAGAAGCCTTCTCTTGACTACCTCCCCTCTCAGACTCAGTCACCTTCCCTCCACCTCTGAACTTGGTACATACTGCTATTGTTATCACACTGTGCCATAATTTATTGATTCTTCTGTCTTTCCCAAGGATGAGCGGCACTTCTGTATCCCTAGTGCCCACCGTATAATAGATGTTCAAAAACATTTTTTGACCTGAGTTAAAGTGAGTTCCCAGGCAATGGCTCAGCTTCAGTCTTTTACGGACCATTCCTGAAACCACTTAGCTTCCCTTCCCAACCAGCTTTCCTTTTAAGAACCAGTTTGCTACTACCTGAATTCAACTGAACTGATACCCATTTGAATGCCTATCAGGTGGGAGGTAGTTTAGGCTTTGGCAGTTCAGAAATTAACAAGATACATTTCAAACTCAGCACTCTAAAGAGATCAGAACCAACTCTACTATCAGAATTTCTTTGGCCGAAGAAAGAAATCTCACTGATTCCTACTCTACTTTGTGAGCTGGTCATTCTCCCTCTCTTGGCCTCTTTTCCCCCAGATGGGAAGGCCTGACTTGGTGTAAAATTTGTAATTTAATAGATATCTATGAGTTGAATTAAACCACGTTTCCATTTTGCCTAGACTAAAACCCTTGGAGCAATAGGGGGCGCCTGAGTGTCTCAGTCACCAACTTCTGCTCAGGTTATGATCTCCTGGTTCGTGTGCTGACAGCTCAGAGCTTGGAGCCTGCTTCGGATTCTCTGTCTCCCTCTCTCTCTCTGCCCCTCCCCCCCCATCTCGAAAATAAATAAACATTAAAATAAATCAGTAAAAATGTTGGAGTAATACTTGATCTTCTCTTTCTTCCACACACCTATCCAATCTGTCCACAAATCCTGCTCACTTTACCTTCAAATCCAGAATCCAACATGTCTCACTCCCTCACTCAATCTGGTACAATCCATCAACATCTCTTGCTAATATCATTGCCCTATCTCTATCTGTTCTCCCTGCTTCCACCCTTGTGCCCCTACAGTCTATTCTCACACAGCAGCCAGAGTGATTCTTTAAAAATGTAAGTTCAGGGGCGCCTGGGTGGCGCAGTCGGTTAAGCGTCCGACTTCATCCAGGTCACGATCTCGCGGTCCGTGAGTTCGAGCCCCACGTCGGGCTCTGGGCTGATGGCTCAGAGCCTGGAGCCTGTTTCCGATTCTGTGTCTCCCTCTCTCTCTGCCCCTCCCCCATTCATGCTCTGTCTCTCTCTGTCCCAAAACTGAATAAACGTTGGAAAAAAAAAAATTAAAAATGTAAGTTCAGAGTTGTCTGGGTGGCTCTGTTGGTTGAGTATCTGACTTCGGCTCGGGTCATGATCTCATGGTTCGTGGGTTCGAGCCCCATGTCGGGCTCTGTGCTGACAGCTCAGAGCCTGGAGCCTGCTTCAGATTCTGTGTCTCCCTCTCTCTCTGCCCCAACCCTGCTCATACTCTGTCTCTCTCAAGAATAAATAAACATTAAAAAAAATTTTTTTAATGTAAGTTCAGAGGAGCCTGGGTGGCTCAGTCAGTTAAGCATCCGACACTCAATTTCAGCTCAATTCATCCACGATCTCACCGTTCTTGAGATCGAGTCGTGTGTGGGGCTCTGTGCTGACAGCACGGAGCCTGCTTGGGATTCGCTCTCTTCCTCTCTCTGCTTCTCCCCTACACGTGCACACACGCACCCTCATGCTCTCTCTCAAAATAAACTTAAAAAACAAAATGTAAGTTCAAACCCTCCATCTTCCCCATCCCATTCAGAGTAAGTAGGAGCCCTATAGTGTCCATCCCTTCTCACATCCCACTCTCATGTCTATTTCAGCCAAGCCAAACTGACCTTGCCATTTCTTAAATTAAAAAAAAAAAAAATTAATTTATTTTTGAGACAGAGAGAGACAGAGTGTGAGCAGGGGAGGGGCAGAAAGGGAGACAGAATCCGAAGCAGGCTCCAGGCTCTGAGCTGTCAGCACAGAGCCCGATGCAGGGCTCAAACCCACAGACTGTGAGATCACGATCTGAACCGAAGCCAGATGCTCAACCAACTGAGCCACCCAGGTGCCCCTGACCTTGCCGTTTCTTAAACACATTAGCTGGGTTCATACCTGATTTTTTTTCCCTCTGCCCCGAATACCTGTTTTCTCTGGATATCTACATGACTAACTCACTCATTTCCTTCAAGTGTTTGGTCAAAAGTCACCTTCACAGTGAAGCCTACTCTGACTGTCCTGTTTAAAATTGCAACCTCCCATACCCCTCTCCTGTTTACCCCCACAATTTTTCCCTCCTGATATACTACCGAATTTACTAATTTTATGTCCATCTCCTCCCAGTTAACTGTAAGTATGAATATCAAATATCTACTAATTCATTCAATTAATTGAATATTGATGTCTATTACGTGCCAAGCACTGTGCTAAGCCATGGAGCTACCAGGTGATTAAGACAGTTTACAGGTCTTGTGAGGGAAGAAATCATAACACTTGGTAACAGTACCTCATTTACTGAGTGTTTCCTGTGTTAAGTGCTTGCCATGCATCCTAATAATAATGATGGCTAACATTTTTAAAAACAGACCCTGTTCTGCGAGCGTTATCTCATTCAATCCTCACCAAGACCTATAAGGTGAATATTACGAACCTCATTGTAAAGAGCAAGAAAAAAGATTTCAAGGCTCAGAATTGGCAGAAGCAGGATTTGAACTAAGGTGGTGGCAGGAGAAATATTTAGGATTTAGGGTCAGCAAAACTAAGTGAAGGGGGGGGGTCGAGGGAAACGACTCCCAGGTTTTCGCTAGGGTGGACCAGAGAACAATAAGGCCAAAGACAAATGAAAGCCCAATTTGGGACGCGTTGAATTTGAGCCGCCTGGGGGCCACTCAAGGATACACTCCCTCGCGCAGGAGCCGAGAGACGGTTCCGGTCCCCTCCCTCCGGCCTGAAGAGACGGTGGGAGAAGGCACGCAAGGGAAAAGCAGGAGGTGACTTCCCTCCCTCTGGGGTCTCCCGAGCAGCAGCTGCTGCAAGGGCGTAGGGGACCTAGAGACAAAGAGAGCGCGCAGACACCGCCTTTGTCCGCGCGGCCCCTTTAAGAAGCGCGTTCCCAGCTTCCAGCCCGCCTTGTATGCAAATTTGGCGGCCAGGCGGGAGCGCGCGACTGATACCGCGGGGACTAGGCTGCGGCGGTTAGTCCTCTCCCGGCCGCCGTCGCCTCCGACATATTGCCCGCAGGAGCTGCGGCGGCGGAGCGGAGAGCGCCGGGGGGAGGAGATGGGTGAGCGGAACGGGTCCGGCTCGGCCGGGGAACGGGCAGACGTGGGGGTCGGGATGGCCAAGCTGCTGATTGCTCCCCCACGCGGACAAGATCCCGGCGAGGGAAGGGGGAGGGGATGCGGGGCACAGAGGGGCCCCGCCCCCTCCTGTCGCTTTGCAGGGTGGGGCCTCGGTTATGGAGGCGGGGCATTGGCGCGGTAGGCGGGGCTTCTAAAAGGGAGAGGGCCCATGGGGCTTGAGCTTTGGTGAAGACCCGCTCACCTGGGTTAGAAGCGGGGACGGGGCGTAGCGGTAGGCGGGGCCTTACTGCTGGGGCGGAGCTCCTGGCTTCTAGGCGTTTGTTCGGGGGCGAACTTTCTGGGTTTTCGGGCTTTGCACGAGGGGCGGCGGGGCGAGAAGACCTTCCGGACCTAGGGAGCCCATTCTGGAGCCGCGCTTCTGGGCAAAGAGAGCTTTTATTGGCTTGTGGGAGCGTATTCTGGGCTGACAACTGTGTGTAGGCGGGGCTTCTGGGCCTAGGGGCTTTACGTGGGTGTAGAGCTTCTAAAGAGAGGAGAGTGGGTGTGGGCAGAGCTTTTGGACTGAAGGTGCATATGTGGGATGTTTTAAGCCAGGTGTGATAGTGTATGAACAGAGCTTCTGGGTTGGAGGCTGACTGGGGGCAGAGCTGGACAAGTACTTTTTGGAGACACGTGTGAGAAAACCTTCCGAGCTGGGAAGCTAGGCGAGTGCAGGCTCTGTTGCCATGAGGTGGTTTGAACAGGGCTGTAATTTTGATTAGGACTGGGGTGGTGCTTAGGACCTTTGTGCAGGGCTTTTGTGCAGGATGGTGCCTGGGAGTTTGGGCTACACTGACAAGCTTAGAGAAATAGGGTTTGGGTCCACAACCACAGCATTCTCCCAGAACCCACATCCTTGACCCTGTGCTCAGGTCCTGGTCCTGACCATGAAACCCCAGGATGCCTACTGAGCTGGATCTTGGGCTCTTGAGAAGAAGACCTCAAGGGTGCCCAGAATCATAAGCCTGGAGAGGCTTATAGTATCTGAACAGGACAGCGTACGCCAGAGCTAAGAGCTCAAGCCTCAGACCCACAAATTACCCGTGACACAGTGTAAACTCAGTTTCCTAATCTGTGGGAAACCTATTTTGCTGGGTTCAGCCACTCATCAAGACAGACTTACAGAGCACATAACTTTATGCTGGGCTCTGTGGTAGGGGGAGGGGATACACAGTGAAAAAGACAGCTAAGGTTAATGACCTCAATGACTTTCTGCTCTAGTGAGAAAGACAATACATGTGTTAACAAGTGAATACGGTAAATTCTAAGACTGAATTGTGAAAAAAGTAGAAATAAGAGGGTTATGGGGGCAGATGCTTAAAAAATGGCAGTCAGGGGAGGGCTCTCCAGACATGATACAGCAATATAAGAGGTAGCAACAAGTTTGGTTTGCTTAAGGAGAGAAAGGACAGGATGGCCGAAGCTTGGAGGCCAGGCAGGGAATGGGAGATGAGGTTGAAGCATTAGGCAGGGGCCAGATCAGAGGTCTCTGTGATTAAATGATAAAACGAGACACCAGGTAACTGGTAGCCAGTATCATTGCTGTTATCCTTGATATATGCCCTCCGGCTTGAGGATCTATTTTATGTTGAGTCCCACAGGAGGACGAAGAGGTCCCAACAGGACATCCTACTGTCGAAATCCACTGTGTGAGCCAGGATCGTCAGGGGGCTCTGGTGGGGGCCATACTTCCAGTGCATCAGTCACCAGTGTCCGCTCCCGCACCAGGTAAACCACCTCTGTGTCTTGCCCCTCACTGTGGGCTCACAGGGGCAGTATGAACAAAGCTCTCTCTCACTGGGCTCTAGGATGTGATACCCCAGATCCCAGACGGGGGCTTAGAGTGCAGTGAGCAGCAAAAGACCCAGAGTGGTGGTCACTTGGGCAGATGCAGAGGGACATAGTATAGTAAGCCCAGTTACAGGATTCCACTTACAATTCTGCTCCTGATTTTCTGGTGGCTTCAACAAGTTGTCTCCGTTCATTGGGCCTCCTTTTCCTCATCTGTAAAATGGATCTAATAATTCTTTTCTTCCTGGGGAATGTTGGAAAGCCTGAATAAGATTAGGGATAGGAAAAGTCTCTGTCGGCTCCTTTGTCTGACAGGCAGGATTAGGACTCCGTGTTTGCCTTGTGCTGCTTTTCTGACCCAACCTCACCATCCTTCGCCCCAGAAGCCCTTCTTGGTGGGGTTCTCAGGACAGCTCCTGATGTTTTTTCCCTCCCCACCTCCCAGGAGCAGTTCTGGGACGGGCCTCTCCAGCCCCCCTCTGGCCACCCAGACGGTCGTGCCCCTACAGCACTGCAAGATCCCCGAGCTGCCAGTCCAGGCCAGCATTCTGTTTGAGTTGCAGCTCTTCTTCTGCCAGCTCATAGCCCTCTTCGTCCACTACATCAACATCTACAAGACAGTGTGGTGGTATCCGCCTTCCCACCCGCCATCCCACACCTCCCTGGTAGGTGCCCAGCTAGGACCAGCTGTGTGTGTGTGTGTGTGTGTGTGTGTGTGTGTGTGTGTGTGTGTGTGTGTGACGTTTGGCTTCAGTTTAACACAGCTTACCGAGTGAGTGCCCTGTACATTTGGCCTCATGCCGGGCATAGAACATGTAGAAGGAACAGAAAATGAATGATTCCTGAACACTCACCCGAATTGCTCAGTACTGCATTAGGCGGTTCAAAGGTAGTGGAGATAAATCGGATAGATTTTGCCTAAAGGAAGGCAGAATCTCAAGTCCTGTGGGGGAGAAGAGCCACAGGCATACCTGAGTATTTTAAGGAGTGGAAAGATCTCCGTGTAGAAAGAGAGGTTCAGGGACCGGAGCATGGGTGATCAGAGCAACAGGGCTCACACACCACTCTCTTATCTCCAGGGACTGTCCCACTTCCCTCCTCTGGGTCCTGTTCTACTCCTCTAGGTAATTTCCTGGCCTGACTCAGCTAGAGACTTGTGAAGGTCGGAGAGTGGGGATAGTCCCTGTGGAAAGGACCGGGCAGGGGGAGGTGGGTTTGAAAAAAGCCCGTATATGGGCAGGGGGCCCACGTGACCCCCAGCCTCTGCCCCCTGACAGAATTTCCACCTGATCGACTTCAACTTGCTGATGGTGACCACCATCGTTCTGGGCCGCCGCTTCATTGGGTCCATCGTGAAGGAGGTGATTGGGTCCTAGAGGATGACCGGGGACTTGGGGACTCGCCTTTCCCCTGGGGGGACCAAGGAAACACGCCTAGCCCTTCAAGCCCAAGGCATTTTCCTTGGGGCTCCCTTTGAACTTGGTTGAAGAACATTACTCACATCCCCTTCCTCTTGGAGTTTCCTGGGCGCCAAGGAAAAGCATTCACCTTGCCAGGTTCTGTCCGGCCTGCTGCCCCATGGTTCCCTGGGTGGGATCACAGGTCACGCTGGGTGGGATTTGGGCACAGTCCCCGTGGCCTATCCAAGGCCCCATCCTGTCCTATCTCGCCCTGACCCAGGCTTCTCAGAGGGGGAAGGTCTCCCTCTTTCGCTCCATCCTGCTGTTCCTCACCCGCTTCACCGTTCTCACGGCAACAGGCTGGAGTCTGTGCCGCTCCCTCATCCACCTCTTCAGGACCTACTCCTTCCTGAACCTCCTGTTCCTCTGCTATCCGTGAGTACCCCTCGCTGCCTAGCACCTGGCTCCTGACCTCTGCCCTGAGTGTGGCTGGGTCAGCAGGCCCCCATACCTGGAAGACTCATGGCAGGGCAGCAGCAATAGCCTCTCACGTTGTCTGAGAACATCCCCCTGAGACTAAGGTGATTAGGTTTTTGCAGGAGCAGAAACTGAGACAGCAGGCCTAACTTACCCAAGGTGCCACCAAGGGGGAGGTCAGAATGGGACTCAGATCTGAGTGTATATGCCAAAGGAACAGTTCCTGATAGGGGTGCATGGGCTTTGTCTCCCTCTCTCTTTCTTCTCTCTCTGGTTCTTTCTCTGTCTTTTTTTGTATGTTAATGTTTATGTAATCTCTCGGTGCCTCCCCCAGGTCCGTGTGCATGCGAGCACCTGCGTGTGTGCATGTCTCTCTGTGTGGGTGTCTATGCATGAAGTGTGTGTGCTTATCTACACGTCTATGCGTGTATGTCAGTCTTTGTGTTTGTTTTGCTCACTCACTCCATCTCACCAGAGCCCAGATTATTGAGGACGGAAAGACAGTGTCTGGAAAGAGCCCAGGACTTCCCCCTTCTGACCTAGAACCGGGGAGAGCTTTGGCAAGATGTCCACACTGGCTGTTCTTGGGGCAGGCTCCTGGCTGCCTGGGCATTTACAATCATTTCCCAACCCCTGGGCTTTCTGGTTCATGAACTTCCTCAGGCTGGGCCATTTCTGTGTCCCGGGAAGCTTCAGAGCTGGATACTCCTCCCTCTGCACCTTGCATGACCAAAAGGGCACTGTCATGGGAGGAGCCCCATCACACTTGTTTCAGTTATAACTAGTGTTTAATTATAAGAGTGACACATGTGTCATATAAAAACATTAAACTTTACAGAAGCTTTTAATGTAGAAAATGAAAGTCCTATATAACACCAGTCCTCCAGAAAACCATTATTTGCAGCATATCCTTCCAAATTTTTCTGTCCGAGCATACACACGTATACTTTTTTTTTTTCAACAAAAAAGGAATTAAACTATGCATGATATTGTACAATTTACTGCATTTTTTTGCATCATCGTATAACTCGGGTATTTTTCCATGGCGATGCATACAGGTTTGCCTCATTTTTTAAAATAGCCTATAGTATTCCATTGTGTAGATTTTTCACAGTTGTATTTGTCTTCTATTGGTGCCCTTTTGAGGTGTTCCTAGCTTTCCCTATTGGAGACCGTGAGGTAGGGAACATTCTTTTGCATACATCTTTGCCCACTTGTCCAATATTTCTGTCAACAGGTTCCCAGAAGTAGAATGACTGTACTGAAAGGTGCAGTACATTTTTGATAGATGATAACAAATGGTTAGAGCCGTCAATAGTCGCCTAAATTTTCTCACTTTCTGGTTGCTATCCAGTGAATCCATTCTCTTTGGGTACAGGTATCTTTTAGTATTCATACTTTGCCTTTTTTTTTATTATTATTATTTAATGTTTAAATTTTTATTAACATAAGACATACATAGCCTAACAAATCAGTCCAGTAATGCTAAAAAGCTTATGATGAACAACAGCCTCCAACCCCACTTTTTCGCTTTTTATTTATTTATTTTTTAAGTGTATTCATTTCGAGAGAATGAGCACGAGCCGAAGAGGGGCAGAGAAAGTGGGAGAGAGAGAATCCCAAGCAGGCTGTGCACTGTCAGCACGGAGCCCGATGTGGGGCTTGAACTCCTGTACCATGAGATCATGAGTTGAGCTGAAATCAAGAGTCAGACACATTTAACTGACTGAGCCCCCCAGGCGCCCTACTTACTAGCTTTTTAGTCCCACTTCTCCAAAGCGATCTCTCTCACTGTTTCTGACTTTCAGTGTTTTTTGAGTTACCTCCATAATTCTAGTATCTTTGTGCCTTTATTCCTTTCAAAAATTTATCATTGATTTTATAGCTGGATAATAGGTTTACATAGTTAAAATTCAAAATGTATAAATATGTGTAAAAATGTATAAAGAATATAGAATGAAGAAGTCTCTCTTTGGCTCCTGTCTCTTAGCTACCCAGTTTCCCTTCCAAGAGGTAACCACCACCATTTCTGGTTTCTTGTATATCCTGGAAATAAATGTTTTATGCATATACAAGCACATCATACTCACAAATACATACATTGATTCCCTTCAATGACAGGTGAAGATTTACTTAATTCACCCTTCCATCCATACTATTCCCAGTATTTGATAACTTATTATTTTTATTTTTCTATTGATTATCTTTTCCAATAATATCACTATGCCTGTATTTTTTATGTCATCAACAATAGTATCTTAATCCCTTTAATGTAGACAATAACGTTAGGAACTCTACCCTTCCACTTTTCCTCCCTCTTCCTCCTCTCACTTCTGGCAGCTATACTCTTATGTTGTTAGGCTTGACATTCACATTCCCCTATATAACCACATTTAAGTCTTCCATTCTTTGTTTAGGGTTAATTCTAAAAGCTAAAAAGCAGTAAGTAGCCTTGATGTTATTATGAATATGAAAATACCATTCACTTCAGGACCAAGTAGTGTGCATAGATAACGTTCCTTCTCTGTGGTTACTGAGTTATAATCTTGGACCTCTTAAAAAAAGAAAGTTCTTCATGTCAAAGTCAAATGGTTTCTCTTTTCTTACATTCCATCAATTGCTTAAAATCATGCCACATTTTAGTTTGCTTCGTATTTAGATTGTAACTTTCTAATACAGGCTCTTTTTTTTTCCTTGGAGTTCTAATTGCCTTTCTTTTTTCTTGTTGACAAAAGAGTGATGGGCCTTCAACATATCCTCAAGTTTATCCAGCCTCTCAATCATGCTACCTGTTGCCTGGAGTCCATTTTTCCCCCTAAAGACATCCTTCCTGGAGCCTTCCATCCTCCTGCTCCAGTCTGGAGTGGTTGCTCTTTAGGCCTGCTGTACAGCTCTCAGCCTGGGACTTCCCTTCGCTGCCCTCCTGGGTTGGATCCACTGTTTCCTGGATCCCATGTCTTCTTTCTTGGTTTTCTCCCTTATTTTGCTGGAGTGCGTTATCAGGTAATTTCCTTAGCAATGGGTGTGGGAGGTATATACATTTAGAGGCCTTGCATGTCTAAAAATGTCTTGGGGCGCCTGGGTGGCGCAGTCGGTTAAGCGTCCGACTTCAGCCAGGTCACGATCTCGCGGTCCGTGAGTTCGAGCCCCGCGTCGGGCTCTGGGCTGATGGCTCAGAGCCTGGAGCCTGTTTCCGATTCTGTGTCTCCCTCTCTCTCTGCCCCTCCCCCGTTCATGCTCTGTCTCTCTCTGTCCCCAAAATAAATAAACGTTGAAAAAAAAAAAAAATTTAAAAATGTCTTTATTCTGCCTTCATACTTGATTGATGGTTCAACTAAATGTAGATTTCTAAGTTCAAATGCATATTCTCCCAGAAGTCTGAAGATACTATTCCATTGTCTCTAGCATCCAGTGAGAAGTCTGAGGCCAGTTTGATTCCAGTTCCTTTGTAGATGACTTGCTTTTTCCTTTCTAAAAGCTTTTAGAGGTAGCCTGTTTGTCTTTTGATTAGTTGAAATTTTATAAGGAGGTGTCTGGTGTGGGACTTGCGTCAGTCATCGTATCCGTACTCTAGGACTTTTTAACCTGGAGATTTGGCTATTTCTTCAGATCAGGGAAATTTTCTCCTATTATTTCTTTGATAATATCTTCCCTTCCATTTTTTCTATTCTCTCTAGGACTTCTGTTCTTAAGGTGGTAGACCTCATAGAGTGATCATCTGTTTCTCTTATATTTTCCCTCATATTTTTCATCGCTCTCCCTTTCTCCACCCCCCCATCCCCGTCTTTCTTCCTCTCTGTCTCTCTCCCCCCTTCTTTCTCCTCTCTCTCTTTTTTTACTTTCCCTTTAGGGAGATTTTCTCAACTTTATCTTCCAGCTTTTTTATTGAGTTTTTCAGCAGTCAAATTTTTTATCTCTCAGACCTCTTTCTTGTTTTCTGATTGTCCTTTTCTCATAGCATTCTGTTCTTGTTTTAAAAATCTCTCATGTTCCCTCAATTTTGTCTTTCCACTGGGGTCGATCTTTCGTTTCCTGCTGCTAGGTTTCTAAGCATCGTTAGTTTCTTCAGTTGTCTCTTTACACTTACAAATGAAGGACTGAGTAGGTTGGAGCACACTTCCTCTCCCTCTGCCATTGTATATATGAGTGGGAGCTTTGGCCAGGGATTCTAACTATAAAAGCAGGACACACAGACTGGCAGACTTTGCTTTAGGATAAGTGAGTTGTGCGCCCCCATAGGCCAGAAACCAGGGTGAGGGGGTTACCCTAGGATGCCCCCATTAGAGATCTCCGTTCTCCCCAGGGTAGTTTATTCACATTCTTTACAGAAGAATCCTTCAGGGTAGATTGTGTGAGGTGAATAAGAGAATAAATGGACTGACTCTTATAAATAAATACAGATCTTTGTTTAATCCCATTTGTTCAGTCCTGCTGCTCACTTCTACCCTTTATCAGATGTGTCTGCTTCAAGCCAGAGTCTCTTTTGGGTCACTGGGCAGATAAGCTCCTACCCCCAGTACAGCCCTCGCAGCATATTCTAGACCTACGCCATCCAGTTGAGCAGCTTCCAGCTACCTGTTATTATTGAACATTTGAGAGAAGTTAATTTGAATTGAAGTGTGTTGTTGTAAGTGTGAAGTACGCATCAGATTCTGAAGGCTTAGTGCAAAAAAAGAAAGTAAAAATCTCATTGGTAAATAATGATGCCATGTTGAAATGATAATATTTGGCATATATTGGGTTAAGTAGAGCATTAACATTAATTTCATTTTTTTTTCAAAGTGGCTACCAGAAAATTTCAAATTACATACGTAATTCTCATTATATTTCTGTTGGACAGCGTGGCTCTATTGATGGCTTCCTTCCTCCTCTGTCAACATGTTTCCCTCTGCTTTCTAAATTTGTCAAAATCGCTTGTGAACCAATAACCCCACTCCCATTCTTTTTGCTGATATGAATTTATTACCTACTTTTATACGGTCACGTCTTGAGTGGAGGGGGTGAGAGGGAATCTGCCATCTTGCAGTGAAGCTGCTTCTAACTTGTGACCCGTGGAGCAGTCACTTGCTGTTGCCAAATAACGTAATTGTATCTGCAGTCCTCCTTAGAGGCAAAACCAGGGAGATTCTTGAGTACTTGCCCTTAAATTTGAGTCTGAATCCCTTGTATCACCCTGATCCTATCGGTGCTCCACTCCTTCGTTCCCACAGGGTATCCTGAAGAATATTTTGGGAGTCCCATTACAGTCTTCTTTTCTGTCCCACAGAATCCCTGGTCTCTCTTTTCTAAGCAAAATGTTATGGATCTTCTACTTTGGGTCAAACACCATGCTGGGTGTTGTTACAAGGTTTGAAAGAGGGTATTTATGAAAACACTAGGTGTAATACCTGAGTGTAGAGAATCAGTACAAGCTATGTAATTTAAAGCAAATTAAGGAAACTGAGGCTCATAGAGATGAAATAACTTGCCCTAAATCAGAGTGCTAGTCAATAGCAGAGCTGGGATTTTAATCCTGGTCTGTTTGACCCTAACGGTTATGCTGCTGACCACAGTTCTCAAAGTAATCTTACTTAACCTTATACCAGGGAGAATGGTAGCATCCCCATTTAAAAAATTTTTTTTTTAACGTTTATTTATTTTTGAGACAGAGACAAAGCATGAACAGGGGAGGGTCAGAGAGAGGGAGACACAGAATCTGAAACAGGCTCCAGGCTCTGAGCAGTCAGCACAGAGCCCAACGCGGGGCTCGAACTCATGAACTGTGAGATCATGACCTGAGCCGAAGTCGGCCGCCCAACTGACTGAGCCACCCAGGCGCCCCTAGCATCCCCATTTTATAGACCAGAAAGCAAAAACCCGGAAAGGCCAACTGCTTACCCAAGGATACTCATGTATTCCTTCTTGGAACATCAGGAAAAAGGAAGAAAAACGCTACTCTGGGGAAGAAAATGTAACATTCTCATTGGCCCTAACTCGTAGGGGCAGCCCAGGGACCTTTCTGGGGCTGTGTCTGAGGACCTGGGGAAATTGACAAGCCCCAAGCTGAAAAAAGGAATGCCTCGAAATAGCACCTACTACACTGTTCCATGGACACGTGCTAGGCTAACTTAGCTACTTTTCTCCCCCTACATATTTATTTATACTTAAAGTAATCTCTGTGCCCAATGTGGTACTTGAACTCACAACCCCAAGATCAGGAGTTGCATGCTTTACCAACTGAGCCAGCCAGGCACCCTGGCACTTGGCTACTTTCTATAATTATCTACTCTCCTGGCCTTTAGGTCTATCTACTTCTCTCCTCAAAAGATACCAGCCATACACTCAAAATACCCCACACTGAGTAGCACCAACCCTAAGGGTACTACTCAGGGAAAGGGATTTGTACTGTTCAAGGGCCCATTTCAGTGCTTGGCACATAATAGGCACACGGTAAATAGTGTCCCTGAACTGCTTTCCTCCACAAGCTGAAGAGCTGCCTTTAATGTATGCAGCCGTAACAACTTAGACCTCTTGTGGTACCGCGTCCGTGTTTTGTTTTGTTTTGTTTTGTTTTGTTTTGTTTTGTTTTGTTTTGTTTTGTTTTGTTTAAGCTCTGTGCTGAGTGCAGGCCTCGAACTCACATCCCTGAGATCAAGCGCTGCATGCTCCACCGACTGAGCCAGCCAGGCACCCCTTGTACCTTTTTTTTTTAACTAATGAATTACTCTTAGTATTTGTTGATTATGCGTCTCGGTCTTTGGTACCAGACAGTTCTGGGTTTGAATCCCAGCTCTATTGCTTCCTTATCATTGGGTAAATTTTGGGAATCCGCTTCACTTCTCTGAGCCACAGCTTTCTCAAAAGGGTACAGAATAACCGTACCTAATGCATAGTGTTCTTAGGAGACACAAAAGCAGAGAACGTGTGTGAGGCACTTAGTACAGTGTCTAGAGCATGGAGTGTGCCTAAGGAATGTGGGCTGTTAGGATCACTGTTGGTCAGCAATAGACTGTGAGGCAGGGCCTTGTCTCCTGCTTCCTACTTTGTTCCCGACGCTCGGCACAATGCTTGGCCTGCACTCGATGCCAATACGTGTGTTGAATGTCTTACCGGAGGATGGCTGTATAGAAGGATGGGTAAATTCTCTCCTCTGAGCAGCCGGGAGAGCTAAGGCCCAGGGAGGAAAGAAGATTCCCTCCGTGGGTAAAGATTGGGATCGTGGCCCATGGGCAGGCCTACCCTCACCACTGTCTTCCCCAGCAGGTTTGGGATGTACATTCCGTTCCTGCAGCTGAACTGTGACCTGCGCAAGACAAACCTCTTCAGCCACATGGCCTCTGTGGGTCCCCGGGAGGCGGTCAGTGGCCTGGCACGGAGCCGGGACTACCTGCTGACGCTGCGGGAGACGTGGAAGCAGCACACGCGGCAGCTGTACGGCCCAGATGCCATGCCCACCCACGCCTGCTGCCTGTCCCCCAGCCTCATCCGCAGCGAGGTAGAATTCCTCAAGATGGACTTCAACTGGCGCATGAAGGAAGTGCTGGTCAGCTCCATGCTGAGTGCCTATTACGTGGCCTTTGTGCCTGTCTGGTTTGTGAAGGTACGTAGCTCAGCCCGTGGGGTGGGGGTGGGAGGGGAGCTGCCCCGCAGGAGCCCTCCCCCTTGCATAAATAACTGGACCGTTTTTGACAAGATTCCCATCTGTTCTCTTGAGGGCTAGAGTGACCGCTACCTCGATTTTAGAGTAGAGAGCACAAGGCTCCCTGAAAGGGAGTGGCCTGCGCAAGGTCACCCAGCCAATGATTGGGACATGATATTGCTGTTCATGATACTTGATTGATAACAAAAAGCAGTGATGTTGTATTTCACTGTGGCTGTTTTGGCACAGGCATGTCACAATGTCCAGCTTCATCAGTAAGTAGGAAAGCCAGGATTCATCCAGACCTGAATGACTCCAAAAGCCTGTGCCTTCTCTCTTGCTCGTCTGGCCTTCTGGGAAGGTACCTCCCCAGCTGACAGTAGGCTGGAAACATTTCTCCAGGGGTAGACTGCGCTGAATGATTTGAGGCTGAGAGGACATAATATTTCTTGAACACCTACAATGTGCTAGAGCTTTCAGGAGTGTGATAATCCCCCTAACGCCTCTCATAGGTGGTTGGTAGCTATTCTTATCCTCATTTAACAGATGAGGCAGCTAGAGCACAGAGAAGTGAAATGGTTTGCCCAGCATCACATAGTTAATAAAGCAGCAGAGTCAAGATTTGAACTGATGTCTGTTGGACCCCGGAGTCTATGCTCTGGCTCAGAGTCGTAGGCAGCGGGAGCAGTTTTTATGTAAGAGGAGCTTGTGGAGAACTGAGTAGTGGGCACAGGGTCTAAGCCCATGAATAAGCCTTCTTCGTTAGGTATTTGATCCTTGGTCTCAGGCCCCCACTGAGGGCTGTCCTGGTTTCCGAGGCAGACAGAATCAGGGAAGGGGGAGGGAGGGAGGCCATTGTGGACATCCCAGGCCTTAACCCACCACCCCCTGCCCCCAGAACACGCATTATTATGACAAGCGCTGGTCCTGTGAGCTCTTCCTCCTGGTGTCCATCAGCACCTCAGTCATCCTTATGCAGCACCTGCTGCCTGCCAGCTACTGTGACCTACTGCACAAGGCCGCTGCCCACCTGGGCTGCTGGCAGAAGGTGGACCCAGCGCTGTGCTCCAACGTGCTGCAGCACCCGTGAGTCGCCCTGCCCTTCTCTGCCCAACCCCGGCCCTCCTGGTCAGTGTCTGGAGTTAGTCCCCTCCTCCGTCACCAACTCATTCATTCGGTCAGCAGGTGGTTGTTGAGCACATCTGGTGTGCTGGGCCTTGTGGCCAGAGGAGGGTATGGCAGGACCCAAGGCAGACATGTCCTCTGTCCTTAGGTAACTTGCAGTGTGCTGGAGATGTGAGGAGGCCAGGCAGTAAATTCACAGACTCGTTGACTTTCTCATTTGCTGACTGTTCTTTATCCAGCTCGTTGACCAATATGCTCTTGCATTCATTCATTGCTTCTCTCCTTCTGTCCCTTGCTCACTCATCCATTCAATCATTAGGTCACCTCCTTTCCAGCAGGCATTTACCTCTACCGAAGCCATAACCAGCCTGGTGCTATGTATTGGACAGAGGAGCTTAGACTTTGACCTACAGGCAGAGGGGGACTGGGGGGGTTTTGAACAGTGAAGGAACCCATTCCATCTGTCTGGTCAGAGGATATGTGCTGTGTTAGCCCTGACCGTGGTTATGGTGAGCCCTGGCCAGGGAAGCAGAGCCACAGGGAGGAAATGACTGAGACAAGGTCCTTGAGGAGTTCACAGTCTGATGGGGGTGACAGCCGTACACAAGTCGTTAGGATGATGGGCCGAAAGAAGCCCAGCTGCAGGACGGCCCTGCAGAGGCAGAAGTCACCTGCTCAGGAGCCCTGAGGTGCTGGGCCGGCCTCCCCTCAGCCTGGCTCGTCCTTCATGGTGCCTTTACCGCAGTACTTTTCACCCACGTTACCCTAATTTTCCTGCCTGCTTTCCCCCAGTAGACCGGAAGCTCCTTGAGGCTGGGCCCACCTGAATCTTATCTGAGCCGTGGGCCGAGCAACAAGGTGTGGCAGAGAAGAGGCCCCCAGACAGATTTGTAGGGGTAGGCCCACCAAGAAGCAGAGATGCAAAGGAAGGCCACAGAAGCCAAGCTTCCTGACGTTGGCTGTCAGTGCTAGTTAGGGACCCTCCCAGGCTCTGTCCAGGTGGTCCAGGAAAGGGGATGAAGATTGCCAAATGGGTTCAAAGGGGGCTCGGCTTAGCCATAGCCTCTGAGGGGAGCGAGGAGTAGAAAGATAGAATATAGCTAAGGGGCACCTGGGGGGCTCAGTCAGTTGAGTGTCTGACTCTTGATTTTGGCTCAGGTCATGATCTCAGTGGGGTCATGGGATGGAACCCAGCATTGGACTCCACGCAGACCGTGGAGTGTGCTTAAGATGCTCTTTCTCTCTGCCCCTCTCCCCTGCTTATGTGTGTGCGCGCTCTCTCTCTCTCTCCCCCCGCCCAATAAAAAAATAAAAATAAAAAATGAGAAAAATAAGAATATAGCTGAACATGAGGGAGGCACCTGTCTGTAGCTCACCGTGGTCCACAGAGAAGACCCAGGCTCCTGCACATGGCTTCCCAGCCGCTACACTGGGTCCTGCCAGCCTTTTCTGCCTCATCTCTTACCATGCCTCCACTCATACTCTGCCTTAGCCAGACCAAACTGCTTCAGATCCTCAAATTCTATATGCATGTGTGTATCCAGGGTTTTGCACATGATGCTTGTTTTGCCTGGAACACCCTTTCCAATTCTTTTCCTGATTAATTCCTATGCATTCCTTAGCACTTTGCTTTCCTCCAGGAACACTTTCCTCACCATCCAGGATGGGTTTGGCGCCCCTCCCCTGTGTTCCCACAACCCCATAATATCATGATCATTGCACCTAACGCTCTGCTGTGTTTGCTTAGTTACTTGGCTGTTATTCCAAGAGTAAAGCTCCCGGTCGTCAGGGTCCTTGCCTGTCAAGTACTCAGCCATCTCACTCGCAGAGTGCCTGGCTTATAATAGGGCCACAGTAAATTTTTGTGGTTCGTGTCTAGTCGTTTTATAAGGTAAAATTTACATATAGTGAAATACATAGCTCTTAAAGTGTATAATTCTTTGAGTTTTGATAGTCATATATACCCACGTAGCCCACATCGAATCAAGATGTAGAACATTTACAGCCTCTGAAAATTTCCTCCTAGCTTTTGCCAATGACCGCCCCCTCACCACCACCACCCAGACAACTATTTTTCTACATTCCTTCAAAACTAACCATAAGCGGGGTGCCTGAGTAGCTCAGTTGGTTGAGCATCTGACTCATGATTTCTGCTCAAGTCATGATCCCAGAGTCGTGGGATCAAGCCCCACATCGGGCTCCATGCTGAGCATGGAGCCTGCTTAAGATTCTCTCTCTCGGGGCATCTGAATAGCTCAGTTGGTTGAGCATCTGACTTTGGCTCAGGTCATGATCTCACGGCTCACGGGTTCGAATCCCCCATCGGGCTCACTGCTGTCAGCACAGAGCCCGCTTTGGATCTTCTGCCCTCCTCTTTCTCTGTCCCTTCTCTGCTTGCACTCTCTCTTTCAAAAGTAAATAAATCTCAAAAAAAAGATTCTCTCTCTCTCTCAGGGTGCCTGGATGGCTCAGTTGGTTAAGTGTCCCAACTCATGATTTTGGCTCAGGTCATGATCTCACGATTCGTGAGATCAGGCCCCACATGCTTGGGATTCTTTCTCTGCCCCTCCCCTGCACACACTTTCTCTCTCAAAATAAAAATAAACATTTAAAAAAAAGATTCTCTCTCTCCCTCTGTCCTTCTCCCTCACTCATGCGTGTACACGTGCTCGTGTTCTCTCTCAAAAAAAAATTTTTTTTTTTTTTAATAAATAAACTAACCACAGGTTAGTTTTGGCTGTTCTACAAGTTCATGTAAATGAAATCTTGGGTTCAGTTTCTTTTTCATTCAGCACATCCCTGTGAGTTTCATCTGTGTTATTAGGTATAATGTGATAGCTGGTTTTTCTTTTTTGTTGTCTTGTTTTTAAGTTTTATTTTTTTATTTTGGGGGTGGGGCAGAGAGAGAGGGAGACGCAGAATCTGAAGCAGGCTCAGACGCAGGGCTCAAACCCACAAGCCGTGAGATCATGACCTGAGCTGAAGTCAGACGTTTAATCAGCTGAGCCACCCAGGTGCCCCTCTTTTTGTTTTTTTGTTTTGTTTTGGTTTGGTTTTTTTTTGAGAGAGAGTACCATGCAAGCAGGGAAGGGACATAGGGAGAGGGAGAGAGAGCATCTCAAGCAGGCTCCATACCTAGCACGGAGCCTGATGCGGGGCTGGCTCTCACAACCCTGAGATCCTGACCTGAACTGAAATCAAGAGTCAGACACTTAACTAATTGAGCCACCCAGGTGCCCTGATAACTGGTTTTTAAGTGAATGAATCAACAGGGTAGGAATGAGATAGAGTTTTTTGTAGACAGCAATTCTCTGTCCTCTGGCCCAGGACCCCGGGAGTCCCTGTGATATCTGGCAGAACACTGGAAGAATTGGAAGATCCCACCATCTCAATCACATGCTTATTGAAGTCCCTCTGTGCCAGGCCTTGTGCCATGCTCTGAGGTTGTAGAGATGAATTGGATACCATCTCTTCCGTCAAAGGTTCCCAGATTAGTGAGGAATACAGGGAAATACATAAGTGATAAAACACTGGGGAAAGTGGACCAGTAGCAGGAGATTCAGGGAGCAGTTGAAGAATGCTGAACTCTGCGGGGAGTTTGAGGAAGGCTTTCTGGAGGATCCTGAGTTTGGAAAGAGCTCGCCAGAAGGATACGGCATCAGGAAGTGCAGTTCAGTCGGAGGGAGAGACTTGCGCAGAGACATGAAACAGTAAGCTGTGCTGGAGGAATTAGAGACAGTTCTGAATGGCTTGTGCCTGGGCTGTGCAGTGGGAGTCACGGAAGGGCCTCAGCGGCAACACCACATCCTTGGGGACTTGACTCCGAGAGCACTGAAAACACTTAAGGGGGTTCAAGTAGAGAATAGGCTCAGCTTGGTGTTTTACAAAGACCACTCGGGCAGCTGTGTAGTAGACCAGCTGGAGGCTAGAGGTTAAGAGCAGGTGAGGAAAAT